>NC_133329.1:363663329-364863329 GCF_042186555.1 Aquarana catesbeiana
CATTGTAAATGCTTTGCAAACACCAGCTGTATATGTTCTTCATTTAACATTTGCAGGCTGAAGCCCATGTCAACAAGGCTTAACATCTACTTAAGCATAGCCACAACTGTGCACACAGTTAGTAGTGACATATTGCATTCTACCATAGCTGTGATAATAACAGAGCAAAACAGAAACACCAGATTACAAAACAGCAAAATACAATTCTGCAAATGATGAACAGTTTTTTTTTTTCCAAGGTAAGATGGGATTTGGCTCTTCTTCATTATAGTCCTTCAGTTATAAAGCTTCCTTCCTCATCCTACCAACCAATTATACAAACTCCTCTTGAAAATAAAGTTGGTCTGGCTATGCCTGATCCACTATGGCAATTAACAAACCAATTAATCATAATGCACATCCTGGGCTTTGATCTTAGGTCAGATGGCTTATAAGGACCAATAATGAAGCTTTTTATTGTAATACATAGTTACACTGGTCCAGCTTGGACTAATGTAACTATGTACAGTATCTCACAAAAGTGAGTACACCCCTCACATTTTTGTAAATATTTTCTTCTATCTTTTCATGTGACAACACTGAAGAAATGACACTTTGCTACAATGTAAAGTAGTGAGTGTACAGCTTGTATAACAGTGTAAATTTGCTGTCTCTTCAAAATAACTCAACACACAGCTATTAATGTCTAAACCGCTGGCAACAAAAGTGAATAAACCCCTAAGTGAAAATGTCCAAATTGGGCCCAATTAGCCATTTTCCCTCCCCGGTGTCATGTGACTCGTCAGTGTTACAAGGTCTCAGGTGTGAATGGGGAGCAGGTGTGTTAAATTTGATGTTATCGCTCTCACTCTCTCATACTGGTCACTGAAAGTTCAACAAGGCACCTCATGGCAAATAACTCTCTGAGGATCTGAACAAAAGAATTGTTGTTCTACATAAAGATGGCCTAGGCTATAAGAAGATTGCCAAGACCCTGAAACTGAGCTGCAGTACAGTGGCCAAGACCATACAGCGGTTTAACAGGACAGGTTCCACTCAAAACAGACCTCACCATGGTCTGAGTGCATGTGCTCAGCATCATATCCAGAGGTTGTCTTTGGGAAATAGACATATGAGTGCTGCCAGCATTGCTGCAGAGGTTGAAGGGGTGGGGGGGTCAGCCTGTCGGTGCTCAGACCATACGCCGCACACTGCATAAAATTGGTCTGCATGGCTGTCGTCCCAGAAGGGAGCCTCTTCTAAAGATGATGCACAAGAAAGCCCACAAACAGTTTGCTGAAGACAAGCAGACTAAGGACATGGATTACTGGAACCATGTCCTGTGGTCTGATGAGACCTAGATAAACTTATTTGGTTCAGATGGTGTCAAGCATGGTGGTGGGAGTGTCATGTTCTGGGGCTGCATTAGGGCTGCCGGCACTGGGGAGCTACAGTTCATTGAGGGAACCATGAATGCCAACATGTACTGTGACATACTGAAGCAGAGCATGATCCCCTCCCTTCAGAGACTGGGCCATAGGGTAATATTCCAACATGCTAACAACCCCAAATACAACTCCAAGACAACCACTGCCTTGCTAAAGAAGCTGAGGGTAAAGGTGGTGGACTGGCCAAGCATGTCTCCAGGCCTAAACCCTATTAATCATCTGTGGGGCATCCTCAAACTGAAGGTGGAGGAGCGCAAGGTCTCTAACATCCACCAGCTCTGTGATGTCATCATGGAGGAGTGGAAGAGGACTTCAGTGGCAACCTGTGAAGCTCTGGTGAACTCCATGCCCAAGAGGGTTAAGGCAGTGCTGGAAAATAATGAAGTCCACACAAAATATTGACACTTTGGGCCCAATTTGGACATTTTCACTTAGGGGTGTACTCACTTTTGTTGCCAGCGGTTTAGACATTAATGGCTGTGTGTTGAGTTATTTTGAGGGGACAGCAAATTTACACTGTTATACAAGCTGTACACTCACTACTTTACATTGTAGCAAAGTGTCATTTCTTCAGTGTTGTCACATGAAAAGATAAAATAAAATTCAAAGAATGTTTAGCATTTTCGGAATAGATGCAAAGCGTTCTCTGATTGGATGAGGTAGAGAGGCGGAGCAGTGACACATTGATTTCTTTAAATAAGCCAGCTCCCTCACTATAAAATGGCGAGGGAGCTGGCCATATTGACAATGTGTTTAGCTGTGATAAGGAAAGCATAGGTAGTTCTGTTCATAATGAGCATATAGTGCAGGGATATGCAATTAGCGGACCTCCAGCTGTTGCAAAACTACAACTCCCATCATGCCTCTGCCTCTGGGTGTCATGCTTGAGGCTGTCAGAGTCTTGCTATGCCTCATGGCACTTGTAGCTCTGCAACAGCTGGAGGTCCGTTAATTGCATATCCCTGATATAGTGGATTAGTGTATAGCATGTTGGCACCATATGTTAACCGCTTCCGGACTGCCCCATGTACTTTTACTGCAGCGGGGCCATCCATTAGCATGAAATCACATCATTTTGTTAATATTAATAATACTAATATTTTTTACTTTTTGCTATAATAAATATCCCCAAAAAATATATAAAAAAATGTTTTTTCTCAGTTTAGGCCAATACGTATTCTTCTACATATTTTTGGTAAAAAAAAAAATCGCAATAGGCGATTATTGATTGGTTTGCGCAAAAGTTATAGCGTCTACAAAATAGGGGATAGTTTTATGTCATTTTTATTAATAATTTTTTTTTTTACTAGTAATGGCGGTGACCAGCGATTTTTATTGTGACTGCGACATTATGGCAGACAGATCAGACACTTTTGGCGCTATTTTGGGACCATTCACATTTATACAGCGATCAGTGCGATTAAAAATGCATAGACTACTGTGTAAATGTGACTGGCAGTGAAGGAGTTAACCAGGAGGGGGGTGCTGAAAGGGTTAAGTGTGTCCTAGGGATGTGTTCTAACTGGAGGGGGGATGGGCTACGTGTGTCATGAGACTGATCACCGCACCCGATCACAGGGAGCTGTGATCATTGTCCTGTCTCTAGGAAGAATGGGGAAATGCTTGTTTACATCAGCATTTCCCCGTTCTTCCTCTCTGGGAGACGATCGTGGGTATCTCCGTGGACATCGAGTCTGCGGGACCCGCGATCACACTCACTGAGCTCGCGGCGTGCGTGCGCGCGCCCACAATGCCGCGTCTGCTCCCGATCACAGGGAGCTGTGATCATTGTCCGGTCTCTAGGAAGAATGGGGAAATGCTTGTTTACATCAGCATTTCCCCATTATTCCTCTCCAGGAGACGATCGTGGGTATCCCCATGGACATCGAGTCCGCAGGACCCGCGATTACACTCACTGAGCTTGCGGCGGGCGTGCGCGCGCCCACAATGCCGCGTCTTAAAGGGCAACGTACAGGTACGTTAATATGCCATTCTGCCGACGTATATCGGCGTGAGCCGGGCGGCAAGTGGTTGAATGAAATGTAGTCAATCAGCGGTCACCCTTCTCACTAACTACACAATGTACAATCAGATTGCATAGCGTATGGCCATCTGTATACAAGCACATAGAAGAGAGTGGACAGAAACACTCAGCTGTTAAGCCCCGGTCACATCTCTGCATAGCGTGA
Organism: Aquarana catesbeiana; assembly: GCF_042186555.1. NCBI lineage: Eukaryota > Metazoa > Chordata > Amphibia > Anura > Ranidae > Aquarana > Aquarana catesbeiana. The sequence continues at coordinate 363,666,946 of NC_133329.1, forward strand.
ACTCGCATTCCCACATGCTTTTTTTTTTTGTTAGCGAGGTGGGGAGATGTTTTGGAGCATTTTCACTTATCACACATAAGGCAGCCCATCCACCTGAATGGGCCGTCCTACATGCAGCAATCGCCCCAAAGAAGCTTCAGAACTTTTTTTAGAACAGAGCTTGTTTATTTATTTATGAACTGCACCTCATCCCAGTTGTATCCCCATATACACATAAAGTGTTTGGATTTTTCTAAGGTAAACAAAATAAACATAAATGATTTCTTTTATTAAAAGTCAGCTTTTAACATTTTAACTTTTAAGTGACATGACGCATGCAGCAGTGCAGGCTAGTACCGTACCTCTAATGTATATTGCATACACCACCTTCAGCCAGTGGTACGTCCTTGACATCCAGTAGTCCTTAGAGATGATAGTTTGTAAGCGCTGGCAGTGTATGTGTCCCTGAGACTGTCTGTATAAATTCTACTGTGCCATAACTCCACTTTAAAGGAGAAGTACTCTATACTTCTCCTGTGGATCACGGGAGTGCAGTTCATTCTGCACTCCTGTGACCCCGTTTTTAGCAGACAGCGGGCTGAAGCTTGCTGCTGGCTGACATCACAGAGCCGGTCCAGGCTTGGGAAAGATCGCTACCATATAGCTACCATATATATGGGGATCCCAGCATAAGAAGTAAACTATTCAGTCCCAAGGAGTGTAAACGGACATGGGGGCACACAATGAGACTGGAGGAGAAGCGGTTTAACCTTAAACTGCATAGGGGGTTCTTCACTGTTAGGGCTATACGGATGTGGAACTCTCTCCCACAATTGGTGGTGGCTGCGGGGAGTATGGATATTTTAAAAAGACTCTTAGATGTACATCTTAAAGGCCACAACATGCAGGGATATGGAAAATCATTATAGACACTGATACACATACACCTACACAGGTTGAACTGGATGGACTATTGTCTTTTTTCGGCCTCACCGACTATGCTACTATGTAAATGGTCGGGATTGGCCCACATGCCTGTACCAGCACCCACTTCAGGCTCTCAGCGAGCTACTGAGAGCCTGAGCCGGCCGCTTTCACCCCCTTAACAGCCCAGCACTCCAGTGGGTGCAGGAGGGACAGAGCAGAGAGATGGTGAATGACCGCCACCAGCTCTCTGCTCAGGGAGCTCTGATAACCAAGCGATTGGCGATGTTTGATCGCTCGGTTCTCAGTCTTCGAATTGGCAGGGGACAGATGCTGCATCCACCTAGGTAAGTATGATTACAAAAAAAAACATTCCCTTGCTTCTCTTTCAAGGCATCCCCCAAGCATATTTTTTTAAAGAAATTGTGCATTTTGAATGTTCCCCACAAAAATGAATGATAAGACCCTACAGTACAGTATTTTTTTTATAATTTTTTAAAAGATTTTTTGCATTAGTACTAGTCCCCCAGCCCTTTTTTTTAACAATACCTCGCCCATTAGGATTGAAAATGGTTGACGTTAGGTATCAAATTTTGCCCCAGATCGAACTTAGTGGTGTTGGATACTAAGATTGCTTAAAAATCTGCTCTGCATTCATGGTATGTGTTTATTACCATGTACTACCCCGGGGACCCCTACTACCTCTCATTTCTTTCTTCCCTATCTATTTTTTCTTCTACCTAAGATTACTTTTTCTTTTACCCTCTTTCTCTCTTCTACTTTTCCCCCTATTCTCTCTCTCCTCGTTCAATTTACTCTTTATATAGTTCTGGTATCAGAACTTTTATTTCCTTGATTATCATCATTATACCAATTGTACATAGTTACAATCTGTAGTATAAGATTTTAGATTCTATAATGAATTATTTCAGTTGTTTTATTTTTATGTAGCACCCTCTATCTGAAGGTAGGTGCTAGACTAGTATTTTTCTATAGCTCAGGGTCCAAGTACAGGTAAATTTAGCCAGGCCTGTGCTTTAGGCTGGACCTGGTTGTTTTGATTTGGGGCTGGGAGTGTTTGGTGTAGTGGGAGGTGTGGCCACCTGTGCTATCCCTTTGGAGAAAGGTCAGTGTGAGAGAAACAAATGAGGAGACGCCATCGAGAGTAGTGCAGAATGCTGTGGCCGGGGAACACAGCATGGATAGTTATGGACTGGCTGGGAACAGTAGTCCGCCCATTACCATGTGTCAGGCCGTCGTGGGGAGGTACCGTGTATCTCTGGTCTGGTTAAGCACATTGGTAATCCCTTCCAAAAGACTGTGTTGCTGCCTGAATCATTGGGCCATCAGGGAGAGGCTGTGTAGGCTTCTGGCTCCTTGATTCGCAGAGGCAATACCATTACGGTCTGCAAGGTGGAATTATTCAGAGTGATTCTTTCTTGTCCCAATGGAAGTGAAGAAATAGTATGTCAGTAGTTATGCAGTGAAGGATTTGTAAAAGAGACAGTCTACAAAGAAGTTATTCAAAGGAAAGAGACTGGGGGTGCATGGTGTGCATCCAGTTTTGCAAGGCCAAGGCCACTGAATAACGTCTGATAATGTGCTAAATGCTCTGGGCATCTCATATCATCCTCTCTCCCATCCAAGTTGTATCCTGCAATAAACGTTATGCCCCGTACAAGCAGTCGGATTTTCAGACGGAAAATGTGTGATAGGACCTTGTTGTCGGAAATTCCGACCATGTGTGGGCTCCATCACACATTTTCCATAGGAATTTCCGACATACAAAGTTTGAGAGTTTGCTATAAAGTTTTCCGACAACAAAATCCGTTGCCGGAAATTCCGATCGTGTGTACACAAATCCGACGCACAAAGTGCCATGCATGCTCAAAATAAATTAAGAGACAAAAGCTATTGGCTACTGCCCCGTTTATAGTCCCGACGTACGTGTTTTACGTCAAAGCGTAAACGATCGGATTTTCCGACAACTTTGTGTGACCATGTATATGCAACACAAGTTTGAGCCAACATCCGTCGGAAAAAATCCATGGATATTGTTGTCAGAATGTCCGATCAATGTCCGACCGTGTGTACAGGGCATAACAAAGCTGTGCAAATGACTGTTCACTGTCTTAACTGATGGATGAGGGTCTGGCAGCAGGGTGTTTGGCGGATTGCTAGTAACCAAGTGGTGACCACACCGCTACATTTATTTAAAAACTATACTCTTGATAATAATTAAGACCTTTTTTTTTTTTTTATGTAAGATCATCTTATATTAACCTGGTCTACATTGGTTTTACCCTCTCTTATACAATGTATGACGCAATCTTTTGAGCAGTTAGATCCATGCTAAAATTGTTTTAGTTAAACTACTTTTAGTTTATGTTGGAACTACAACTCAATATTATTACCATACATGTGATTTTTTTTTTCTGCCACCATATGTACTTATGTATACTAATTGTTAAAATTCAATAAACAAATTTGACAAGGAAAAAAAATCTGCTGTTCTTGAGTAACCCAAAATGTCTTGAATGCAGTCTAAACTAATTCCCACTAACAATGCCATCATTTTCTGCATTTCATTTCCAGATTGTCAAATTAGTAAGGACATTGCTTTCACAAATGTAACTCATTAACATCAATCATATGCACTTTTTATGTCGGGGGGAGTCAGGAAAAGCTGAACGTGTCCATTATAGAGGTCCAGTATCTAGAGACTTGTCCAGTGTGGCCTTTAAATAGAAATGAGCCTACAGTAATTAGCAGTATTCTCATACAGGTATGCTAAGACAATGTCATTTAAGGTTCACTCTTTAAATATCTTTCCTGGGACTGCAGATAGCATTTGTTTTTCCAATAACCTGTCTGTAGACATGTTTTAAAAGCGTAATGATGACTGTTATCCCCCTAAGGCTACAAGGCAACTCATCCACATAGCGTTAAGGCTGTAAGACATCTCCAAATGACCGTGGAATCCTAGTTTAGCTGTTATATTTCCTGGCATTATAGAACAATTAAGATTTTTTTTTTTTTTTCAGATTTTATTTCAACAGTGTGTATGTCAGAGTAAACAACACGGAAATTAAATGTTTCTCTATAGAGAGTCCTGACCTAAAGAGCAAGTAGAGCCACAGCTTTGTATTAACATTTCACAAAGGCTCAGTGTTATTGAATTGTGTATTGTGGATAACATAAGCTGACTATACATGCAGAGGTGAATATAGATTGCACAGAACCCCTGTGCAAAGGAAGATTTTAAAACCTAAATATAGCCAAGTGTGAAAAGGGTTAAAACCTATGTCTATCACTGTCTGTTACTCCTCTTTGGAGATTCTGCTGCTGAAAATTGTCCAACCAGCCCCTGGCTGGAGTGGTGGCCAGTTGATAGCCATGAAACATGGTGTAACAATAAAACTTGTTTAAAGTGTTACTAAACCCATAACAGTAAAAGCAGTCTGTATAAGCAGTAAAGCATGCTTGTTATACTCACTGTGGAATCTAAGGGGCTCTGCACTGTATAAAAAGGCGGTTTGATCCTGTCTTCTCTGATCCTCCCCTTCTTCCACAGTCCCCAAACCATCTGCTGATAGAACAGAGCCTTGGGGGCACACTGCACATGCTCAGTTTGGTGTGTATTGCTAGAGAGGTTTTTTTCTTAGGAGAGTGCATGTCATCAGCACAGGGCCAATCAGCAATGTCCAGAAAGAGAGTCAGGGGTCCTCCAGCCTCATAGGACAGTTAGAGGAGAATAAAAATTCCTCCTACAAGCTTTAACCAGACACTGATAGAAGTCACAAGACTGTTCTAACTGCTAATGAGAAAAGTTTAGCAGTTTATATTTACTAAAGCTATTGCATTTCCATGTCCTGTGTACTGTGGGAGACCAGATATAGTGAATGTAGGGTCCTGGGTTTAGTAAAATTTGAACCAGTTGAAGACAAGTTAATGACCGCCCACCATATATATAGTATACTACAGCAGGGTGGCTCTATTGCACGAAACAACGTACCTGTACATCATTTGTTTCATGCAATAAATAGTGTGGGTGCGCCCGCTGCACAAAGAAGGAGCTGATACACACTCCCCGGTTACTCCCGATCAAGTTGTCTGCGTTGATGAGTCCCTGATTACGTTTTCTGCCCGATTGTTATTCACCCAGCAAGCGTGCCAGATATGGCCAGATATGGTGTCAAGATGTATAAGCTCTGTGACAGGGCAACAGGCTATACATATAGTTTTATGGTTTACGAGGGAAGAGATAGTTACATAGAGCCAGAGAACTGCCCAGACTACATAGGGAGCACTGGTAAGATTGTGTGGAACTTGGTGTCCCCCTTATTTGGAAAGGGGTACCACTTGTACTTGGACAATTATTACGCAAGCGTGCCACTTTTTAGTCACTTGTTTGATCATGGAATTGGCGCATGTGGCACTGTGCGATCTACTGTGCTTACCCCAGTGGCTTGTAGTTTCCCGTCTTAGGCTGGGGGAGAGAGCCTGCTTGAGATGAAATAATTTGCTCGCAGTGAAGTGGAGGGATAATAAGAATGTTTTCGTTCTGTCCTCCCTTCAGATACGACAGTCCAAATTACAACAGCATCTGGTGTTGTGGAGAAACCCCTCTCTGTCCAGAAATACAACCTTAATATGGGAGGGGTGGACCTCAACGACCAGTGAATGGCGCTATACTTAATTGCCCATAAGGCCAGAAGTTGGTACAAAAAAATGTCTGTATACTTATTCCAATTGGCTCTGCTCAACATTTATGTGCTATACAAAGCTTCAGGATGAACTGGATCCTTAAATTCCAGGAAGAGATCATCACAGCCCTTCTGTTTACAGACAGTGATGTGGCCCAACTTCCCAATGCAAATGCAGTGAGTCGGCTGCATGAGAGGCATTTTCCGTATGTCCTCCCGGTACCCCTACCAATTGATCACCCCAAAGAAGATGTCGTGTCTGTGGCAAACGTGGATTCAGGCGTGACACCCGCTATTGTTGTCCCTCCTGTCGTGACCAACCTGGTCTCTGCATCGGTGAATATTTCAGTATCAATTTCCTTTTTATTACATTTTTAAAAAGTGTTATACACCATACATCATTCATTAAAACATACATTTATTTCTTCACTTATGTATCAATAAAGGATCGTGATTGTTATCTGTTAGTTTCCTTATTCCCTTCCTTCATATCTTAATACTTCTGCGTTAAGTTGGTGAATGTTTCGAATGCTACCACACACTAGTGGAGTATTAGCGTAGGGTACAACACTGCACAGACTAGGACACACTGTCACAGGGGTCTTAAAAAAGGTGCCATCTCATTTTTAGAGACCCAAACTTGGATCCATTACAAATAAAAGTGTAAAAAATGTTTTAAAAAAGTAAAAAAATAAATAAATAAATAAAAATATATCTATATAGATATATAGATATATCTATATATCTATATATAGATATATAGATATATAGATATATCTATATATCTATATATGTAGATATATACATATATAGATATATAGATATATCTATATATATAGATATATAGATATATCTATATATCTATATATATAATATAATATAATAAAAAAGCTGAAAATAGTTGTCATTTTATTCTTTCTCTGTTCTCTCTCTATTGTTCTCTCTCTATTGTTCTGCTCTGTTTTACTGTATTTTTTAACTGCAATGTTTTATGGTTACAATGTTTTATCATGTTTGCTTTTCAGGTATGTAATTATTTTATACTTTACTGTTTACTGTGTTTTATTGTTAACTATTATTTTATTTTCAGGTGCAGCACTGATTTATTTATCTTGACAGCAACATTGTTTGCTCTCACAATACATAAATCACTGACTCCAGCGCTGTATTTCACCACTACAGTTAAAAAAAAAAAGAGCATATATGCCGAAGCATGTGGTCAGGGGTGGAGGGGCGATTTTCCCCTAACATTAGGGCTGGATTGCCCCCATGCTTTGGCATATTTTTTTTACTCTTTTTTTGGCACTGATTGTTGTTTTATTGAGTTAATGTTTTATTGTTACCATTGTTTGCTTTTCAGGTATGCCATTCAGCTGCAGCACTGATTTATTTATCTTGACAGCAACAGTGTTTGCTCTCACGATACGTAAATCAGCGACTCCAGTGCTGTAGGAGGTGATTACACCATGCCAGTTAAAAAAAAAAAAAAAAGATGCATGTATGCCCATCATTATAAGTGGGTGGATGCCATTCTGGTCTTCGATCAGCTCTATGGTCAGCTGGCGGAACCATCGGCTGCATTCTCAGGTTCCCTGGTGGGACAAGAGAGCCCAAGAAAACCATGGAAGACGGCGGGGGGGAATGTTTTAATACCCACCAATCAATCTCTTTTTTCATGCAGCCTACAGGCTGGTATCTATGTACTCTGCATAAGAACATCTTTTATATTCTATGAAACATTTAGGCAATATAGTGTGTTTTAATGCATGAAAATTCAAAACTGTTTTTTTTTCCTAAAAATTGTGTTTGAAAAATCGCTGTGCAAATACTGTGTGAGGAAAAAAAATTGCAACACCCACCATTTTAATCTGTAGGGCCTTTGCTTTAAAAAATGTTTGGGGGTTCAAAGTAAATTTCTAGCAAAAGAAAAATAAATTTTCATGTAAACAAAAAGTGTCAGAAAGGGCTTTGTCTTCAAGTGGTTAGAAGAGTGGGTGATGTGTGGCATAAGCTTCTAATGTTGTGCATAAAACACCAGGACAGGTCAACCCCGCCCCCCAAATGACCCCTTTTTGGAAAGTAAACACCCCAAGCTATTTGCTGATAGGCATGTTGAGTCCATGGAATATTTTATATTTTGCCACAAGTTTCGGGAAAATTACAATACATTTTTTTCACAAAGTTGTCATTAACTGATATATTGATCAAACATGCCATAAGCATATGTGAAACTACACCCCAAAATACATTCTGCTGCTTCTCCTGAGTAGTGGAATACCACATGTGTGGGACTTTTTGGGATCCTAGCCGCATACAGGACCCCAAAAACCAATCACCGCCTTCAGGTTTTCTAAGGGCGTACATTTTTTTATTTCACTCTTTGCTACCTTACACAGTTTCGGAGGCCATGAATTGCCCAGATAGCACAACAAGTGTCAGAAAGGGCTTTGTCTTCAAGTGGTTAGAAGAGTGGGTGATGTGTGGCATAAGCTTCTAATGTTGTGCATAAAACACCAGGACAGGTCAACCCCCCCCCCCCCCCCCCAAATAACACCATTTTGGAAAGTAGACACACCAAGCTATTTGCTGAGAGGCATGTTGAGTCCATGGAACATTTTATAATTTGCCACAAATTTCAGGAATATGACAATACCATGTATACAGTAGGACCCCGAAAACCAATCATCGCCTTCAGGATTTCTAAGGGTGTAAAATGGTGATTTCACTTCTCGCTACCTATCGCAGTTACGGAGGCCCTGAAATGTCCAGATAGCACAACACCCCCCCCCCCCCCAAAAAAAATGACCCCATTTTGGAAAGTAAACACCCCAAGGGATTTGCTAAGAGGCATGGTGAGTATTTTGCAAAAAAATAAAAAATAAATTATTGTAATCTTCCCAAAACTTGTGTCAAAATGTAAAATATCCCAAGGACTCAACATGCCTCTCAGCAAATACCTTGGGGTGTCTTTCCAAAATGGGGTCATTTATTTGGGGGGGGGGTTATGCTAGCTGGGCATTTCATGGCCTCCGAAACTGTGATAGGTAGTGAGGAGTGAAATAAAAAATGTACGCCCTTAGAAAGCCTGAAGGCGGTGATTGGTCCTGTACATGGCTAGACTGCCAAAAAGTCCCACACGTGGTATCCCCATATTTAGGAGAAGCAGCAGAATGTATTGTGGGGTGCAATTTCACATATGCCCCTGGCATGTTTGAGCAATATATCATTTCAGTGACAACTTTGTGTAAATTTTTTTTTTTGTCATTTTTCAATCACTTATGGCAAAAAAATAAAATATTCAGTTTGCTCAACAAATGGGGTCATTTGGGAGGGGGTATGTACTGCCCTGCCATTTTAGCACCTCAAGAAATGAGATCATAAACTAAAAGCTGCATAAATTCCAGAAAATTTACCCACGCTATAACTTTTGCGCAAACCAATAAATATACGCTTATTTAATATTTTTTTACCTGAGACAATATCTTTTTTTTCATAATTTTTAGTCTTTTTTAGTTTATATCGCAAAAAATAAAAACAGCAGAGGTGATCCAATACCACCAAAAGAAAGCTCTATTTGTGGGGAAAAAAGGATGCAATTTTTGTTTGGGTACAGCATTGCATGACCACGCAATTACCAGCGCACTGCCAAATTGTAAAACGTGCTCTAGTCAGGAAGGGGGTAAAACCATCCAGGGTTTAATACTGCTGTCAATTAGACATAGTAATTGTAGTAATCAGTGGTCTACTGTATGCAAGTATTTATTGGTTGGGTGTAACCCAGTGGTACAACAGGAGCACTATTTGAAGGGTCCAGTAGATATAAAAAGGGGGGGGGGGGGGGAATAGAGAAAGGGTTGAAGGAGAAGAGAGCTGCTGTCTGGAAGAAGGAGGGTGTAGTGAGAGAACAAAGTGTGTGTTAACCACTTGCTGACCGCCCGCCGTCTATTGACGGCGGCAGAATGGCACTATTGAGCAAATCGCCGTAGCTGTACGACTGGCGCTTTAAGGAGTATAGGGGGCACGCCTACTACATGACATAGGAGCCAATGCGCTGCCACGACGGCCGCCGGCTACCCACGATTGCTCCTGAGAAGGACAGAACGGAGATCTGTCAATGTAAACAGACAGATCTCCGTTTTGTCAGGGGTGAGGAGACTGATCTGTTGTTCCTACTGCTTAGAACTATCAGTCTCCTACCCCAGGCAGTCCCATCCCCCACAGTTAGAATCACTCCCTAAGACACATATTTAACCCCTGGATCGCTCCCTAGCGTTAACCCCTTCCCTGCCAGTGACATTTACACAATAATTAGTGGCTATTTTAAGCAGTGATCGCTGTATAAATGTCAATGGTCCCAAAATAGTGTCAAAAGTGTCTGATCTGTCCACCGCAATGACGCAGTCCTGATAAAAATCGCAGATCGCCACTATTACTAGTATAAAAAAAATTATAATTAAAATGCTATAAATCTATCCCCTATTTTGTAGACGCTGTAACTTTTGTGCAATCCAATCAATATATGCTTACTGCAATTTTTTTTACCAAAAATATGTAGAAGAATACATATCGACCTAAACTGAGGAAGAAATTTGTTTTTATATATTTTTTGGGGATATTTATTATAGAAAAAAGTAAAAAATATTCCTTTTTTTTTCAAAATTGTTTTTTGTTTATAACGCAAAAAATAAAAACCGCAGAGATGATCAAATACCACCAAAAGAAAGCTCTATTTGTGGGAAAAAAGGACGTCAATTTATTTATTTGGGTATAGTGTCGCACAACCACGCAATTATCAGTTAAAGCGACGCAGCGTGGTATCTCAAAAAATGGCCTGGTCAGGAAGTGGTTAAAAAACTGAAGTGGTTAAAAAACAAATTTTAAGACTATTGCCATTGAAGCCCTCCTAGTAAGGGGTATTTAGGGCAGCACAGTGGGTATATACAGAGTGCAAAAAAAAAAAAAGGAGGGGGGGGGCCTTAACACTCTGGCGGGGTCCCCCTATTCTCTTCAGAAGGAAATAAACCTTTGGTCATTCATAAGTCGTACTAACAAGTTCCCATAGCAAATATTATTTAAGGCAAGGAGAGATCTTACCTATTGATGGGTTCAAGGAGTAAGGCCTGTCAATTCTTTATATCGATCGGTGGTTCAAAAGTGAAGCCACAAGCCCAGGTGGATTAGAATTTAATAGGGTATTTATGTACTTTTACACAATACATTTCTATGTAAGAGCTGGCGTCACTTTAGGTGATCATACCTTATTTATCTATTTTGTTATCACCAAAGCATTCATCTTACCGTCATGACTTGTGTCTACAGATTAAGAGTTGCCTATTTTTGTTTTTTATTTTAATTACTGTTGAAGAGCTTTGCTAATTATTTCATGAATCTTAGTGTTTGCGTTTAGAACACCTACTAGTAAGCTTTTTTAGAATCTGTTTTTAGCACAGCTGAGAGCTTTTTGCTTATTTAGTCCCTTCTCACCATTACCGGTATAGTTACACACTACTGTCTCATAATCCGTTTTAGTTATTTTTTTTAATGGTCCTTAGTCCTGCAGTTTTTAAACCATTTAGGAGTCATTTACATGTTAAATAGATGCTAATTATCTAAATATTCCTTTACATAAGCAAGACATTTTACAATTATGAGCTAACAAAACAACAGGTACTGAAAATGAGCATCATATAAAATCTGAAGGCAAAATTATCTTCTGGAGATTTCAAACTTTTGGTTATTCTTCTCTTCTATGCTATTGTTAGATATGGTACAGGGGAGAGAATGGAAAATGCATTAACAAGTGCAGCAGATGTAGTTTTAGTTGGTTGAAAAATAACAAAAATTAAATTTTAATTTGAAATCAATGAAGTATTACTGCAGATTTCTTTATGTCTGTGGGCATGTGAGCTTGTTCTTCAGCATTGTTCCCTTTTTTTCAAGAAACAAAACAATAGAAACAATAGCAGCATTATTAAAGCTTTTCTATTCCTGTTTATTTATTGGCATAAATGTGCTGACTTTTCAATTCATGTTGTTGTATTCCATTTTAAAACTTCAGCATGGTGCAGTGTCAATCCAAAACAAACTACTGTAATTGGGGTAACACACTGTCGGATGTTATTTTGATTTCATTCCCTTTCATATTTCTGTTGTTTAGCTTTTGTATTGAACGGGGAAAAGATGTTGGAAAAGAATGTCTTAAAGTGGAACTTTAATCTCTCCCATTCAAGATAGATTTTTTTAAATCCTTATGCTGCTAGCATTAGTAAATTGATAGGAAATTATATCATATTTACTTGTTTTAACCACTTGCCTACTGGGCACTTTTGCCCAGTGTTAATTTTGTTGACTAATGCCATGTACACACGGGCAGACTTTTCGGCATCAAGGGTCCGACGGTCTTTCCGACGTACTTTCGAAAGAACGGACTTGCCTACACACGATCACACCAAAGTCCGACGGATTCGTACGTGATGACGTATGACCGGACTAAAATAAGGAAGTTGATAGCCAGTAGCCAATAGCTGCCCTAGCGTCGGTTTTCGTCCGTCGGACTAGCATACAGACGAGCGGATTTTTCGATCGAACTCGAGTCCGTCGGAAAGATTTGAAACATGTTTCAAATCTAAAGTCCGTCTAATTTTCGACCGAAAAAGTCCGCTGCAGGTCCGATGAATGGTCGGATTGTCCAACGGATTCGTCCCGTCAGACCAGTCCGATCGAAGAATCCGCCCATTTGTACATGGCATAAAACGACTGAAACATTTTAGTCGACTAAATGAATACTATTTTAGTCAACTAAAATACGACTAAAACTAAAACAATTGAGATGATTAAAATACGACTAAAACTAAAATGGCCTCTTTTTTAGATGCGTTGTTTACAAGTTAAAAACATTTTTTTTTTTATAGAAAATTACTTAGAACCCCCAAACATTATACTTTTTTTTTCTAAAACCCTAGAGAATAAAATGGCGGTCATTGCAATCATTTCTGTCACACCGTATTTGCGCAGCGCTCTTACAAGCGCACTTTTTTTGGAAAAAATACACTTTTTTGAATTAAAAAATAAGACAACAGTAAAGTTAGCCCAAGTTCAGTAATTCCTCTGTAATAGCCTGATGATTTTGAAGTAAAACCTTTACTGCCCTGTGATTTCCTGTTTGTAAGACTGGTGGATGCTGTCCCTCCTGTATCTCCTGCCACCGGTCTTGGCACTTCCCATTTGTAGTGCTCTCCAGCAAGCAGGGACTTGTACTTCCGTCCCTACTTTCTGTAGTGGGAATAGGGGTCCCCTGTCTGTACCGCTCATGGAAGTGGTATCCTCCTCCCTCCTCTTCTGCTCCCTGCCAGCATGCCAGTCACCACCCCCAACACCCCCCACTGCTGGCCCATCATCTGTTAGTGCAGCAGGGGATGTTAGGAGACACCAGCCGGCCGGATGACTGGCTGTGACAGATCTTGTATGTGAAACTCCGGTCGCTGCAAAGTCCTGCCTCCTGGATCGGCTTTGTGACAGATTTGCACACTGGTCCAATGCAGCGTTGCCAACCCCCCCCCCCCCCCCCCCCCCCCCCGAAGTGAAATTTACTGGCATTTACAAACGGCACCAATTTTTTACTGACAAAAACCCTTGATATTTACTGACGGATCCACATTCTTTACTGGCACTGCAAAAAAGTACCTAAAATGACTGTTTTTACTGCTAAACAGTGCACATATCATATCAATATTTAAACTATAAACATATAGCTAGTGCTATTAGCAATGTGTTTAAGTTAAACAAAAGTCAAAAAACATATTTCTCAATTTACATGAAGGTCAGGATACTATAACCCAGCCAGCACAGAGTTCTCCCTTACATCAGAGTGTGCAGGATGATGATCAAAGACCACCTTCCGCAGAGTGAATACACTAAGGTAATAGGGGGATTACTAATATAGGGGGGAACCTTTATATCAGTGCCCCCTTACATTATTGTATTCACTCCCCCCCTTACATCAGTGACCCCCCTCAGCACTGTCACTGACCTCCTCTCAGGTGCACCGTGCAGGGCTGTCAGACAGCTCCAGCTTGGCAGCTCTGGTTTTATTCTATATTCTCCTCTCCACAGTCCACACATATCTGTCTCTTCCTGTAACCCCCATCCCGGCAGTGCTCCCACTCTTGACTCCTTTCTAGGATCCCCTCAGACACTGCAGACAAGAGATGGTCAGTCAGAGGCTGCGGACATACTACAGGAGGTGGACAGAGGCTGCTGGCATGATGCAGGAGGTGGACAGAGGCTGCAGACATGAGACAAGAGGTGGACAGAGGCTGCGGACATACTACAGGAGGTGGACAGAGGCTGTGGACATACTACAGGAGGCGGACAGAGGCTGCAGACATACTACAGGAGGTGGACAGAGGCTGAGGACATACTACAGGAGGTGGACAGAGGCTGCGGACATGATGGTGTCCTCCTCATCCCCTCACAGTAGCCTCCTCCCCTGCCCATCATCATATTACTTCTCCACATTATCAGTGTGCTGTGTCCTCCTCCTATGCCCCTTTCATCTCTCTACAGGTCAGGGCAGCACAGTGCTGCCCTGACCTGTGGAGAGGTGAAAGGGGCACAGGAGGAGGACACAGCACAACGATAATGTGGACTGGAGAAGTAATATGATGGTGGACAGAGCACATCAGTCTCTGTCCCCTGCATGGCATGGCATGGCTTCAGACTCCCGGCTCCCAGTAAGGTCCTCCTCTCTCTCTGTCCTCTTTTTACTATGATATCCCCCCACACAGGGTGTGTGGACTTTTTATACCCACTGTATATCCTGGTAGAAAGCACCAGTGGTTTTGTTTTCCCAGACTTCAATGGCGTAGCTCTGGATAGAGGATCCCTGATGTAATCCTACACTGTCCCCTACCTTGCTAAAAAACCCTCTCTCTTTGTAGTCTCCTTTCTTACTTTCCCTCCTAGCATTCACAACAAAGCATTGCAAACAGAAGTATACTTTAGGAAGACGCCCAAAGGCATAAAAAGACCCCTATATCACGGCTGTACAGAGCAATTGTTGATGATTGCCACTTGGATGCTTAACTATGCATCTCCTGCATTGGCTCACAAATCGTAATAAATGACCAATACATAGGGCAGCACTCATTTGCTCAATAGCCTCAATAGGGATCTTCTTGTTACAGCACCATACAAACAAATAGATTTAAAGTGTTTTTTTTTTTATATAGCTTCCTCTATTCTATCTCATTGCTAAAAGGTGACAGGCAACTTTACAGAAAAGGTAAAGATAGTTGTGCCTAGCACTAGAAAAGTATATAATGGCATTCCTTTGAGGTAGCCTGCCTGTAATCATAAAATACGTGGATGCAAATGGATGTCGTAAACAGACTGCTGAATTATAGAAAAACTGTAAGTATGAGTTCTGCAGCTGCTACAACAGACTTATTCAATAGGATAATGCAAAGAGCAAAGAAGATGTGCAAACTGCATTAACCCATAGCACCCAATCAGATTTTACATAACTAGAGTAGGGTTAGTGTGGTTTGCTATGGGTTACACTTACTGCACATTGTACTGCTAGAATAAAAAAACAAACCTGAAAGAGGTCTACTTAGCTGCAGGCTCAGTTGCAGGCTCAGGTTCAGACTCAGTTTCACTCTCCTCCTCCGCTGCCTATGACGAGTGCACAGTCTGCAGGACAGGACAGATCACGAGTCGCGGCCGCCGTGGTTTCTCATCTCAATCTATTAATAGATTGTGCCGGGCAGCGCAATTACATTACTGTGCATTAGCCGCCCAGCCAAGCGCATACAAGCTTTCCAGAGCTCGGAACGGCGCATGCGCAGTTGCGTGGTCGGCTTGCGGCCATCTTTTTACGAGCACCGGTCCCCATAACGGACTTTAACAGGCAGCTCGAAAAAGGGTCTAAATTTATGGGCTGCCCGTAAATCTACGGGCGGTTGGCAACACTGGTCCAATGCTGGTACAGGAGGCATGACTTTATGGTGACCGGTGTCTCACATACAAGATCTATCACAGCGGGAGATCTGGCCAGTGTCTCCTAATGATCCCTGCTGCACTTATGGGCAATGATGGGCACAGATGAGACTGCATATATGGGCACTGATGGGCACAGATGAGACTGCACATATGGGCACTGATGAGCACAGATAGGCTGCACTGATGGACACAGATGAGACTGCACTTATGGGCACTGATGAGCAAAAATAGGCTGCACTGATGGGTACTGATAAGCTGCACTGATGGGCACATATGAGTCTGCACGTATGGGCACTGATGGGCATGGATAGGCTGCGCTGATGGGCACTGATAAGCTGCACTGATGGGCACAGATAGGCTGCATTGATGGGCACAGATAGGTTGCACTGATGGGCACGGATAGGTTGCACTGATGGGCACGGATAAGCTGCACTGATAGGCACAGATGAGACTGCACTGATGGGCACTGATACGCTGCACTGATGGGCACTGAGGCAGCACTGATAAGGCTGCACTTATGAGCACTGATAAACAGCACTGATTAAGCTGCACTGATGGGCACTGATGAGGCTGCACTAAGGTAGCACTGAGGGGAATGATGAAGCAACACTGATGAGGCTGCACTGATAAGGCACAGATAACCTGCACTGATGGGCACTGAGGTGGCACTGATGAGGCTGCACTTATGGGCACTGTTAAGCTGCACTGATGGGCACTGAGGTGGCATTGATGAATGATGCTGCACTTATGGGCATTGATGCGGCTGCACTTATGGGCACCGATAAGCTGCACTGATGGGCACTGCAGAGGCTGCACTGATAAACTGCATTTATGGGCACTGATATGCTGCACTGATAAGGCTGGACTGATATGCTGCACTGATGGACACTAATAAACTGCCCTGATGGGCATGGAGGTTGCACTTATGGCCACTGATGAGGCTACACGGATGGGCACTGATGAGGCTACACTGATGGGCACTGATGAGGCTACACTGATGAGGCTGCACTTATGGGCACTGAGGAGGCTGCAGTGATAAGCAGTGGACACTGTCTACTGCCAAATATTCTTTAAATATACGTTCCACCATCCCTGCAAAGTTTGCAGTAATTTTTTATGTCTTATTTTCAGTATGATGTGTATTATATGTGACGTTACATATCACAGAGACCGGTATTGTGGTAATATTGAAGTTTATTGAGATTTCCAAAAACTAGAGGGTTCCACCATTTTTGTGTTATTGATTAGTAAGTTAGCGCTGCACTTTTTTTTTTTTTTTTCTCATGCCGGCATTTACTTGTGCCACATGCTAATGTAAAGCAGCATGACTTGGCTCTTTCTTTCTGTTACGGCTAGGGATATGCACATATACACCATACAAGCATTGATTGCTGTTAGAAAGATCTCAAAGCTACAGCAAGAAGAGGAATATTTCTAATATTGAATTACAGCAGAGTACAGTGTGTATAATATATAATTATGGGCATGTGTCTACAGTTCAGTAATGATTACAAAAAAGTAAGTAAGGGCAATATGTTTATCTCTTGTTATGGCTGGAGGGGGTGACCACAAACATGCTTTGCATTCATAAGGCTGTAACTTAACTAACCTGCTGTGTGTTACTGAGTAGTATGGCTTGCTGGCAGCAGAATGAGAGGGTGCGATTTCTGTTGAAATGGGCTTGTTCACATTTAACATGTACAGGCCTAGTGTACCCTCCCACATTCACTGCAATTCCCAAAGCATGATGGGAAGTGTAGTTTGATTATAGTGTAGAGAGAGAGAGGAGAGGATATGATGTAATCACTATTCTAACAGCTCCTCCTTAGCAGAATACATGCTGCATGTTTTGAAGTACAGTGAGGACTTCCTGAAAATTAAATTAGATGTTTCTCTTCAATTGTAAGGAATTTCACAAATGTAATAACTGTTTAGTGTTTTGTGTAGGGGGGGGTGTACTAATGGGGGAATTTTTTGCCAATCCCGGAGTCCTGCTTTATGAAGTAAAACTGAACCAAGACAAGAGTGTCAATAGCAGATCTTAGACTTGCCAAACCTGGCCATACAGTATGTTTTCCCAAGATCTTAGATTACATTCTGTAGCTCTGTGAATCACTTCTTAGTCATGCAAAGTGCCTTATGGACGGAAGCAGCACGTAATACCATTCTTCCTTTTCTCATTGAAGAGGAAAAACTGAAAATGCAACTTTTAGTTTATTTATATAAAAAAAAGAAGAGCACATTCAGTGTAACAAGCACTTATTATTTCTTATTAAGGGTACCCCTACATGGCCCACCCAGGTTTTGTGTCAAGCCATTAGATTAGGCAGGACCAAGCCTCTTATGGCCAGCCACAGTGTTGGATCATGTGTAATGTCTTAAATGAATCCTATAACTTTTTAGCTTTAAAGTGGTAGTAAATTGCTGGACATTTTTTTTCGTACCCTGCAATGTAAAGGCATAATGTGCTAGTACATTATGTTAATCTTAACTTAAAATTAAGCCCTTCCAGCACAGAGCTGCCATCGCTGCAGGCGCTCCCATCTTCATCCATCTTCCTTCCGGGTTTGCAGACTTTGGCTGTGTGACTGGCCGTGGTCGCAATGACGTCACTCCTGCGCATGCGTGTGGGAGCCACAGTTTATGGCACTGGGCTCTAAAGGAACGGCCTAAGTGGCCGTTCCTTGAGAGTGCATGTGCCACTGATGTCACTGGCTGCATGTATAGTAAATATCTCTTAAACGGGGGTGTGGCCAACAACCGGGATGTGAGAACATGCTTAGCCTGAGCTCCGTCCGTGCTGCACACATCCTGCATTGATCCTGCCGACCCGTTTGCCATACAGGGGTCCCATCTGTCCCCACAGCTCCCAGGGAGCATTGTGCCCATTGGGAGATGGTCAAATACGGACCACCGATGGAGGAAGCCCCAGGATTCTTGCCGCCACTGCCGCCATGCGGACCGAGGCAAGATGGCACTGGCCAGCATGCTCCAAACACACACAGCAGCCATCCTCCTCATCCACAGCGTGAAAGCAGCTTTTGGGGAAGGGTGAGTCACAACAGTCACCCCCTACTCTGAGCCCGGAGGACCATCTCTTATTCTCCCCTGCTGAGGACACTAACCCTGATACCTCTAGTGTAGGCATTGCTGGCACAGGCTGTGCAGAACTATCCCTGGCTCAGATTATGGAGGCCATCCAGCACAGTCATGCCTCACTCACTACACAAATGGGCTCTATTAAGACAGACTTGTCCTTTCTGAAGCATGATGTTCATACCCTCCGTCACAGAGTGACAAATGTTGAACAACGCATTGGTGCACTTGAAGATGAGACACGTCCCTTGCAGGGCTCTGTCAGGGAGCTGCACCAGGCCCATGATTATACTATTGATAAGCTCACTGACACGGAGGACCATTTAAGGAGGAACAATTTACGCTTCCTGGGGTTCCCAGAAGGGGCTGATGGCAAAACGCCAGAGATATTCATGGAAAGATGGTTGACCACCATGTTTGGCGCCTCTACCTTCTCACCATTATTCGCTATTGAACAGGCGCACAGAATCCCCCTGCACCCCCTGCCACCTGGGGCCCCACCACATGCCATGATTATTAAATTACTTCACTTCAGGGACAGGGAAGCTGTTCTCAGAGCTGCTCTGGAAAAGGGCAAATTCTCCTTTAATGGTAGTGGAATTACTATTTTTCCTGACTTCTCGGTAGTAACACAAAAGCAAAGGGCTACCTTTTTGGCCATTGAACGCAGGCTGCGAGAGCTTCATCTACAATACTGCATGCTGTATCCTGCACGCTTATGGATCATTTACCAGGACAAGGCCTACTCCTTTGCAGATCCCAAGGAGGCGTCCCACTGGGTGGACACCCTGGGGCATCCAGAATGCAGGAACCAAAACCAGATATCTCCTCCACACTGAAGATTTATTCTCTTTATTGCATATTGTGACACCTATGGTATACACCATCCCTTCCTAAAAAAGGCTAAAGGGGGTGGGAGAAAGCCAGGATGCTTTAGTTCTTATGATCTCCTCACCCCCCCCATCTCTTCACAGTTGCTATGGGATATTAAGCCTTAATCCTCTGCTATAGAATGTATACCCATCACTTATCCAGGATGACTGTTATCACAATGCTCCTGTTTCCTCTTTGATCGTTCTCTCCTGTTATTTTTGACATTGTCTTTTCCAGACTCGGGGTTACTACACGTATTTGTATTGTGCGGACATACACGGATGGAAGCCCGCGACTATGGACCTTTGCACGCTCCTCAGGGTTTGTTGATTGGGGGTCTGTGCCATGGCCCTCCTGCCTTGCAGTTTTGGTTTTGGGAACAAAGCTCTCATATGTTTGGGTTTGGGAGCCGGGATGGTTAGGGAGGGTTGGGATGTTGGGGGACTTTTTTTATGGTCTCTTCTGTTGTTTTGCTTTTTCCCTGCAATATTGGTATCCACCATTATATGTGCATCTGACTAACAGTCCGGCAGACCTTTCTGGTATACGGCTGCTATCCCTAAATGACATGCTGTTGTCTCACATGTCTGGTTTACTCACACTCTTATACACTTCTCATGGCGCGCTGGACTCCATGCTATGGTTGTTTCCAGCAGGCTCTGGGAAATGGGTTTCACTAGTCATACTTTATCCATACTCATGTCTAGACTATGCCTAGTTTCCTGGAATGTTCAGGGGCTTAACTCCAAGGTGAAACGATCACTAATGTTTGAATATCTGGCGAGACATAATCCGCATGTGATCCTCCTCCAGGAAACCCACCTCCATGGATCTAGGGTCATGGCCCTAAAGACTTCCACATACTCCACATATGCCAGGGGCACATCCATCCTCATACCTAAATCAGCACCTATCAGTATTTTTTTATTATTATTTATTTATTTTATTTTATACAAATACCATCATACAATATTAAAAGAAACACCTTATATAAAACACCCATTATTTTTACTTGCTGTTTTGCTATATAACCTACCCCACCCCCCCACCGCCCACCCCCTCCCCATCCCACTCCTTCATCCCACCCCCTCATCCAACCCCCTCATCCCACCCCCTCATCCCACCCAACCCTACCTAATGCTTAAGGAACAGTCAATGAACTTTTATTTTCACCTGTATCGACCGGTTACCCCATATTTCCTATCGGCTGATTGCCTCAACATACCTCCACGTCTTTTTAAACGCTTTCCAGCTTTCCCACGTATCTTTTCGGACCTCACTCTCTTCCTCCCCACTATACTTTAGATTCTCCAACTTGTATGCTTCTTCTATGCTGTTTATCCAGTCCCGAATTTTGGGGCTTTCTACTTCGCTGCATTTATCATATGAGGGATTACTCATGCTTTGTATTGTTTTACTGAACCTTCCACTCCATGGAACAAGCATGTCCATGGTTCTTCGGGTATTATTTTATTTGTTATTTCCTTCATTAGCTGTAAGACCCCTTTCCAAAACTTTTTAATTATGGGGCAATCCCACCACAAGTGGGCCATCGTTCCTACTACCTTACATCCTCGCCAACACTCCGGAGATTTTCCTGGTTGGTATTTACTTATTTTATCTGGGGTTGCATACCACCTTGCCAGGCACTTATAATTCATCTCAGCCATCCTTGTATCGACAGCGGAGCTGTGTGTAAGTTTCAATATCTTTTCAATAATGTGCTTCTTTCCTTGTGACCCCAAATCGTTTTCCCATTTTTTAATGTATGGCAGGACGTCCATTTCCTCCATTGCTAGTAATATTTTATATGTCCGGGATATATTATTTCTTGATTTTACCATCGTACAAAGCCGCTCCAGCGGCCTTAAATCTTCCCCAGATCTTATTGGTTGGGGCAGTTACTCCACAAAGTGCCGCATCTGGAGGTACCGCCATTCATCAATCACCATTAAATCGGTGTCTAATTTCAGTGCCTGAAATGTGCTTATTTTACCCATGCTTATTATATCTCTCAGTTGTGCGTTTTCCTTTTTTATCCAATTCCCACCTATTGACCTTTTCCCTGGTGTAAAGTAATCATTATCCTTAAGTGATATTAAAGGTGAGTTGTATTCCCATTTTTTTTTTTGTGCGTCCAATCCCATATTTTGAGTGCGTTTCGTGTCATTTCGTGAGTGTTGTCTCCCAATGCCCTATATTGTGGAGGGTTCCATATTATACTTCTTAATTGTGTACTACTCATTTCAATTTCTAAATTAACCCATCTTTTTTCATTTTTATCCTTTGCCCATTCCACCACTTATGTAAGCGCCACTGCATTATAATACATTTTGAAGTCTGGAACAGCTAACCCCCCTTGTTTTTTCCCGTTTCTTAATACCAAGAGTGCTATTCTAGGTTTTTTATTTTGCCATATAAACTTTGTTATCTTAGATTTGAATGCTTTAAAATATGATTGTGGTAGTGATAATGGCAGCATTTGAAACTTATACAGTACTTTCGGAACTATTACCATCTTTACGGTGTTGATGCGCCCTATCCATGAAAGAGGTCTTATTGATATTTTATTTATTTCATTTTTAATTTCATCTAACAGAGGGATGTAATTTATTAGATATAGTTTCCATAGAGAGATAGATAGTCTTATCCCTAGATATTTTAAGTCCTTCCTCCATGGAAAGTGGAATTCTTTTTGCAGGTTCAATTCTTCCTGTTTACTTATGTTTATATTTAAAATCTCTGATTTCGTGAGATTGATTTTAAAATTTGATATTTCCCTATACTGTTTTAATGTCTTTAATAGATTTGGCATTGTAGTCCTGGGATTTGTTATGTAGAACAGCACATCATCAGCAAAAGCTGCCAACTTGTGCTCTTCATCCCCAATCTTAATGCCTTTTATGTCTGGATTATTGCGGATTGAAGTGAGAAGGGGTTCAAGAGACAACACGAATAGGAGTGGTGAAAGGGGACAACCCTGTGTCCCATTTTCCATTTTGAAGGCAGGGGACGACTCCCCATTCACTTTAACGGTTGCGGTCGGGTGGTTATATAATACTTGATCCATTGGATCATTCTTGGGCTGAGGCCCAAGACTTACAATGTTTTTATCATAAGTCCCCAGTGTACCCTGTTGAATGCTTTTTCAGCATCAATAGACAGGAATAGACCTGGGGACCTACTCTTTTTGATGGTCTGTGATCTGTGATGTTCTCACTCTGTTGTCCCTACCTTCTCTCCCTGGGATAAACCCAACCTTGTCGGGGTGTACCAGGTCGATCATCAGTTCTTTCATTCGATTCGCTAATACTTTTGTGTACAATTTAGTGTCCGCGTTCAGTAAGGCTATTGGTCTATAGCTTGAGCAAGGCATACCATCTTTCCCCTCCTTCAAAATGACCGTAATTGACACGGACAGGGCCTCCCCACCCATCTCATATTTTACTCCCAGACCGTTCATATATTGGCATAGTTTTGGCACTAAGATCTCTTTATACTTTTTAAAGTAGTAGGCCGTAAACCCGTCTGGTCCTGGGCTTTTGCCCGGAGCTGATTCTTTTAATGCTTTATAAATTTCCTCCTCAGTTATAGACGTTTCTAACATGAACCTTTCACTATCGGATATATGGGGTAATCTAGCATTTTTTAAGAATTCTTTTATCTTTTCTGTTTTCTCTGTTTCCTGTTGTCCCTTCTGATTTACTGAATAAAGGGCTGCATAGTAGCTCTTGAACACTTTCGCAATCTCTTTTGTCGTATAAACCATTTCCCCGTTTTTATTTTGGATTTTTTCAATGTAGTTTATAGATTTTTTCTTTTTTAACATTTTCTTTTTGGACCGTGTCTACTACTATCTCGTCCTGTAATAGGACTTCAATCAATCGCCATGAATTAGACTGTCTATAGGTTCCTGGTATCTTCATCTTCATTGTAACTGGGGAGTGGTCGATATTTCTATATTTGTTTCAATTACCCATCCCAGTAGCCTATGGTCCACCATTATATAGTCTAACCTATATAAAATAAATAAATGTGTAATCCTGTGTCTTTGGGTGCTGGACCCTCCACACATCCACCATTTGGCATTGGTGTATTTTCTGCTTAATAATTTTTAACAAGACATTTTTCATCCCCTGTACACGGGATGTGGTATCCAGTCTAAGGTCCATGCAAAAATTCAGGTCTCCGGTCAATATCACATCTCCCTTCTTAAAGTCCATTAACTTACCCATGACCTCTTTCAAATACTTTATGGGGTTCATGTTGTGGCAATATATATTTGCCAGTGTACATGTCATTTCCCCCAGTCTTCCTTTTAGGAAGAGGTATCGACCTTCAGGATCTGTCATTCTATCCTCCAATGTGAACCTCGTTCCCTTCCTGAACCCAATTGCTATCCCTTTAGCCCTCTTAGTAGTTGAGTCCCCATAGTACTAGTTCAGGAAATCTTTAGCGTATAGTTTCACATTCGTTTCCTGGGAAGGTGGGTCTCCTGTAGAAACACCACTTCTGCTCTGTACTGCTTAAGTTCTTTCAAGATTTTATGTCTCTTAGCTGGCGTATTTAGACCTCAGACGTTGTATGTCAAAAAGTTTGTAGTTGTCATCTATTTTCTTTTTCTTTTTACCCTTTTTTTTTTCCTTTCCCTTCTTTCTCCACCCCCCATATGTTTCTTACTGTCCCCTCCTGGGGGGTCCCTAATCTATTAGAACTCTGGGGGTATTGATCCCTATGATGGGGCCTTTGTCTACTATGAGTAATTACTGTTCTTTTTGTGAGGTACCCCCCCCAACTCCCCCCCCTCGCCCACCCCATCCCCCCTCTTGGCCACTTACTGGCCCTTAAACCATAGGTGGGACTATAGTCCGATCCCGCCCGTGGTTCTCCAGCCTTGAGGTGTGGCTCTGTCCAAGCCCCCTGTTCCCACTGCCTCCCCCCTATACCGGGGGTGGAGGGGTGGGCCGGGAACACCCAGGGGGACCATTCAATGCCAGTTTCAGACCCCATTTACTCTGTTCCCACCCATCTCCCCCCTCCCCCCACCTCCCCGCAACCCCCAGTCTCTTCAGTTCATTATCCTTCTTCTTCTTTATTCCTGCTTTTTCATCTAGGCTAATTAACCACTTGTTTACTACTGTTCACTTCTGTCTATCGTAACGCTATTCCCTCTGTTCATCCTGGGATGGGTAGAAGCTGTAGATCAAGCTGGCTACAGCAATCTTTTAATTCTTCCGGAAACCTTAGTCTCCTTGATCTTCCATCTTTTTGACCTATTAAGCACGCTGGAAATCCCCAATTATATTTGATGTTCTGTGCACACATTTGCTTCAATAGAGGTTTTAGTAGTCGTCGTCTAGAGAGTGTTTCTGGGGCAAAGTCAGTGAAGATTTGGAGCTGGGCCTCTTCATATTTTATGGGTGTTCTTCCCCGCATTTTCCCCCATATTTCCGCTTTATCTTCATACAGAAATCTAACAATAATATTTCTCGGCCGGTCATCTGTTATGTTTTTAGGTTTTCTAAGCCGATGGACTCTCTCGATCTTGAGACTATCTTCGACCCCTTTATTGAGGAGAGGGTTAAATATTATATTCATAATTTTTCTCAAATTTTCTCCTCTTTCCTATGGTAGAGCACGGATTCTCAGATTTTGTCTTCTATTCTGGTTCTTTTGATCTTCTAATTAATATAAGATTTTCCTCTGATCTACTTGCATTGTTTTGACCTAATCATTTAATTTTCTCAATTCCTGAGCTTGTATATCCGTTCCCTCTTCTGTCACCTCTACACATTTCAACAATTGGCCCAAGTTGACTCTTAGTGTGGAAATTTCTTGTTTTATAGCATTTTCCAGTCTTGAGAACATCTCGGTCATTTCTATTTTAGTCAGAATTTAAGCATCAGTGTTTCGTTCCTTTGTTTTACTTGTTTCCATTTCACTTTCTGTGTTTATTTTGTCTCTAGATTGATCCGAAGTCTCTCACTGCTTTTCCCCAGAGTCTTTTGCCTTCTCTTGTGGCGCTTTTTGCTGTTTTCTTAATCCTGGACTCTTTGGGCTTGCCTCCTTGGTCATATTCTGTGCAGGTATTAGCTTTCCCTTTTGGGGTTTTGGGTTCACTACCCTTCTAATTTTTCCTTTCATACTGTTTTTTTTGCTTATGATTTTCCGCTTCCCCAGTTTTAATACCTTTTATTACTGATGCTTAATTTGCCTTGCCACCTATGGCGATTTGCACACACGAATCTGTGGTTAAGTCTACCGCCGTCTCCTTATGTAGCTGTTAAAGACCCTGTGGATATGGCTGTTACCCAGAAAGGTTCTCCCTTTTATCTCAGGTAGTGCCAAGGGTTTATGATATGTCTGGTAACGCCACTCACAATGGCTACTCCCGGTTATGGGCTGTCTTCTTAGCACTTTAAAATGGTTGTTTATAGTTCTGTTTATATTTCTTCCACAGTTACAATCAATTCCCATTTACCGGCTTGATCTATACCTCTAGTCACTCGTTTTTTTACGTGTCTTAGAAGTCTTATACAAGTCTTTAACCACAGTACTTGACTATTTAAAAATCTTTCCACCCCTACAGCCCTGGGCTGTTGCAGTCTGATTTTGTAGATTCCTTTTTCTTTTTTTTTCCTTTTTTTCTTTTCTTTTCCCCTTCCTTCTCTCCTCCTGTACCCATGACCCAGAAAGTGTAGGGGCAACCGCAGAAAACGACAAACAGTCCATTTGTCAGAGCAAACCTGTATGTGGGCGAATTACCATGCAGATGGAAAAGAGGGAGTATCAACGGCTAACCCAGCTAGCTGGTGTGCGAGCGATCAGGTACTTAACTGAAGGGGCTGCTATTGAACAAATTTACTGTTTATTTATGACCAAAAATGTCAAGCAGAGTCTTTCCCTCCTTTCTATGCTGAGATTTTCCACCGGACCTTCATAAGCGGGTTATATACCCTGAAGCTATTAGCCCAGTTATGTACAAGAAGTAAGCAGTTTCTATGAACAGTTCACCCCACTTACATCCGGCAAAACATTACTATACAGTTAGAACTGGGGGGTTCTAGACCCTCTCATTGGAAGAATGAAAACCACATTAAAGACGTGGACCAATCTTCCTCTGACACTACTAGGTAGGATAAACATTTTTTAAATGATTTTCTTACCATGATTTCTGTATATCCTGAGTAATTCACCGGTATATGTCACGAAATCCAAATTTAAGGAAATAGATTCAATTCTTACCACATTTATCTGGAAGGGGGAGCAGTTAGGATTGCCAAAAATACCCTACAGTTGCCGGTAATGGAGGGAGGGCTGGCATTATCTTGTCTTCAAACCTATTATATCACCTCACAGTTGGCCCAAGCGCATTGGTGGTTTTATCCTGAAGCTAACAATGCGGCCACTGCCCTGGAGGCAACTATACTTACCTCCTATGAGTCCCTCCAAAACCTGATTCACCGCATAAGAAACAGGCATAATTGTACAAGAGATTCGGATTACAAAATCCAGGCTGATCAGATTGGTAAAAGATTTATCATGAAAGGTTACTCTCCAGATTTTGTTAATAACCAAATTCAATCAGTACAATTAAAGGATAGGTGTTCAATGATCTATGGTGATAAGAAAACACAACTACTACCAGATGCACCTGCTTTAATCCTTGATTTCAATGTTCAACATAAAGGCATAGAAAACATTTTTAAAAAACATTGGCACATTCTGAAAGGTGACAAGCATTTACAAAGTATTTTACCAGACAAACCTGTTATCATATATAAACGTGCCACTACATTTCGTGATCTAATTGTGAAAAACGTAGTTGACCCCCCCATCAAAAAAACAATTTTCCTTTTTTAATGGTACGGGCTTCTTTCCCTGCAAATATTGTTTTGCTTGTCAGCATTCGAAAAAATTCCAGGGAAAAAAGAAGGATTTTCTAGCCACAAACACAGGGAATACCCACCCAATTAGAGATTTTATCAATTGTCACACAGAGGGGGTGGTATATGTCCTACAATGTTCTTGTAAATTGCAGTATGTAGGGAGAACCAAAAGGGCATTGAAAGTTAGAATTAAAGAACATGTCCAAAACATATTGAAAGGTTTCCCTAAACATAATGTGTTGAGAAATTCACCACATTTCATAAAAGTGATCCAGCTGAAATGATCCTCTGGGGTATAGAGCGATATAAAAAATCCTGGAGGGGTGATCATAAAGTTAGAAGCATTAGTCAAAAGGAATCTCAATGGATTTATAAAATGAATACACTGGTACCCAATGGGTTAAACATAGATTTTGACTTAAACTGTTTCATAAGTGATTACTGATCTCTATTGTGAACCTTTTACTTGACTTCCGGTGTGCATCAATTTTTTATATATATTTTTTAGAATCTATTGGCTGGCCCTTTTATAGACAATATTCTATTGATTCACTAATCCTATTTTTTATTTAATATACATATTTATCTATTTATTATGAGTTATTATTCATTTTTTATTTTTCATCATTTTTCATTTTTTAGTTATTATTTTTTGAGTCTATTCCCTCAAAGTACTACAAGATGTCAGTAATGAGACGGTCCATTTTTGGATCTTCTCCCTTTGAACTATTTCCTGATGGCATTGATTGGAACCATCCTTTTTATGTGTTTATTTTGAACTCTTACACATTATTATTATAATATGGCCTCATGTGTAATTTAATCTTGCTTTTATCTTCGTTGGTATTATATTTATTTAGTTTAATACTTGTATCCACTTGGCTGCTATGCGCGCCTTCACAATTTATCCCTTGGTCTTCAACAAAATGGCGTCCATACCACTTCCGGTTTAACCTATATAAATTGATGGGTTCTCCATCCAATCCGGTTCCCTGAGGAAGTCACGAGGGCGTGACGTAACGTGTAGGATAGATGTAATTGACACTACCAGAAGTTGTTACTTTGAACCGGTTGTTGTGATTGCGGACCGGAAGTGTCATACTAGGTGGCTTAGAACGCTGTTTGGCAACCTTTTGCTTGGCTTTAATTGCCTACTGTATACTTAAGCAGTTTTTTAATATTTTAAATAAACTTGGTATATTTGCGATAACGCACTATTGGGAGCCCATTTATTTTTCCATGTGGATTCGTTTACTGGGGTGAGGCTGATCCTGTTCATCCTTCCAAGTGGTCTGCTTCCTTCAGGACGGATCCGGGGATGTGGAATTGTGGAAACTATCCATTTGGATTAAGGCACTTGTTTCTACCTTTAAGGTAAGGGCTCTGTGAGCATATTGAATGGATTTCAGCATACTACAGTCAACTTTACACGTCCTGCTTTTGTCTATTGTGAAGACTTATGAACTGTTTCCATCATCATTTTTATTTTTCTGGGACTTTTTCCAATTTTTCTCATTTTTTTATGATTTATCATTATTGTTGGGATTTGTTTTTTCACAATTTTATTATATTTTTTTGTCATTATGATCCCATATTTTTCACTATGATCATATCCACCACTTAGTTGGGTAACATTTTCACGTTAGAGTTTATTACTCACACACTCAAATATTGTTCACTAACTTTAAACATCCCTTGCACTTTGGTTTATGACCATTGAATAGTTGCATACGTTTCATCACACCTTTATTTAGTGATTCCCTTTCACATTGGTCATTAAGGTTTTGCGCAGGATCATTATATATTATATATATACTCACTGATTCACCGCATGTCCCTTAGAGGGAGAGAGGTTGCAACTATCCTAGCAATGACCCTACGGATTTTTAAGCTTACTAAAATTTTGTCATGAAGTGAACACAATACATACTCACCAAATACTCCACTATGGGGGAATCCAAATCTACAGGAATTATCCAGCAGGACTGATGGGGTATTCTGGTCTAAAAAAGGGGTGAAAACAATTATGCATCTATTTTCGGACAATATGTTCCGCCCTTTTGAGGAATTTCATTGAGATTATAATCTACCACGCACGGCCTACTTCCTTTATTTACAGATACGCCACACAGCGGCTACGCAGTTTGGCCTGCATAACATAATTGTCCAACTCTCTCTGCTAGAACGATTACGGATGGACCCTTCTTACACCAAACTAGTTTAAACATATTACAGGTCCCTCTTACATTCTACAACTCATAGGCTTAGCAGCATGGCCAATAGATGGAGAGCTGACATTCCTGAACTGACAGAGGACATCTGGAAGAAAGTTCTTCCCCTCCAGGTTCCCCCTGTCATTTCTTCCTGTGGCAAGGTCATACAGATTAAATTGCTATACAGATCTTACTTTACACCATGTTTGCTGTTTAAATTAAATAGATTACCCTCTGCAATATGCTCCAGATGCGGCATGGCTGATGGCACATTCTTTCATCTAATGTGGGAGTGCAATCCGATTAGGAAGTTCTGGTCGGAGGTCCGGCCTTCATCAGTTCCCTAACTCAGATACCCAATATCTGTAATACCCTGCGATGTTTACTGGGATATATTGATGATTATGGTATATCCAAAAATGTACAAACTTTTATGCATATAGTATTGTTTTATGCTAAGAAATCAATAAACATTCATTGGAAGTCTCAATCCACGCCCACCATAGCCTTTTGGCTCACTACCATTAATCATGCAATACCATTATACATATGAAGCCAGAGGATGCCCCAAAAAGTTCCTAAAGATTTGGGGCTCTTGGGTCAGCTCCGAGAGTACCATCCCAACTGATCTTTAAAAGATCGAATGAAGCCTTTGACCACTAAATGGTCTCAAATGAGCAACACGTAGATATGACCTTAGGGTTGCTATGTATCCACTAAATGTATACCAGTTTACCATGTTTTGTAATGGATTGAGCGATGTTCGCTCCATATGCATGTATGTTTGTTTGTATAGGAAAAAAAAGGGGGGTATGTGAAAGGCCTGCGGTGCCCCTACTCA
This sequence comes from Aquarana catesbeiana, assembly GCF_042186555.1. Classification (NCBI taxonomy): domain Eukaryota; kingdom Metazoa; phylum Chordata; class Amphibia; order Anura; family Ranidae; genus Aquarana; species Aquarana catesbeiana. The sequence continues at coordinate 363,697,469 of NC_133329.1, forward strand.
GCGCCAGATCAATCCTACAGCTCTGATAGCAGTACACACACTGAGAAAAAATGTATATATAAATAATAATACTTTGAAATATGATATCAAAAATATTCTAAAGTACTCAAAAGATACTGAGCAGCTGTTAAGATAAAATAAAATGGTGGCAAGTAGTATAGAAAAAAAAACAGTCCAATCCCTGAATCATATAAATACTAAAACAGCGCTGGAAATAAAATTATAATATAATAATATTATAGACCAGTGGCAAAACACCCCAGTTGTAAACAGATATGTAGCAGATGGTTGTAGTGAGTAGTCCAAAGCATTTAAAAGCATTCAAGGTGTTAGGAACAGTTCAAAGTATTCAAGGTGTTTAAGGTTTTCAACAGTCGTTATTCTAGCATGCACCTTCCACCAGATAACAGAAAAATCCGTATTCCACCACGTGTAACACACTCCCCCAGGGGGTCAAACTCACCAGACGCCTCTAACAAGTAAGCCTTAAGTTTGGTGTATGTCAGCTGCTTTGATACCTGGTCCTCACCATCCCAGAGATCCACTATTGCAGGGGCTCAAACACGCATCATAAAACACAAGAATGGTAGGGATTGGACTGTTTTTATATCTATACTACTTGCCTCCATGTTTGTTTGTATTAAGTGTACTGAAAATAAATAAAAAGTTTACACTTTAAAGAAAATATCTCCTAAACAGCGCAAGTTTAGGCGATATTTACACTACCTAAAGATAAGCCTTATTATTGGCTTGCCTATAGGTAAAAGTCATATATGGGAGTTTACTCCCACTTTAAATAAAGTGGTGAGGGATTAGATTCACTGTAAATTTTTTTATTGCTATGTCCCCATTAGGGAGATTCAATTTCTCAATTTTCCTGGTGACCACTGTCACTACAACTGAAAGTGGGGAAAATCAAAAAGGTGTTGTCACCAAAAGAGGAACAGAGGAGAAACATTCCTATGGCACATTTTTTCCAATGACAGCTCTCGAATGCCCTGTACACACGGTCGGACATTGATCGGACATTCCGACAACAAAATCCATGGATTTTTTCAGACGGATGTTGGCTCAAACTTGTCTTGCATACACATGGTCACACACAGTTGTCGGAAAATCCGTTCGTTCTAAACTCGGTGACGTAAAACACGTACGTCGGGACTATAAACGGGGCAGTAGCCAATAGCTTTCGTCTCTTAATTTATTCCGAGCATGTGTGGCACTATGTGCATCGGATTTGTGTACACACGATCGGAATTTCCGACAACAGATTTTGTTGTTGGAAAATTTTATAGCAAGCTCTTAAACTTTGTGTATCGGAAATTCCGATGGAAAATGTGTGATGGAGCCTACACACGGTCGGAATTTCCGACAACAAGGTCCTATCACACATTTTCCGTCAGAAAATCCGACCGTGTGTACAGGGCATAAGAGAGAATTTCTATAACTTTAGAGAGATTTCCTGTCACTTCCTCTTGTGTCTACAGAAGAGGAAGTGGAAGTGAAAGGAAATCTCCCCAATAGCACATTCCCTGTTCAATCTGAAATGGCAAAAAAAATGTGTATTTCAATTGCCATATCCCAGAAAACAGGCAGCATTTTTAAAGTGAATTTGTGCTTTTTCCCGTGCAAGACAAAGCAACAGGTTCACTCAATGACCCCTCAGCCTTCAACAAGGGCTCACTTACTAATCATATACTGAACCATAATGACGAGTAAAATCTTCCCATGTGCACTAGAACTAAACACTATATTTTATATTTGATAATATTTGACTTTTTGTTTTCCCATTCCAACTGCTGCAAAAGTATGGCAGGTTTTCCAAATTGTCCACCATCCTGAGTTCTGAAAGCCAGTATGACACATACCACATCATTTTTCCACTCACTTAAACCTTATTTTATAGTTTCCATATCTGAGACATTGCAAAGCTTTCAGTTCACCATCAAGAAAATTCTCTGTCCACCTTTCCATAAGTCTTCTGTAAAATCATTTTCTTTCATTTTAATATTTTATATTAAAGGACAGCTTCAGCTTTAGTAAAATTGTTCTTTCAGTAACCCCAGCGTTGCGACCCACCTGATAAACTACTTACCATCCTTTCCATTCCAGTGATCTTTGCTGTACAGCCCTTCCTGGCACCACAGAGCCTTTGTAAAGAAAATGATCTGGTAGGGGTGTCTGCCAACTTGACATATGGACCCATTTATTCCAAAGAGTAAGCTGTACTCATGGAAGTTTTCAGCCATCTAATAGAGTATGGCTCAATTATAAAAAAAGAATGGGACCCCTGCACACATCTGTAGGAAGGGGAGTCAGCAGGGATGTTTCCTTTCCAAAGACTTCCAGGCAGTGGACCAACAAATATCTTTTTATTGGGGCACAAACAGCATTGAAAACCCAACAGAAGTTCTAAACCTTTCTTGCTCTCCTAAAACATGTTTAATTGTCTGTCTACACTGGAAAGACTACCTCTCAACTCCTATTCTTTGGCACCAATCATCTGGACAGGCTGTATGGAGAAATTAACACAAACAGCTATACGAACTTTACAGGGCTTTTTTGTTCCTTCCCCAAGGGAGCTACGACTAAAAAAACACTTTCCTGACATTTTCTGCATTTGAAGAAGTGGATTGATGAGGCTACAAATCATTTTCAACATTACAAAACAAGAATAGTTGAATGTGACTAATTATTAATAACTATTTTGGTTGGAGTTCTACTTCACAAATGAGATGTTTTTATCCATCTGAAAGTTCTTTGAGGAATAAACATCATGATATTGGTGCCCTTGAGGTCATTGCTCTTTGGAACATTCTGCCAATCATTACTGTGTACAAAAAGGTGTTCATTAAGACTGAACAGCTGTTCCTTTTTCTCTCCCCAAAACCCTTTAATGTGTAATATATTAGTGACAATTTACACTATATTACAAAAAGTATTGGGGCGCCTGCTTTTACACACACATGAACTTTAATGGCATCCCAGTCTTAGTCCGTAGGGTTCAATAATGAGTTGGCCCACCCTTTGCAGCTATAACAGCTTCAACTCTTCTGGGAAGGCTGTCCACAAGGTTTAGGAGTGTGTCTTTGGGCATGTTTGACCATTCTTTCAGATGTGCATTGGTGAGGTCAGGCACTGATGTTGGACAAGAAGGCCTGGCTGGTTGTCTCTGCTCTAATTCATCAGGACTCTGTGCAGGCCTGTCAAGTTCCTCCACCCTAAACTTGCTCATCCATGTCTTTATGGACCTTGATTTGTGCACTGGTCCAAATCATTTGGTGGAGGGGGTTTATGGTGTGGGGTTATTTTTCAGGGTTTGGGCTTGACCCCTTAGTTCCAGTGAAGGGAAATCTTAAGGCATCAGTATACCAAGGCATTTTGGACAATTTCATGCTCCCAACGTTGTGGGAACAATTTAGGGTGCCCCCTTCCTGTTTCAACATGACTGCGCACCAGAGCACAAAGCAAGGTCCATAAAGACATGGATGAGCAAGTTTGGGGTGGAGGAACTTGACTGACCTGCACGGAGTCCTGACCTCAACCCGATAGAAGACATTTGGGATTAAATAGAGCAGAAACTGCGAGCCAGGACTTCTTGTCCAACATCAGTGCCTGACCTCACAAATGCGCTTCTGGAAGAATGGTCAAACATTCCCATAGGCACACTCCTAAACCTTGTGGACAGCCTTCCCAGAATATTTGGAGCTGTTATAGTTGCAAAGGGTGGGCCAACTCAATATTGAACCCTATGGACTAAGACTGGGATGCCATTAAAGTTCATGTGGGTTTAAAGGCAGGCTTCCCAATACTTTTGGTAATATAGTGTATTATATTCTCTGCTATTTGGACAAGGTTAACATGGTCAGTTTAAAGGCAGGCTTCCTAATACTTTTAGTAATATAGTGTATCATAGTCTCTGCTATTTGGACAAGGTTAACGTGATAGTGGTTTGCCTAAAATGCTTTGGAATATAATGTTACTATATAACACATATTGCATTAAAAATACATTTATATAATAGTAGATGTGTCCATTCACACATAAGAGCAACAGTTCTGCACTGCAACCACACAAAAGCAATCGTAGAAAGTTTAAAAAAAAAAACTTTATTGAGTTAATTTTTTATGCACTGCACACTGTACATTAGGTGTCATTATTTAATATATGAAACTACATTCCACAATAATTATGGCTATTTGTGCCATCCAAATCGATGGTAGTTGTTGAACTTTTAACTGGATTTGATGTTTAAAAAGAAAAACAATATAAATGTTTTATTTGGATAAAAGTAAGATTGTAAAGTCCTGAATAAGGAAAAATAAAAAAAGTAAATACCAAAATTTAAAATGCACACATTTTTAAGAATTTTTTGTAATACATCTTGGGCTTCGCATCTTTAGATGTTAATACCATGTTGTATTATTACCATGCGCAAAGCCGATACATATGTTTAAGTATTCTGTAAAAAAAATGTTGTTAGTGCAAGAGCCTTATATTTAGATACCGTATAATAATTTATTCTTGTAGTAAAATCAAATAGTGTTCATTTAAAATATTCTGCACAGTAGTCACATAAAGTACTTTACAAAAGCAAGATTCACTTGTAGGTATCACCCTAATGCAAGAAGCTGTAAACAGGTGAAAAACTCTGGATATGCATAAACTAGACATTAAGGCCTTCAGCACATAAGAACCATGAACCAGATATGTAACTAAAGGCTGGTCACAGCCTAAGGTGCAGATGCTGTATTGGGTAAAGGAGCAGATTAATCCAGAATGAGATGAATATTCAAACACTAAAAATAAAATGGACCCGAATACAATAATAATACAATAATACAACAAAAGGTATACGGCATAATAAAAATTGGCAACTCAGCTAAAGAAAATCTACAAAAACAGTGGGTAAACCTTTGCAGAAACCTAGATTACACTTTATATATACCATGAAAAGGATGATGACTAATACCGCATATGAATACTTCATATTTCTCACTTGCAGCCTGCAGTCGGACACTTGAGGCTATTCCTCATGATTATTAATGTGTGAATTTACTGCTATGCTGTGAATAGCCTGAAAAGCTTGTATAATTTGGTTTCCTATTATTTAGGATTACAAACAGACACACTACTGATTAAGTGAAGGGAAGCACACACCTCCCTCTTCTTAACTCACATAAACCCAAATAGATTATTGTTAGACAAGAGTAGTCAACAAAAGAAAAAGCAGTGCCATGGAAATACCCTGTATTGATTGCAGATTTGTCAAATGAAGAGTTTATACTAGTCATTAAATATTATATAAAACAAATTAATTCAACTAAAATACAAAAAAAATTAAAAATTGACCGGCAGCCATAAGTTGTTTTTAACTACATTTGGGATACATGTCCTAAACCAGACTTGGACTACTGTCAAATTTTGGCACTATTCTTTTTTTTCTTTCTTTATTACATTATCTACTTTTATTAGATATTCTATCTATCTCTTACTGTAAGTTTATAGTCTTTACCATCTGTTTAAAAGGGAAAAAAAGAGGGGCGCCAGGCTATCTCTGTTCAAATCCACCTTAGCAAATGATAAAAAAAATATTGGGCAGAATTGTACAATTTTTCGACGAACCAAACTATGTCAGAATCATTTGTTTTCTACACTATGTGAATGCCCTCTGGATGGTCATGTGATACCAAGGCAACATTGGGCATGAGTAGAGTATGGCTTCCATATACTTCTTGTGATCCTAATGCAAAATGAGCCCAGACACAGACTATTTTTGGAAATCTGATTGAGATTGGTTGATTTTCATATACAGTATGCAATTCTCCCATTTCAGATAGTGGTGTAAAATCAATAGGTTATATTTAGAGTTCATAACAGCTCTTTTTTGTACACCTGAGTTCCTCTTAAATAAAAACATGTCATGAAAGCTGCAATTGCTGAGCTCTCCTTCTAAAAAATGCAACTTGCCTTATTGCCATGCGGGCCCATTGGCTTCAATACATTGAGCATGCAAAAAAAAAAAAAAGTGTTTCCTACATTTTTCTCTCATCCACACTTGTTTGGGGGTCTGTAACCAGGAATATAGTCTATGGTCAACATAACAGGCAGGCAAGTAGCATTTTCAGAGTGTCATCAACAATGGCAACCCCCCATAGTTTTCTCACAAGGGGCTTACTTTAAAATTACCTTGTCAGCCTCTAAAAAAAGCAACTGAAGGTTCCCTGTTAGAGAAGAGGCATTATACTTGCCTCTCTGGTGAACCTTGTCTCCTCTCTTCGTTCAATCACTTTAGTCTTTGCTTGTCTCTTCTTCCCTTCCCTTCCAGGCAGGGTAGCCATCAGAAATTTTGGGGCTCCTTACACAGCTTTAGGCTTGCTCTCCCCCCAGACCAGACCACCAACATTCCCTAGGGCCCATCCACTGGCAGTCCCCACCAATCTGCCCACTGGCCATCCCACAGAGTCCTTTAGTGCACCCACTTTTATTTTAACACGCTTACAACCTAATATATGAAAATAAAAATTGTATTCCAAGTCATCAGTGCTTCACAACTTAACAGTAATGAATTCTATTTTGCCCAAAAAATGCCACCGCAAGGTGGACTCTTTTGAGCAGGACCCTACACAACCACTAATTGCACTACCTTTTTAACACCCCCCTCCCCCAATCTATCCTCCCCTAGCAGATCTAGGAAAAAAAAAACTCCAATATATATTCAGAGACAGCCCCATATATTCAGCAAAGAGACAACCCAATCCAGCAAAACAACTTCCCGATGTATTCAGCAAAGAGACATCCCAAACCGGCAAAGAGACATCCCAATATGTTCAGCAAAGAGACATCCTAATCCAACAAAGAGATGGCCCAATCCAGCACCTGTACACACTCCACCCCCCCACAACTGTACACACTCAGCCCCCACACCCATACACACGCAACCCCCCCACACCTGTACTCACTCACCCCCTCACACCTGTACACACGCAGTCCCCCTCACACCTGTATATATGTCAGTCCCTCCACACACACAGCTCTGTCTTCACTGTACACAAAGAGACCCCTCTCTTTACTTGTACACACAGCCCCTACTTGTAAAGGCGATCTTCCTAGTCCCAGCACATGCAAGAAGTAGCCAGAGGTGGCAGCAATGAGCTTGATGTGAGCTCAATGACACAGAGCAGCAGCAGCCGACTCCTCTTCTGTAGTGCACCTGTGGAGAGCCAGCACAGCCATGCAGCACCCCTACACCCTCCTGCATTCTCCCGATCCTACTAGGCGCCCTGAGCCCTTCAGGAGGCCTGGGCCCCCTACAAGTGTATGGGCCACCCCCCACCCCCCCCGGATGGCTGCCCTGACTCCGGGTGGCACAGGCACCCAACACTCCTGGAAGAGACTGATAGAGGCTGTAGAGTTGAAATGGAAAGAATGTAGGAGACAAGGGTCACAAGAGAGTTGAGTATAATACCTCTTCTCTTGCAAGGAACCTGAGAGGTTCACTTTATTCCATTCTGCACCATTCAAGAAACTTTATGCATATTTATGGACTGTTCACCTTATTCATCAAAGCTCTGTTTCTGTACATACTTCAGTCTTTCTTTCAACCACATTAGAAAGCAGTATAAGTGCTTAAAAACATAAAGGACACTTTCTTGCACTACAGACTTTATCAAAAAAGTGCACAAAGGAGAAATTGAGAGCTTTTTGTTAATACAGATGACAGGTTAATGTACCTGAGGCCTTTATGTCTAATGTAACTCATACATCAAAGAAATTATCTACAGATTGTGAAGAACACTGTTAGCTATCAATTGCTTCTGTAATTATGAGGATATTTTATACATGATTAAAACAGTACAGCAAATATCCCATAGTGATAGTTACAACTCTATATAAGGAATTTGCAAATACTTTTAAACATTTCTACAGTAGCATCATGAAACTTGAGCCAGAAGTATACCAAGCTTTGCAATCCAAAGTCATTTATTCCAAGTTATGAAGTTTTTAATCAAATACTTTTTTCATGTCTAATCAATCGATAATGCTGACTTCATCAAAATTTATTACAGATCTCTAGGAGTAAGTTTGGTTCTAAACAGTGGCAAAAAATTCCAAAGTTTCATAAACAAGCTTTCTTTGAGGTTATAAAGCTCCTGCAATAATGAAATAACCTTTATAAGAAATTAATTTGAAAACATTTCAGATATTTGAACATGGGTTTTTACTTATTTTTTAATGGGTATTAATGTTTTCTGTTGGTAACGCTAGTTTTTAAAAATTTGTGCAAAGAAGCAGGACTACTCTTTTATGTCTCAACCAAGGAACTCCAATCAGTTGTAAAATGTCCCCAGTTTGTGCACCCCACACCACCACAACCCAGCAAGGGTTAAATGCTTCTTTGGAGGGGGGTTTCAAAACAAAAAAATACTTACCTTATTCCTGATACCTGCAAGCTTCTTCCCGCTGTACGACTGGGCCAAGGAATCCCTTTCTCTTTGGTCGGTTGAATGTGGCCCCAATGTCCCCAATGTCATCACGTACAACGGAGGACCAGCAGGCCTACCTATTAGGAAAGGAGGAGAGCAGAGGAAAGCACCAGCTGCCAGGGGAATGAGGAATAAGATTACTTTCCTTTACTCAAAATCTACCCAAAACTAAAGAACATTTAACCTTTTCTATGCAGAAGAAGGGGGTCACCAAATGGGGAGATTTTAGGACTGACTGGAGTTCAGCTTTAATCACCACTGTCTACCTGCATTCTATCTAACGTCATAGTCAATTATATTAATAATAAAATGTCACTTTAGAATTATGATATGAGACGTACACAATAAATCATAAATTTAAATTATAGACATTAAGAAAAAAAAAGAAAACAGTTAACTAGTGAATGTCTGTGCTGTTGATCACTTTCTGTGAAAATAAATACTGTATGATAAAATAATAAGATTCACATAAAAAAATATATCCATGTATTAAGGATAAAATAATTTCTCATAAATATATTTTTTCTGTTCCTGAGTTCCCGAGATCTTTTTGACTAAGATTTACCTAGATCTCAATCAAAATGCTATAAAATCATCATAACTGCCTTTTTGTTTGTGCTGAAAATCAGATAAGTAACTAGTTAAATTAAAAGCAAATACTTGAGCCATACCCAGGAGGTGGCAGTTAGAATTATGCAACCACTAAAAGATTTTTCATAGGCAAATGTCAGATAGGCAATCCTGTTGCTAGATGCGAATCACCAGCGGCAGGATCGCTAAAGAGGCCGCCTGTCTGTCCCTATGGAATTGCTCACTCTGTAGCTAGATGCAGAAAGATGTCCCTCAGTCACTGCCTCAACTACAGATGGAGCAATTCTACAGGAACAAAAAGCAGGCAGCAGTTGGATCACAACCTTACAAATGATCTTTCTATAAACATGCACAACTGTTTCAGCTGAATGTCTATGTTTATGCACAGAGTACATGACCACTGGTGCTGTTTTTATTTATTTTTTTCTCAGAGTAGCAATTGTAAAGAAAATTTTTTTTTTTTTTTAGAAGGTTCTCTTCTATCCTCCAAAATTGGTCATCTTGGAGATGTTTATATAAACAATCATGCATGTCTATGGAAAAACCTTCCTTAATGTTTCTCTGTGGTTGGACATCTCATCAGCCTCCTGGCTAGTCTTACAGTACTATAAAACGGGTTGCTCTAGGAGGTACAGCAAAGCCCCAGAGACACCTTGGCGTATATTAACTAAAACATTGATATTATCTGGTCTTCTCAAATATATACAGAATTGATCAATAGGCACAGTAGGTCTTTGCCTAGGATAGCAAATACTAAAAATTGGATTTTCCCTGAACAATGTTTGCATTCAAATATTTTTCCTTCTTTACAATTGGAAAAGTAAAACAAACTGAGTTATCAGCTATATGAAAGGAAAAAAAAAAAAATTATATATATATATATATATATATATATATATATATATATATATATATATATATATATATATATATATATATATATATATGAAAGGAAAAAAACAGACATATGCCAAATGCATTGGGGTGCTTTCTGTAGGTTTAGTGACTGCAGGATCTAGATGACTGGATCTATTACAGTTAGTGACTGCAGGATCTAGATTTTTTAGTTCAGTCCCACAAATATAATAGTCACAATTATGATTTACACTTCAAATAGTTGTAAACTCTAAGGCCGGCCATACACGGTTCAAATTTCAACTAGTTCAGCAGGAATGGGCAGAGATTCGAGCTGTTAATGGGCAGGCTGAATGTACCAAGTTGATCGATCAATCAACTTGGGTACAGCCAGCCTGCCGGATTCTCTTTCGATTATCATTAGCGGCTGCTATAGCCGCTAGTAATAATCACTGTCTTCTTCCAGTGGGGGCGGCTTCCCCTGCCCCCCGCCGGAAGAAGACAATGGCCTGGCAGGAGGGATTTCCGCATCAACACTGTCTGTGTTGATGGAGGAATCTAACAAATTTTCTGTAACACGTGGTTGCAGGAAAGAAATTTGCTCTGTGTATGGCCGGCCTTAGTGAATGACAATTCATTTACTCTGTGCAGTGTGTATCATAAACAATGGCCATTTGCCCATAAAATACCGTTGTTATCCTTTTTTGTGCATCAGAGAGCTCCCGATATCCTTCAGCCTCTCTATCTACATCAACATGCTCCAGTGTGGGAACATCTGGTCCGGCTTCCTGGTAGTGACAGCAGTGGACCATGCTTGCAAGGTGATAATGTGGGAACACAATCAAGAGACAGTTGTCACCCCCATTATAGGAAGTGTCCAAACAAAGACTTTCATGTCATGATTATTTAATAAAATCTGCACATTTAAAAAAGATTGACAACAATATTCTAAATTAAATTAATCTGGTAATAAGATTTTAGTGATTGTATATAGATCTACAATTAAGGTATATTAAACCCAAAACCTAAAATGTAATATATTGCAGCTTGCAAATTCTTGTGGTGTGGTGGCTGCATTAGTTTCCTTTTTTAAGGCTTTTTTTTCCCTTTACTTTACTTTTCAATTAGCTTTAACAGACCAAGCTGTCCTGCAAAAGTGATGGTGGTTAGAGGGTTGAGACAAACCATTTAACACTGACAATGGTGCTTATAATTGTCAGCAGCATTTATTCATTTATGTAATTAAGGGTGAAGGATATCTCTTTTGTATTGTCGATTATGTTACAGTTGGTGTATTTTTAATTGCTTTTTGTTATGTACATTCCATGTTACTATTTTTAATTATGTGCTATGAATAAATTAATTTTCTACTCTACTATTGTTATATTAGTTCAATTGCCTTTAAAGTCCAAACCCAGGGGGATTTTTTTGTTTTGTTCTAATTTGTTAGTCAAGTTCCTCTTAAAGTGTTACTAAAACCCACAACAGTAAAATCAGTCTGTATATGCAGTAAAGCATGTTTGTTAAACTTGCTGTGGAACCTAAGGGGTTAACCCTCTGCATTGTGTAAAAAGGCTGTTTGATCCTGTCTTCTTTGATCCTCCCCTTCTTCCACAGTACCCAATCCATCTTCCTATAGAACAGAGCTTTGGGGGCACTGTGCACATGCTCAGATTGGTGTGTATTGATAGAGAGTGTTTCTTTTTTTCTTGGAGGGGTGCATGTGATCTGCACAGGGCCAATCAGCACTGTCCAGACAGAGGGTCAGGGGTCCTGAAGCCTCATAGGAGTCAGAGAATTTAGAGGAGAATGAAAACTCCTACAAGCATTAACCAGACACTGATAGAAGTCAGAAGACTGCTATATACTGATGATGAGGAAAGGTATTTAGCAGTTTAAATTTACAAAAATGATTGCATTTCCATGTTCTGTGTACTGTGGGAGACCAGATATAGTAAATGCAGTGCCCTGAGTTTAGTGACACTTTAAGCCCCATACACACAGGCCAAATATCTAGCGAAATCAGCAGTACAGTAGAAACCAGCCGACATTCGGCCTCTGTTTACAGATACTTGTCTGACAGAAGCTGTTCTCACGACCAGCTTTTGCCGAACGAGAATGTTGGAAAATCAGCGGCCGATCTGCATCCAATCAGTGCTTGCAGCCAATGGCTGTGAGTGCTGTCCAGTGTGTTTTGGTGGGTGGGGGGTGGTAACGCTGTCAGAACACACTAGTACAGCGGGAAGATCACTGTACTAACATTGCATAGTTAGTACAGCAAGCTCCTCTGTTTTTTTTCATTCAACCCAAAAACTTACCTTGTGTACCAGACATAAATTTGCTAATACAATAGTATTCTCCCACGCTCGTGGGTGGTGTAGTGGTGTTAGATGTATCACACATACTTGATGGTTCAAAAAGGAAGCACAGGTATTGCTGCCCTCTGAGGGTCAGGGGAGAACACAACAGAAACACTGTAAAACAAAGAAAAGAGGGCACACCAACCTACTGCATTGCCCAAGTGGTATATATAAAAAAAAAGTATACTCATAAACACGTAAATGATAAAAGCATATTAACCACTTCAGCCCCAGAAGGATTTGCCCCCTTAACCTCCCTGACGGTTTTCCAGAGTGTTGCTCGGGGTTAAATTTCAACACCATTAGCGGTAACCCCGAGCCACACTCGGGATTACATCTCAGGATCCTGGTGCAGTGTACTTACCTTGTCCCCGGGATCCTGCGATGTCCCCCGCTGTGTCTGCGGGCTCTGTCCTCCTCCGAAGTCTCTCTGTGCCAGGCTCCATTCCCTGCAAGCCTCGTGACGCATGGGGGTGGAGCCTGGCGGCAAATTTTAAAAAATGTAAAAATCATAACACATACAGTACTATAATCTTACAGATTACAGTACTGTATGAAATTATTTCACATCTCTTTTGTCCCCAGTGCTTTGTTCAATGCCCTGCATGCAGTTTTATATTATAAATACTGTTCTTTCTGCCTGGAAACTGGAGATTGTCCATAGCAACCAAAAAAGTGTCCTTTTACATCAAAAGTGGCTTTAGACCAGCTAGTAAATTAGACCACTTGCAGAATTGAGCTATAGTGAATCGTGGGGAAATGTATTTTATTATTGTTATATTATTATTTTTTTAATTATTTATATTTATTTATTATATTATAATTTATGTTTTTGTGTTTCAAACTTCATCATACCCGGGATATCTACTAGACTCTTGGTGGACAGATTTAAGTGTGTTATTGTTAAGAATTACAGGCCTACAATATAAAATTTCCATGCAAAATAATTGTACCGCTTTCAGCACCTAAAATCTGAAATAATCATACCGCCAGGGAGGTTAATGACCAGACCATTTTTTGCGATATGGCACTGCGTCGCTTTAACTGACAATTGTGCGGTCGTGAGATGTTTTACCCAAACAAAATTGACATCCTTTTTTCCCACAATTAGAGTTTTTGTTTGGTGGTATTTGATCACCTCTGTGGTTTTTACTTTTTGCATTATTAACAAAATAAAGCGATAATTTTGAAAAAAAGCAATATTTTTTATTTTTTGCTATAATAAATATCCCCCCAAAAAAATATAAAAAACTAATTTCTTCCTCAGTTTAGGCCGATATGTATTCTTCTACATATTTTTGATAAAAAAATCGCAATAAGCGTATATTGATTGGTTTGCGCAAAAGTTATAGCGTCTACAAAATAAGGTATATATTTATGGCATTTTTATTATTATTTTTGTTTTACTAGTAATGGCAACGATTGGGACTGTGACATTGCGGCAGACAGATCGGACACTTTTGACACATTTTTGGGACCACTGACATTTATACAGCGATCAGAGCTAAAAATAGCCACTGATTACTGTATAAATGTCACTGGCAGGGAAGGGGTTAACAATGGGGGGTGATCAAGGGGTTAACTGTGTGTCCTAGGGAGTGATTCTAACTGTGGGGGGATGGGACTGTCTGAAAGAGGAGACATATCGCTGTTCATACTTAGTATAAACAACAGATGTGTCTCCTCACCCCTGACAGAACAGAGATCTGTCTTTTCACACTGACAGATCTCCATTCTGTGTCTCTCAGGAGCGATCGCGGGTGCCCGGCGAACATCGCGGCCACCGGGCACGTGCATCGGCTCTGTCGTCATGCCTCCTAGTGGTCTTAAAGCGGCCGACGTATACCTACAGCGATTTGCCTAGGCAAGCCAACCTGCCACAGTATAACTATGGCAGCTGGTCATCTAGTAGTTAAGGTCCATTGTAGACACAAAGCAACCAGTTCACCGGAACTGTTCCCAACAGGTCGAAGGACCTTCCAGATGGTTAATGTATTTCAAGGGAACATCCCCTTGTCCTCAGTTTTGAGGACGAGGGCATCTCCCCTCAAAATGCCATCTGGAAGGTCCTCCGACTTGTTGGGAACAGTCTCGGTGACCTGGTTGCTTTATGTCTACAAGGGACCTTGATATGATTTTATCATGTATGTGTTTGTGAGTATACTTATTTTTATACACTATTAAAGATACCACTTGGGTAATGCGCTAGGTTGGTGCGCCCTCTTTTCTTTGTTTTACAATAAATATGCTAATCAAATACTACCCTCCCCCTGATTGACAATGGTGCTGTCCAAAAATATCTCCATTGCTCCTCCTTCCAGATTGGAGACACCCTAAGACAGGAAATGTGTTACTGGCCAGATCACCAGGTAAAAACAAAGGGAAAACGACTCAAAAGGAAAACTCATACAGCCACCACATTTAAGGATTGGTGAACTGCAATATAATAAATGGTTGTTTTGTTGGCTTTATACTGCTTAAAGAGATCTGAATGCCAGTGCCAAACACTGAATGCCCAACTTTGAGCCTCACTAACCATTGTGGCTGCGCAATCTTATAAATGGTAGCGGAACAAGTCAGCTAAAAAAGGGCTAAACGGAAAGTTGTACTTACTGGATGACTAAATTTGGTGTATACATTTCTGAGCAATACAAGTCACTGACAGTTATCTTTAAAAGAATATAGAAGCTATTACAAAACTCTTTGAAAGATGCTTTGCTATCTAGTTTCCTAGTAACCGTGTGTGTAAAAATAAATTAGTTCAGTAGGGGTGACAGTTACATTGTAGTCTTTTTTTAATTAGTCTATTTTTATTTTACGATTTAGTTTTAAAGACCAACACTCCTTCCATTATTTTAATGAATTTTGCCTTGCTTGTCATTTTGCAGTGTTGTAGAGTCTTTTAATTTTTAATTGAGGATAAAAATAGTTAACTACTCAGACATAATTGACACAGTGCACGTAGCACAGCTGGAAAGTAACTCACTAACAGCAGTGCTGTTTAAATAAGTATTAAAACGTATTTGCAGTGGATTCGTAGGGTCCAAGCACAGTGACACAATATCATTTAATATACCCGACCAGTATAAAATGGCATAATGTAGCCATATACAAATACATACAATAATATATATCTTAGGTCAGTATGCTCCCTTAATATTCCCAAATGTCAGTCTTTAATAGCGTACATTAAAAATAAATATTGGAACTGAAAAGGATATTTTATTAAAAAATCTCTTTGAATAACCAAGACAAATGTAATTATTCTTGTGCTGAGGAAAATAGTTGGTATTTTGATTTCCTAAAATCCAATTGCATGGCTTAAAAAAAAATTAATTAAGAACATATTCTTTTTATCAAGAATTATACTATGTCTCTATGGTAAGATTATTTTCAAAAATAGTGTATTTCTAAACACCATGCCTTTAGCTCACTGCAATAAAAAGAAACATTTGGGGAAATGAAAATTGATAAATAATGTTATACTAGTTTATTTCAAGGAAAAAAACCTTTCCTATGACAACATAAAAAAACTCATACATCTATTTGAAAGATTAAATTTAGCCCAGGAGAAATGAAAACACCAGGAAACATCATTAAAACTGAAATTCTAATTAATTTGAAAACTTCACGTTTGCTTTTTTTTTTTTACACTCTTCAGAAGCTGTGATGTGGAATTTTTGGCAAGAATGAGAATTGTCTTGGTGTACACACATTTAAAAAATAAAAAAATAAATAAATAAACAAAATGTATCCCATTTAAGTTGACAGCCCTTTTTCAATTTGGCAAATTAAAACTTAACTCCCAGCAGATATAAAGTATGCAAATGAATGTACAAGGGACAAGCTGATAGGATGAGAGAGTAGAGCAGAACAGCTCCTATATATGTATTTCACCTGTATATTTATCCGTTTGCCCGGAGTTTAGCTTTTTATTTAATTTAATAAAGTGCACCTGTCAACATATAAATATAAAGTAAATATTGAAGTTACCATAACAACATTTTAATGGTTTACCTTTGTGGTCATTTTTTTTATTTCCCTGCAGGCAACTATTGTACTTAATCTCAATGAAATTGTGAAATACGTTAGAGAATGCAATATTGCTGTTCTCATTCGGTTTTTTTTTTATCAGCATATGCTTATTCAGACTTATAGAAAACAATTTTGAGTTAAAAAAAATGATCAATAACTTGATATTCAGGACATAGTGGTCACCTGCAGTGTGCTTTGTGGAACAGGCTTGTTTATACATATGTCCCAAAATCAACCAGGTTCAATTTTGCGTAGAAGTGACAGGTCCACTTTAAAGCAAAATGATGTTACATTATTAAATTAGTTTTGGCCTTAATAATTAATACATGCCTGGAAATAGCTTGCATGTATGTATATTTACAATTTCTATTCAAATGATAAATAAATCTTGATTAAAACTTTGCCCTTATAGTTACCCATTCTTATGAATGAAGTACTAGTTTAAAAAATATGGGGGAGAATAATGCCCCTTTTTTTTTTTTTTTTTGATTATACAATATAAAGTAAGAACCATGCCATAAAACTATATGCAAAATATGCACACTATTATTGCATGCTTGATGTGATACTACATGCCAGTTAGTATTACTTTAGTTCTAGAAAGACCATAAAAACACATTAGGTCTCTTATGAAAGCACTATATATACAGTACAGTCCTGTCTACAGTCAGACTTAAAAATGGTGCCCCATATAGATTTCCTACAAAGGCAACAGGAGCTCAGCAAGAGCTTGTACAGTTCCTTACGTATATTTTGATGAGTTTTTTAAACCCATTTTTTTTTTTAAATAATACCTAAAAGTTTGTTATGTAAATCTGTCTGAATTCATTTTTCTTAATTTAGGTGGCAAGTTCCCATCCATCCTGCCCCCACCAGACAATCTTTGAAGTTTCGGAGGTAAATCCGCTACCGACTGGCTCATAGGATCTGAGATCATCTTAGTGGTTTTCATTACCAGTTTTTCTTCCGAATTACCCGGTACAGAACTTATTCGTTGGAGTTTCATGGGCAAGTCACCCATACTGTAAGCTTTCTCTGAAGTTGTAGAACTCATTCTGAGTAATTTTCTTGGAAAGTCCTCCCTGCCAGTCATTTTCTGGAGTTTTGAAGGCATTTTTGTGCTAATGTCATCCAGGCTGTCCAGAGTATCTACAGAATTATTTTTTTCTTTGCTGTTACCTACTGCTGGTGCTATTATTGGTGAAGATATGAGAAGCATTTCTTCTTGTTCTTTGACACTGTAAGGTGCAGTGGGAACCTCAAAAGTTGCATGGAACTGTGAGTAGTCTACTTTGAAGAATCCTTCTTCTAGAGAAATTACAGGGAAAAACCGATGACCCCAAAGAACTTCATCCTCGGTGTACGATGTCCGGGCTTGACAAGTCATTCCTAGAAGCAAAGAAAATAGTTGAACATTAGAAGGAGTGTCATGATCCATTTAACCATAATGCAGACTCTTTAAAGTTAAATGGACAGTATGCTCAACATTTTGCATAATCAAATGAAATACATTTTATATACAGTATATACTATGCAGGCTTTTAGTTTAACTCTGTACAATGTACAGTATAAGCTAATACAGAGTTTATTCTTGGCTCCTCCTATTAACACAACCTTAATAACTTTTTCATGTCCTGTATTTGTATAGGACCAACATATTATGGAGCACTTTACAGAGTACATATAGCCATTCATATGAGTCCTTGTCCCCTGAAGGAGAACATAATACATGCCTCTAAAGATATTAGAGAATGTTCACTCAGTCTGGATGTAAGAACATTGATAAGTTTGTATGTCCCTTCACTAGCCTGGCCAAAGCTCTCTGGCTGAGTTGATTCAATGGGATGGATCACTCATCTTTCCTGAACATTGCTTGAATCCACAGCACTTTTCCCTCTCTACTTTATGGGTAAAGTTCATAGAAAGATCTTGCATTAAAAAGACCATGCAGCACTTAGGACACCATGCACTCGGAATTCAAATTAAAAACTGTATAAGCACCAAGTCATGCTAGTCAAGGCTTTACAGACTTAAAGTGGAGCTCCAAGCTCCTTCATAAAAAAATTAAAAGTCAGCAGCTACAAATATTGTAGCTGCTGACTTTTAATATTAAGACACTTACCCGTCCATATATTCCAGCGATGTCTTCACCCGAGCTGATTTTTCAATAGGTTCTCGGGTCATTGCCATTGCCATCTCGAGTAAGGGAAACCGTCAGTGAAGCCTTGCAGCTTTACAGCTTGTTCCCTGCTGTGCATGTGCGAAGTGTGCTGTGCTTTGTGAATGGCCGGGCGGCAGGGGGATGGAGGAGGGGGGCCAAACTTCCAGATGAGTTTGCCATGGCAAAGTCAGTCAGAAGTGGGAGCGGGTACCTGTCAAAACCAGGTACCGCTCCCCCCCTGAAAGGTGCCAAATGTGTCAGCGGAGGAGGGGAGAAGGCAAATAAGTGGAGCTTCCCCTTTTGGGTGGAGCTCCTCTTTAAGGACTCGCTCTTCCTGCCCCCATGTGACAGCACTGGTCCAGGCACCAAGCAATAGCACTGTAACATACATGTAATATATCCACATTTCCCCCTTTTTCCCTTTAAAATGCTTCAGGTACAGAAAAGAACCTACTGATCTTACCTTCCTGCTGTTAACTGACAATTATGCCTCTGACATACAGAAAAACCAAACAGTGTTGTCCCCCTTGCCTGAGTTCTTCTCTGCTGAATTCAGAACTCTGTCAATTGCTATGACTCTCTGGCCCTTTCCATATACATACATTGATTTCTTTCCCAGCACAACGATGCCGCTGCCTTGAATACCAATAGCCTGCCCACACACTGTGTATAGGGAGACTGTGTGTAGGGAGAAGACTGTACGGAGATGTAGTTCTGGGGCATGCCTATAGCAATAGGAACTGTGTTCTCAGCAGCCTCTTCTATAAGCTTGTTGATGACATCACAGGTAGTAAAAAGGTAATGCTGGGACATGCTTTTGAGGGGGGAAAGGGAGGTTTTGGGGGTAAGTTTGGGTCAATCCTATCCAAATCTTTTACACTCATTTACATATTGAAGCTAGTTTGGAAGAGAGCCAATTACCTGACCAGTATGTTTTTCAAATGTTGGAAAATAAAATGAGGCAAACATATGGAGGAGTCTGCAGGGCACATTATGTAAGCTAACAACCGGTCACCCAGAACAGATATAGCCAGTTTGGATGACTGGTCTCCCCAACTGGAAATGCTGTCTCAAGCATAATTAGAGGCTGCATTTTCTGATGAACCAAAGTTAAAGGAACTAGGCCCTTTAGAACAACTTTAAGCAGATTTGCTTATTTTTTAATCCAGGTTATAGGTAGAGCCATATGGACTCTGTGATTTAAAATGTTATGTTAAAATATTATTTTGCTACTTTTTCTTTATAGGTTTAAAAAGACAAGACAAGTGGATCATTGTTGAATTACTGAGCCTTACGATCTGTAGTGTCTTTTTCCATCCATTGCATTGATTTTGTGTTATTTCCAGAAGAATGATTGCAGTTTAGAGACAGGCAATGCTTTTGCAGTATAAAATTCCTAAGACTTGTGTTTTTAAAACATTTCAGTCATTGTTATTGATCCCATGGTGCCTTGCTTCAAGATTACAGTTTGCTGCAATCTGTGAACATAATGATTTTTTCTGTCAAGCAGTTTCAATGTTTTTTAATTGCAATACAAATTTGTATATATATCTTGTAAATAAAGTTAACTCAAAGTAAAAATCAGGAAATATTTATATCAAGTACTAATACATTAAATATACAAGATATATAACAGAATGTTTTTGAGGATGTCTTAAAGTTGCCAATTATATATGTATTGTTAAATTCAAAAAGTTCACAGTTTAGCTTATTTATAGGTATTTTCAGGGCAAATGTTTCTTTTTTTACTCATGAAGAGCTTCAAACCCTCCTATATTCAAGAAAACCCCTCAATTCAAGAGAAATTATCCACTGAAGTCCTTATTCCTTGAGATTTCCCCTTGCATTATTCCTTGGTTCCTCCTGTCAACCTCCGCATCACTACAGGATACAGTCATGAAGTGGAGATTTGGTGGGAGACACTGGGACCAAGGAGAGTGACACACCTGGAAGTGCTGGTTTCCCATCAATGGAGTATTTCTCTAGAACGGAGTGGTGTCCTTGTAGCACAGAAAGCAGAAAAAAATAAGTATTTAGTGACTTGTTTTGCAAGCAGGCAGGCCTGTTTAAGTTTTTTTTTTCTATAGCAACAGGTTGCTTTCAAGTAAAACTGTGGTTAGACTATAGACCAGTCTTTCTCAACCAGGGTTCCTCTAGAGCAGCCATTTGCAACCAGGGTTCCTCTAGAGGTTGCTAGGAGTTCCTTGACCAATGAGCAATTTCTTCTTCTTTTAAGATAAGTTCCCACTAACACAAATGATCTTTTTAGCTATCTGTAAAAGGTTGATTCTTCCTACTAACCACACATTTAAGAAACATTCTTTTCCCCACTGACCATCACACTAACGTACATTAAGTTATGGATATAATAATTATTAGCAGGGGTTCCTTAAAGAATGTAAAATTAAGGGTTCCTCCATGGTAAAGGGTTGAGAAGGGCTTTTATAGATATTTAAGCATGGGAAGAAAAAGAGCCTAAAGGGTTATCTACTGTCTGGAAATAGATATACATGCATTATTTGTATGCAGTCATTTTAAAGCATTTGCTGCTCATTTTTGACTGTCTCTGTCTAACTGAAGACTCCACCCAACACTGTATGAGCTGGAGATGACGCTCCATCCCCCCTCCCCTCACAGAAGTGCACCACCAGCCAGCTGCAAGTGTTAATCATGCATAGGCTTTATGTCATATTATCAGGCTAAAGAGTATATAAAAATGTATCTTTTTCCTGTAAATAATATACAAGAATTAGAGAGTACCAACAAGAAGTATACATGGGTTCCATCAGATCACCATTACTGACATCCCAAATATATACCAAATTTATCTAAAGACCATTACAAGGAGACTTTCATGGTACTGAGTTTAGCTGAAAACATGTACTTTAAAAATACAAAGTATTGATTTGGGCATCATCATAAAAACATGTAACTATTGACCTCCTGTGCTATCCCACCAAGTATCTATTACAAATAATTGACACAAAATAAATGTATTTTACTAGTCAATAATTTCAACTCAATTCAGCACTATTAAAGTCCAGCTGTAATGGCCTCAAAATGAATATAGTGTACAACAACTAAATACATTTACAATGAACTTTGCTTTTTAAAATAATAGGCAATTTTAAGTAAAACATAATAAATTATTTGTTATTCATTTTTCCCCATGTATGCTAATTTCAAATATGTGTTGCTATCATAATTCATTTTTTTTGGTTCACCTCTTTATTTCAGTTTTATCCAATTATGGATACACAGAATTAGCAAAATGCAATGTGGTTGATTTACTAAGACCAGAGAGTGCAAAATCTGGTGCAGTTGTGCTTGTTAGCCAATGGGATTATACCTTCAGCTTGTTCAATTAAGCTTTGACAAAAAAAACTGGAAGCCGATTGGTTTCTATGTAGAGCTGCACCTGATTTTGCACACTCCAGTTTTAGTAAATCAACCCCAATAGTGTACAGTATTTGTTTACTTGTAAGGCAAAGAACCAACAGCATCCTGAAGCTATACAAGGCCCCCTTTATCAAGGTCATGAGCAACTGCCAACAAGTAAGTAGAAGATATATATATATATATATATATATATATATATATATATATATATATATACACAAACACACAGGAGCATCTCATAAAATTGAAATATCATTGAAAAGTTAGTTTATTTCAGTGATTTAATTGAAAAAGTGAATCTGTGGGGTATTGTCAATAGGAAGATGAGAGACATCAGACCCAACAATGCAGATGAGCTGAAGATCGCTATCAAGGCAACCTGGGCTTCCATAACACCTCCGCAGTGCCACGGGCTGATCGCCTCCATGCCACGCCACATAGCTGCAGTAATTCATGCAAAAGGAGCCCCGACCAAGTATTGAGTGCATACTATAATGTACATGGACACACTTTTCAGTAAGCCAACATTTCTGTATTAAAAATAATTTTTTTTTATTGGTCTTATGTAATATTCTAGTTCTCTGAGATACTGAATTTGGGGTTTTCACTAGCTGTAAGGTATAATCATCAACATTAAAAGAAAGAAATGCTTGAAATATATCACTCTGTGTTTAACACATCTATATAATATACAAGTTTCACTTTTGAATTGAATTACTGAAATAAATTAACGTTTTGATGATATTCTATGCACATGTATATATGTAAATAAACAATATACAGTTGCGATTAAACAATCACTTATGCATTTGTATTAATAACAAGCCAGACAATGCTAGCAGTATATAGTTCTTTTCTTAAAATAGCCATGTCACTATAAGTAAAATTAATGTATTACTGATAATAATATAGTGGAATTTATTTATTACTTTATGCACTACCAGGGGCTGACATTAAGCAATTATATATTAACAATGACTTTTTTTCCCCTTACAGCACTATTGCTGCACTTTCTTCATATGGTTGTGCCATAATTTGCACCAAAAGCCATATTTCATGCGGGGGAGTAACTATGTATGATGGGCCTCATAGCAAAACCATTAAGGACAACTCTCTAATCTCAAAGGCAATTCCTCCAGTGGTACATATACTAATTGCTTTCATAGCAATTGTGTAGTGCAGGCATGGTAAACGGGTGTTTTATGGGTTGCATGTGGTCCTGCCCATTTTGTTTGCATCCCTCAGCCAGTTTAAACATTCAAATTGAATACGGCCCTGGGCTGTTCTCCAGTGGAAAAAAAGCTACACTTCCTAATGTAATTTTTCAGCTGAATACTTCATAAAATGCTTACTAGATTTTTTCTTAAGATTGCATTGTAAATGCAGCTGTTACTGTAATGTTAATTAACAAAATAGTGTCTTTTTTTCTGTAGGAGCAGCCCTTAGTAGTAAATGTGGTTGCTTGCAGATTTATTAAATTCAATTTGGCCCATTTTTTTCCTTTCTGTTTGGCAGGGCAGAAGTAAAGATCTGCATAGTATGTATACTTTAATTGAAATCTAAATGTATGTACCAAATGCTATCTGCTAGCTGAATAACTTAGTGTATAGCCACACAGCTCTAGGGGCACCCTGCAATTCTGCACTCTATAGCAGTCAGATGCTCTGCAGTTCTTATTTTGTCCACATGCGCAAAAATTGGAACACTCTTGAAAAGTAAGCCATTACTCTTTACCAGTGGTGGTTGGTGTTTTTTTTTTGGGGGGGGGGCGGCAAACAATGCACCCAACAACCACATCTTCCCCCATGGGTCAGTCAGTCAGGTTACTGGCTATTCATTCGCTATTGTCACACAAGTGGGTGGGCTCAGGAAGCCTATTAGAGCCTCTGGCTCTAATCACATGCTTAAAAAAAAAACATTGGAATTCATGCGGCCGGTGCCCCGCAACTAGATTAAGGGGCTGGATGCATAGATTGGGGGGGTGGGGCGGCACCCCTGCACCCCTAATGGTTGGGTCACCGCTGCTCTTTACTTTTTTAAGCTTTACGATTCTGAATTGATAGAGGAGGATACTACTTAAGTAGCCAAAAATCAGACTTTTTAGGCATGGAAACAATGGAGAACTGAAAAAATATATAATTTATTAGAAAAAATACATTATACAAATACAATGTTCAAAAAGAGATAAAAAACATGAAAACTGATACAGTCAGTACAGTGAGCTCTTGTGCGTCTACGTGTTTCGCCGTGAGGCTTCATTTTGAATTGATGTCGTATGACGTCTATCACATTGTGCCACCCGTGTGTGTCCCCGGGGGTGGACAATCGGTGGTGACACAGCGCAACACAAACCAGGGTAAAGAGTTGAGGATGTTGGCTCTTTACCATGTGATCAGCTGTGAATGGACATAGCACATGTAAACAAATGACAGTTATCGGCATTTCCTTTTCTCAGCTCTGTCACTGTCTAAGGAAAGAAAAGCTGATAACCAGCTTTCCAGTTACAGGGGACATTTACACTAATCATTAGTGCCCTGATTATCAGAGCAGCCCCATCAGTGCAGCATATCAATGTCCATCAGTGCAACATATAAGTGCCTATCAGTGCAGCATATCAGTGCTGTCTATAAGTGCCCATCAGTGCCGCCTTATCATTGCAGCTTCATCAGTGCAGCTTATCAGTGCCACCTCACCAATGCCCATCATTACCACCTTATCAGTGCAGCTACATTAGTGTTCTTCAGTGCAGCTTATCAGTGCCCATCAGTGTCACCTCATCAGTGCCACCTCACCAATGCCCATTAGTGCCACTTCATCAGTGCCCATCAGTGCAACATAGCAATGTCCATCAGTGCAGCATATTAGTGTACATGAGTGCAACATATCAGTGCCATCTATCAGTGCCCATCAGTGCCGCCTTATCAGTGCATCTTATCAGTGCCTATCAACGCCACCTCATCAGTGCCCATCAGTGCTGCCTCATCAGTGCCCATCAGTGGAGCTTATCAGTGCTCATCAGTGCAGCCTTATCAGTGGCCATCCGTGCAGCCTCATCAGCGCACACTAGTGAAGAAGAAAAATTACTTATTTTCAAAATTGTATAACAGAAACGTAGAAAACATTTCTTTTTTAATTGCCTGTTTTTTTTTTTTTGTTTGTTTAGCAAAAAATAAAAAACCTAGTGGTGTTTAAATACCACCAAAAGAAAACTCTTTCTGTCTCCAAAAAATTATAAAAATGTTGTATGGGTACAGTGTTGCATGACCGCGCAATTGTTTGTGAAGCTTAGACCAATGTAAGTATGTATGTGCCATACCTGTGGGAACTGGAAATCACTGTAGTAGATACCACTACTATAGCGATCTCCACTTGCTTCCAGGTCCCATGCAAGAGGTCAATTGCGCTGCATGGCTGATGGGAACTTTTTGCCTCTACTCAACGAATGCAAAGTATTCTCTGATTGGATGATTTGGAGAGGCAGGACAGTGACATCACAATCTCTACCTCATCCAATCAGAGAATTCTTTGCATTCATGCAGTGTTTTCTGAAAGGTGTCCATGCCAAGTGAGTGGCCTTCTGTGTTCAGTAATTAGCAGGGTAGCCACTTGACACGTGACCTGGAAACTAGTTGAGATCACTGGTGTAGCAATGCCTACTCCAGTGATGTCCAGCTTCCACGGGGATCCCACAGGTATGACACATACTGTACATACTTGCACTGGTCCAAGCTGGTCCAAAGTAACTATGTGATAATTGCCAGACCTAAACTTAAAGTGGAATTTCAGCTTGATTTTTTTTTTAAGTCAGCAGCTACAATCACTGTAGCTGCTGACTTAAAAATCAGGTAGTGGGGTCCAGCGCTGTCTACACCCAGTTCTTCTTAGTGCTGTAAGCCATGGTTGCCACCATCCTTGATATGGGAACTGGTTTGTGGCTTCTTGAGGAACTACAGTTAACTTACTACTGTGAATGTGTAATGCCGCGTACACACGGTCGGACTTTCTGGCATACTTGGTCCGGCTCACTTTCTGACGGACTTTGTCCGCCAGGTGTGCCGGACTTTAAAACGGACGGACTTGCCCACACACGACCGGACTTTCCGGCGGGCTAAGTCCGCCCGTCTTTCCGACGGACTTTCGCCGGAGTTACGGCGGACTTTCAGAATGAACGGACTTGCCCACACATGGACAAGTCCGTTCATTTTGAACGTGACTCAGGTGCGACGGGACTAGAAAGGGAAGTCAATCTTGCCGCTTTTATCGGCGAGACTGACACCTTGCGAGCCCCGTCGCGGGTCATGCCAGGCCCTTAGGTCTGGTATGGATTATAAAGGGAAGCCCCTACGCCGAAAAAACGGCGTGGGGTCCCCCCCTAAAATCCATACCAGACCTCGATCCGAGCACGCAGCCCGGCCGGTCAGGAAAGGGGGTGGGGACAAGCGAGCGACCCCCCCTGAGCTGTACCAGGCCGCATGCCCTCAACATGGGGGGTGGGTGCTTTGGGGGAGGGGGCGCCCTGCGGGGCCCTCCCACCCCAAAGCACTTTGTCCCCATGTTGATGAGGACAAGGGCCTCTTCCCGACAACCCTGGCCGTTGGTTGTCGGGGTCTGCGGGCGGGGGGCTTATCGGAATCTGGGAGCCCCCTATAATAAGAGGGCCCCCAGATCCCGGCCCCCCACCCTATGTGAAAGAGTATGGGGTACATGGTACCCCTACCCATTCACCTAGGGAAAAAGTGTCAATAATAAAACACACTACACAGGTTTTTAAAATAATTTATTAAACAGCTCCGGGGGGGTCTTCTTCTGGCTTCGGGGGTCCCTCCGGTTCCTCTTCTCCCGGCGTCCGGTTGGTTCTTCTCCGCTCTCTCCGGCCTCTTTTCCCGGTGTTCCAGTTCTTCGGCCAGCTCCTCTGCTGTCTTCAGGTAGCTCTCTTGCCAGTGGAGGTCTGGAGTTCTGGGCTTCTTGTCTTCTCTTCTCTTCTCCAGATGTTGACACGAGGGTCTCTCCGGCTGGACTGCTCTCTGAGGGCTCCATTGTGACTTATATAGGCGGAGACCCCGCCCCCTTATGATGTCACAGTCCCTGAGCATGCTGGGACTGTGACGTTTTAGGGGGCGTAGTCAATATCACCCAGGCTTTCCGTCGGACCAGCACACAGATGAGCGGACTTTCCGCCAGAAACTGAGTCCGACGGAAAGATTTAAAACTTGTTTCAAATCTAGGTCCGGCGGGCTTTTGGGAAAAAGTCAGCCGGAAAAGTCCGCCGGAGCCTACACACGGGCGGATTGTCCGGCAGACTCTTGTCCACCGGACCAAGTATGCCGGAAAGTCCGCTCGTGTGTACGCGGCATAAGCCCACACAGTGCTTTTTGAACGGTCCTGCAGCTTCCTGGGACATGTGAAGCATCCCAGGAGGCTGCCGGAGGGGAGAGGAGGTGAGGGAACAGGACAAGGGATGTCCTCCTCACCTAGGCAAAGATTGCAGAAGTGGGAGCAGATGTTGATAAAAATCTGTAGTGCCCCCCCCAAAAAAAAAACAAAACTGTGATTTAGTTACAGGCTGGTTGGGGGGAGCAAACAGAGGGACTTCACTTTTTGAGTGAAAACCTGCTTTAAAATGTAATTCATTAATGTATTTTTTAAATGGAAGCAGTGTCAGTTTGATCTGGTCTTAGCCTCTTGCAGTAGCTTTACAGAAGAGCTCAGATTGGAAGATGGAGAAGCAACACAAAATGCCAATGCAGTATATGGAGCATGAAGATATGAAGAAGTGATATCTTTTAGAGGAGAGTGGTAGAGAGATGAGCACATCAGTCTGCTGCTTCTCCTTTTACTGTCCAACCACAGGGTGGGAGTGAGACCTGTAAATGTTACTGAACTGCTATATAGAAAAATCAGGTTCCTGTTCTGCTAGCCAATGCTTTGTGGTATGAGCTGTGCAAATCCCAGGACAGGATGGGCATAAATACAAATATATTGACTTCATTTTATGTATTTATTCTGTGTATTTAGCTGTTTGCTTTGAGTTCAGCTTTAAGCTCTAACATACGAATGGCCTGATAATTGATTCCCACAGTGCCGAAACTCTTGGCAAGTTTACAGCCCATCGTTGCGACCAACATTGCTGAATGAGTGGCTAAGACTCTTTTTAGAGCTCAGAATATGAAATCATTATTTTTAATTCTCACTGATCCTCATTATTCTCGACAAGCACAACTGTTTACCAATGAACTCTCTAAACACGTGGGGAATGATTTAGGAATCAAACCTTAATCAAGCATAATGTTTACCAAAGATTAATGTATTCCCTCCTGTTCTCTGCATCCATTATACACTTGTTATCTGCTACATGCCATGATAAAATAAATACAGATAATCAATGCTATAATTGACCTGGTTTATCTCTTGATAGATCCCATCTGTTGCCCTCTCCAAAAAACGTTCATTTGCATCATTCAAAGGGAAACTGATGATGATGTTGAAATCAAGTTTTTTTTTTTTTTTTTAGGCATAGGCTTGCAACCATTAAAGGTAGGTAAGTAGAGAATAAAATGGCGATCATTGCAATATTTTATGTCACACTGTAGCGGTCTTTAAAATACACTAAAACATTAAAAAGTTAGCCAAATTATTTGTATAATGTGAAAGATCATGTCATGCTTTAAAGTTGCACACACTCGTGGAATAGCGTCAAGCAACAATACTTACAAATCTCCATAGGAGACGCTTTAAACATTTTTACAGGTTACCTGTTTAGAGTTACAGAGGCAGTCTAGCACTAGAATTATTGCTCAATTTCTAATGATCGCGGCAATACCTCACATGAGTGGTTTGAACACTGCTTACATATGTGGGCACGACTTAAGTATGCGTTTGCTTCTGCACTCGAGCACGGACGGATGGGGTACTTTAAAAAAAAAAAAATGTCCTCACTCGACTTCCTGTTTAGTCATCAACCACACCGGATCGTTTCCAGGTTTACCGACAGCTTCGGTAAGCTTGGAAATGACCGGAAAGCGGCATTAGGGGGCACCTCTCCCGCCACCTAAAAAAGTGATCCTAGGGCAAATCCTAGGACAACAAGTATGTTACTGGCAGAATCATATAGAAAAAAATAGAAAACAAATTCATCCACCACTTCGAGAAACAAAGGCTTTTCAAAGGCTGAGTCACTATTTCATGCATCATTTCCACACCTATATTATACTTAGCTTTGCAAATTGAACCAAAATGATTGTGAGATAACAAACTAACAAAGTTAAAATTATCTCTTTATTTTTTCATTTTGGATAGAGTGGGGAAGGGTTTATAACTATTTAGGAGATTTTTGCTCCCTTCCAGTCATACAGAAATAGAAATGAGAGGAAAGCTCTCCAACAGGGACAACAAAAACAACATTTGGGATCTAGACCTTCTGTCATTGTTTTATTACTGGTTCAAAATTGAGAAAGGAGTGTGGCAAGGATGTATATTGTCACCCTACTTATTTAACTTATATGCAGAGTACATCATGCGAAATGCCAGGATCGACAAATCACAAGCTGGAATTAAGATCGCAGGGAGAAAAATTAACAACCTGAGATATGCAGACGATATATCACACTAATGGTAGAAAGTGAAGAAGAACAAAAGAGTCTCTTAATGAAGGTTAAAGAGGAGAGCGCAAAAGCTGGCCTGAAATTTAACATTAAGAAAACTAATATCATGGCAAGCAGTCCCATTACTGGGACTGGTTGGAAAAGACTCTTGACAGTCCCTTGGGGGGCAAGAAGATCAAACCAGTCAATCCTGAAGGAAATCAACCCTGAATATTCACTGGAAGGACAGATTCCGAAGCCGAAACTCAAATACTTTGGCAACCTAATGCGAAGAGAGGACTCATTGGAGAAGACCCTGATGCAAGGAAACATGAAAGCAAAAAGGAGAAGAGGACAACAGAAAACAAGATGGATAGATAGCATCAGCGAAACAATGAACATGAAGTTAAGCAAGCGCCGGGAGGCAGTAGAGGACAGAAAAGCCTGGCGCTCTATGGTCCATGAGGTCACGAAGAGTCGGACAAGACTAAATGACTGAACAACAACAACAATGTTCTTGTTGGGTAGACTTCCTATCACTTGTTCAGTCAACAAGTGTCAGAGAGAACATACAGTGAATGAATCTCCCTGGACGGCATAAAAAACTATTTGTTTCTGCAGAGTGTGTTAGGATTAGAGCCTCTTCTAGGGGTTTTTATTGTTGTCTGTGTTTTTTTCTTGGGGAGATTTGCACTTACCTCCCAGGTGACCAGTGTCAGACAGAACAGGAAGTATAAGGAAATCTACTTAAAGTGGTGTTCCAGACGAAATTATACTTTTTTAATAAAAATACCCCTATAATACACAAGCTTAATGTATTCTAGTAAAGTTAGTCTGTAAACTAAGGTCTGTTTTGTTAGTTTATAGCAGTAGTTTGTTATTTAATAAACGTACAGCAGGCCGTGGCCATCTTAAGTGTGGGCATCGGAAGCCAGACTGTATTTCTTCCTGGATCTCATTCTTGCAGATCTCGCACATGCTCAGTGCAGCACAAGCTGTGTAATAGGTTTCAGGTCAGGTTTCCATAGCAACGGCAGTGTCAGAGGAAGTTGCCACCCCTTCCCAGATAGCATTGCAAACAGGAAATGATGAAATGGGCCACGGCCAGGGAAGAGGAAGTGAAAGATGAATACAGCAGATATACAGTAGGTGCTGAGAAAAAAAAAATTAAAAATATCCAATTCATTTACAGTGCACAGTTTAGTGAGGGATGCTGAAGAGTTGTTAAAGTGGGTGGAACTCCACTTTAATCAGAACACAAACAGCACGTAAAGCCTCATTCGGGATTGCAAATGGGACCATTAAAGGATAAGTTCGTCTTTCAACAAAAAAAAAAACTTGAAGCCACACGATTTCAAAGTTGCATGTCAGTGTGACTTCAGGTGCAACGTGGAAGACATCTATGCGACTTCATGCACAGATGTCTATGCAAGATGCACCCGAGCCTGCAAAAAGTAGAGCATGAACTACTTTCAAAATCAGTGCACCGATTTGACTACTTCCAAAAATTGTTTATCAGATGATCTATAGTTTTTACTAAAAATGATCATCTACAATGTATCTTGGTGATTTGTTTTAAATATTTATTGTATTAGGACATCAAATACATTCAATGAGTTTGGGGGGAAGGACCTCACTCATTCAGGGCTAACATGTAGATGAAAATAAAAATATATGGTAGTTCAAATCATGTAAATTGTAATGAATACAACTGTATCTTACTACAATAATAAAAAGATTTTCCCTAAAATTCTTATGATGGTACATTTTGACGTACGATGGGACAAATCACGTATGACATAATTAGCTATCATCCAATAACACATTTAAAGCTTCCTAAATTCTTCCCTAAAATAGGTCAGCTTTATGCAATTGTTCAAATCAATGAACAGTTTATAAGAATCGCTGAGCTGGATGACCATTTTTATTAGGTGCTCCTAACCCCACATCCAAGAAAAGTTACTAGTAGGAAACTTTACAATTGCCTCTTCTCTGGAACCTAGTTAATAAACTAGCCATTTTAAGCATTTTAACATGAAGAAACCCTTTATGGTCTCAGGGAACCCCTGCTGAAAATTATTATACCTACAGCTCAGAGTACATTACCATGATGGTCAGTGGAAATAATGCTTCTTACATTTCTGGTCAGTGAGAAGAATCCTCTCTTACACATAGCTAAAAAGATCATTGGTGTCAGCTGGAACTTATCTGAGAGGTAGAAATTGTTCATCGCTTAACCCTCTGGCGCCAGCACCTCCCGGCCCTTTCAGGGTTTTAAATGCTGGGAGGCGGGACGGGGTCTATGATCAAGTGACCATTGTGATTTGCTGTCACGGCATTTACATGATCAGAAAGCTCCCGATCGCACACTCCCAAAGGGCATGCACTCTGCGCTGAGGTCCACCAGCCGAAAGGTTGCATATTTGTGTACCGTCGGTGCCAAAAGGTTAAGTACCTTTAGAAATCTCTGCTGGAACCTTAGGGTTCCACAGAACCCTGGTTGAGAAAGGCTGCATTGCAGACAATATTATACACAATGCAGTTTCTTCTGTCACTGGTTCTTTCCCACACACAGGTAGATATTTTCCTTCAGAACCAATATTTACAGTAATTGTAACCTTCATTACAGAGGAACTGCTGAAGCTCAAAAAATTGAAAGCCAACATCAATGCATACAGCGTGATATTATGCCACTTGTTGAAGATGCTTTCCTTTTAGAAGTTTTCTATTTTATAATGGGGTTTTAGAGCTGTACATTAAAAAAAAAAAACACTCAATGAGTAATAGTTTCTGGACTGGCTAGTTTTGTTCGGCGATCCATAAATGACAGGGCCGATTTGGCTGAATGGCCTTTTAAAAGTTCGCTTAGCTCAGGTGGCAACCCACAATATGGAAACAGGGGCAGCCGTGCAGAATATTAATAACGAGAAAAGTAGAAGCCTGGCAAGGCTCGGTATTTTTAGACTTTTAAATGACTCCCTTGCTCTTTTTCTTTTAAATCTACTGTTCCGTTAAAGGCAAGAAACAAGAACAGCTGAAATATTAAGTTTTTCTGAGGTCAAAATTGATAGCTGCCCAAAGCACCATGGAGTCTAGAATTACCATGGCAACCACAATACCATAGTAACCTCAGACACTAGAGATCAGGGAGGAAAAATTGTTAAAGGCCTGATAGAGCACTGGGGACAAAATATGCACTTTTTGTGTGTAAAACTCATACATACTTTGATTTAAAAATGCAGCTTCTCCGACTGCTGGTATATAATAGAAGGAGGTGCTGTAACATTGCCATCACTTCAATTTATCTTCTTTGGAAGTCTGCCTGCTTCGCTTGCCTAGTTCTGTCTGCCAAAAATATGTGTAACTATTAGAATTAACATCTAAACAACTTGTTTGTTGAGAATTGAGCCAGGCACTTGGGAGTTGAAGAGATACGATATAGATATGGCTTTCTGGAAATACAAAGGAGTGATTTATTTGGACAAAGTCACAGTGGATTTTAATAACCCGCATGCACACTCTGGATAAAGGAAAACTTGGAGTCATTTCAATGAGATGTCAGTCAGTCCGTTGCTGCTGGTTGTCTTGTTTTTGTTATTCAGACTTGCTGCATATATTTTCTCTGCCCTTTTAACACACTTTTGAGCCCTAAAAATAGGCCTTACACAATTCTTTCAAAGGAAAACCTACTGTAGATGAACACAGTTGGCCTGAGTTGTCACATGCAAAGGTGAATTGGTCTAGGATTATTGCCTACTTATGCAACTCATGGGTAAAGTGACCCTGTCATCACAGTGTCACTTGTACACAATATCCAGTCCATAAAAGAAACAATATGATTTTCTATCTGGTGGCTCATGTGTTCAAACTCTTTGCTACTCCCTGGCTACTGCAGGTATTGCACATTTTGATTGTACTGAATACCTGCTCTCCCCGCCATGTGCTGTGGTTTGTCCTCCCAGCTTGTATGTCCTATAGCCCAGTATGAGTTGGACAAGGGAATTACAGCGTGTGGCAGAGGAGCAGATATTCCACACGAGTATGGTATACCTGAAGCAGCTGAAACAGTGGTCTTTCAACATGCAGGCCCCTGGAAAGGTAAGCATATTAGGGGGAATTTACTACCACTAGGGCAGACAGAATCTTCAGTAGATGTGAATAGTAACCAATTAGCTTCCAACTTCAGCTTGTTCAGTTAAAGTAGAATAAAATCCTCTTATTTTTAAAGCAGTACTAAACCCAACTGTTTCCCAAAACAGTTACAATCAAGGCATGCCATGAATGATTACTGTTACAGTGTCTTTACGCTCTCAACTGAACTGTCAGGCCATCAAATGGCTGGTGTCATAACTGATTACATGTGCAGCATCATGACAACTGCAGAACAAACAGAGACTAAGATGACAACATCCTTGTCTGTAAAGGATATGGTTTAGCCAAGAAAGCAGCCGACTTAGCCACTGTTTGATCTGCAGTTGCCATGCTGCTGCCCATGTGATCAGTTATAACACCAGCCACCAAATGAGGTGGATGGAGGAACTCCCCCTCCCCACCATTCCCACCGAGTTGGGGGTGGACATTGTATTCCAACAGCGGGACTCAGTGGACGTAACTGAAAAAAGTTTTCCTGCATGTCCTGGCCACACATTGATAGGAATGCAGCCAGTGTTTGGCCAGTTTAAGACATAAAGCCTGACACTTTTATATACGAGGTCCATCATATCAATGTAGGCATTAATGTCAACTGAAGATACCTAAAAGTAACTGTAAACAGATTCCCATTATTACCATCAAACTGTGAACATTTTTCTTTAGGCTCTATGGGTACTGTTCTTGGAGAGTCAAATGTATGTCTATGGCCTAAATAGTCATAACAACTAGTGGTGGGAGAATTGTTGATCTCACCTTTTGTTTTCAACCCACTTTGTGCAGAAATGAACAGAGCTCTTTGGATATATATTTTTTTAAATGATTGCCAATCAGTTAAAAAATAAGATTGAAGGAATTTGTGATGAGATTTCCCCTCACCCCGACCTTCCCATGCCCCTTCCCCTGACTTCTCTATCAAGATAAATGGAGCAACTGTTAGTCCCTCCCCTCATGCAGGGGTACTAGATGCGATCCTGGACGCTCTCCTTTTGGCCCCAAATCCAATCGCTGTCCAAATCTTGCCACCCTAACCTCTGTAAAATGTCCAAAATCCATGCCTTCTTAACCAAAAACACACCAAAGCTACTAGTTCACTTCCTGGTCCTCTCTTGCCTCAACTATTGCAACTCCCTCCTCATTGGCTTACCTTTACATAGGCTATCCCCCCTTCAGTCCATCATGAATGCTGCTGTCAGACTCATCTATCGTATCAACCACTCAGTGTTCATTATGCCTCTCTGCCAATCTCCCCACTGGCTTATGATCACCAAACAAATTTCAAAATACTAATACAACATACATCCACAACTCTGCCCCATCTATATCACCATCCTTGTCTCCAAAAAATCAACCAAACCATCCTATTTTGCTCAAGGCCCGCTCCCGTCTCACCTCCTGCCATGCTCACTTTCAGGATTTTTCTTAAGCCTGTCACATCCTCTGACCTACTTTGCCTGCTTTTAGGCAATCCCTGAAAAGTCATCTCTTCAGGGAGGACTATCCCTCCTCCACCTAAAAAAACTGTACTTTTACCTTCTCCATCAGCTCATCCTTCACAATTATTACCTTTTGTATCACTTGACCCTCCCTTTCACATTATAAACTCTCATAAACAAAGCCCTCTGATTCCTCTTGTACAGAGTTGTATTGTATGGAATTGTATTTAAATATACTGTCTTTTATTTTGAAAAGTTGAAGAGTGGACCAAAGCCCCAGATTTCTAGCTGAAGTAAGTACTGGCATAATAGAATACGCTGAGTCCCAAGTGCTCCCAGGAGGCTTTCCAAGCTGGCAGCACAACCAATCCATAATTGTACAGCTGTCAAAAGAGAGAAAAGATGATACTGGATTGGTTTATTTGGGTTTCTGCATTTTCTTATACTCATTGCAATTGCCATATCTTTCTTTTAAAACCATGGGACAACAGCTTTAAAATGTCTAATGTTTTGTTAGTTTACACCTTGGAAAAAATTTAATTCAATCTAGAGATTCACACATAGCACCCATCATGTCCAATTTCCAGGTCCAAAGTGTAATACAACCTAATACTAAGGAGGCACGGGTAGCTGAGATTACAGTCATCTCTCTAAGACACTGACCCTCCAATATACACAAAGAAAGCATTTGACTTTTCAGACATGTCTGTTGGGATAGATAAAGAATGTGTCATTCTCTACTTGCTCTGGTGGAAATTCCTCTCCATAGCTGAAGATGTTACATAATTGCTACCACAATCTTCCTGCTGTAAGTTGCCATATGATTGATCAACACACTGAGGAATATGGGCACAGAGGCCCAAACCTTTCAACAGTTAATTGCCTACTAAATAAGGGACAAGCATCATAAAAATATTGATTTTTGCCCACACAAAAAGTACATACAAATGTAATCAAATCAAAACATATATGCAAACTCTTAAAAAATATGTTTTAGTACAATCTTCCACCTTCTCTAAATTTCTGAATTCTCACTCTACTAATTCTATTGCCTGACTGTGATGCTGACCCTCCAATTTTGATACTTCGAGCCACTATCCTAACATAACTATTCTGGTTTTCCTAACCTGCATGTTTGATCTAGGTTAGTGACTCAATTGAAGACATTAAAAGCTTGTGTTATTCCCATTGAGTAAGCTCCAGTGGGCAGAGTGAAACATGTTGGGGGCATGGCCTAGCAGTGGTCCAGGCTGAGACTGCCATTCACTATCACACAGCTGGCTTTGACTTGATGTGCGGCTCCCAGGACACCTATCACTCTCTACCAAAAGCTTGTGTTAACAACATCAATTTGACATCAGTTTGGGATTCTTCTGAGATCCTTCAGAATTCATTGACAAGTGCATCTGACCTGCAGTTAACCTGCAGTTGACTCCTTCTCACCTGCCTCTGACCTGCTTAAAAGTGGATTTGGCATTCTCAAAGTCTTACATGCAAATGCAAACCTGCTTGAAGAGAAAAAAAAGCTTGTCGATACATGCCTAATTCAGTGTAACCACCAGACCAGAATTTTAACCACAATTTTAACAGTATGCCAGCAATGGCAGCCTCCATGTTTCACTTGGGAAAGGTATGCTTTAATTCTTCCTTCATAGCGGCCTATACTTAGCTTAGCTCCCGTGTTGCTCCTTCCTTCTTCTGAGATCAAAGAATAACCCAGTTCTTCCGG
Organism: Aquarana catesbeiana; assembly: GCF_042186555.1. NCBI lineage: Eukaryota > Metazoa > Chordata > Amphibia > Anura > Ranidae > Aquarana > Aquarana catesbeiana. Next base: position 363,734,250 of record NC_133329.1, read on the forward strand.
CATGGAAGAGAATTTGGCTCACTCAGTGTGATCGCACTAGGCCAATAAACAACCAAGAGTGCTGTCACGTGGGAAGAGTTGTAGCTCCGAAAAAGCAGTATTTTATAGTCTCAGCAACTGAACAGAGTGGCAGGGAACTGAAAAAAGGTGGGTATGGGCAGCGGAGAGGAAGGAGGGATAAAAGTGAACCTTTGGCTCTGCCTTGCATGCGGAAAACATAGGATTGCTTTTAAGTAGCAGTAAAGGTGTAGCACCCTCTAGTGTGCTAGAAGTGTAGTGGTTAGTTTTTTTTGTTAGAGTAAGCCAATTTCCAAGCTTGGCTGTTGGTGTTTTGATCTGGATTTGGGGGTGACTAGGGCAGAGATGGTGACTCACAGGCAGCATCACCAAGACCTCCCACTTCTTTCCAGAATGTTCTGATGTCTTCTGGAAAGGAAGGAGGAGAGGAGAGGTGGAGCTGCCTGGGGTATTCTGTGGAGCCCTGACCAATCCCCTACTTGCATTGGCAATGGGCAGGCCTCCTTAAATATCCAGGGTTATCCCAGCTGGGGAGGAGTTGTTCGGGAGGAAGTTGGAGATAGTGTGCTAGGCTGTCGTGGCCTTTGAGGGAGCTCCCCGGTCTGGGGGGGTGACCTTGGGCCTGGGCTCGGGTGCAGACAGGACCTTCTAAGAACATGTGGAGGTGTCCTGGACAGGAGACACAGGAGGAGCAAGAGAGGACAGCAGGAGAGAGCACTTTTGGGCAAGTCTCCAGGGAGGAACAACAGGTCACAGCCAAGAGGGCTGGTGAGTGACACACAGTCAGGAGAGGACTGGGGAGGCACACCTAAAGGGGACTTGGAGATCGCAGTCTGGGGTGGGTGCTGAGCCAGTGAAGTAGACTGTGGTGACACGGACAGTGGAGAGAGGCAGCTTCAGCCAGGAGAGCTGGCAGGGCCTGAAGATATGCTACTGGGCTCAGTAGCCACATGAACAGCTAGCACCAGGACTACCTACTTACATTTTGCTACACTAAAGGGGCCCGTGGTCCCTGCCTGCAAAGGGCATTTGCTAAGGCCTGGCTGAGCCAGTGTCAGGTCTAAATCTCAGTGCTAGCTGGTCCTGGAAGAACAAGCATGTGATGTGCTGGAGGTGTTAAGGAGAGATAGTCTGCAAGCAAGTGTTGTGCTGGAGCTGAAGTATGGATGTGTATATACCAGAGGTGTATATAGTTAGCATCATAAGTTTTTCTGCAATCAGTTGGGCATCTCATAAATATCCCATCCCCATCCAAATTAAATTCCCTCAATAAAAATACAAAGTTCAAGGACTGGTTTTCTGCCTGAGGGTGAATGAGAACTGTGTGCCTGGCTGGGCAGGGTGACAGACGAAGCACAACACTCAGCAGCCCTTACAAGGTTACCGCTACAAAGGGATGAGCCATGGGTTGAGCTAGTTTACGAATAAGGGTGGACTGGATTATCTTTAATTAAAAAAAAAAACGAAATTTTTTAAAAATGGGGTTTGCTGGTTTGCTGCTCTTTTTAAAAAAATGTGCCTTCTTTAGGTCCTTCTACAACGTCCAGTGAATGAAAAGATCCTTCCAATCAATGTAACACCCCCACATGTCATGCCTAATGTTTGTATATAGTCACCCCAGAGACTAAAGGGCTGGCCTTCAATTGTGGGCAGTTTTGCTATGCCACAAACAGCACATTCACTATATGTCTGTGGGTGTTCTAAAAAAAAAATGATAACAGGTCTGCTCTACTTTCCATAATGCTTTCAGATATGTTCTTTAAATCTATCTATCTATCTATCTATCTATCTATCTATCTATCTATCTATCTATCTATCTATCTATCTATCTATCTATCTATATATATATATATATATATACTGTATATATATACAATTTTTTTTAAATATAGTACTTTCAGTGACTGAATTTATAACAGAAGTGGAATTATTAGATGTACTGTATGTTACAATGTTCATATATGGGTTGAACTATGAATAAACATTGTAATAAACTGATAATTAGATTATCCCACTTCTTTTTTAAATATATTCACTGACAAATTTATCAGAAAGCATTTTAATACATTCACATGCTTCTTTGTCCATTTCCATAACAGGCACACAGACCTATAGTGAATGTGCAGCTATTAAGTAGAAATGACTGCCCACAATGGAAGAATGACCTCACTCACAGAGCAGGTGCTGATAGGCAAGTGTGATAAAAGCTGCTCGACCTTCCACCTGTCAGCAACAATGATCTTCTTCTTCCAATGTGCTGGAAGCTGGGGAAGGTCCAAAAGCAGCATTTTTCAACCAGGTTTTGTCCAACTCTAGGGTTCCTTCAGAGGTTGCTAGGGGTTCCTTGAGCAGTTTGTGACTCTCGGGTAAGTTGCCACTGAACCAATGATCCTTTTAGCTATTTGTAAGTGGGGAGTATTCCCAATGACCACGAATGTAAGAAAAATTCCTTCCAATGACATCACACTAATATCCTGTAAGGTATAGGTATAGTAAATATTGGCAGGGGTTCTTTAAAACTAAATGTAATTCAATGGCTCCCACATGTTTAAAAGGTTGACTTAAAGGGACTCAGAGCCCCATCTCTTCAGCATGCATTTTCCCTGAATGGTTATTAGCTGGTCCATTCCTTTTTCAAGAGCAAAGAAGATTCAGCGATTCGGCAATCATTGTGCACATGGACATGGGATGATACGCGACCTGATTCCAGATTTGGATATGAATGGCTGCCTTTATATTACCATTATTTAAACATCCCTGCTTGAGGCAACTCTAGAAAGCAATTTGGAGTTTCCTTGATCTTGTTTGCCTTTTTGGTACCTTTGTCCCCCACAGGCAACCCAGGGCTTGATTTGGACTCCAGTAGTTGCATTATCTTTCATGGATGACATTAAGGGTGAGTTTTTGAGTTTCAAATGGGACACTGTTATCATATGTGCATACAAGTGAGGTCTATAAAGTCCTAAAGAAGGGGGGGGGGGGGTTCCCGCAAAATGCTACTACATTGACCATTTCAACTGTGACATGTTGAAGATAGATTGATGGTGTAATAATGACCTTTTGTGTAACAAATTAATTGTGTTTAGTGCACATTTGGATCTACCAACCATGTTTTCAATGCTTCTAATAATAAAAATGGATTGATTTAATTGATGTGTATTTACCATTGAATGCATATATAGAGCCCCATGTGTTTGGCCTTCTCTTTGTTTTTTAACATTAGCCTTTCATTGACTTCAATGAGGTTTGGATTCGGCACCTGAACTTTTGTCATGTTCTAAAAATCCACTTTGACCTGAACCCAGGTACATTCAGCTTATCCCTACTTATACATTTTTAAATAGAAAACCTGCACTGGATTGTGTAAACTAATATGTGATAAAGAAGCCACTTATGCAATTGTGACACAAACAGAAAAAAAAAATTATAGTCTAAGAAAATGGAGCTAATTCAAAACATACATATGAATGTTGAACCACAAGTAAATACATTTATACAATAGTGAAAAGTCCAAAAAAAAAATTGATAAAAAGCAAATATGTGGAAAAGAACAGAATTGAATCCGTAAGGACTGTCTTGCAGAAGCCCAGAAAAGTGATGGAGATTATATATAAACAAGGCTTAATGAATTCACAGTCCATATACTGTATTTCATAGGTGTCTCCACATTCCAAATTTCCTGTGCATCCACCACCAAGTGACCCCGTATAAAAGAGCCTCTTACCAGATGGCGTGGACCATTAAATAAATGGTCAAAAGCGCTTCTTTAATCCTTTTGAGAAGGATGCTTCAGGCACCAGACACGTCTCCCATCAAGATTGCTCCATCAGTAATGTAAATATGTTAGGAGATAAAAAAGTATATATACCCATAGTGTAATCTGTAAAAATGTATTAAAAAACTTTAAAAAGTGCCTCAACACTTGCAATATAATGTACACAACAGCAAATGGGCAAAGATAATACAAGCGGCATAAAGCGAGGATAAAAAAGTAATGCTTCTCCAAAGCAGCAAGCGCCCCCATCCCTAATTATAACAAAAGAAATAACATACCTACTTAATTAGATAACTGCAACTGGGCTCTTTCTCAAAGTGAACGATTTCTATAAGTGGAAGCACTTCTGACTCTGCACTTCAGCCAATGCACAAAACGAAGGGACACAAAATAAACACTTTGAAAAACACCACACAGACATCAGGTGATCTTGTTTACCCCTTTAGCTCTTTCTCCTTGTAACATGCATTCTCTACCACTCCTTTTGACAGCTCTGTCCTCTATCCTAAAACTATCTCTCCTTCACCCCTCTTCTCCCCTCCACAGCATATATATATCACCCTCACTTCTGTCCTCTCCTTATTACTGCACCCACCAACTCCTGCTAATTCTAAATCCACACACACTAAAAATCTCCCTAGGCCATGTCCCTTCATATAAATCCCACTCCCATATTACTTCCCTTACCCTCTTGCTTCTCCTAACCTCTAGAGATATATCCCAAAACCCTGGGCCTCCATCATTTAACTGTACCCCATGCACCCATCAGCCTGCACCATCTGGTAGCAGCTGCAATCAACACAATTTAGTTCCTATTTCTATTCTTCCCAAGACCAGACTCCCTTTCTCTTGTGCCCTTTGGATCTCCCATTCTGTCTGCAACAAACTCACCTCTCTCCATGACCTCTTTATTGCCAACTCATTTAACCTACTTGCCATTACCGAAACCTGGCTCCACGAATCCGACACTGCGACTTCTGCTGCGCTATCCCATGGTGGTCTTCTCTGGACTCACTCCCCCAGATATAGTAGACGTAAGGGAGGAGGTGTCAGAATCCTTCTAGCCCCACATAGCACCTTTCAGGTACTTCAGCCACCTCCCTCTCTGTCACTCTCCTCTTTTGACGCACACTGTATTCGTCTTTTCACTCCAATTTCTCTAAGGATAGCCGTGATCTACAGGCCCCCTGGACCAGTATCAACCTTTCTTGATGACTTCTCTGCCTGGCTACCCTACTTTCTTTCCTCTGAAATCCCCACAATCATTCTCGGGGACTTCAACATCGCTATTAATACTAACACTCCTGCCCCTTCCAAACTTCTAAGCCTAACCTCCTCCTTTGACCTGAAGCAGTGGATCATGCTCCTACTCACTCCGAAGGCAATATCCTTGACCTCGTTTTCTCTCTCCTTTGCACTCCATGCAACCTCTCTAACTATCCATTCCCTCTCTCTGATCACCACCTTATTAGTTTCACTCTCTCCCTCTCCTTCACCTCCTCTCCCTCCAACCGCCTTAAAGTTACCCGCAGAAACCTACGTCATCTCAACCCTTCTCTTCTCTGCTATTGACAACCTCTATGACAAAATCTCACCCCTGCACCAACCTAGCCACTTCTTTCTACAACGCTTCACTTCTAGCCTCACTGGACTCCCTGGCCCCCCTCACTACACACAGAATCAAGCCCCGACCCCTTCCACCTTGGCAAACAGATGATACTAGAAGTCTGAAAAAACATAGTCGTGCTCATGAGCACCTGTGGCGTAAGACCAAGTCTCAGAGAGATTTCAACCAATATAAATCTGCCCTCCAAAAACACAATTCCAGGCTCCTCTCTGCCAAGCAGACCTATTTTACCACTCTCATTAGCAACTTATCATCCCGTCCCCGTCAACTCTTCTCTACCTTCAACTCTTTATTATTATTATTATTATACAGGATTTCTATAGCGCCAACAGTTTACGCAGAGCTTTACAACATTAGGGCAGACAGTACAAGTACAATACAATTCAATACAGGAGGAATCAGAGGGCACTGCTCATTAGAGCTTACAATCTAGGAGGGAGGGTCAAGTTATACAAAAGGGTAATAGCTGTGGGGGATGATCTAATGGAGAAAATAGTGCAGTTGTTAGATGGAGGCAGGATAGGCTTCTCTGAAGAGGAAAGTTTTCAGGGATCGCCTAAAGGTGGATAAATTTGGAGACAGTCTGACAGATTGGGGTAGGGAATTCCAGAGGATGGGAGAGGCTCAGGAGAAGTCCTGGAGGCGGATATGGGAGGGGGTGATGAGGGAGCTAGAGAGCAGGAGGTCTTGGGAGGAACGGAGATGGCGATTAGGTTGGTATTTTGAGACTAGGTTAGTGATGTAGCTGGGGGCAAAGTTGTGGATGGCTTTGTAACTTATTGTTAGTATTTTGAATTTAATTAGTTGGGTGAGTGGTAGCCAATGGAGGGATTGGCAGAGAGGGGTAGCAGACACTTAGCGGTTTGTAAAGTGTGGATGAGTCTGGCAGCAGCATTCATGATGGACTGAAGGGGGGATAGTCTATTTAAAGGTAAGCCAATGAGGAGGGAATTGCAGTAGTCGAGGCGAGAGATAACCAGGGAGTGAATCAGGAGCTTTGTGGTTTCATTGGTTAGAAAGGGACATAGTTTAGAGATGTTGTGGAGGTTGAGGCGGCAAGATTTGGAAAGTGATTGGATGTGGGGCCGAAAGGAGAGTTCAGAGTCCAGGATAACACCTAGCACCCTGACATGTGGGGACGGGTGGATGGTTTTGCCATTGCTCTTGACAGAGAAGTCAGGGGAAGAGGCACGTGGGGGAAGAAATATTATAAGCTCGGTTTTGGACAAGTTAAGTTTGAGGAAGTGGTGTGACATCCATACAGATATGTCGGTTAGTAAGTTAGTGATGCGTGAGGAGACTGATGGAGTGAGTTGAGGGGTGGAGAGATAGATTTGTGTGTCGTCAGCATAGAAATTATATTGAAAGCCATGAGAGGCTATCAACTGACCCAGGGAAGAGGTGTAGATTGAAAATAAAAGAGGTCAAAGAACAGAACCTTGGGGGACCCCGACAGAGAAGGGAAGAGGAGTGGAGGAAGTAGAATTGTAAGTGACACTGAAGGTGCGTTGGGATAGGTAGGATGAGAGCCACTGAAGGGCACAGTCACGGAGACCGAGGGAGTAAAGTTTTTTGAGGAGGAGGGAGTGGTCAGCCGTGTCAAAGGCAGCTGAAAGATCCAGAAGTAGGAGTACAGAATAGTGTCTGTTGGTTTTTGCAGTTAGTAGGTCATTTGTGAGTTTTAAAAGAGCAGTTTCTGTGGAGTGTTGAGGGCGAAATCCAGATTGAAGGGGGATTAAGAAGGTTGTTTTTAATGAGGTGGTCACTGTAAACCAGGCGCTCAAGTAGTTTAGAGGAAAATGGGAGCAAGGAGATAGGGCGTAGGTTGTTAAGATAAGTAAGGCTCAAGGACGGCTTTTTAAATATGGGAATAACCAGTGCATGTTTTAGAGCATTGGGGAAGAAGCCAGAGGTGAGGGAGAGATTGAAGATGTGGGTTAGAGAGTGTAGGATGGGGTCGGAGGGCGAGTGTAGCATTTGAGAGGGAATAGGGTCCAGGGGACAGGTGGTTAGGTGGGCGATAGAAAGGAGTTTAGCAACTTCGTCTCTAGTAGCAGATTTGAATAGGGGGAGTGTCAGTTGTACCTGTTGACATGGGGTCTTACTCTCTACTTTGTCCTCCACCGCCTCCACCCGCCAATTCACTCACTGCCCAGGAGATTGCCAATCACTTCAAACAGAAGATTGATACAATTCGCACAGAGATCTCTACTGTTCCGATACCCTCCAGGCTTTACACTTCATGCCTACAGGCACAATCTTTACTTCCCTCTTTCAACCCCACCACTACATATGAAGTTGCTAAACTACTTGCTAATGTCCACCTTACCACCTGCCCTCTGGATCCTGTTCTCTCACAAATGCTACGTTCACCCTCCGGCTCTATGCTACACTCTTTAACCCACATCTTCAATCTCTCCCTCTCTTCTGGCATCTTCCTCAACTCTCTAAAACATGCACTTGTCAGACCCATACTTAAAAAGCCCTCACTGGACCCATCCAATCTTAACAACCTACGCCCCTTCTTATACAAACTCCTTGAAGGTCTAGTCTACAACTGACTGAGCGTCCACCTCGCTGATAATAGCCTTCTTGATCCCCTTCAGTCTGGATTTTGTCCTCAACACTCCACAGAAACTGCTCTCCTAAAACTAACAAACGATCTACTAACGTCCAAAACCAATCGACACTATTCTGTACTCCTACTCCTGGACCTCTCTGCTGCCTTTGATACGGTTGACCACCCCCTCCTCCTCAAAAAACTCCATGCCTTTGGTCTCCATGACTACTCTTCGCTGGTTCTCTTCCTACTTATCCAACTGCACCTTTAGCGTTTCTTACAACTCTGCTTCCTCCTCTCCTCTTCCTTTCTCTGTTGGGGTCCCCCAGGGTTCTGTTCTTGGACCTCTCCTATTTTAAATCTACACCACCTCCCTGGGTCAACTGATAGCCTCCCATGGCTTCCAATACCACCTCTACGCTGACGACACCAAAATCTATTTCTCTACCCCTCAGCTCACTCCCTCTGTTTCCTCACGTATCACTAATTTACTATTAGATATATCAGTCTGGATGTCACACCACTTCCTCAAACTCAATCTATCCAAAACCGAACTTATAATTTATCCTCCCCCATATGCCCCTTCCCCTGATCTCTCTGTCAAAATCGATGGCACAACTATAAGCCCATCCCCACATGTCAGGGTTCTAGGTGTAGTCCTGGTCTCTGACTTCAAGCAACACATCCAATCACTGTCCAAACATCCGCAACATCTCCAAAATACGCCCCTTTCTAACCAATGACACAACAAAGCTCTTAATTCACTCGCTGGTCATCTCTCGCCTCGACTACTGCAACTCCCTTCTCATTGGCTTACCTCTACATAGTCTATCACCTCTTCAATCCATCATGAATGCTGCTGCCAGACTCATCCACCTTACCAATCGCTCTGTGTCTGCCACTCCTCTCTGTCAATCCCTCCACTGGCTTCCGCTCGGCCAAAGAATTAAATTCAAAATTCTAACAACTACGTACAACGCCATCCACAATTTCGCCCCCAGCTACATCACTAGCTTAGTCTCTAAATAGCAACCTACTCATTCTCTTCGTTCCTCTCAAGACCTTCTGCTCTCTAGCTCCCTCATCACCTCCTCCCATGCTCGTCTCCAGGACTTTTCCAAGCCTCTCCAATCCTATGGAATGCCCTACCCCAATCTGTCTGCTTATCTCCTACTTTATTAGCTTTTAGATGATCCCTGAAAACCCTTCTCTTCAGAGCAGCCCACTGTAACAACTGTATTTTCATTTTTTCCATCAGCTCATCCCCCACAGTTATTACCTTTTTTGTTTCCACTTGATCCTCCCTTCTAGATTGTAAGCTCTAATGAGCAGGGCCCTCTGATTCCTCTTGTATTGATTTGTATTGTAAGTGTACTGTCTGCCCTCATGTTGTAAACCTCTGCGCAAACTGTTGGCGCTATATAAATCCTGTATATAAATAATAATAATAATAATAATAATAAATCTGAATTCCAATTGAATGATACTTACTGTAGTTGGTCAAAACATATCATAAACAGATCACAGCAGAGTTATCACTCTTTTACAGAACGCGCCTGAACATGGATCTTTGTCGGATCACCAGTGATTATTTAATGAAAGCTGCACATTTAAACCGCATTGAAAATAACTTTTGAATTTAAAGGATAACTTCACCTTCAGGAACATGTTACAAGTTCCACCCATTTATAGGGTGAAAAGTATAACATGTTCCCACTTCTGCAGTTGCTCGGGGATCAGAGCACCTGGTATGACAGCAGTAGGGGGAGAAGCTCCCCGTACCAGCTGTCACTTTTTGAAAAAAGCATAGTTGTGCAGGGCTCCACCCATCGGCACTACAACAGCACTGTTGAGCACTCTGGCAGTCTGCAGGAGTCCTGCATGGCACCTGCAAAAAAATTTGCATTTATTATTACTTTTTTTTAAAGGTAATCCTTTAACATGTTAAAACCTATATAAGATCTTTGTAATTGGGTCTCCGTGTGCTTTAAGCTGGATACTTTTTGGCTCACTACACAGATCTTGCTAAGCTTTTCTTTCCAAAGCAATGTAAAAAAGTTAAAACTTGAGGGAGTCTTTAGAAGAACAGTTTACCTTCCAAAAGTAGGGGAGACGCAGAATAATCATTTTCTCTGCTAATTTCTGCTTTTCTTTTAGAAGTTGTAAAGATCGTTTTGATTCTTGATGGCCAGCCAAAAGATGACAAAAGAGTTTTGCTGCCCTAAGTACACCTGATTCATGACACCCTTATTTGCAAGCTTTACCTCTTGTGTCATTTAAATATTTTATTAAAACATCTGCTACAATGTGCTATTCAGGGCAGGACCAGGGCGCATTTGCCTTCTGGGCTAGTACAAATTCATGTTGGGCTGGTGTCATTTAGAGGGCTATTTAATTTATAACTGTTTTCACACAGGATTCACACAATTTTCTGCCAGGAAACATTTGCCCAATTGAATCTACTAAGAAAAATGTGTGACTCGGGGGGAAAATGTTATGATTTTTTGGTAAAAACAAGTGTTGATATTCCCCTATTCAAATGTCAGTCAAAGTGGGACACCCAGCCAGTGACATATGCTAGGTATTATACAGCTACCTGTTCCATGTTCAGATCCGCGATTACATTACTTGGCATATGGAAGCCTTCTATCACCAGCTTCATTTGTGGCTCTGAGATGTTAGGTGACCAGAGAGCTACAAAAGAAAGCAATGCTTTAGGAAGGCAAAACTGCGAATTGTGTTTTTTCATTAAACCAAGCTGAATGATAAGGGTTTTTTGTGATGATATATGTGTGAAAATGCATGTTACAAAAGAAAATAAAAGTCTCCTTTTGCCATGCTGCCATAAACTAGGGTACACATTATATATGAAACTGTCTTTTGTTCAGACTAAACCATCACTTTCACAAAAGGGCCCGTTGATTTTGCTTGCTTTCCAGGGATATATATTTTCTGTTCTTCCATGGTGTTATTGGCAGCAGCATGCTGTCTGGTTTATAAGAAGGGTTATTTTTCAACTGTACAGAGCAGCAAACAAGGGAAAGGAGAAATGGTTTTATGTTCTCTGGACCCTTCTGACTTGAGATGAGCTCAGGGGTCATCTAACCTTGGGTTTGGACTGCATCTGTAAGGGTTCAAGTTGAGTCCAATCTTGGACTGAACCTGGAAGGAATTGGTCGCTCCCTCCCATTTCCACCCAATCAATGGAGACCCAGGCATTCCCCCACAGCTGCACACACATCATTGACCTAATATGGCCATGTGGAATGTGAATGCCCTGACCGCAGTGGTTGGAAGTGACAGCTTCCTTCCACGCTCGGTCTGAACCCAAGCTTATCCCTACTTCTGATCCCCTCCATCATCCTCTTTACCTCCTATAGTTACCTTACTGAATTTAGCCACACGTATCAAAGACGGGAACCAAAATAAGGGTAAGGTTATTACTATTTCAATATAGCAATTCCTAACACTGCTAGAAAAGGCACATGGCCAACAAAACCTTGCCTAAGGCTAGGGGCATTTCTTGAGTGGGTTTATAAGGCAAGATTCTTTATAAATGGTCTTTTATAGGAACCAAGTTGGCTTAATAATTGTATATTCAAGATGAAAATCGAGTAGTAACAGTCTTCTGTTCTGTCTCATCTTGTGACTCAGAGTCAGTGTGTCTGATAGACATTGCTACTGTAGGTGATTAGAAGCTTGGCACACAGAAGCGCAGATTACATTTCAGTTTATTATTAATATTTAATCAGATTTCTTTTAATTAGATTTCATTAGAGAAAATTGTGTGCTGATGGCCAGTGAGCAATAGAGACATGTTTTCTGATTAGTGAAGATTTGAAAAATAAACCAGTGCAGATCAATATTCAAAAGCGCTGCTGTTTCATAGCCACCAGTTTATTGCAGAGAGATGCGTCACTTTAACAAATAATACATGGGAAGCGGAGCTACTGTCTCTCAGGAGGTGCAGTGAGCTTTGCAGTTTAATAAAGACCGCTAGCTTTTGTCATGGTTGAAAAGCTGAGAGTTACGTAACTGCAATAACTTAAACCTTTTTCCTCCGGCCGCAATTTGCACCTGATGTCTCAGAGAAATTTAATTTAAGGTGGAATTCAAGTTTATACCATGTTGTTTTCAAACAGCACAGAAATACCAAAGCTATTACTAGGTAATGTACACATTGCTAGGCAAGTTAAAGTATATTTGTACTCACTGTAGTTTGTGACATGGAGGAAGAGAGGTTTCAATATGGGATAGGTGCTAAAACGAAGTAAACACCATAGTATGAGAAGGCCTACATATATCAATCAAAATTAAAGGAGAAATCCAGCCAAAGCTTGTTTGGCTGGGGTTCTTCTACGGGTCACAGGAGTGCAACTTGTTTTGCACTCCTGTGACCCGTTTTCAGCAGAGAGTGGTCTGAAGTCCGCTATCTCTGCTGACGTCACTGGAATCAATCCAGGCAGCACGTCTTCATGACAATGAAGTCTGGATGCGCCAGGTGCCTGGACTGATGCTTGTCTCAGCCTCTCAGCAAGCTGCTGAGAGGCTGAGACAGCCGCTTCCCGCTCCTCCACAGCTCAGCTCTCCAATGAGCATGGAGGAGCAGAGCAAGAGAGATGCTGATTGACAGGCAGCAGCTCTCCGCTCAGGGAGCTGAGAGAAACGAGCTATCAGCGATGTTCGGTGGCTCGGTTCTCAGTGCAGAGACGGCAGGGGTAGGGTTGCCACCTTTACTTCAAGCCAAACCCGAACACTTTAGCGGCCTGGGAAACCTTTGGGTGCTCTAAGGAGAGTAGTAATGCAGTGGGCATAGCTTGCCACAGTAAGCATTAGGTGTAGACAAATTGCTCCTGCTGACATCATCACCCTGCCCCCCAGTGATGTCAAACCTGCCCCCAGACAGCCGCCCACAGCTCCCCAATGGCAACAGATTTGTGTGTGACTATCTTGGTTACTTGGGGAGCCACAGCCCAGTCTAAATAATGTGTCCACCTGAATCCCGGACACATGATTCAAAACCTGGACTGTCCTTGTGAATCCCGGACAGGTGGCAACCCTAGGCAGGGGACCGATGCAGCATCGGTCCGATGCTGCTTCCACCTAGGTAATTATAATGGGCAAATTAAAAAAACAAACATACTTATTTTAAATGTGTCATGTGCTTGAAATGTTTGAGGAATAGGGTGCTTGCCGTTGCTAAATTCAAATGTAACTAAAAACCTATTTTAAATGAAGCAGTTGATGGAGGGTAGCTACCAAACCACCACATGGTATAAGAAAGTATACATATTTCTCCCATATAAATCTGAATGTAGCCTATCCAGAGTTAATACACTTTACTCATACACCTACAGGAACTGTGCATAGCAAGTACTGAATCAGTACGAAATCCAGAGCCTCAATTCTATATACTCCTACATTTTATTGCTGTCTGGGTCCTTAGTGGGAAGGCTGCCGTCTCAATTCCTGTCCCTAAAGCAGGACAGAAGCAGCAACAAAAACACTTTCAAGTAGATTGTGGAAGGGCTACAACCTCTCTTTTTATTGCTGTGTATGCTTCTATGGCCCACCTCCCATTGCTTCTTGGACTGGTATCAAAGGGATAAAAAGTGATTGGAGGTACATAAAGACAATAAAAACCTGACCAAAGTTTGAAACATACACTATATTGTCAAAAGTATTGGGATGCCTGCCTTTACACGCGCATTAACTTTAATGGCATCCCAGTCTTAGTCCGTAGGGTTCAATATTGAGTTGACCCACCCTTTGCAGCTATAACAACTTCAACTCTTCTAGGAAGGCTGCCCAAAAGGTTTAGAAGTATGTCTATGGGAATGTCTATAGGTCAGGCATTGATGTTGGACGAGAAGGCCTAGCTGGCAGTCTCTGCTCCAATTCATCCCAAAGGTGTTCTATTGGGTTGAGGTCAGGACTCTGTGCAGGCCAGTCAAGTTCCTCCACCCCAAACATGCTCATCCATGTCTTTATGACCCTTGCTTTGTGCACTGGTGGGCAGTCATGTTGGATCAGGAAGGGGGTATCCCCAAACTGTTCCCAAAAAGTTGGAAGAATGAATTTGTCCAGGGTTTACTATCTCTTTAAGAGTAAAATGGCACAGTGAGCTGATATGATGGCTTATGGTATATGCTTAATTTATGTGGCTGGGCACACAATACATTTTTTTGAATCTTCACGTTTGGTGAGATACTCCTTCTATCCAAATTGGCAAAAAAAATGGAGGGTTCTAACCATTTGCTACTTTATCCAAAGCATAAATAAATTTGTCTGGAGTAGGCTTTAAATGTATACCAATGAAGGTGGTGCCATTAACTTTATAGGTGAGCTTAAAGTGTTAGTAAAGGCTAGCTATAACTATTCCTAAAAACGTTCCCTCCCCCCTGATCCTACCAACTATCCTGCATACCCTGTATAAAAAAGATAAATCTCCTTAACTTTTTTTATGCAGTCAGTGGCGGCTTTTTTTTTTTTTTGCGGGGGGGGGGCAGCAACCAACCCCCCCCCCCCCCCCCCGTGGCACTAACACAGCCCCCCGCCACCACCTGCTGTCCTTACCTTGGAGCGTGGCAGGTTTGGAGCTATGTCTCCTCTCTCCTCCTCCCAGCGCTAGGCATCCAATAGAATCGCTTGACGTTTTGGCCAATCAGGAAACAGGTTTAATACCTGCCTCCCGATTTGCCGGGAGGAGGATCAGTGTTGCGAATTTTCATTTGCTGTTGCAACACACCTGGGTGGGCTCCAGACGCAATGCTCTGCATCTTGAGTCCACCCTATTTTGAAGCCTATTAGAGCCTATGGCTCTAATCAGTGCTTACAAAAAAAAATCCCGGCTGCTCTAATTCATATTCCCGGTGACCCAAAAGGGGACGGACACATGAATAGCGGGCGGCAGCCGTGGATAGATTCATGCTATGCATGAATCTATCCACTGCATATAGGGGGTGGAAAGGATAGGGGGGCGGTGCCCGGGCGCCCCTAATGAATGGGTTGCCCCTGTATACAGTCACCCATAGGCTCCCGTGGCCCAGCTATTATTGGTGCTCCCTCCACTCCCCTGCAGTAGCTGCTCACTGACACAAAACCATACTGGACCGGAACTGATTAAAAAAGGTATACAGGATTAAAAGTACACAGATCTTTTTTTAACAGAGCATCCAAGATAGGTAGGAGGAGGGGGAGGGAACATGTTTAAGACTAGTTAGAGTTATGCCCCGTACACACGGTCGGACATTGATCGGACATTCTGACAACAAAATCCTAGGATTTTTTCCGACGGATGTTGGCTCAAACTTGTCTTGCATACACACGGTCACACAAAGTTGTCGGAAAATCCGATCGTTCTGAACGCGTTGACGTAAAACACGTACGTCGGGACTATAAACGGGGCAGTGGCCAATAGCTTTCATCTCTTTATTTATTCTGAGCATGCGTGGCACTTTGTCCGTCGGATTTGCGTACACACGATCGGAATTTCCAACAACGGATTTTGTTGTCGGAAAATTTTATAGCCTGCTCTCAAACTTTGTGTGTCGGAAAATCCGATGGAAAATGTCTGATGGAGCCTACACACGGTCGGAATTTCCGACAACACGCTCCGATCGGACATTTTCCATCGGAAAATCCGACCATGTGTACAGGGCATAAGTCTTATCTTCCACTTTAAGGTTATACATTGGAGCTCTGATGTTCATTGACTTTTATAACACAACCTATTGGCAATCCAGTATTAGAAGACTGGACCGTGGTAATTACTCCAAGCACATTGCTTTGGAATGCATGGTACTTAAAACATGCAGCCGACGTTGATATTGCAAAGTAAAAATAGGCTAAATGCGCATAGACTAAGATAGCAATTACGGAATGTTTGTCAGACAAAGCCGCTGAGAGTTTGGATAAACTAGATGTGACAATTTCAGATAAAGGTATTGCTTCTCTAGAATTACAAGACACTGACATGAACACAAAAGATATGACCCAGATTTAATAAGAAGAGCAGTGCATACATTGACCTGCCCAGGGCAAAATAGCTGGGCATAGTTCAATAGATCGAGATTCGTGACTATTAAGTTCTGCTTTTGATATCTACTCTAAATGTGTAATTAAAATGTCTGTTGTGTTACATTAACTGGCCTAACGGAAGTACAGCTACAGGCCACAGAGCACTGGTGCAAAACTTGGAATTATGGCAAAAACTCATGCAAAAACTTTATCTTCCCCATTGAATCTTTTTGGAGAGCTAAATATTGATAACAATCAGTGAAATGGCCAATTTTGAAATCCTTAAATGCATGAAGTCAAAGGTTTGTCAGAATGACTGATAAAGAGAAATATAAGCAGCTGAAATCATAAGCAAATCTTGATGTGTACTGTCACTTTAAGCCCCCATCCCTGCACCCCCATTAACTGGCCAATAGGAAGAGGAATAGGAAGAAATTGGATGAAATGGATAAGATGGGTGAAGTGAAAAGGGCTAGCCTTGACCTTTTCATTAAAGCTGAAGTTTACATAAAACTTCAACTGCCTTTGGATGTACTGGACCCAAGAGTCTTGTTTTTTGTTTTTTTAATGCTTTTTATGGAAAGTAGCTTTTGTTTGTGCACAAAATGTTCCATATGAATTGCCCAGATTTTTGACAATTTTACGTTAAAGAGACACCTTGTCAAATGTTCCCCTGAAACTCCTTTCTTTATCGCAGCTGGTGATTCTAGCATTTCCAAGTTGGTGATTTTCTGCCCTATGACAGTGCTGAGGCCTAGCAGCCAATTGCTAACATCCAAGATATTCACATGACCGAGGGAGTGGTTGCCAGCACTGCTGATATGAATGTTGACAGAGACAGAGGAATGAGCCATGCGGAATTGTAGGCAAGTTGAGTATAGTGGTCTCTCTGTACCCTTTTACTTAAACCTAAATGGACAAGGTAACAGTGTCTCTTTGCTAAGTTGAACCTGTAATGTAGCTGGAGGGGATCAGTGAAACCTGTCAGGTGTGGACTTTACACCCCACTCATTCATCACCCACACCCATGGACACCACCTTAAGTGAAAAGGGGTCCCAGGGCATGATGTGAATGGTTTAATGATGGCACTGACTGTTATGCATGCATGGTGGCTCCTTATGTGATTTGAACACATGCACTGTGTATGCCTATGAGATGTTATGAACTTAAAGTGTCATTAAACCTACACTATGAAAAACTCTCATTACATGCTATGTAACAGAGTGTGCATACTCACAAAGCCAGTAAGGCATTTGTTTTGTGTACAGTGAAATATACCTGGTTGATCCTGCCTTCAGCTACCCCTCCCATCTTTTCTGTGTCCCTATTGCCACCTGAGATTGTGTAGACCATCTGGTGTCCTCTACTGAGCATGCTCAATTTCAGTTCCCATCTAAGCTCTTCATTTCCTCCTTTTTCTTATCTGTGCAGTCCATATGTCTATAAAGTCACATGTGGGCATATACACAGTGATAAATGACACCCCCCCTCCCTCCCTCTCTCCCCCTCCATGTCCTCCTATTGCTAAACACTATGGGGATGGGATATAGTATACTGGTTGATTACATTTACTAAGAAATTCACAAAAAGCTTAGTTTTAATATAAATCAGAATTAAATATATTACATCTGAACAAAGTAAAAGCTAGTGTCAATCATCTCTGACTCCGCCTACACCATTTGAATGCACAAAAAATACAGGGGGTCCCCGGGTTACGAACAGGTACACATTCGATGTTCAATAAAAATTTACAGGGTGCTGTATAATAACTGTTTGATATTTATAATCTAATTGGAATTGCTCTGGCCAGATACAGACTCACACTGTAGAGAGCACACATCAGTAGAGTGATAGAAGCCTCTCCCAAAGATCTTGTATGGTATACTGTATGTGATTGAATTATGTCAATAACACTTCTCTGTTAAGTATTATTTTAGGTTGGAGGTTATGCCCTAGTATCTACATGTGGCATACACCAATTAGGATCTACAGCACAGAACTAGAAAATGTTATGTGTGAAATCTGAGTGAATGTATCTACAACTGCTTTATAGAACTGTTTGGTCCTGTTTGAGCGTGAGACAGTATTTTCATGGTGTGTAGAACACGTGTTGGCAGGTAATATACAGGTATGTCTGCTGGGTCCTAATAGTAATAGCTTTTACGTTCCAGGAAATGGAAGTACGAAGTGGAGGACAAGATTTGCAATGTAGGAGCAAAGCACACCTCTTTGTACTCTACACAGACAATTTTCACAATATTCCTGGACTTGTATACTGTCTTTATGATAGGAGCCATGCTACTTTTGGAATTACAAGCATTAACAAATAGTGCACCATAGCAGCATAGATTAAGAGCTTCATTTATTAACTTGGACATATGTTTCCTGGGGCACAGCAATGGCAAGTGATATGAGAAATCCTATTTTTTAAAGTATAGCTATGGATAATTGCTGCAGTGTAGTGCGACTGACACTGAATCACTTTGAAGGTCTGGGACGTGCACTAGGCATAGACCTGTGGAAATCTAAATGATCAATATTGCTATTGGGACACACATCTATGGTGCATTAAACAGCTTGGAATGTATGTGATGACTTCAAATATAGGACGTGATAAATATATGGAGCTTGGGATGCCATCAGATATGGGAATCTAGGTCAGTACAGAAAGACATGCCCAATTATCCTATTTGTGCCTGGACACAAAACAAATATTTATCAGACTGCTGAGTGCCAACATATATTATTTATTTGGGATAGCTGTACATTGGTTCTTGGGTTGTTGATTCTGCAGAATAGGTAATCTGTGTATTAGAGGAGCCATTACAGTATTTAGTACAGAGACTTCAAATCCGTTTACATAGAGTGATGTAGTGATGTTATTGACTTTTTGCTTTGAGAGATCTGGCGTCAGCATAAGAAATACGTGTGAAAATGATCTCTTGAAAAAGAAACCATTTTTTCACCAAGTTGCAGGTCAAAGCAGAGAAAACTCGTACATTATAAATACGCATGTAGCCAGATGCTACATATCTTAACCATATCTACCTTGCACCTGTTTCGAGACCACCGTATTTTCCGGCGTATAAGTTGATTTGAAAAAACTGGCCAAAAAGCTGGGACGTCTTATATGCTAGGTATAAAATGCAGTTTGCTGTATGTCAGCCCACCGGATGTGCGGTAATACTGTATGTATCATCGGCTACATACAGTATACACTGCTGAGGCAATCCCGGCGAGCGATGTATTCTATTAATGAATACAGAGCCTGCTCAGATTGGGGTAATGACCTCTGCTAATCCGAGCAGGCCACATATAGTAGCCTGCTCGGATTGGCTTTGTGAGTCAGAGAGGCGTGGGCTGATGATGTTACAGGCTCTGCCAATCCGAGCAGGCTTTGTATTCGGTTATAGAATACATCGCTCACAGTGATTGGCTCAGCGCGGTATGGCTCCAGCTCCAGCAAGAAGAAGGAAATATAGGAAATATGAAGCCTTGGAAGGGGGATCATCTTATACAGTGAGTATAGGCAAAAATTGTAGGAAAACAGTAAAATTAGGGGGTTGTCTTATACGCCCAGTCGCCTTATACACCGGAAAATACAGTATACAGTACTGTACCTATGCAGGTTAACCGAGACTGTCGTTAAGTGCAAATATGCTCTTAAAGGGCCCCAATGATAGCCAGCAGAAGAAAATCTCAAACAACTGCCCCGCCCATAATAATTATTCTGCAAGCCCTCTTTGTTCCCCTGCCCCTTCCGCTATCTTCCTTTTCTTTTGAACAGTGCATACCCAATATGTTTAGGACTAGCATCGCCACCATAAATACGCTCTGGCAATATAGTTCCAGCACTTGGTACATTAAACTTTACTACTGCTCACTGCTGCACTTGAGGTAGCCTTGCTACTCTTAATGCTGAGCTGGACCCTAAATATCATCTTATGTGTAGTCCTTCTGTTAATCACGTTGTGTGCTAAGCTGTGTTACCCCCCCATTGTTAATCCATTTTGTGCTTGCCTAGTTACCAACCAATTTGGGTGAAGATATACAAAGTTTGCTACCTAATTGTGTGCCTTTTTCTTTGATATAGCACTACTATTGGGTACTAAGAATTACTTTCAGCGATTTCCTGTGATATTGCATGTTTGTAGACTCAAACTGGTGTGTCAGTGGGGCTAAGGTTCTGGAGAAGGTCAAGGCAAAGAATTGAGGACCTATGCTATCCAATGGTTCAGCGGGGGGGGGTTAACACTTCCAATTACTTGCAGCATTTTTCCTTTCTGTAAATTATTCTAGCAAATTTCCTGGGAGTGTCAATTTTTTGGGAGTTCCTAAAACTGTTATTCCTACTCTTTCTGAAGAGGAATGGGAAGATGTAGTGACTCAATGCACCAAACTGCTGAGATCTGTTATGGATACGTTTTTTTTCATCTGACAGTTTTACATTCTATATATTTTACCCCCCAGTGGTTGCATTACACCAATGCCACTCTTTCCTTGCTATGTAACAAATGTCATAACACCACCGCATAAAATGCATTAAATGCATATAAAAATTTAAGGGTTGATTATTGATGAAATGAAATGTTCTGGTTGCTTTATTCCTCTCATACTTAGCATATACTTACCTTTCCTTGTCTCCCCATATACGCACATAAGAATATGTTGCTGGGAAAAGCTTCATTAAAGTTAAATTGTATCTTTGCCCTGCATGGCCAAAGCACGGGTTCACTTTAAAGACAAACTTGCAAATATATTAAAGCGATTGCCAAGGATTGCTGCCTAGCTGTTTTATCAGTTTGGGTCAAGGATAATATTGTTTCAGAACACCATAGATTTCTATATAACCAATTATGACATGTTAATTAAATTGATGCAGATACATTTCTGAATTTTAAAAGCTATTTTGCAATCCATTTTACTGTAATAGGTCAATTTAACATCATTAGATGATACAGTAAGAATTTAATTCAACATTTAGAAAAATAAGGCTTTTATAGTATGCCCAGTCAGTTTTGAAAACTAAGTAACATTCCTGGGTCAGAGGTTCATAACTAGGGATGAACTTGACCTGTTTTCTCCTTCGGGTGTGGCTCAGGCTCGGTGGATAAGTTGTACACAGTTGGGTACCTCCGCATCTGCTTCTGAGAGTGCTGGTGAGGGATGGAGCCCGTCCTGGATCCTGCAATGGCTCAAAAAGGAAAAGGGTGATCCTTGATGCCGCACATCTGAGAAATCCTATGGAGGTGGATAGAGTGGCAACCTCAGCCTGGATCCTGAGCAGGCAATGCCCCCAATGCATTTCGCTCTGCTCCCTGCAGCTTAGTCATGGGGAACGGAGTGGGATGAACTTGAGTTAAGTGTAAACCCGGGATTTAGTTATTCTTGATGCTTGATGTGCTAATGTTCTTTTTTTTTTTTTGGGTACGGACCAAAAACCCAAGACCGAACCCAAACTCAAAAGTGTTCATAACGAGGGTCTGTCCCTAAACATCAAGCACAGTTGACTACTGTATATACTCGAGTATAAGCCGACCCAAATATATTGACTCGAGTATAAGCCTAGGGTGTCCATCTGCATGCCTCACTGTGCCTCACTTTGCCTCACTGTGTCCATGTGCGTGCCTCACTGTGTCCATGCCTCACTGTGTCCATGTGCGTGCCTCACTATGTCCATGCCTCACTGTACCCATGCCTCCCTGTGTCCATGCCTCATTGTGCCCATGCCTCACTGTGCCCATGTCTCACTGTGCCCATGCCTCACTGTGTCCCTGCCTCACTGTGCCCATGCCTCACTGTGCCCATGCCTCACATGCCTCACTGTGCCCATGCCTCACTGTGCCCATGTCTCACTGTGCCCATGCCTCACATGCCTCACTGTGCCCATGCCTCACTATGCCCATGCCTCACTGTGTCCATGTCTCACTGTCACTGTGCCCATGCCTCACTGTGCCCATTCTCCCTACCTGATCTCCGGCGCTGTGTCCATCTGCAGCCTTACGATCTCCCGGTGCTGTGACATGCATACAGTAAGTCTAGTCGGCGGCCAGTGTAACAAAGCCCCGCCCCCGCCTCTGCCTCCTCCTTGTCCCTCATCCATGACAGAACACTAATTCAGTTCTTTAGTGAGTCAGTGTCCTGCCTATCACAGGCGAGGGCGAGGACGAGGAGGAGGCGGAGGCGGCGCTTTGTTACACTGCACGGTCCTCTCACTGTGCCCATTCTCCCTACCTGATCTCAGGCACTGTGTCCATCTGTAGCCTTACGATCTCCCGGCGCTGTGACATGCATGCAGTCAGTCTAGTCGGCGGCCAGTGTAACAAAGCCCCACCCCCACCTCCTCCTCGTCCCTTGTTCGTGACGGAACACTGACTCAGTTCTTTAAAGCAGTGAGTCAGTGTTCTGCCTATCACAGGCGAGGACAAGGAGGAGGTGGCGCTTTGTTACACTGCACGGCCGTCGACTAGACTGACGTCACAGTGCCGGGAGATCAGGCACACAAGGCTGCAGATGGACACAGACTCGAGTATAAGCCGAGAGGGGCATTTTCAGCACAAAAAAATGTGCTGAAAAACTCGGCTTGTACTCGAGTATATACGGTATGCTAATGGTTCAAATGGTAATGCTTCATCCAGTGCAGACTGTAATGCATTAAAGCAGTTGTAAACTGTGGCTGGTGAAAAAAAAAACACCTGTAAGGCAATTGCATAATGTGCTAGTATGCATTGCATTAAGGAATACTTACCCTAGAATGAAGCCCCCCCATGGCTTACTTTCACCGCTGAGAGGGCTGACATCTTCCCCCAGTTTTTATATATATATATTTTTGGTAAAAAAAAAAATCCAATAAGCGTATATTGATTGGTTTGCATCTACATACTATAGGATAGATATATGCAATTTTTCTTTTTTTACTAGTAATGGTGAAGATTTTAGTGGGACTGTGACATTACGGTGGACAAATCGGACACTATCGTGGGGACCAGTGACACCAGTACAGTGATCAGTGCTAAAAAATGCACTGTCACTGTACTAATGACACTGGCAGGGAAGGGTTAACATCAGGGGCGATCAAAGGGTTAAATGTGCTCCTAGGGAGTAATTTCTAACTGTGGGGGTTGGCTGTGAGAAGACAGAGATCCGTGTTCCTTCTTAGTAGAAACAGTAGATCCCTGTCTCCCGAGTGCTCATGCACGGGACTCCCGGGAGGACACCATAGCCAAGAGCTCTGCGCCGCTCTGCCCCTTCTCAGCCCCTAAGCCGACAGATCGAGCGGAACCCACCTCAAACTGACCCCCACACCCCCCAGAAGATCCAGGGCACTGACCCGCATGCCGGGTGACCACCAAAAGAAAGAAGTTAGCCGCCAGCTGGACTTTAGCCTTGCAGCCCTGGCACCGTCCAAGATGACGGCCGCGGCGCACACATGAGGAGGCATGGAGGATCAGGACTCCATTGTTGATCCACCATCACCACACCAGCAGCCTTTTACCTTGCTGGCAACACCCGTGAGTACCAGCATCCCCCAGGGGATCTCCCCAGTCTCCACTGAATCCCTGCTGAGCAGGACAATGGGGGATCTCCTCCATACTCCCATGCTGAACTCCCCCTAGGCCTTTCTAACCTTTCTTGCCTGTCTATCCCCCTAACATGAATCAATTGTTGCATAGCTTCTCTGAAATGCTGGCTGCAGGCCTTGCCCAAAATGCTATGCAGATTACAGCTACAATTAAGGCTGACTTGCAGAGCCTGGGAGCCCGCATAGAGCAGGCAGTTGACAACACAGTCGCTCACACCAATCAAAACACCACCTGTATCCAAACGCTACGAGATCAACTTGAAGCTGCACTAGCCAAATTAGATGATTTGGAAAATAGGAGCAGGAGATACAATTTCCGAATAAGGGGGATCCTTGAATCGGTTACAGATATACCAGGCATGGTCAAACCCGGACATCCAGGGCCGCAGACTCGAACTGGACAGGGCACATAGAGCCCTACAGCTCCCCCATCAAGATGGGCTCCCGAGGGACGTTGTATTCAAACCCCATTATTATGGCATTAAAGAAGACATTATGAGAAGAACCCGCAATCTGAAAAGCCTCTCCTTGCAGGGAAACAAAATCAAAATTTTTGTGGATATCCCCCCTACCACTATCCAAAAGCGGAGATCCCTCAAACCTCTCCTTGAAATTCTTGCTCAGAAATGCATCAAATATCGTTGGTCATTCCCTTTCCGTCTCCAGTTTCAATTCAGAGACAAATCATATGGATTCACCAACTTTCAAGGTGAACATTTGCTGTTGCAACTAGGATTTATTTCCCAAGAATTAGCACCTCAGCAGCCAGCAGCCAAGACAAGCTCCTCCAAGTGACCCCCTCCAGGTAGCCCGCTGACCCCACTGTGGAACAAGCAATTATTAAAGAGACAACGAGACTCTCAGCCCCTGAGATGAGCTGCTCTCCATTGATTCCCTGATGGGATGTTTTACCCCTACTTTTTGGGCTGGATGTTTGCCCCACTCATATGTGTAGTGGACTACCCTACACACATTTGGTTACGGATGATCTCATTGGACCTCTGGTCTCACTGTGCTGGGTCCCATTAGCCCCTTCAATGGCTAATTGAGATACCTACCTTCCCTCCAGCTTCACCCCCTGGCAGGCCTGGTATCTGCCTGACAGTGATTGTATGCACAAAGTTATGCTCCCTCTAGTTACCCTTCCTCAAATGTTTTTCTGCCACCCTCCTCTCCCCTCCCTTCCTTCCCTTCCCTCTCTTCCCATGCAGAGACCCCCATATTCTGCAGTTAATGTGTGGTTTACTTTATTGTTGCTTTTTGTTGTTCCGAACCTGATTACTCCTCATTACACCCGCCTTCTTAGGTCCCACAATGTTTTTTTTTCCCCAAAGGGGGACCTGGTGGCCGGAGCGGCCCAACATGCCACCCTTTCTATTGTGACATAAAGGGACTCATCCACCTCTGGTGACACCAGGTAAACAACCCTTTATGGGGTTGTATCCTCTCCGATCCCACCCTTATTGGGGGGGCTCAGACTAGGACTTGGCTTGCCAGTCCTGTAGCTATATTACTAGACCCTATATAATTTCTTTTTGTACTAATTATTTCTTGTGTCATACTCTCTCTTCTCATTTCCTCTTTCTCCCTTGCTACTCTCCCTATGCCTTATCTCCACTCCCCTACCCTTCTCAACTACATCCTACAGGAACCTTCGCAGAGAATACCCTCCGATCTATCATCAAGTCATTCACATGTTCCCAGGTCCTCGAAAAATGATCCCTGATCTCCAGAGGCAGAGGTAAGCTCTCCTCACACATATTAGCACATGGCTGACTTAAACCCACAACACATGTCTCTCAAGATAGCTTCACATAACACGCAGGGGCTTAACTCGCCTTCCAAACGCCAGAAGGCCTTTCAAAGTTACCACGCCAGAAGCCTTGATATTGTCCTACTACAGGAGACCCATTTTCCCACCAGCTACACCCCATCCTTTCTCCACCATAGCTTCCCCACCTTCTAATTAGCAAATGCGGACTCCAAAAAAAGGGTGGTCACCATCCTTCTAGCTAAACGAATTCCATTCGTACACACACACACAGTCAAGGACACAGACGGTAGATATATACTGATCAAAGGGCTCATTGAAGGGGTGTTGTACTCCATCATCTCCTACTATACCCCTAACCAAGGCCAAGCACACTTCTTCGCATCAATGCTGTCAACCCTCTCCCCCCTACTGGAAGGCAGAGTAATTATAGGAGGCGACTCCAACATCACATTTGATCAAATGCTGGACAAATCAACGCAGGACAGACCACATGTCAAAAGACCACCTAAACAGAGTCTACCGTATAGCCCACATACTTCACGATCTGGGCCCAGTTGACATCAGGAGGGAACTGAACCAGCTAAGGACTATACACACTACTCTGCACCACATAAGACGTATGCCAGAATCGACCACATTTTTATCTCCAACTCTGAGATTCACACAGCCTCACACGCATCTATCCATGAAGTACCCTGGTCTGTCCACTCTTTGGTGATCCTAAGAACCACTAGCTCCCTTTCCCCTCCAGGGCTCCCCCGTGGCGCCTTAGTGAATCCCTCTTATCCAACCCAGTTCACTGTAACATGCTGGAAAAAGATATTCGGGAATTTTTTATCATTAATGATACTGGGGACTCGACCCAAAGCTCCCTTTGGGGGGCTCACAAAGCTGTCTTAAGGGGAAAAATGATCCAGCCTGCGTCCAAACTAAAAAGGGAAAGGAAAGCAGACATAGAGAAACTTGAAAAAGACTTTAGTTCCTTCAGCAAATCCCATAAGAGTAACCCTACAACTGATACTCCCAAATTAGGATCCACTAGAGTAGCCCTGAATCTGGCCCTGACCTCCAACGCGGACAACCACCTCAGCTGGTTGAGTGGCAGATTCTATTTGCGGGCCGACAAAATTGACCCACATTTAGCAGCTAAACTCTCCCCCAAAATGAAAACTTTCTCTCTCCCCAAAATCAAATCCCTGTCAGGTACCCTAACCCCGAATCCCCAAAAAATCTTATAAACCTTTCACTCCTTCTACTCCAAACTTTATTCCGCACCTAACCCGACTAACTCCAACTCCATTAACTCATTCCTGGAGGAAATTACCCTCCCCAGACTCTCAGCGCTCTATTCTGGAGTCTCCCTTCCAGGAAGATGAAGTCCGAGAGGTTATTAAGAATCTCAAGAAAGGTTCAGCCCCAGGCCCTGACGGCTTTTCTGCTCATTATTACAAAATATTTTCTGATGTCCTCTCTCCTCGTCTGGTCCGCCTCTATAACTCCTTGCGCGAGGGCTCCCCCTGGAGCCTGCAGCCAACCTAGCATATATAACCATTATTCCCAAACAGGGTAAAGACCCCAGTGAAGTGGGAAATTATAAGCCAATCTCGTTATTCAATAACGACTTAAAGATAATGACAAAAATTTTAGCAAACAGACTGGCTTCCTTCATAGATACTTATATCCATAAGGATCAGGTGGGATTTATCCCTGGGGGGCAGGGGCTGGACCAGATTAGGAGAGCGGTAGATTTAATTTCCCTCATGCAATCCTCTTGGGATGGGGGCCCTTCCCAAGCAGGATATATCCTTTCCATAGACCTCCAAAAGGCCTTTGACACGGTCACCTGGCCATACCTTTTTACCATCCTACAAAAATGGGGCTTCGGCCCAGAATTCGTTAGAACCCTGGAAACCCTTTACTCCTCCCCTAAAGCCCAAATTAAACTACAAGGTCACCTCTCGGACCAATTCCCCATCCTGAAAGGCACCAGACAAGGATGCCCCCTCTCCCCCATCCTTTTTGCCATTGCGATAGAAATGTTGGCATTAGCTATCAGACAACTCCTTAAAACATTTGGATTAGTTTCAGGCCTACAAGTCAACATGTCAAATTCAAGAGCCCTTAACATCTCCACTCCCCAAGACCTAGTGGATAGATTAAAAAAACACTTCCCCTTCTCCTGGAGCCCATCCTCTCTTCCCTACCTGGGTGTACACCTCACTTCTAAAATTGAACCATTACAGCACCACAATTACCCCCCCCATGCTCAACAGATTGTCGGAAGACCTCTCATAATGGTCTCTTAAAATGTCCTGGCTGGGGAGAGTAAATGCAGTCAAGATCAAGATGACCTCGCTTCCCAGGATTTTGTATCTCTTCCGCTCCCTTCCCATACCCATAACAAAGCATCTCCTAGACAAACTACAGTCAGCGATTATAAGCTTCATCTGGGGCGGTAAGGGACATCATCTTTCCAAGAAGGTTCTGTACAGACACAGGAAAAAAGGGGGTTTAGAACTACCCAACTTATGGTGGTATTATAAGGCTGCCCAACTCTGCCAATTTTCAGTTATTTACTCCAAAGGCCCGAAACCGGACTGGGTAGACATAGAATGACAGGCAACTCCCAACCACACTCTAGACTTTCTAATCTGGAGCCCACAGAAAGATCGGCCCCCAATTCTATCCCCCACACTTTCACATTCAATGACCCTATGTGACTCCCTACATAAACGGCACTCCCTGACATCGGCTTGGCGCCCTCTAGCGCATATCTTCCACAACTCCCAGTTCCCCCCGAGACTCAATATCAAGGCTTTCAGGTGGATGCAGCCAGCAAAAACAGCTCCCTCCCAGCAACAATAGACCTTCCCAGAAACAATAGAACTCCAGCAGCAAAATACCCATCCAGCAACAATAGACCCCCCACCAGCAACAATAGATCTCCCAGCAGCCAGCATCATTAGACCCTCCAGCAGTCAGCAACAATATACCCTTCCCCAACAGTAGATCCCTCCCAGCACCATAAGACTCCCCCAGGTAACAATAGACATCCCCAGCAACAATAAAGCCCCGCTGCAAAAATAGATATCGAGCAGCGACAGTAGATCCCAAGCAGCCAGCATCAATAGATCCTCCTGCACACGCCTGCACCCCTTGCCATTACATACATTCAGTGCTGGAGGTGGCAGAACTGCGTTCCCCCACGTTCCCGCTGAAAAAAAAGCCCTGCTGATATATGCCGGGCTACTGAAGACCCACCTCTATGACGCCGCATATACTGTATGTGTAATGTCAGCAGGAACTAGTTAAAGTGTTACTAAACCCACAACAGTAAAATCAGTCTGTATATGCAGCATAGTATGCGTGTTATACTCACTGTGCAACTTAAGGGGTTAATCCTCTGCAGTGTGTAAAAAGACTGTTTTATCCTGTATGCACAGATCCTCCCCTCTGCTGCACTGTCTATCTGGGGAAAGCCAGCTAACACAGGCAGAGTAGCCGACCTGCACATGCTCAGTTGTGTCTTTTATGCTGGAGAGAACATTTACTTGTTCTCAGAGGTAGTCAGGTCACATGATATTGACATCACACATGTGGGCATGTATACAGGCTTTAGTGGAAATCTCCTCCTACCTGATCTCTCAGCACTGGAGAAACTGTGCAATTTGTCATGTAACCGTGGTATACAGATCATATAAAAAGGTATATACTGAAAGTATTTTAATGTAAAAAGAAGATTTATAAGCTGTGGGCACTGTGGGGGGGGGGGGGTGTTGAACTATTTTATATTACTGGGTTTAGTAACACTTTATGGTTTGCAAGTCTTTTAGATTAACCAGCGAGAAAAAAAATGAAAGTAAAAAAAATATTGATCACAGGCTGATACATCTGATACATTTTATTTAGACCTACATTTTGTTTTCAGCATATCTCATTCTTTCTGGTTTCATATAACACACACTAAGGAGCTTTTCTGATTCCGTTATGTGATCAGGTGTACTAAGAATGTATTTGATTCATCTCTCCTAAAGTTTCTGTGACCTGCACTGAAAGACTGGCAGTTACAGTGAGATAAGGGTGATTCCGGAACGCATTTCGTCTGTCAGCATTAGGGGCTCCAGATGTTGACAGAGCAACCATGGCAACCGGCAAAAGTTGGAAGAAAGCCACAGCAAAGTGAAGCAGAAAGAAAGGTAATTAAATATAACTGAGAGAATGAAGAACGCATGGCAAACATGTTTTTAGGGAGAAAATGTTCCAGGTTTTAAAGATTTAAAAATACTTAAGGCATTTTAGCTGCTATGAATATTTTATTAGTTCTGGGAGAAATGGTTTACACCTCGTCTCTGTTGACTATTGTTCTGTGTGAACAGCCATTTTAGTCTAGAGTGAACCTACATACCCCTTCACACCTATACACATGGTTTTGTGTGTGTATGTTAACATGCTTTTTTTTCCTTGATGTGCATTGCAATAAGGGCAGGCAAGTATATTTGCACTGTATTTGTGCAATGGGGTGGCATCCAGAATTAATTAAAATGCACTGCATGCAGTTATATTGCACACACATCATAATAGAGTAAAACCTTGGATTGCGAGTAACTTGGTCTGCGAGTGTTTTACAAGACGAACAAAATCTTTTTATGAATTTTAACTTGATAAATGAGCGAGGTTTTGCAATATGCGTAGGGTCACGTCCCATTTTAGTCAATGAGAACTGTCTTAATTAGCACTACTGAAGTTGCTCCGACTTTAGAAACATTTCCTGTACTACTTCAAGGCCACTTCTATCCGACTTGTACTCATAGACTTTAAGAAGGGTTTGTGAAAGAAAAACACTTTAGCTCAAAAAAGCTCAAAGGAGCTCAAAGAAGCTTGAAGAAGCTCAATGGTAATGGTACAGGAAGATTTCCCAGGCATTCCCTGAAGTTGCCTTGAAGTCATATTGCTATAATCTTTTCATATGGACTATAAACTGAAGGACTTATGAATAAATGGTTGTGGAAGGAATCACCTGAGTTTCCATTATTTCTTATGGGAAAATTTCCTTTGATATATGAGTGCTTTGGATTACACGCATGTTTCCGGAACAAATTATGTTCGCAATCCAACGTTTTACTTTATTTGCATGACAGTGTGAAAGGTTCGTTATAGTCACATATAGAAAATAAGTTATCTTTATGTACAAATATTTTTACCAATAAAAATTACTTTTAACGTCATTAATTTTGCAAAACTGAACTCCAGGTATGGATTTTATACATAGCATAGGTACAGTACTGGAGCTTGGACCAATGTAAGTATGTATATGTCATGATGTCGAAGATGGAAGTTACAGTATTGGTCTTTGCTACTACAGTGATCAGCACTATTTTTCGTGTTCTGTGCTGAACAGCTGTCCTGCACCACAAGGAGTTGCCTGTTCAGCACAGGTATCATTAACAGAACTTATTGCAATTTTCTCAATGAATACAAGGCATTCTCTGATTGGATGAGGTGAAGAGGAGGGGTGGTGACATCTCTCAATCTCCACCTAGTTAAATCAGAGAACCTCTTGCATTCACTCATTGAGACTAATTGCCTGTACACATGACCAGTTTTGCCGTCGGAATAAACTCTGAAGGTTTTGACGACGGAGTTCCGACGGAATTCCGATCAAGCTGTCTTGCATACATACGGTCACACCAAATTCTGACCGTCAAGAATGCAGTGACGTACAACACATACGACGGAACTAGAAAATGGAAGTTCAATAGCCAGTAGCCAATAGCTTCCGTCTCGTACTTGCTTCAGAGCATGCGTCGTTTTTGGTATGTCGGAACAGCATACAGACGCGCGTTTTTTCCGTTTAATTTGTTCCGTCAGAAAAATATAGAACATGTTCTCTATCTAAGTCCATCTGAATTTTCGACAGAAAAAATCTGATGGGGCATACACATGGTCAGAATATACGATGAAAAGCTCCCATCAGACTCTTTCTGTCGGAAATTTTGCTCGTGTGTACGCGGCATAAGTGATCCTCCGATTCCACAGGGATCCCACAACTTTGAAATATGCAGTCGTACATTGGTCCAGGCTGGACCAATGTAACTGTGCTATAAAATTCATACCTGAAGTTTGGCCTTAAAGCAGACCTTCCAGCCAAATCAAAAGGTCCAAGCCCCCCTCCCCCCACCCCAGCACAAATGGTTTTAAAAATCCATTTGTAAACAAACAGATTGCCCAAAAAAGAATTTCAATGTTTCCGGGAGGCACCCCGAGAGCTTGAAATCCCATGAGAATGCACTCAAGCCCGGTGCCTTTTTGTAGGAGTGACCAGCTAACCCAGGAGGCAATGATGAGGACCAGTGACTGTCACCCATGTCTCTTGAAGGCGTCAGAAGCCAGGGTTAGCAGCTTTTTTTCTGGGTGTTAAGTGTTTTTAAATGTCTCTGTAATTGTGTTGAGGGGGGGTGCTTGCAAAAAAGCGGACCTTCCATGTGACATAACTTCAAAACAGGGTATAACAACAAGAAGGCCTTGATAAAATAGAGGGGTGGGCAACGACATGACAAATTAGGTTCAAGGTAGGAAAATGTAAAGTAATGCACTTGGAAGCTAAAAGTACATATACAAGTTACATGCTAAGGAGAGAACCTCTGCGGAAATAAGGATGGAAAAGGATCAGATGGTCCTGGGCTGTGAAAAGGGTGAGAGCGGCTGGCTCAGGCTCTCAGTAGCTCACTGAGAGGCCGATCCAGGTGCCGGTCCAGGCATCTGAGTGGACCCCAACCATATGGTCAGGATCTTTCCCAAGCCTGGACTGGCTGAATGACGTCAGCCAACAACGGACTTTCGCCTGCTGTTGGTGGAAAACAGGTTACAGGACTGCAGAACTAACGGCACTCCTGTGACCCACAGGAGAAGTATAGAAAAAATAGCTTTGGCTGTATTTCTCTTTTACGGCCACTCAATGAAGTTGGGAAATAAGCAGTTTAACCTTGTGTATGGGATTCTTTACAGTTGGAGCAGTAAAGACGTGGAACTCCCTTCCACAATTAGTGGTGTCAGCTGGAAGTGTTGATAATTTAATTTTTTTTTTTAGATGGGCATCTTAGTGAATACAGGTACAGTGGAACCTTGGATTATGAGCATAATCTGTTCCAGGAGAATGCTTGTAATCCAAAGCACTTGCATATCAATGCGACTTTCCCCATAGAAGTCAATAGAAACTAAGATAATTTGTTCCGCATTGACTTCTATTGCATGCAATACCGCATGTGGCCAGAGGTGGGGGGGCACCGGAGAGCTCGGAAATACTCAGGGACAGCTCGGCTGAACTCGGAAAGGCTCGGAAACACTTGGGAATGGAGTATTTCCAAGTGATTTCGAGTATTTACGAATGGCTCCGAACTGATCCGAGTGTCACCAGCGCCCCCGCACCTCTGGCCAAATGTGGTACTGCACACCCCATTAGCTTGAATTCTGCTCGTTTTGCGAGACAACACCGCAAACCGAGTCAGAATTTTTTAAAAAAAGTTGCTCGTCTTTCAAAACGCTCATTAACCGCGTTACTCGTAAACCAAGGTTCCACTGTATATGGGAAGTGGTAGAAACAAAATACAAACACACACCCACACAGGTTGAACTGGGTGGACTGGTGTCTTTATTCAACCTTGTCAACTATGTAATATGTAACTATGTCACGTAGATGGTCCACTTTAAGAAGATTTTAAATTAATTACTCTTTCATATTAAGGTTTGCCACCTCTGAGCACAAAGCTTTTTTTAATAAGCTTTTTTAGCAATTTCAAGTCTACTTTTCTGTTAAATACATTTAATTTTCAGGCAACTCTGTTGTCTCCGGTGAATGACTTAAGATCTGTCAGTTTTAATCTCATTTATCATCTTATTTTTCTTTATACAGTGCATGGCTCTGGGAAGTTTTGCGGTAGAATACTCGCACAGCACTTTACACTACGCTGCTTTGATTAGGTAAGTTAAGGTCGACTTCTATTGAATAAGTCTGGATTCCAAGTAGCCACTGAGGTCTCTTTCAGGTTATGGTGTCTGTTAAATTGAACCAAATAGGAGATCTGAGTCTAATTTATCTGCTAACATGAAATTGCTCTTTTACGAGACAGGCAAGAGCAAACATCAGCCTAACATTCAGCAGAATGTAAAGTGGTTCTCCAGGTGCAGCTATTGTCTTTAATTATACATAAATGTACCACCCCAGGCTGTCTAAAGTTAAAGGATACCTACATTTAAAAAACAATAATATAATCATTTGCCTTCAAATCCTTAGACATAGTGGTTGCCTTAGAATTCTTTTTTCAGAGTAAGTTTTTTTTTTTTAGCCTGCAAGTACAGAAAAATATCTGTTGATCCTGACAGAACTCCAGTGTCTTCTGCTACAGATGAAAACAAAGGAAAAAAGTTATATTGTTGAAAGATTCAATACAACTTATACAGGCCAGGCAGGTAGGCACACCCATACGGAGCCACTTATACAGTGACAGCGGTATGAAGACTTGAGAATGTCTGCAAGGAGGCCTGGCCGGTCCACACATAAAGGGGAGGCTTCCTCGAGAGAGATAGACGTAGTTCCTGCACTGTCTCTACTCCTCTGGAACCTCTAAGCATTGTCCCTGCCAGACGGGGGACCTGTCCCTACACTAGCCACTCGCATAAAGCGTGCCAAACCCAGGAGCCCGAGTCTTAAATAGACTCTGCTTGGCACAAGATGGCTGAGGAAGTCACATGGGGTGCCAGCTTCTAATGTGACAGGTGTCCCCTTGTGAAGGGGGAACTAAGTTCTTCACAACTTCCTTCCCCTCTTGGATTGCCGCTTCAGTCGAGTGCCACCTACAGTGGGGAGTACAGACGGCACCAGCCTACACATGGACTGCTCCTGGAGCTTACAGAGAGGTGAGGACTTTCTCACCACCCCCATGTGATTTTGCTAGATGCCTGAGTGGCCAATCATCAAACACCGTTGCTGTCACGTTGAGTGAGTCACATGCTCCCCATACCCGGACGTACTATGTATTTCTCTTTGCTCCTGATGGCCAAAATAGGAGTAGAATTAATAATTCTTTTTTAGGATGACAGCCCCTAAAACTGAAACAGCCCTAGTTTGATAATGGGGTTGATTTACTAAACAAATATAGTTTGTTCATTTAAAAAGTGAAATCCTGTCTAAATATTTTCCCTTACACATGATTGAGTATTCAAAATGTACATTGTAGACATGTGCACTGACAAAAAATTAGTTCGTTTTCGTTTTATTAGTTTTTTTGTTTTGTTTTTGGAAATTCGAAAATTCGGAAATTCGAGAATTCGGAAAAATGCGAAAATTCGGAAATTTGGAAATCCGAAAATCTGAAAAAAAAGAAAGAAAATCCGTAAAATTTGAAATAATAACTAACTAATAACAACTAACTCTTAAATTATAGGTATTGGAATTTCCTTTCAAATATGGCTGTTTGTGAACATGAAGAATACAAAGTTACGAATTATCCGAAATAATGAACAAATGGAATGGAACAAATTAATAATAAATAATAATAATAAAAAGGTTTAATTATTATGATTGTTATTTATTATTATAAGATCATTACCTTCAATTAGTTTAGATACGGCATTCGTTATTTGAGATAATTCGTAACTTCGGATAAATTCGTACTCGTTATGTTCACTAACAGCCAAATTTGAAAGGAAATTCCAATACTTATAATTTAATACTTATTATTAGTTAGTTATTATTTCAGATTTTTTGGTTTTTCAAATGGGCGGATTTTCGTTCTTTTGAATTTTCAGATTTTCATTCTTATTTTCGGATTTTAAAATTTCCAAATTTTGTAATTTTCAAATTTCTCAATTTTCGAATTTCCGAAATTTAGAATTTTTTGGAGATTTAAAAATTTCAAAATTAAGGAATTTGTCAAAATTCGTTACAAAAACCTAATTTGGAACTAAACGAATTACACATGTCTAGTACATTGCTTCACTCTAAATCAAATGCACATTCACTTAACTAAGTGAACAATCTTGATGTGTTACGTTATACCCTGTGAGAACACCACTTACCCTACACATGCTGATGTACACATATTCTGCTGGTTCACTAATGATGTAAAAGAAGAAAGTGGGTTATAAAGGATCTCGTTCTTCCTACAATAATGACACCTTAGCTTATGTTTTACACTTTTTTAGAAAATCACATGCCTTTTCCCAAAGTGCTATTTATTTTCCCCTCCGCTTTTGAAAATAGGCATGGTTGCAATATATCTTTATTTGTCACCCTTCTTTTAATGGTCTCTGGATGACACAAAGGGGCTTTTCTTAAGCACAGCTTGATTGAAAGTACACCTCCACCTCCGCTTTAAATCTCTTTGCCCCCATTATATACACAAAGGTTATCACTGTTTTGTCAGGCGTTTTGGAGTAAACTATAGGCTGTAAAGAAGAAGAGTACTCTTAACCCCTTATTAGCGATAATAAACCCAAAAACGAACACTTACATTGCAGCTTAGCAATTCTAAGGTGTGATGGCTGCCTTCGTTTTCCTTGTAGGCTTTTTTCTTCTATTTTCATCTGGTGATCCACTTAGTAAGTCTGTTGTTTTTCAAAAGAACAAGTTCTCCTGCAGATGTATCACTTTACAGGTATGAGACAAACTATTTAACACTGACATGGGTGCTTATAATGATCAGCTTTTATTTATTTGTGTAAAACCTTTATACCCGAAGGAAAAAAACAGTTTGTGTAACTGCTTCTAAAGTGTTAGCTGGAGGTTGGCCTCAATTTGTTAGTGTATTCAAATTGGCTAGCATATGTAACACTACCCTCCCCTCCAGACTGATGATGCTGCTGTCCAAAGGTGCCCCCTGCACTCCTTCATTAAGAGTGGGGGGGGGACACTTTAATACAGGAGGTGTGTTACTGGCCAGATCACCAGGTGACAACAGAGGGGAGAATCCAACAGAAAAGAAAACTATTTCAGCACCACATATAATGATTGGTAAGCTGAAATATATTGCACTTTTGGTTTGGGGTTTAATACCGATTTAATGCCTCTTGGTGGCCCTTTAACTACTTCCCTACCCCCCCATAGTAATATGACGTCCGCAGGAGGGATCTCCCATCCTGGGCGGGCGTCATATGACGTCCTGGTCTTCCCGGCTGTCTAGGGGGCGCGCACGCTCCTGCCGTGTCACTCTTGCCCGATAACAGAGCAGGACTGTAGATCCACATCCTGTCAGGTGAGAGGAGATCGATCGTGTGTTCCCAGTACAGAGGAACACCGATCGGTCTCCTCCCCTTGTGAGTCCCCTCCCTCCACAGTTAGAATCACTCCCTAGGTAACACATTTAACCCCTTGATCGCCCCCCCCCCTAGTGTTAACCCCTTCCCTGCCTGTGACATTTATACAGCAATCAGTGCATTTTTATAGCTCTGATCGCTGTATAAATGCCAATGGTCCCAAAATATTCTCAAAAGTGTCTGATGTGTCCGCCCCAATGTCGCAGTCCCGATAAAAATCGCTGATCGCCGCCATTACTAGTAAAAAAAAAAAATAATAAAAATGCCATAAATATATCCCCTATTTTGTAGACGCTATAACTTTTGCGCAAAACCAATCAATATACGCTTAGTGAGATTTTTTTTTGCCAAAAATATGTAGAAGAATACATATCGACCTAAACAGAGGAAAAAATTAGTTTTTCTAAAATTAAAAAAAAAAAATTGGGATATTTATTATAGCAAAAAGTAAAAAATATTGTGTTTTTTTTTCAAACTTGTCACTCTTCTTTTGTTTATAGCGCAAAAAATA
The DNA here is from genome assembly GCF_042186555.1 of Aquarana catesbeiana. NCBI lineage: Eukaryota > Metazoa > Chordata > Amphibia > Anura > Ranidae > Aquarana > Aquarana catesbeiana. Next base: position 363,771,427 of record NC_133329.1, read on the forward strand.
CAAACCGCAGAGGTGATCAAATACCACCAAAAGAATGCTCTATTTGTGGGGAAAAAAAGATAAAAATTTAATTTGGGTACAACGTTACATGACTGCCCAATTGTCATTCAAAATGTGACAGCGCTGAAAATTAGCCTGGGCAGGAAGGGGGTGAAAATGCCCTGTATTGAAGTGGTTAAGTGGGCTTCAATGGCCAGGAGAAGGCGTGGTTTCCATATAATGGGGTTGCTGTGATTGGCTCTCACAGTGGCCACATGATCAGGAGCTGCGCTATTATCTCCTGATCAGGAGCTTTGACTAACAGACAGCTTGGCCAGTTTGCTGTGAGAGCGCTCTCAGCATACAAGCCCCCGCCACCGTAAATGCATATGTGCATCACATACAGTGCCTTCAAAAAAAATTCATACCCCCTAAAATTTTCCACATTTTGTCATGTTACAACCAAAAACTTAAATATATTTTATTGGGATTTTATGTGATAGATCAACACGCGCAGAAGCGGATGCATACGTAAGTCGCACCCGCATATGTAAACGGTGTTTAAACCACACATGTGAGCTATCGCCGCGATTGTTAAGAGTGAAATCAATAAGTCTAGCAAAAGACCTCCTCCATAACTCAAAACTCGTAACTCGTAGAAATGTTTAAACATCGCCTATGGAGATTTTTAAGGGTCAAAATTTGTCGCCATTTCACAAGCGGGCGCGATTTTGAAGCATGACATGTTGGGTATCAATTTACTCGGCGTAGCATTATCTTTCACAATATTAAAAAAATATTGGGCTAACTTTACTGTTTTCTTATTTTTTAATTAAAAAAAAGTGTATTTTTTCCCCAAAAAATTGAATTTGTAAGACCACTGCGCAAATACGGCGTGACATAAAGTATTCCAACGACCGCCATTTTATTTGCTAGGGTATCTGAAAAAAACGATATAATGATTGGGGGTTCTAAGTAATTTTCTAGCAAAAAAAAAACGATTTTAATTTGTAAATACCAAGTGTAAAAAATAAGCCTGGTCCTTAAGTGGTTAAAATGTTTATTTGCTAAGATCTTAGATACAGCCAATGCATTTCAGGGAAAAGGACTCCCCCTTCTTCAGGGCTTGAACAAGGATTTGTAATACAATCTGGATGAAAAGACGTGAATTGAGGCAGGACTGAGTTTGACGTGTCCTATCGGTAACATAAACAGCTGGCTGGATCACACTTTGCTAGCCTCAATCCAAGAGACAATTAAAGGGGTTGTAAACCCTCGTGTTTTTTTATCTTAATGCATCCTATGCATTAAGGTGAAAAAACACCTGGCAGTCACCGGCCCCCCAACCCCCCGTTTTACTTACCTGAGCCCCTCCATCTCCTCAGCTCCTCCTCCATGTTTCTCTCTCGGCTCTTGATTGGATAGATTGATAGTAGTGCAGTCATTGGCTCCCACTGCTGTCAATCAAATCCAATGACGTGGACGCCAGGGGGCAAGGCTGAGTCCGGAATTCATGTCTGTGGACGCAAATGCTGGACTCAGGAGCGCCCGCAAGGTAACCCTTCTCCTAGGGGGTTATCTGATGTGAGAAGGTGCCGTGAGAGCCGCCAGGGGACCTCAGAAGAGGGTGTACGGGGCCACTCTGTGCAAAACGAGCTGCACAGTGGAGGTAAGTATGATATGTTTGTTATTTAAAAAAAAGAAAAAAGCTATCCTTTACAATCACTTTAACCGCTTGCCGACCGCCGCATGAACATTTACGTCAGCAGAATGGCACGAACAGGCAAATGGGCGTACAGGTACGTCCCTTTAAATTTGCCACCGTGTGGTCAAGCGCGCACCGCCGGTGGCACGCGCACGACCCTGCCGCGAGCTTTGTGAGTGTGATCGCAGGTCCCGCGGACTCGATGTCTGTGGGGATACCCGCGATCGTCTCACGGAGAGGAAGAACGGGGAAATGCTGATGTAAACAAGCATTTCCCTGTTCTGCCTAATGACACTAACACTGATCACAGCTCCCTGTAATCGGGAGTGGTGATCAGTGTCGTGTCACACGTAGCCCATCCCCTCCACAGTTAGAATCACTCCCTAGGACACACTTAACCCTTTCTGCGCCCCCTCCTGGTTAACCCCTTCACTGCCAGTCACATTTACACAGTAATCAATGCATTTTTAATCCCACTGATTGCTGTATAAATGTGAATGGTCCCAAAATAGCACCAAAAGTGTCCGATCTGTTCGCCATAATGTCGCAGTCACGATAAAAATCATTGATCTCCACCATTACTAGTAAAAGAAAAAATTATTAATAAAAATGTCATAAAACTATCCCCTATTTTGTAGAAGCTATAACTTTTGCGCAAACCAATCAATAAACGCTTATTGCAATTTTTTTTTACCAAAAATAATGTAGCAGAATAGGTATCGGCCTAAACTGAGGAAAAAAATTTTTTTTATATATTTTTGGGGGATATTTATTTAAGTAAAGAATAATGCGTTTTTTTAAAAATTGTCGTTCTTTTTTTGTTTATAGCGCAAAAAATAAAACCTGCAGAGGTGATCAAATACCACCAAAAGAAAGCTCTATTTGTGGGAAAAAAGGGATGCCAATTTTGTTTGGGAGCCACGTCGCACGACCGCGCAATTGTCAGTTAAAGCGACGCAGTGCCGAATCGCAAAAAGTGCTCTGGTCTTTGGCCAGCCAAATGGTCCAGGGATGAAGTGGTTAAACCATTCTCTGCTTTGCACTGCAGGAAAAGGAACAAAGTGATCGCTCCTTCTGTACAGAGCCCTGTGTTGATTGTCATCATGGAGCTCTGGGCTGTGATTCGACACAGCCAATCAGTAGGTCCTGGCCATGAAACATTTGCAGGGATCTGCTAACAAACTCCCGCTGTGCGCCCATAACCCAGAGACAAGCAGCAACCTACGGGTGCGTTGCTGTGCCAGTAGAAGCCCTGTCATAGTATATGTACCGCGGCAGGTTTTCAAGTGGTTAAATAAGGCAAATAGCTGGGGAAAAGGGCCATCTTGTTGGTAATTTCAGAATGCCAAACATCTGTTGCTCCTAACCAGCCTATAACCTACTATTGAGACAGTGCTATTGAAAAACAAGTTAGAACTCCATTTCAGAACTTCAGATGCATTATAGCTAGGTGTACTAGATAAACCACAATTCAAATATAATAAGCGGCTAGGGAACATCTATATTAATACCAAATAAGCCATATTGTGATAACAAAACCCGATTCATTTTCTATACAGATACGGCTTAGGAAACAGCACAATGGTTTAATCTTTTTTGCTTTCCTTATCAATGTATCGGGTGCTGCGCTGATACAGTAATGTGCTCTAGGGTAAATGAATAGAGCAGCTGGAGATAATACATTAGACTCTCCGCAACTCAGAGTAGAATGTACAATCTTCAGCACCTACCCAAGCCTAATGGAATCAAGCTTGCAAGTATACGGTAGGTATGCACAATCAAACAATATGTCTGGTCAAAGCAAAGCATATCCTATGGTTTTATTTCAAAGAAATGTTTGTTTTCTCCTTTCCTACCATGTCTGCAAAGATAACAGCGAAATTTAAATTATGTAGCTGAAAAACAAGAGATAAAACGCAGAGGGAGCTATTGAAATAGAATTGTCGGTGATAAGATTAGGAATACAGCGCTTTACTCAGGTGCTGTGATCAGAAGGAAAGTTAGGAATAAAAGTACATATCTACAATAGGACTTTAGCTACCCATGGACAAGAAACAATCACCGCCAATATCGATAACTTGGATCATTGAGTTCTTACAGTTGAACTGGGCTAAGCGATGCTACTACCTTTGTTACACCATGAATGTTAATATGTGGACCTGGACAAAATATTTGTATTCTAAAAGTAGCTTCTGATGGCAACGACACTGATCTCTTTGTGTGCACAACATGCGATTGTGCTATTAAGAAGTTCTAGTCATTAGAGTACCATGGCCCAATAACAGAATCCACATGGACTATACAGAAGACTCAACGTTATACCATCTCCATTTTTTGTTCTCAACACACTCTACTATTTGTCTATCTGTCTGTCTATCTATTTATCTATTCATCAATATAGTTATCATTTTCTATCTAGCAGTCTCTCTCAATTAAGCTTATGTAAATTATAAAAAAAAAAAAAAAAGTATTGTCAGTGGTGGAACGACCAGATTCGCAAAGGCCGACCCTTTGACTGGGCCCTGCTGCTGTGGGGGTGGGGGCTGCTGCAGGACTGTAAGTCCCAGTTCACAATGCTGTGACCCCAAAGTTGTGCAACTTGCCTGCAGCTTGCTCACAACTTTTGTGATTTAACATTGCAGTCTATGGCACTCAAATTGCAGACAAATGGAAAGAGCCCTAGTGGTCAGGGGGGCCCTTCATGGTTTCTTGCACCGTGGTCCTGAGGGTTCTAGTTATGCCTCTGAGTAATATCCTTTGTGGATCCTATTAATAAATCTATCGACCTATCTATCTATCTATCTATCTATCTATCTATCTATCTATCTATCTATCTATCTATCTATCTATCTATCTATCTATCACTAGCAGTCCCTCTCTGGTCTAATGACAGAATCTGCGTGGATCTAATCTATCTATCTATCTATCTATCTATCTATCTATCTATCTATCTATCTATCTATCTATCTATCTATCTATCTATCTATCTATCTACAATAACTAAAGCTGGCTATATTATACAATTTTCTTATTTCATTTTCTTTAGATTTACCTTAATCTGTGTAGTGGAGGGGCCTGCCTAATTGCATACAAATTGAAAGTGTTTGGTAGCCTGGAGGGAAGGGTCCCAGGCTCAAAGGGAAGGGCCCCCAGGCCAGACGAAAGAGCCCCAGTGGTCAGGTTTCTTGCACTGTGGCTCTGATGGCTCTAGTTATGCTTCTGAGTGATGTCCTTTGCGGAGCCTATAAAATCTATCTATCTATCTATCTATCTATCTATCTATCTATCTATCTATCTATCTATCTACAGTCAGGTCCATAAATATTGGCACATCCACACAATTCTAATCTTTTTGGGTCTATACACCACCACAATGGATTTGAAATTAAACAAACAAGATGTGCTTTAACTGCAAACTTTCAGCTTTAATTTGAGGGTATTTACATCCAAATCAGGTGAACGGTGTAGGAATTACAACAGTTTGTATATGTGCCTCCCACTTTTTAAGGGACCAAAAGTAATGGGACAATTGGCTGCTCAGCTGTTCCATGGCCAGGTGTGTGTTATTCCCTCATTATCCCATTTACAAGGAGCAGATAAAAGGTCCAGAGCTCATTTGAAGTGTGCTATTTGCATTTGGAATCTGTTGCTGACAACTCTTAATATGAGATCCAAAGAGCTGTCACTATCAGTGAAGCAAGCCATCATTAGGCTGAAAAAACAAAACAAACCCACCAGAGAGATAACAAAAACATTAGGTGTGGCCAAATCAACTATTTGGAACATCCTTAAAAAGAAAGAAAGCACCGGTGAGCTCAGCAACACCAAAAGACCAGGAAGACCACGGAAAACAACTGTGGTGGATGACTGAAGAATTCTTTCCCTGGTGAAGAAAACACCCTTCACAACAGTTGGCCAGATCAAGAACACTCTCCAGGAGGTGGGTGTATGTGTGTCAAAGTCAACAATCAACAGAAGACTTCACCAAAGTGAATACAAAGGGTTCACCACAAGATGTAAACCATTGGTGAGCCTCAAAAACAGGAAGGCCAGATTAGAGTTTGCCAAACAACATCTAAAAAAGCCTTCACAGTTCTGGAACAACATCCTATGGACAGATGAGACCAAGATCAACTTGTACCAGAGTGATGGAAAGAGAAGAGTATGGAGAAGAAAAGGAACTTCTCATGATCCAAAGCATACCACCTCATCAGTGAAGCATGGTGGTGGTAGTGTCATGGCGTGGGCATGTATAGCTGCCAATGGAACTGGTTCTCTTGTATTTATTGATGATGTGACTGCTGACAAAAGCAGCAGGATGAATTCTGAAGTGTTTCGGGCAATATTATCTGCTCATATTCAGCAAAATGCTTCAGAACTCATTGGACAGCACTTCACAGTGCAGATGGACAATGACCCGAAGCATGCTGCAAAAGCAATCAAAGAGTTTTTTTAAGGGAAAGAAGTGGAATGTTATGCAATGGCCAAGTCAATCACCTGACTTGAATCCGATTGAGCGTGCATTTCAATTGCTGAAGACAAAACTGAAGGTAAAATGCCCCAAGAATAAGCAGGAACTGAAGACAGTTGCAGTAGAGGCCTGGCAGAGCATCACTAGGGATGAAACCCAGCGTCTGGTGATGTCTATGCGTTCCAGACTTCAGGCTGTAATTGACTGCAAAGGATTTGCAACCAAGTATCAAAAAGTGAAAGTTTGATGGATGATTATTAATCTGTCCCATTACTTTTGGTCCCTTAAAAAGTGGGAGGCACATATACAAACTGTTGTAATTCCTACACCGTTCACCTGATTCGGATTTAACTACCCTCAAATTAAAGCTGAAAGTCTGCAGTTAAAGCACATCTTGTTCGTTTCATTTCAAATCCATTGTGGTGGTGGCATACAAATTGAAAGTATTTAGTAGCCTGGAGGGAAGAGTCCCAGGCTCAGAGGGAAGGGTCCCCGAGACCAATGGAAAGAGCCCCGGCGGTCAGGGGCCCTTCATGGTTTCTTGCACCATGGCCCTGATGGTTCTAGTTATGCTTCTGAGTAATGTCCTTTGTGGATCCTATTATTAAATCTATCTATCTATCTATCTATCTATCTATCTATCTATCTATCTATCTATCTATCTATCTATCTATCTATCTATCTATCTATCTATTTATTTCCTGAATACATTATGACCCCTCATAAAAGAACACATATCCCTGCGAGGTATCTTGATGCTATTTGTGGCCTTATGTGTTTTATTCCATGTGTATAGCGGCAGGCAGGATGCCCAGTGGCTAGAAAAATTCACGGAGCCCTATAGAGCAATGCTGTCATGTAGTTACTCCTTAATGCTCAAAGCCAGTTTATAAGTGACTCAAATGGGTTATGCCTCTTCCAATTTCCTGTTGACACATTCAAGAAGAAAATATTTAGGTCAATCATGGAAAATCCCGGAGGGAGAGCAGGAAACAATGTAATTGTTAAAATGAAGTTGATTATTAGGGCTATGAATATTATATTACATTGTAATTAAGATGCGGATCACTGACACACTTTCTGTGTAAATAGTTTGCTAGATGCCTGTAAATATTAGATTTAGCTAATTAAACGTGTCAAAAATGTACGTTGTGTAGTACCTAGCGTTCCTGAAGGTAGGCCAGTACAAGCGCAGCTTGATTGATTTTTAAATGTACTTACAGCTGTACTTGGAGAAAAAGAAAGCTATAATTTTGCATAAATGATTTAGAGCTGTCATTAGTCAAAACGACTCAACAGCCCAAATGATCTGCATACATCAGACAAATTCCACCCGCATCTTTCTTATGAGATTTATACATATTATACATTCAGGAAAGCCTTCCGCACCAAGCCGAATCCTTAAAATAAATGATCGCCTGATATGTGGCAACAAACATGTCGGCTGAGAGTCAATCTACTTAAGACACTTCATGCGGGGTTTTTGCAAGTTCAAGTGCAGAATATTCAGGGTGGGTTTAACCGCTCGTGAGACAGATACGTTCCTCTGCCACCGCGAACGTCTTAGGAATATTCAAAGGGGGGATTTGCATTTGACAGTAATCTTCGCACTTATATTTACAGGACAAGGCGAATTCATTATTTTTAAGCTAAACTGAATGGAAATATTGTGCTTGTACTGATTCACAGGCCATAGCTTACCTGCTAAGGGACAATTCTGACTAATGCAATGGCTTTGAATTACTAAAACTGGAGAGTGCAAAGTCCGGTGCAGCTCTGCATAGAAAGCCAGTCAGCTTCCATTTTTTTTTCTTTTCGATAGTTAACTGAATAAGCTGAAGTTAGAAGCTCATTGGCTACCATGCACAGCTGCATAGGATGCACTCTCCAGTTTTAGGAAATCAACCAACGTGTTGCATTACTGCATGTGCAATAAAGACCACCTCCCCCATTTTTTCCTTCTCCAGCCAGCAAGCAATTGAGCTGCAAGTTTGAAAATTACATGCTAAAGCCCCGTACACAAGATCAGAAAATCGTACAAAAATACTGCTTTTGAAGCGATCGTACGATAATCGGATCGTTAGTACAGAGCTTTCGAGAGCCGATCAGGACAGTTCATGCAATATTATTTGATCGGACATGCACAACATTTTTTTTCGTACAATGCCAGATCGTACGATTTACAGCTGTCATTTGAAAATGCAATACAAATGCATTACAACACATGACATCACTTCCGAAATGTTATTCTGTCGTACGAGAATTTTCGTGACTTTAGTAAACTCTTCAGATCCGATCTGAGATTAGCATGCAACAAAAAAAAAAAAACGACGATCATTCGTCTGATAATCTCATCATGTGTACCGGGCATAAGCTATTGCTAGACTTGCCAGGCATCACAAGTTTGTTGCACAATGGCAGCAAGTCCGCATTGCATGACTCCAGATCAACTTTCTATGCAAACATTCTGCAAGTCTGCTGCAAGTTCTGGTTCAGTTATGTTGTGCAATAGTCATCCCACCACAGGGGGCACTGTGACTTGCAGAGCTCTTACTGTAGACTCACCACTGCAACTCTACTCTTGCCAAAGACTTGCCACACATATTTGCTACAAATTCGAAAAGTGGCAACTAGAACTTGGGTTTCGAATGCTCTGCAAGTGTACAACTTGCCAGAGAAAATGTGCAGCAAGTTAACAAGACTTACAATTCAACACAGCCACAAATTTGTGGTAAGTTATACGAAACAAAATTTGTCCGAATTTCAGATATTCGGACTGAAATTCGAATCGAAGTTTACATCGATCTCCAGTTGAATACTAACTGTACACATATTGCTGAACTCAAAGACTGTGTGTGTTATTAGAGTACCATTTCGAAAAAATGCTGTTTTTGTTAAGCAAATGGTGATTTACAGAGTGATTGTAATCACTGAAGATTTTTCTTTTGTTTGTTCACTTTGCCACATTTGAATCGAAAAAAAAAATCTAAAGTTTTTATTTCGGGCCAATTTAAAACTTATCGATTCAAGCGTTTCGATTAAAAAAAAAATCAGTAAACTCGAAGAAAATTTGAAAAATTCCGAATACGATTTCCGAATACAAATTCCGATTAACGAATCAAAACAAAACAAATTTTATCGTCATGCACATGTCTATACGGTAGTATGTGACAAGTGGCTGCAGATAGAGAAACCGGATTTTAGATCAGCAGTAATATTTCTCTAACAGCATTTACAAAATCACAACCTTAAGGCTTCATTCACATATATGCGCATTGGATGCATTTTTAACCGCATCCGATTTGTATTACATGTGAATCAGACCAGCTTTCAATGGAGCTGGTTCACACATGTCCGGGGTGACCGCAGTCCGTTTCTAAAAAGGGTCCTGTATGATTTTGGGTCCAGTTTAGGTGTTAATGCAAGTGAAAATTTGCACCTGAACTGCAACTAAACTGGTGATAAAAACAGCACCGGACACCGGACTGCAAGCCGCAGCCGGACAGGTGAGAACCCAGCCTTAGACAGATTGTGGTATGAAGAAATTTGATTTTTTTAAAAAATGTACTGGATGTGTTTTATAGCAAAAAGTAAAAAATATTGGGTTTTTTTTTTTTAAATTGTCAGTCTTTTTCTGTTTATAGTGCAAAAAAAAAAAAAAAACGCAGTGGTGATCAAATACCATCAAAGAAAAGCTCCATTGGTGGAGGAAAAAAAAATGACAAAAATGTAATTTGGGTACAGCGTTGCATGACTGCGCAATTGTCAAAGTAACGCAGTGCCATATCTCAAAAAGTGGACTGGTCATGAAGGGGGCTAAATCTTCCGGAGGTCAAGTGGTTAGCAAATTCACTTTTTCAGTGAGGGTTTATATACTACAATAGGTTTTATTTACTTATAATATTTTTATATTTAGTAATCTGAACTGCTCTTCACTAAAAAAAAAAAAAAAAAAAACTATTTCTTAAGTTAAAGAAGAGTTCTTCTTTATGAACAGCTTGAAAAAAAATGATTGCAGCAGTTTAAGTAAGAGTGGATGACTAATCATAAGAAGGAAGCTGGGTCAGATGCGATTCTAATTACATTTGTTGGATGCTGGTTATACAGAAAAACAAAGCCAAACCGAGAGCGGAGAAAATTGTTGAATTGCTGTTGTTCCCAAGTCTCCTATTTTGTCTTAGGGTGAATCAGTGTTTTGACTTTTAGAAACTTATGTCAGATTTAATTACAATCATTTCGTGTCACGCCCAAAATGCTGCTTATCCTACGTGATTACATAAACAGTCCCTTTTTTTAATTACCTATATCACGCTTTGCAATTCAGAAGGCTTTCAGCAGACTGTTATCTTCGTCTATTCTATAATGTCATTAATACATACCAAAAAGTGGGGTTATGAAAGGGTATGTTCACTTTATTGATATCTAGTTGTGAAGACTAAAGTAGCTCCTGATCTTCGATCTTGATCTTCCAATGATGAAAGTTTTGGTATGTTTTGGAAATGTCATGTTAAGGCTTGGTTCGCGTGATTTTCAGTGCAACTTTGGAGTCCGACTTTGATGTGACTTTTTATACTCTGTGGCTTTGAAGTTATATCAAAGTCGGACCAAAGTAGTGCAGGAACCTTTTCTAAAGTCGGACAGACTTGTATAGTATCAGTTATGACAGCTCTCATAGGGAAACATTGAATTTCACATGTCATCCGACTTGGGGTCTCACAATATGGATCCTATGTCGCATCAGTGTGAACCGAGCCTTACAGCCGAACAAATAACTTTGCAGCCTTTGCCAATAAAAATATCCTTTTTTACAACCACAACTCTTCATCCTGTTCACGTTCAAGGAACTAGAGGTGTTTGGCAGGATCTCCACTTCTCTACTTCATTTCACATCTCCTCTTAATCTCCAGTTCAGCCTCAATAAGACTGAGAGTTTGAATGTTTTGGTTTCAAGCACTGATGTGGTGGGCATCGACTTCTTACTACCATTCTTCTTGTACAGCCAGCTCCAAATTGAAATACCTTGGCATCTACCTAACTCCCCTAGTATCTGACCTATTCAAGACAAAGTACAATGTACATGCCCAATGCTTAACAATAATAAAAGCAACCTAAAAAAACAGATAGACTCTAAATCTCATCTTCTGGGTAGGAAAAATTAAAACAATCTTGAGTCATATACCTATTCCAGACAATCCTCATACACCTAACGCCATAATTGCAAAACCCCCTAGTGTGCTGTACACAAATTTATATAGTGCCATGGTAGACCAAGGATCTCCCACCCTATGCTCATTAGGGAGAGAGGTAGAGGAGGCCTAGCCCTCCATAATTTTCCACTGGGCTACATTCAATGCAGATATTAAAGTGGACCTTCAGTCATTTTTTCAACTTTCCATCTATTAAATCTTCTGCCCTTGTTGTTTTAACTTTGGATAGTAAAACTTTTTTTTTTTTCTGCCAGTAAATACCTTATACAGCCCACTTCCTGTTTCTTGTCTGGTAAAAAAGCCTAGGCTTATGACATCATGCACAGCCCTCTCACTCTCGTGAGAGTTTGCCAGGAAGGTAGGGGGGTTGAGTCATAAAAGGGCCAATGTGAGCTGCGGAGCTGCAAAGCTGGAGGTGTGCCTCTGTGTGTCTGTGTAAATCCAGTAAGTGAACAGACGGCAGCTTCAGCTGCCCACAGTTAAAATGGATGCAGCCAGACTTAGTGGAGGGAGATTTCTGCAGCATATTTTGCAAGTACACAATCACAGTATATATAAAATAATTTGCAAAGTGGTTGAAGGGAAGCTTCAGAATGGCAAAGATGTTTTGATTACAAATTATGTGAGCAGTCTGCAGTTCCTCTTTAAAAGATGTCTTTCTCTGAAAATGACTGTTGTCCTCAAACACCAATCTGTTGTATAAAATCCCACTACTCCCCATGATGGGACACAGTTATTTCCCACCAGGAAGACAAATTGAGATACTGACAACTGCACCACTTTGTGAATTTGTTGCTCAGACCCCTACTATCTATAAAACACCATAACAGCTGAAAATCCTATTATTGTTGACAGCTACGCCAAATGTCTTGCAACTATAACACATTTTGACCACCCAAACTGGCCAACTTAATAGGAAGTGGACTTGCAATATACACTTTTAGATGAGCAAAAATCCAGGATATTATTGCTAGCTGCAACCTATTCACTAAATACCAAAATTATGAAGACTAACTTTAAGCTGCTATTCATTTAGTACCACATACTAAACTTAACTCCATGTACCCAGCAAACTCTCTCAAGTCTTGGAGGTGTTGTGCCGTTGAAAGAAGTATCTCTCATATATAGTGACACTGCCTACTGATCCAACAGTTTTGGATAAAAATTTTGAGATACATCTCCATCATATCTGGGACACCGATGCCTTTTGATTAGTGGACTTTCCTATTGTTTCCAACAACCAAGTCAGTATAAACAAATAGTGACTCAACATCTGTTACAAGGGAACTCAACCATTGATCCATCTATCAAGTCCTTGTTCCAAAAAATAGACCAATAAGACTTATTAAAGATATCTTGGACACTTTGAGAGACACTTTTACAAAATTTGAAAGAACCTGGAGTGTGTAGACCAACTTTCTCTGCATATATCGACATCAAAAACACGACCCCTTATTTGACCAACAGATCACTCGTCTACTGTTACTCGCTATATATATTGCAGAGAACAAACCATTCCTTCTTTTTAGTGCTCTAACTTAAGTTGCTAAATGGCTGATCTTTTATCACAAAACATTTTAAGTGCTTGATGTTAACCAATATCATCAGTGCTCAAACTTTGTTCCTATACCCCTCTACTTCATGCTGTCTGCTCCTTAACCTTCTTAACCTATATTAAAAGGCACAATGTTACCTTAAATAATTCCGCCTAGACACATGTTTTCTCTAAACCTGAACAAGTAACATACAGTCCTACCATGTTTGTTACTAAGCTTGTAACTGCCTTTAAAATTTTTCAATAAAAGTATTTAATAAAAATAAAGCCGAACTGAAACTGAAAGAAAAAATAATAATTGCTAGGGGGTAGCGTTTTTTAGTAGAAGAGACATAACATGCTTTCGTGGCCATCCTTCTCCCCTCACCTGAATCATGTTCCACTTCAAGCTCTAGTCTTGGGGGCATTCATTTAGTTTGCCTGTTACCATGACAATGCAAACGTATGAACCCATGGAAGAATAATGCCCTGTACACACGGTCGGATTTTCCGACAACGAAATCCTAGGATTTTTTCCGACGGATGTTGGCTCAAACTTGTCTTGCATACACACGGTCACACAAAGTTGTTGGAAAATCCGATCGTTCTAAACGCGGTGACGTAAAACACGTACGTCGGGACTATAAACGGGGCAGTAGCCAATAGCTTTCATCTCTTTATTTAATCTGAGCATGTGTGGCACTTTGTCCGTCGGATTTGTGTACACACGAGCGGAATTTCCGACAACGGATTTTGTTGTCGGAAAATTTTATATCCTGCTCTCAAACTTTGTGTGTCGGAAAATCCGATGGAAAATGTGTGATGGAGCCTACACACGGTCAGAATTTCCGACAACAAGGTCCTATCACACATTTTCCATCGGAAAATCCGACTGTGTGTACAGGGCATTACACGTATATCTGCTGTCTTTCCCTTTCTACACTCTTTAGAAAGTGCAGATTGTGTTACAAATCTTTCTTCCTCTTCCAGCAGTGGGAGGGGAGTCTGGGCTTACACTGTGTGAGAGCTGATTGGAGAAAAGACACACACCCTCACTCCACATAGGCAGAGGAAGGAAGGAACATTCAGAGCTACAGTCTGAATAGACAAGCTCTCTGCTTATCTACCTCTAAGCTCCCTCCCCAACACAAACTTTCAGCTGCTGTTATCTCGTGTGTTGGAGAACTGGTCAGAAGTGACTCTGCTGATAACAGAGGAACAGAGCACCGGAGAGAAACGGTGTTCTGTCAAAAGAGCCAACTCATCAAAATCTCCAATTATGCCACTTCCGGTTTCTCTTCAGCAACAGTAATTGCAGATTTTGACCACTTGCCTCTTTTCTATGAACACCGGAAGCGTATACACTATAGTAGACTATGTAATGAGTTGGAATTGTTACTCCGCCCACTACTAACCAACAACATGGCCGCCTCCAAGGCAGTGACAACTTTTTGAGTGATTAGCCGTTGTTCTGTCAAAATAACCAAATCGTCGTATGCCGTGTATATGCTGCCGGTGTTGATAAAAAAGAGGCAAGTCATCAAAATCTGCTAGAGAAAAACCGGAAGTGACGTAATTGGAGATTTTGACGAGTTGGCTCTTTTGACAGAACAACGGCACTTAGAGCTTTGAGAAGAGATAAGTAAACACTACAGATATATGTGCTTAGGTCAAATTTCATGGGGTTTACAACCACTTTAAGGTCCCACAACTGGAAGAAACAGTATTTCTATCTAGAGGTTTTATCTGTTTACCACTCTATCTCAATGCAAAAAAAAAAAAAAAAAATTGCCTTTAGTTATATCCTAATCTGATATTTTGTAGAATGCGACAAGAGAAGTGAGGCTGCCTAGATGCAGCAGAAGGAATATGACTATGAAGCAATGGGAGGAGAGCCAGTATTACGTAAGGCATATCTCGCCCCTGGAGCCCCCCCCCCGAAGGATTATGGAAAGAGTTAGGCAATGTAACTCATCAGCACATACCAAGAATTGAAACATCACATTTGGATGTCTGACCCCTTTAGCTGTAGACAATTCAACCCCCTCTGGGGCAAATTCTCGCAGCCGTCCCCAAAGCACCGCATTTGCTTAGGCAGTACAGAGGACGTGGGTCATTTCATATTCTTTCTACAATCACAGAGAGGCTAAATAAAATCCTAATGCCTTTTGGCCAATCAAAATTAGGCATGCACAATGCAAACTAGCTCCAGGCATCAGAGGAAATGTCTTCATTATGTGAGAGCAAAATTTATATAATTTCTGAGAAGGAACTAACCCAACAACCTCAGCAATGCAGTCAATGCCGAAGTAAATTAGGACATAAAAAAAAGGATTAACACTGCCGTACCCTGGTATTGATTCAGATAATCTAATAGGACCAACCATCCCGATGATCAGCCAACCTTTATTTTATGACTGGCTTCAGTGGACAGCTATGAATATATGAGTCTTTGATGTAAGATATCAAATATGCATGTTATGCTCCCAAATAGTGAAAGCAAGACAGCTCCAGAAGCAGTGGAAAGGAAAACATAGCTTGCTTATAAGCAACAAAAAGGGTTTATATTAGTATCGTCATGGCAACCCTTAATGATGGGTACTTGTAGCATAGCAACCACATTAGAAGTAAGTGCATACAAAATGCTGGTACATGTTAGAAAAAGACCAAATCTATCACGCTGAATGAGACTGTTCTATTATTTATTGGAATATCTATACAGGACAAGGCTAAATTTTCTATGCTGGGATGCAGAGGAGGCTTGCCATTCCATGAGCTTGTTTAGTATTTATGAGGAACGCTGTAGGCCTCATTTACCACAGTGGCTTAGAGGTAACGTGCATTGCCCATGGCAGCCAATCAAATTCCAGGTGTCCACTTTCAAAACTGGTTTGAAAATCAAGAAAGTTTTTCACTTTTCTATAGAAAATGAAAATCTATAGGCTCTTCCCCTTGCTGTTGAATCACAGGAGTCTGGTACTTAAAACTAGTGATAAGTGATAAAAAAGTGTTTTCACTTCCACCAGAATTTTCACCAAAAACTGTGGGACTCTATTTTGGAAAAATACATTAGAGTTACAGTTAAAAAAAGTGTATGCTCCTGTTCTTCTTAAAAATGGCCCAGCGTTAGCATTTTATTGCTGTTCTTACCATAAGGAAAAAAAATTAAACTGCTGTACACAAATGATTAAAAACACAAATGCAAGAACACTAATGCTGGTCATATACCGTACATACTCGAGTATAAGCGGACCCGAAAATAAGCCAAGGCACCTAATTTTACCACAAAAAAACTGGGAAAACTTGTTGACTCAAGTATAAGCCTAGGGTGATAAATGTGCAGCTACTGTAAGTGGAAAAGAGGGTCAATAATGCCCATTTGCAGCCTCACTGTGCCTATTTGCAGTCATAGGTCCCCCAAACTTCAAACTCGGTAGTTAAGGGTTCCTAGATGCCCCCTAGCTGCAGCCAAAATTTGGGGTTTCTGGACCCAAAAAGTCCCGAAATTACATTGCGGCAGATGGACACAGTTGACCGAATTTGGGGCCCTGTATCTCGAGGCCACTTGGTGCTAGGAACTCCAAATTTGGTGTGCAAACCCAGTGGAACTAGCACTACAACATATCCAAGATACGGGGCCCCAAAGTCAGTTTGGAAAATGTCAAGCACTTTTGCAGCAGAGAATGACATTTTCCGAAGCGACTTTGGGGCCCCGTATCTTGGAGCCACTTAGTGCTAGGAACCTCAGCTTTGGATATGTTGTAGTGCTAGTTCCACTGGGTTTGCACACCAATTTGGGGTTCATAGCACCAAGTGGCCCCAAGATACGGGGGCCCCAAATTTGGTTTGGAAACTACTTTGTGATTGTGCTTTCATTTGGTGGTAAATGGTAATGGATATCTGCTGATTTCTTTTTATTATCAAAGGAAAACTGGCCCAAAACAGTAAAAAATATATATTTTTTTTAATGTAGCTGTATATTTCTTGCTATTACCAGTACCTAGCACCAAAAAAACAGCCAAAAATACAAAATACTCCTGACGATCGCAGCAATACCACATATGTGTATGTTATTTGTTGTTTGTACCCGTAGGAGGGTCCAGAAACAATAGTGAGTATTTACATTTTTTTATCCTACCTAAAACACACTGACACTAGGGGCAAAATTGGTCACAATTCTGCAGAGAAACCAATCAGCTTCTAACCTTAGCTTGTTTAATTAAAGCGTTTGTAAAGGTGTTTTTTTTTTTTTTTTTAAATAACAAACATGTTATACTTACCTTCACTGTGCAGCTCGTTCTGCACAGAGTGGCCCCGAACCTGGTCTTCTGGGGTCCCTCGGCGGCTGTTTCAGCTCCTCCCCGCAAGCATTCACCACCTTAATGCGAGCTCCCTCGCACGGTGGTGAGTGCTTGCGGGCGCGCTCCCGTGATACAGCCGGCGGCTATAGCCGCTCACTGTATCACTCGGCCCCGCCCCCCGGCGCGCCGCGTCATCGGATGTGATTGACAGCAGCGCGAGCCAATGGCTGCGCTGCTTTCAATCCATCCACTGCAGCCAATCAGCGGCCAGGGTGAGCGGAGGAACAGATGTCGGGAACGCGAAGCTGACTTTCGAGGCGTCAGGTAAGTAAAACGGGGGGGCTGGGGGCGGCGGTTCTGTCAGAAGTTTTTTCACCTTAATGCATAGAATGCATTAAGGTGAAAAAATTTTTACCTTTACAACCCCTTTAAGCTTTAATAATAAAACCTGGAAACTGATTGGTTTCTCTGCAGAATTGTGACTAATTTTGACCTCTCTAGCGTTAGTAAATAAAACCTTTAATGACATTGATACTAATTTTAAAAAGGCAGTTTTAAAAAAAATAAAATCCTACCTAAAATGTGCTGACCCTACCTTTGACCCCCGGCCTTCACCTTTGATCCTTACCTTAACCCTAACACTAACCTAGATCCAATTTTGATCTAGCTATTTTTTTCTTTCTTTCTTTCTTTTTTTTTTAATGTATTTTTTATCACACTTGTTTTTTACATCTTTCTTTCCATTCAGAAGAGAAATAAATTGCTGCGCTGCACCGTGACTGATCACTGTGATAGCCAATCAGAGACTATCACTGCAATCAGGTGACCAGGAACTGGAAGTCCCAGGTCCCGATCATTAGTACGAGACTCGGATCTCTCGGTGAGAGGAGCTAGGAGTGCACTGTGCAGCATGCTCCCAGCAGAAACACATATATGCAGTGCCCAGATTTAAAGCTCACCTCCTAAACGCTGCATATATGTGTTATTGTGTCATTATGGGGTTAATGATTAAAAAATTGGACAAACATTTCTAAAATAAATTTAGAATGATATTTCACCAGTGTATGGCCAGCTTTATAGCCCTAGTTATAAAGCAGAGGTATGTCCTTATTGCATACTTACTGTATAAAGTACAGTGCTGTTTTTTACAAATGTACACTATTTGGACCCTTTAAGCAAATGGAATGTTATTCATAAAAGTGAATAGAAAAAAACTGTCTAGTCACATGATCTGTCAATGACGTGTGACCAACCTCTCCTTCAATCATGAAGTTCTCTAGTTCTCTCAGCAGCATTAATAGAGAGGTATGGGGCTATGCTGGACAGATGCTGCATCTGCCCCCGGCACCTCTACGACTGAGAATCAAGGGATCTAACACCGCAGATCACTCGATTCTCACAGCTCCCCAAGCAGACGGGTGGTGACTGTCAGTCACCAGCTCTCTGCTTTACCCCCCCCCAACTCACTGGAGCTCTGGGCTATGGAGGGGGCAGGAGTGGCCAGCTCAGGCTTTCAGTGGCTCGTTGAGAAGTTGAACCGGGTGCAGGTCCAGGCATGTGGGCGAATTCCAACTCCATTCTCGCAATCTTGCCTGAGCCTGGATTGGCTCTCTGACGTCAGCAGACAGTGGACTTCAGCCTGATGTCTGCTGAAAAGGGGCCACAGAAGTGCAGAATGAACTGTACTCCTGTGGATCACCAAACGAGCTTTGGCTGTACTTCTCCTTTAAGCAAAGAGAACTCTATAGGACACAACTGGTTCCTTGGTGTTGTTACTAATGTGCTACTCATTGTTCTCCTTGCTGGAGAGGAAGCTGTATCTTAAGAACTTCTTCAGCTTCACTAATTCTGAGGAAGGAAAGGGCTGTTCCACAACCAACCCCTCTTTCTCCCTCTATTTTAGCAGGATGGGACAGTTTAGTCAATTTTACACAGATGGCTAACAAGCACGTAGGCATTGCAGAGATATCCTATTAGAATTTCCAGCTTGTTTTGCAAATTGAGTGTCATGGAGTCATCTGTATTACATTAAACATTGATATAAAAAAACCTAAGCATGATATAATATATTTTCTAAACACGTAAATCAAAATTAAATAGGACAAACAATATTTTTACACATAAATGATATATTAAGAAGATTGTTTTAAGCTGCCTCTTCTCAAAGGGCTAATACTGAGACATTTACATCAGGAGACAATTATTTTGCATGTAGAGAATATGTGATAATCTGTTACTGTTTCTGTTTTCCTTGCGGCTGCACTTGTACACATCTTATTAATATTTCAAACTAATAAATAATGGAATGAAAAATCCCAAGTGATTTATTTCAAAGGCCATTGTCCTCTTCAGGAGAGAATATTGTCTGTGGAGGACATTGTATGTAAATAGATACTGTATGTATTATATAAACGTATATGACGAATACAATTATAGATTTAGGAATACGATTTTTGCCATTTAGAAATGTTTATATTTTTGCCACGTCTGGTACTACTAGACACATGGAACTGTATGGTTAATGTTGCATATTGAATACATACTGTGCTGCATACACACTATTTGTAGCACGCTGAAGTGAAATCCTGGACTTATGCAATTCAATCTAGGGACGCACAGTACCATCATCCAACTGGGGGACTCTAGATCCTCATAGTGTAGCCTCCAACATTTGCAGAAGCTGATCAGCAGATCTGAGCTCTTAACAAGATTTAAATAGATTGAAAAAAAGAAAAAAGTTGAGTTGAGCCAAAAGATAAAAATAAATACAGTAAAACCTTGGATTGCAAGCATAATTCCTTCAAAACATGCTTGTAATCCAAAGCACTCGTATATCAAAGTGAATTTCCCCATAAGAAATCATGGAAACTCAGATGATTCATTCCACAACCATTTATTCATAAGTCCTTCAGTGTATAGTCCATATAAAAAGATTATAGCAATGTGTCCAGGTTGTTTAACCATAAAATGTCCATCTACAAATTCCTTGTGTCCCTTGTGTGTCCACAAGGGGATTAGAAGCAAAATTCAGTAGGAGCTCCAGAGTATTAAAGAGAAGAGAGGTGCCTCTAAGTGTAGTATTACGGATACATTTAACCACTTCAGCCCCGGAGGAGTAGGGCATTTTTTGCGATACGACCCAAACAAAATTGACGTCCTTTTTTCCCCACAAATAGAGCTTTCTTTTGGTGGTATTTGATCTGCGTTTTTTATTTTTTGCGCTATAAACAAAAAAGAGCGACAATTTTGAAAAAAACACAATATTTTGTACTTTTTGCTATAATAAATATCCCCAATTTTTTCTTTAAAAAGCAGATTTTTTCCTCAATTTAGGCCGATATGTATTCTTCTGCATTTCTTTGGTAGTAAAAGTCGCAATAAGCGTATATTGATTGGTTTGCGCAAAAGTTATAGCATCTACAAAATAGGGGAAAGACTTATGGCATTTTAATTATTATTTTTTTTTACTAGTAGTGGCGGTGATTAACGATTTTTATCGGGACTGCGAAATTATGGCGGACAGATCAGACACTTTTGACACGTTTTTGGGACCTTTGGCATTTATACAGCGATCAGTGCTATAAAAATGTTCTGATTACTGTGTAAATGTCACTGGCAGGGCAAAAGGGGCAGCTGCCCTGGGCCCTGTCATTGTTGTGGAGCCCAATGCAGCTGCCTCATACTTGCCAACTATCCCAGTTTAAATTCCCTTGAAGTTTTAGTCCTGTTCTGTGTCCCGATATCTCAGTTTGAAGTGCTGCTACTAATGCTGCCCAGCTCTGTCCTATTGTTGTGTACAGATGACTCACCTGCAGACCCTGTGTTTACAGGTAAATAACCGTCCTTCATATGTAAATAATGGCAGCATTCATATGTAAATAACAGCTGCATTCATATGTAAATAGCTGAGGCAGACGGCATTGATATGTAAATAAAGGCTGCATTCATATGTATATCATGCTCCCCTGCAGTGATGAGAAGATGTGCTGTAACCTATAGCAACCAATTAGTGAGCAGTATTACTGTACAATAATCTCTAGCAACCAATCAATAAGCAGAAATCATGTGCTGTAACCTCTGGAAACTAATCAGTGAGCCTTAATGTGTGCTGTAACCTCTAGCAACCAGTCAGTAAGCTGTAATGATATGCTGTAACCTCTGGCAACCAATCGCAATCGCAGCCTGATCTGATACAGTAAACTGATTTTAAGTCTAGCTGCTATTTATTGTATGTCTCAGAGCTGGTGGACAGCGAAATTGCATGTGGGGGCCAAGAAATTTTTTGCCCAGGGTCCAATCAATGTTAAAGACGGCCCTGTGGGGGGGATGGAATTGCCTGGGTGAGGAGAGCGATCGTTGTTCATACTTAGTATTAACAACAAATTGCTCTCATCACCCCTGACAGCATGGAGATCTGCATGTTTACATTGAGAGATCTCTGTTCTGTCTCTGTGTGGAGCAATCATGGGTGCCCATCGGTCATCGCGACTGCCGGGCACGCACATCGGCTCTGGTGTTGCGCTTCCTAGTGGTCAAAAGGTCAACCGACGTACAGCTACGTCGGTTCGCCCAGGGGAGCCAACCTGCCGCAGTACAACTGTGGCGGCTGGTCGGGAAGGGGTTAATGAAGGTGCAACATTTACCGACTCACATGGTTGATGATTAACCATTTCAGCCCCAGAAGGATTTATCCCCTTTATGACAAGGCCATTTTTTGCGATACAACACTGCGTCGCTTTAACTGACAATTGCACGCTCATGCAACGTTGTACACAAAAAAAATTATGTCTGTTTTTTCCCACAAATAGAGCTTTCTATTGGTGGTATTTGATCACCTCTGAGGTTTTTATTTTTTGTGCTATAAACAAAAAAAGAGGAAAATGGTTTTGGAAAGGAAACTATGCAAGAGACTAATCCTAAAGGTCACTGCCACATCCCAAAACAAACTTGTAGAGGAAAGGAGTGTCTCCAGGGGATAATATGGGCAGGAAACCAATGAAGGATAGTATTGGAAAAACTGCAGAATATATATCAAAAATAGGCAAATTTTATTCAAGATACAAAAAAGAGAAAAGAATACAAAGGTTTATAAATACCGTATTTATCGGCATATAACACGCACAGGCGTATAACACACACATTCATTTTAACAGGGAAGTTTCAGGAAAAAACTTAAATTTTAAATAAGGAACTTTGAAGCAAAATAAGGGTCGTGCCCATCTGCAGCCTCACCATTGCCATCAAAGCAGCCTGATTAATGCCCACCTGCAGCCTCACAAGTGCCATCAATGCAGCCTTATTAGTCCACATCAATACAGCCTCACCATTGCCATCAATGCAGCAGCCTCACCATTGCCATCAATGCAGCAGCCTCGCCATTGCCATAAATGCAACAGCCTCGTCATTGCCATCTATTGACTTCCTATTACAGAGGCCGCCAAGTAAACAGGAGATTCTCACTGTATGTAATCTGACGGCACTCGCCCCCCCCCCCCCCCTTTGCCCCCGAGGCAGCTGAAATTGAAGTATTGGCGCATAACACGCACACGCTATTTGCACCCGATTTTCATGGTGAAAAAGTGAGTGTTATACGCCAATAAATACAGTATCTAAAAACAATAGAAAAGAACATAGTCATAAATGCAAACATACAGCTACTGGATGCTGCAGCAAACGCTTGGAAAACGCAGCTGCTGCAAAATCACCCTACATGTTTCGGAAAAAAACACAAAAAGATTGATTTCTTTTTATGATGAGTGTACTTCCTTCTTCAGGGGTTCAGGTAGAATATGTTGTTACATTTCTATCAAAAAGATAAAGGATATATATATATGTATGTATAAGTAGCCAAACACTACAGAGTATAATACATTTACACATTTGAGTTGATTTGTAGAAAGGCGAATATACAGTCAAAATATAAAATTCAGTACTTACAGATAAAAGATGTTCTTTTACAGGAAGATGATACACAGCACGTATGCGGGTAGATGGGATCCCACCAACAAAGGACCTTTCTCTCCTTTTTGTTTTTGTTGTCTTTTGATATTATCGGTTCACCATCATGAACTTATTACTTTGGTTGTTAAATAAGTTTACTAATTCATGAAATTCCATGAAATTTCCAATATACAAGAGTCTGCTGAATATAACTGTGCCTATGTTTTTCTTTATCATCTGCAGGTTTACTGTCATTTTTTTGTAACACCAATGCGCATAGATGAGGTTCCCACATTTATTTCAAGTTCAACTTTTCAATAAAGTTTACCTCTATTGTCCATTTTTCATATCACTTTTGCTTTATTTATATTGACATATACGGCCATTTGTGTGTATTGACTACGGGATGTCCGTTGTCACTAATGACCTGGGTGGGATTCTTTTTCTTTTTCCCCTCGTTGGTGGCTGTGGCTCGTCGGCGTTCCCTGGCACTGGGGGGCCTCCAGTCCTGTCTTTCTATGGGACCGGAGGCACTCCTTGGCTACACGCATGCGCTATGGCCTTTGCTGCCTTCGCGCCTGCGCATTGGCCGCTTCTCCATCTTGCCCTTAGCTGCCGCCCACCTTCGGTGTCAGTGGTCTGTGTCGGCGTCTGACGTCGTCGCGTCCTCTGACGCGGCGACGCCAGACGTTGCATCAGCCGAGGAGCCTCTATTGGAGTGCTCCTACACACAGCTGTGTTTGTTTACACGGCTGTGTGACCATGCCTTGTCAAGTTCTATTAAACCTCTTTGGCCATACCCTTTCAGAAAAAACTATTATAATTGGCTGCTTCTCATACACCACTCCCACCAGGGGGATATTTAAACACCAATCTGTGCGGCATATTAGCGCTGCACAGCCGAGGTGATTTCCCTGACATGGATACGCTGAGATTTATCTGAAGATAGGTTAGAAATAACATTACTTCTGCTCTCCTTTTTTCCTACATAGTATATCCTCTTCCATGCTGATCATCCCTCAGTTTCCATTCTTGCCCCATATATCGTTTTGTACTTCTTTGACTCCCCCCCCTTGGCAGGGTGTTTTTACTTGCCCTGTTTTCCCTACTCACTTAATGGGAGCTTAGTAATGGTTCTGTGTAAGATGAATAGAATAGCAGCATACATATATACATATTTTCTGGTCTCTTTTTTGCCCTGGCAGATTTGTACCCTCCATACCCATGTTGGGTGGTTCCTGTGAGCTCTGACTTGCCGCACCCGACCTCCTTGTGGGGTTTGATCCCATTCCATACCTTTGACAAAATTGCTACATACTTTGCATTTATTGAACGGGGTGATGAAACTCCCCCTTTTGTCTCCCCCTGCCCATAATTGATCCTCTAAGGGTCCTTTGTTTGTGGGATCCCATCTTTCCACATACGTGCTGTGAATCATCTTCCTGTAAAAGAACATCTTTGATCTGTAAGTACTGAATTTTATATTTTGACTGTATATTCGCCTTTCTACAAATCAACTCAAATGTGTAAATTTATTGTACTCTGTAGTGTTTGGCTACTTATACATATATATATATATATATATATATATCCTTTTTCTTTTTAATAGAAATGTAACAACATATTCTACCTGAACCCCTGAAGAAGGAAGTACACTCATCATAAAAAGAAATCAATCTTTTTGTGTTTTTTTTCCAAAACATGTAGGGTGAATTTGCAGCAGCTGCGTTTTCCAAGCGTTTGCTGCAGCATCCAGTAGCTGTATGTTTGCATTTATGACTATGTTCTTTTCGATTGTTTTTAGATATTTATAAACCTTTGTATTCTTTTCTCTTTTTTGTATTTTGAATAAAATTTGCCTATTTTTTATATATACTCTGCATTTTTTCCAATACTATGCTTCATTGGTTTCCTGCCCATATTATCACCTGGGGACACCCCTTTCCTCTACAAGTTTGTTTTGGGATGTGGCAGTGACCTTTAGGATTAGTTTCTTGCATAGTTTCCTTTCCAAAACCATTTTATCCTTTTTTTTGTTTATAGCACAAAAAATAAAAACCACAGAGGTGATCAAATACCACCAATAGAAAGCTCTATTTGTGGGAAAAAACAGACATAATTTTTTTTTTTTGTGTACAACGTCGCATGAGCGTGCAATTGTGAGTTAAAGCAACGCAGTGTTGTATCGCAAAAAATGGCCTGGTCATTAAGGGGATAAATCCTTCCAGGGCTGAAGCGTTTGCTGCAGCATCCAGTAGTTGTATGTTTGCATTTATGACTATGTTCTTTTCAATTGTTTTTAGATATTTATAAACCTTTGTATTCTTTTCTCTTTTTTGTATTTTGAATAAAATTTGCCTATTTTTTTATATATATATTCTGCATTTTTTCCAATACTATCCTTCATTGGTTTCCTGCCATTATTATCCCCTGGGGACACCCCTTTCCTCTATAAACAAAAAAAGAGCGCCAATTTTGAAAAAAAACAAAACATTTTTTTTACTTGGTGCTATAATAAATTTCCCAAAAAAATGTCTTCATCAGTTTAGGCCGATATGTATTCTTCTACTTAATTTTGGTAAAAAAAATTATATTATTTATACAGCGATCAGTGTTATAAATAGCAACTGATTACTGTATAAGCGTCACTAGCAGGGAAGGGATTAACACTAGGGGGCGATCAACAGGTTAAGTGTTCCCTAGGGAGGTGTTTCTAGCTGTGGGGGGTAGTGTAGTGACAGGGAGTAGAGAGAGATCGCTGTTCCTTATCACTAGGCACAGCAGATCTCTCTCTACTCCCCTGACAGAACAGGGATCTGTCTGTTTACACTGACAGATCCCCCTTCTGACTCTCTGAGGAGCGAGCGCTGGCCAAGAGCATCGGCTCCGGCATTGCGATGCGAGCGGACGATGTACACCTAGGGGGATTTGCGCAGCCGTGAAACCTGCCGCTATATAATGACAGCGGCTGGTCAGCAAGCAGTTAAAAGAGGCACATCTAAGTATGCAGGCATCCGGGGTAAAGCTGTCCACATAGACCGTCCTCCGCACTGCTGGCACTCACTGCTGTCAGTCTGCAATCGTGACCGGGAAGACTACCCTGCAGTAGAGTTATCTGAAAGTAAGGCTTGAACCGCTCATGGAGAGCAGTGTGGAAAGGATGACACAAAAGATAGGATGGCTGCACACTCAATCCTTGCAAAAACGGCTTTATTCCTGTACAAAATCCATAAAAACAACCAGTGCTAATAAGGTGGGGGGGGAGATAGGTAGACGCGTTTCACATGATAATTCCAGCCTTATCAATACCACATATTGATAAAGCACGAATTATCGTGTGGAACATGTCTATCTTTTCCCTCCTCTGAATATCACCTGTGAGCAGCAGCTTTTGTCAACGTGGAAGGGATGACGTCGATGTAGGTGCCGAGGATGGTCTATCTGGACAGCTTTACCCCGGATGCCAGCATACTTAGATGTTCCTGTTTTAATCATCAACCATGTGAGTTGCTAAATGTTGTATCTTCATTAAATGTAAACATATTACTACACTTAGAGGCACCTCTCTTCTCTTTTATACTCAGTGGTGAGGTGACGCTACTTGTATATCAAGACATCGCTTGTTTATCAAGTCAAAATTTATAAAAAATTTTTGCCTGTCTTGCAAAACCCTCTCAGACCAAGTTACTCTACATTAAAATAGTTCATCCTTATAACCCTAAACTTACACTTAATCCAGAGAAAGGCAAAAAATGAAAAAAGAAAAGCCCTATGAAACAAGATTCAATTTGCTGTAACAGAGAAAAAAAAATCACTCCTGGTCCCCAAAGGCAATTGAATACACAGGGGATTGACACTCTACAGTGTTATTCGTATAAATATTAATCGGCAATTATATTTTGTGCATTTTGAAACATCCACCCTTTTCTTAACAGTTTAATGAGTTGGCTATAAATAACTATGGTGAAAGACTTTTCCATATTTGCACAGCTCTTACTGTCAAGAACCCCTTCCGTATATGGAGGGCAAATCTTTTTTACTTGAGGTACAAAGAGTAACACCTCTTATCTGTGTTGCTGTAGGTATCCTTTAGGCTCGGTTCACACTGGGGCGACTTGTCAGGCGACCTAGTCGCCTGACAAGTCGCCTCCCGTTCTGTGCTATGGAACCGTTCTAATTGGAGCGACGCAAGTCGCTCCGACTTAGAAAAAGGTTCCTGTATTACTTTGGGGGCGACTTGGGGCGACTTGCATAGACTTCTATGCAGAAGTCGTCTCGCAAGTCGCCCCGGCAGTCGTTTGCAGGTCGCCTCGCTGAGGCGACCTGCAAGTCGTGCCGCCCATGTGTGAACCGAGCTTTAAGGTATTTAAAAATTCTCTTTAAGTACCTAGAACAGACTTTCTAACCTATAGGTTATGCAAGAATGAAAAAAATCTGATTGTTTTAAACCTTTCTGCAAAGTGACAGCACTGACAGATCCCCTTATAATAATTAGCCTTCAACAGTTTTCAGGCTCCAAAGCAAAAAGCCTATCTTTAAATTTATTGTAAGCGAAACAGCAGCCCAAGTGAAGGTCATGTTTGCAGTGTGTCTGTTTTGAATTCCTAGTACTTTTAGCAAAAGAAAAATATTATATTTAGAATTAGAATTTTGCGAAATTATCATAGCAAAAAGCATAAAAGAACTTTGGCATTATGTAATAAAAACTGTCTTTCCAAACAGTACAAAAAGGAGTACAGTACAAGTATTCCAACAGTAAAACGAGGAGTATTAAGGCCACTTTCAGGGATGTAGAAGGGTAGGTGGAGAGATTGACGGTGGAAAGGGTGTCAATGGCAAGTCTTCTGTTGACCATTCCAACCCTTCTGTAATAAGACTCCATCACAATTCTTAACCATTCAGGAGGCTTGTATGTTATCTTTTGTCACATTTGTTATGTGAAAACTATCGGTTTTAGTAGAACAAAGCTAGGATGCTCTTGAGATGCCATTAACTGAGGACTAATGCTATAGTATATAATCAAAGGACTAGCAGATATTTAATTAGAACTGGAAGTGAAATATTTGAACACATTACCACACAGCCAAAACTATCAAACCAATAAGGTGTTAGCAGTACACGCACAGGGAAATTCTAGTTCCTTTTTCTCCATAGGCCAAAAAAAAAAAAAAAAAGACGACATTCCAAACAAATTTGAAAGCCTTTGTATGCAATACCAAGCATTTTCCAACTGTTGGAAACACTCATCACGTCTCACTTGGGTAGCCTTATTACCTGATGCTCACTCCCCTCCTTACCTGCAGACCCTCTAACCCAAACACTTGAATAGGGCACATCACTTGCAAAGGTTAGCTTATGTATATCCACGTTGCTAGGACCGAATGTAAGAAAATTGGAAAGCTTATGTGCAATAAGCTTGAAAAGGCAAAGACACTGGACACGTTTGGGGTTGTCAATCATGGACCTCACATTGGGCTTCCCTGTTTTGTTTAGGTGGGCTTAAATGAGAAAGAGTGAATATTAGCAGTGCAGGTGGCAGTGGAAGGAAGTGGTATTGGGTGTGCAGAATTGTGCAATAAGGCTGGCTGGACAAGAGTATGGATATTATTTTACTAGTCTTTCACCATCTAGTTCATAGTTATAAGTTTGACTGGTTGAGTGGTTTTGACTGGAGCTGTCCATTAGAAAAATATTCTGGCTCTTTAGGAGCAAGACGTGCTTACACATAGAGTTATTTTTTTCCTTTGAAAGAATTACTGTCCACCTTGAAATAAACCTTTTTATGAGTTACTGTGTATGTGTAGGACACCATTGCTGAGCTCTCCTTCTGAACAGGCTTGTTGCCTGGCTGCCTCATGGATGCTGTGACTTCAATACTTTCAATTGCCAACTCAGAAAAAGTATAGAGATAAGGAATTCTTCTTTTCTCTGACCTTCACTTGGTGCCTCTTTGTTCCAGATCTGACTCCAAGGTATTGAAGCTACATACAGCTAGGCAACCAACATATTTTAGAAGGAAGCCAGAAATGCCAGTGCTCATATTTCTCACATAAGATGTGTACTTTAAATATAAAAATATAAAGGAAAAACTGTTATTTTAGTTTTGGATATAAGCGGAAATGTTTTTTTTTTGTTTTTGTTTTTTTGTTTTTTTTTTTGTCTGTGCCTCACTGAAGAGAGTTCTCCATTAGTCCTGAAGTCACAATAATAAGTAAGCAGAAATCTATTGCAAGTCAGGAGAAAACCCTGTCAAACAGTTGTCACCATAAAAGGTATCTCCAGTATTTGTGTCACCAGTATCTGACATGCGAGTCGGAGCAGGTGTATGGATCTGAAAGCATAGTGTCTGTGTTTAGATCCGTGCATCTGCTCCTGCCTGCATGTCAAATTTTAAGATGTGACTGTGTCCATGCAGCCGCTGCATCTGTATCCACTTCTGTCTATGGGCTGCTTGCACGCAACTTCGAGGTGGATTCAGAAAGAGCAAAAAGCATCTCAGCAAGGAGGACAGGTCTTATCTGAATGAGCCCTTAAACCAAAACTTTTTTTTTATGGAAGCGTGAGAACCTGTGTCATTTTGCACTGCTTCCTATGTATCATCTAGGAAGGATTTAGTCTTACTTCCAGTGATGGTTGTCAAAAAAAAGAAAGAACGTCCCTCTAACTAGGACACAGCAATCAAAAAACGCTATCTAGACATCAGTATGTTCTGCAAGAAATGGTTCAGAGATGATATATGTGTGAACAAATTATTAAAAAAGGACTGAGGCGCTACTGTTATGCCACTGAATGACAGGGAAAATCAAGTTTATATCAAAAACAATAAATTGAGAGTGGGATTTTAAAGTTGGTGCAGATGGTGGCAGCACCCTTTATACAGGTCCTGAGCAGCTAATACACATATACATACACAAAGAAGAGGACACCTCAATCTGCTAATGGTTTGACAAAGAGATGAAGCCACGAAACGCGTAACCCCTGCCCCCCCAACGTGCTGACATTATCCTCGTGGATAAGCCGAGCCCCGACTATGACCTGGACACCATTATACTGCAGGATAGCATGTGTTCCAGCTCCCAGCAACACTACAGCCTCTGTACTCGTCCATCCAGCCACAGACTGAAGGACACAGGACCTGGAAGCCTCCACATAGCCTGACAACTTGCGCTCCAGCCTCCCTAGCCGCTTCCATCTCAGCAGTCCTGACACCCTCCTACAGCTGCCACTTGCTACAAATACGCTGTCAACAACAACCCTGCCTACACCAGCTTCTCCATTTACTAGTCTCCACAGCCAAGATGTTGCCGACATCTCCAAGGAGGACACATGCAACAGCAATTTCCACCAAGTGAGTGCAATACCTACCTCTTTATCTACTATGACACTGTTTATAATAGTCTACATTTAGATAGAGGAGCTCTCTTTTTTGTGTATTTATATGTGTGTACATACCCTTAGTTATTCTAAACTCACATTATAAATCACATTATTAGATTTAGGAATATACCTGCATGTGTTTAGCCTACAACTACTTTGTTCTTCCAGCTGAGTTGCTATTTATGCACTGGAATGTGAACTGGACTTTATGCCCCATAAAGGTCTTAAATAAATTTAGCAGAAAAAAGTAAATTACCAGAACTTTCAGATTTATGAAATTTCAAGGGAAAACAATGCTAAGTGAACTTTAAAAGCCGGAGCTAACATCATCTCAAAGCCACTCTAAGGAGCATTAAGGTATTGGCAACTGCAGTCCACTGACCCTCAAAGAGACGAAGGTTAACAAAACGCAACCAGTTCCTGGCAATTACAGTCTGCGTACGTCAAGATGGTAAAGATGAGGGAAAAAAAAAATGTGTTTAAAAATAACATCCAGAAAACCAGAAGTATGAACAGGCTGGACTTTTTATAACATCAACTAAGCAACACTAGTGATTCCACATTATCCTGCAGCGTCCCAACATTAAGGTCAACCATGCAGACCTCAATACAAAACAATACTATTCAAGGTGTATGAGTTGATATTACGCTTGATAGATAGTGCGTTTGCATTCATCTCAATGGCTGTGGAACTCAGATTTGTTAGACCAAACAATGGTTCCAGTGTTCATGTTCCTTAGCCTTTCGCAAAATCTCTGAGCCGCTTACCATGAATAGAGAGGCCTGCCATTTTTATATGTCATGCAGAGTAGGGTCCTTTTTTGTGGAGGTGGCGTGTGTGTGTGTGTGGGTGTGTGTGTGGCTGTGTGTGTGGTGGTGGGGGGGGGGTAAATGGAACATTCTCCCTTCCCAGACAGCTCGGTTGAGAGCAAAAGCAAATGTGACATTTATCATTCACAGCATGCCTTGAATTTAACTTGTTTTAACTTGGGAAGCTGTTAAGTCAGTAGGGTTAGTTCCCCTTTAAAGGGGGATTTAATGGTTTCCCAAAATAGTTACATTTAAGGCATGCCGTGAATGATAACTGTCATGTTTGCTGTGTTCAGTTGCTATTGTGCTTATGCTAGCTCTCAACTGAACTGTCAAGCCATGAAATGGCTGGCCTGCATTTTATGAATGGGCCACAAAATGCATGCCACTGTATGCGTTAGTGCTACAACATATAGTGGAGAGTGGATGGCAATGCTCTCCATTTTATATTAAAGCAATAGAAAAACCACGAAAAAAGACGAAAAAAAAAAAACCAGCAAGACAATGGCATAATGTGCTAGTATGCATCGCATACTAGCACATTATGAAATACTGAACAAAGCTCCCGCAGCCCAACCCGGTCAGCGCTGAGTGGGCTGACATGTTGCCTCGCTGTTTCTTCCGGGGTCGTGGGCTCCGGCACTGTGAGTGGCTGGAGCCGCGATGACATCACTCTGTTCTGGCAAGTTCTGGCACAATAATCCGGACCTTCACTGCGCATGCGCCGCTGACGTCAGCGGCTGCATGCAGGGTGAATATCTCCTAAACCGTGTAAGTGTAGGAGATATTCATTTTTACCTACAGATAAGCCTTATAATAGGCTTAACTGCAGTTATAAATGTCCAGGCGGAGTACACAACTGCTTTAACTCTTTAACCTAAAGTCTGCAGATGCGACTGTTAGATCGCACCTTCTCCCCAAGGTTCTTCCAGGTGCTGGTATTTAAAGTGGTGTTCCGGCCGAAATTATACTTTTTAAATAAAAATACCCCTATAATACACAAGCTTAATGTATTCTAGTGAAGTTAGTCTGTAAACTAAGGTCTGTTTTGTTAGTTTATAGCAGTAGTTTGTTATTTTATAAACTTACAGCAGGCCGTGGTCATCTTAAGTGTGGGCATCTGAAGCCAGACTGTATTTCTTCCTGGATCTCATCCTTGCAGATCTCGCACATGCTCAGTGCAGCACAAGCAGTGTAATAGGTTTCAGGTCAGGTTTCCAGAGCAACGACAGTGTCAGAGGAAGTTGCCGCCCCTTCCCAGAAGGCATTGCAAACAGGAAATGATGCGATGGGCCGCGGCCAGGGAGGAGGAAGTGAAAAATGAATACAGCAGATATACAGTAGAAAATTTTTTTTTAAATATCCAATTCGTTTACAGTGCACAGTTTAGTGAGGGATGCTGAAGAGTTGTAAAAGTGGGTGGAACTCCACTTTAACCATTTTTATTGACCTGGGCTCAGTTGAAAATAACTGTCACTTTTTTTGAAAATACAGAGATTCTTTTTCTGCTGTGTAAGGGCTCTTTCACACTAGGGGCGGGGGGACGTTAGCGGTAAAGCGCCGCTGTAATAGCGTCATTTTTCAGTCGCTAGCAGGGCGCTTTTACCCCCTCAGCTAGCGGCCGAATAAAGGGTTAAAAGTGCCCGCAAAGTGCTGCTGCTGAAGCGCTTTGCAGGCGCTATGGCAGCGCTGCCTATTCATTTCAATTTACATAAGTTGTACCTGTTTACCTGCACCTCTTCTTACAGCCATTCAAAGTGCAGAATTAATACAGCTTGTCTGAGCTTCGAGAAAGCAGGGGGCGGGGAGCTGAAGTTACACTCCACAGAGCTCAGTGAGAGCTGATTGAAGGGAAGGGACATACCCCCTTCACAAAGCACACAGGAACAGAGCTGAGTCTGTCTATCACAGGCTGTGTGCTGGAGCTCCCTCTCTTGTCACTTTTTTTCTCTAGGTGTCAGGAAAACTTGTCAGAAGTTACTCACCCTGATAGCAAAGGAATGAGGCAGCAGAGAGAAATGACACTTAGTACTCTGAGTTGAGACCAGTACACACTATAGAGGGATATGCTTTGTCCATATTTCATGTCCGAAGTTTACAACCACTTTAACTGCTTGCTGACCAGCGCACGACGATGTACGTTGGCACAATGGCACGCCTGCGCAAATGAGCGTACCTGTACGTCCCCTTTAAATCGCGGGCTAGTGGACATGCATGTGCCACCAACGGGGCGCATGCGTGCACGCCTTGTGAGCGTGCCCACGGGTCCCGCGGACTCGATGTCCGCCGGTGGCCCGTGATTGTGGCACGGAGAGGCAGACTGGGGAGATGCCTATGTAAACAAGGCATTTCCCTGTTCTGCCTAGCAACATGACAGGGATCTACTGCTCCCTGTCATCGGGAGAAGTAATCGCTTTCATGTTCTATGGAGCCCATCCCCCCCCTACAGTTAGAACACACTGAGGGAACACAGTTAACCCCTTGATCGCCCCCTAGTGTTTAACCCCTTCCCTGCCAGTGACATTTACACAGTAATCAGTGCATTTTTATAGTACTGATCGCTATATAAATGTCAATGGTCCAAAAATGTGTCAAAAGTGTCCGATGTGTCTGGAATGTCGCAGTCACGATAAAAGTCGCAGATCACCGCTATTACTAATAAAAAAAATTATAATAAAAATGCCATAAATCTATCTCCTATTTTGTAGACGCTATAAATTTAGCACAAACCAATCAATATACGCTTATTGCAATTTTTTTTTACCAAAAATATGTAGAACAATACATATCGGCCTAAACTGAGGAAGAAAATATTTTTTTGGGATATTTATTATAGCAAAAAGTAAAAAATATTGCTTTTTTTTCAAAATTGACTGTCTTTTTTTGTTTATAGCGCAAGAAATAAAAACCGCAGAGGTGATCAAATACCACCAACGTCGCA
Organism: Aquarana catesbeiana; assembly: GCF_042186555.1. Lineage (NCBI taxonomy): Eukaryota > Metazoa > Chordata > Amphibia > Anura > Ranidae > Aquarana > Aquarana catesbeiana. Next base: position 363,805,692 of record NC_133329.1, read on the forward strand.
CGACCGCGCAATTGTCAGTTAAAGCGACACAGTGCCGTATCGCAAAAAGTGAAGGGGGTCAGGAAGGGGGTAAATCCTTCTAAGGCTGAAGTGGTTAAGACACAAGCAGAACTTACTATTGGAATTTAATGATCCCATCTTTGTTTCCTCCATGTGCTTTCATAATACAATCAATCCAAATACGATCATATTTACAAACAAGGTATCTCTGTGTTGCCAATTACTGCAAAGCAATCAATACATTTCTGCCCTGGCTGACTGACTCTGACTCAACACTGATCCAAAGTCTAAATCGGTCGGAAGGGAAGTCATGGCTATTTGATTTTTGCAAATTCACTCGTTTCGATTGAATTGTACAGTAATTGGATAAAACAAATAAATTAAAATGTGTGTGGTCACCATTGGACTCTGATCTGCAGCTGCCTGGTGCTGCATACAGTATGTGATCAGTGATGACACCAGCCATTTGATGGCTTGACAGTTTGCTTGAGAGCACAAGCAACTGTAATGCCCTGTACACACGATCGGACATTGATCGGACATTGCAACAACAAAATCCATGGATTTTTTCAGACGGATTTTGGGCCACACTTGTCTTGCATACACACGGTCGCACAAAGTTGTCTGAAAATCCCATTGATCTGAACGCGGTGGCGTAAAAAAAAACGTACGTTGGGACTATAAACGGGGCAGTAGCCAATAGCTTTCATCTCTTAATTTATTCTGAGCATGCGTGGTACTTTGTGCATCGGATTTGTGCACACACGATGGGAATTTAAACGATCGGATTTTGTTGTCAGAAAATTTTATATCCTGCTCTCAAACTTTCTGTGTTGGAAATTCCACCGGAAAAAGTCCGATGGAGCCCACACACGGTCAGAATTTCCGACAACACAATCCGATCGCACTTTTCCCATTGGAAAATCCGGCCGTGTGTACAGGGCATAACAGTTATTATTTATGGCACAGTTTAGTTCTAATTTAAAGAGTAACTCCACTTTTGTTGAGAAAAAAAAAACATTTGAACTGGATGATCTATGTACATTGCAAGGATTTTAACCACATCAATACAGGGCACGTTCGCCCCCTTCCATCCCAAGCCAATTTTCAGCTTTCAGTGCTCTCGCATTTTCAATGACAATTGCACGGTCATGCTACGCTGTACTCAAATGGAATTTTTATCATTTTGTTCGCACAAATAGAGCTTTCTTTTGATGGTATTTATTCACAACTCTATTTTTTATTTTTTGCGATATAAGCGGAAAAATAGTGGAAATTTGGAAAAAAAACCAATATTTTCTTTATTCTATTTTGAAAGAAATACAATAAAATCAAATGTTTTCAAAAATTTAAGCCAAAATGTATTCTGCTACATGTCTTTGGTAAAAAAAATCCGTTAAGTGTATAACAATTGGTTTGTGTGATCATGGACAGATGTACGCAAATGATCATGTACAGATGTGCGCAGGTGATCACGGACATGTGTGTGCAGATGATCATTGGGACATATGATTTTACTGTTACATATGTGGGGAACAGGTGTTTTTAATATGTGTTTTTGGGACATGTGTTTTGGGGACATGTATTTTGGGGACATGTATTTTGGGGACATGTATTTTGGGGACATGTGTTTTGGGGACATTGTGTTTTGGGGACATGTGTTTTGGGGACATTGTGTTTTACACAGTGTGTTACTATGCTGGTGATCAGTGTGTAAAAAGCTGTAAAAAAGAGCTCACACACACTGATCACCAGCCGGCTGCAGCGATCCGCTCTCCTCTTCTCACCGACAACTAATGTGTGAGGAGAGGAGAGCCAATCGCTTAGCAACCGGCTCTCTGTTTACATCACATGACGGCTGTGATTGGACATGGCCATCATGTGATCAGCCGGGTGACACAAGCACATCGGAATCGCGTCGCTGCGCGGGTCTGCAGGCGCGCGATCCCCCTCCTTCTGAGAGACGTTCCTGAATGTCTACTCAGAAGGAGAGAGCGCCCACCCGGCCGTACATATGCAGTGGCCGGGTGGGAAGTAGTTAACAACGTGGTTGCAAATTCCTACCTTTTGTTATTCTGAAGAAATCCCTGTGTGTTTGTCTGTGTTCATGTGGTAAGTGAATCGAATGAGAGTGGTTTCATTATTATCAATCAGCTGCTGCACCTGCAGGGCTCTAATGAGGGAAATTGCAGGGTCTGCATCCCTTTAGACATGATCTCCTAATGGAAGTATCTCACCAAATGACATTTTTGTTGCAGGGGATGCCTGATATCTGACTTGTATCTTAGTGCAGACTTCTTGGAAAATCAGTGAGCCAATCACACAAGCAGGAAATTATGTTTTTAGGGGGCGTTCTCTACACACATACATTCTGTGCATATAAAACCCTCCAGGTAGCCAAATTGCATGGAACTTTACAGAAAAGGACAGCGGCTGCAGATTGAAAAGGAAAGGTCATTTTTATTAACATTCAATTACACTTCGACTTGTGTTGCAATTGTATACGCTACTGTATATATATATATATATATATATATATATATATATATATATATATATATATTTTTTTTTTTTTTTTTTTGCTTTTTTTTCCTACGAAAGTGGAGTCACCCTTTAAGTCTATTGTATTTATAGAGCTGTATGCATAAAAAAGCATGCAGTCCTTTTGTATATCTCCAATACAGGTTTGACAATAAAAGGGGACAGCTAGTTGGCTGCTATGGGCAGCAAGACCATGCTTTTATTAGAAGTGTTTTTTTCATACATGAACCCCACAGTGACTTATAGAGACAGTGTCATTTTCCTTAAATAGGAAATAAGCTATGGGAAAGAATTGATGAATGACCGTCATCTAAACGATAACTGTACAGCACTCAATCAATGTAGCCCAGGAGGGACAAAGTTGTTGAATGTTGCATTTGACCTACCAGGCCTCCTACTAGTACTATGGGATTGCCCAGAGCAATTTTACGGAAATGGAGAAAAGGCCACAAACCAAAATCGCTCTGTAGTTTGTAACTTGCCCAGCTATTAACTGGATCTGCTTGAAAGTCACCGGCAGAACAATACCAGACAAAGCACTTCCTGAGAGCTAGTTTATGATAACAAACTTTATGATGAATAAAAGTCCCAAAAGGGTTTACAACATCATAACTCTGAATGTTGATGTCTGATACAGACAAAAATTAAACAGTAATGCTAATAAGCAATTACTGCAACAAGGTGAAAGTCTACTTAAAGGGTTAGTTCACCTTTACCAAACTATTGTCTATGCAAGTAAGGAGAACCTGCAGATAAAAAACAATCTGTGCCGCTTTGACCACGCTTAACCGCTTGACCACCGGAAGGTTTTACCCCCTTCATGACCAGGACATTTTTTGCAATTTTCAGCCCTGTGCTACTTTAACCACTTCAGCCCTAGAAGATTTTCCCCCTTAAAGCGAACTTCCACCCATAAAATTAACTTTTCATTATTCAGCAGCATTAAACCTAATAAACAACATTTGGAATTTTTTTTTTTTTTTTTTTTACTAACGTTTCCATGTCTGTTGCTAAGGGGTGCCTTGGAATCTGCCTCTTCCTCTCCCTGGCACCTGACGTCATTTCCCTCGACGCCCGTACTCGCTAGTGCTCCTGGGAGATGCTTGTCATCATTTCACAGGATAAGTGGGCAGCGCCGAGGGCTTTGTTGCAATCACAAGAGGGGGCGGGCACTTCCAACGCCGACGCCCGTGATGGCAACGAGAACGAGCAGTGCATGCTGGTCACTCAGCTGCACCAGAGCTCGGAAGATAGTGCTTCTGGGCTTCACATGTCCACAAGCAAGATGGAAATGGCCAAGAATGAGGAATAAAACATATCTTGCTCTAGTAGCCTCCCTGGCGATTTTCCAGAGTGTGGCTTGGGGTTAAATTTCAGCAGTATTAGCGGTAACCCTGAGGCACACTCGGGATTACATCTCAGGATCCTGGTGCAGTGTACTTAACTTTTCCCCAGGATCCTGCGATGTCCCCCCGCTGTGTCCGTGGGCTCTGTCCTCCGCCCCGATGTCCTGTGTGCAGGGCTCCGTTCCCTGCGAGGGTTGTGACGCACGGGGGGCAGAGCCTGGCGGCAAATTCAAAAAAGTGAAAATTCATAACACATACAGTACACTGTAATCTTACAGATTACATTACTGTATAAAATCATTTCACATCCCTTTTGTCCAATGCCCACACATCCCAGTGCTTTGTCCTATGCCCTGCATGCAGTTTTATATTATATATACTGTTCTTTCTGCCTGGAAACTGGAGATTGTCCATAGCAACCAAAAAGTGTCCCTTTACATCAAAAGTGGTTTTAGGCCAGCTAGAAAACAGCGATAGTAAATTAGAATCACTTGCAGAATTGAGCGATAGTGAATCGTGGGGAAATTAATTTTATTATTATTATAGTATTATTTTTTTATAATTATATATATTTATTTATTATATTATAATTTATGATTTTGTGTTTCCAACTTCAAAAGATTTAAGTGTGTTATTGCTAAGAATTACAGGTCTACAATATAAAACACCAAATTTCTATGCAAAACAATTGTACCGCTTTGAGACGCAAAAATCTGAAATAATCATACCGCCAGGGAGGCTAAATCGGCAATCGAGCGGCGATTGAAAAGAGAAATGTGAGTGCTATTAATAAGAATTTGAAGATAAAGATATTCATCCAAAAAAAAAAATATATTTTAACAGTTGGAACTCCGCTTTAATGACAATGCATGCAAACAGTGCCTCCAATTTGTCTCGCTATTAGCTTCCTGTCATCCCCTGCACTTGTTAATCAGCCAATTCATTTCTCTTTCAGCATTCTATGGATCATCTTCCTTCAATAGAAACACACAGCCCCATAAACTAGGATGAGAAGGCACTCCTCTGCTCCTCCCTCTTTCCTCTTCCAAGTTAAATGACTGATTGGAGACGGCACTGTCCACTGTTAACTCTGTTTTGTGAAGACTGGAAGTTCAGGGAAGCAGAACTGAGAGCGCAAAAAAACAGCAGAATTTAAATTTAGAAACCGTAAGTGCTGGGAAAAGAATGTGTACGTATAGTTTACTGGAGACATTTATTTAATTGTGATCAATGTGTTAAACTAAAAAATGCTGAGGGTTCAATGCTACTTTAATTGCTCACTAATGAGTCGCAGATTATTATAACGTCTGCAGCCTTTTCCTGCATAACAAAATGGGACTGATGGCATTTCAATGTGCATCTTCCAAACATTCGTTGTAAAAAGCAGATCGCTGCACGCCGGGGTTGTGTTACTTCTCTCACAACCATGCAGCTATTAATAGCAGCTTTCCTTGATTCTTCTTATCAGTTTTCAAGAATACTTTCCCTAAGTACAATGTATGATGTGCGCTGACAATGTAACTGCAATGTATCTCTACATATTAATGAAGGTCACACCGCCATGGGCTGCAACAGAGCTCCAGCTACTGTACTATTATCACAATATGGCTCACTTAGTTCCTAATGCCTTAAAGAATGCCTAACAAATGATGATATATTATTCCTGGAAAACTAATCCTGTGTGATCCCTCTTGTTTTCAGTCTGCTGAGCGCCAATTTAAAAGGGAAGCAGCAGGAAAACAGAGTCTAATATTTAGAAGAAACACATTTAGGCACAAAAAGACTCATTATTAAATCACCCAGCTAACGTCACTTTAAAGGGGACTTCCAGTTCAAGAAGATTTTGGTTATTACAAATGCTGTTACTGATTAAAATGTTTGTGTTCGATTAATCAATTTTTTTTTAATCAATTAATCGACTAATTTCAATTAATTATAATGCACAAACAGATCCAACTACTTTTAGCTGACGTCATGCGTAGCTCCTCCCCCGTACGCGTTACGTTCAATCAGAACTTCCACAAGAACTTCCTCAGTGGGGCGGGGCTACGGCGTTACCCTACAGTCTATTTAAATGGCACCGTTGTGCATCAGGGGGGCCGATGGAGAGCCAGAGACACCCATCACCTGCTGAGACAGCAAAGTGTCAGCTCTTTGGAAAAAAAGTGCCCTCATCATAAATGTTTCTTGATTGCTGGATAACCAATCAATGTCAGTTCATCATCAAACTGACTTACTGCCAGGAAAGCCCTCAGATATGTTGATTTTCATAGCCAAGTCCAGGATTTACATAGATGTTTATCTGAATACTTTGACCAGTGAGATCAATCAAATCGTCTTCCTCAATTTATGATTTCACGGACATCGACGTCACCGGACTCCTCCCCCTTCCCTTCGTTAGTAGATGGAGGCACTTGGGGAAAGGGGAGGAGTCCGGTTGCGTTGATGTCCGTGACGTCACCAGATCTCCAATGGAACTCCATGAAGACCCGGAAGCCGGTGGAGAGGTGAGTACCTATCAAAAGAATTTTGATCAATCAAAAAAATTAACGATTAATCGAGGAATTAATCTTTAATTTTCCCAGCCTACAAATTTCCTTGCTGGACTAGTTCTCTTTAACCACTAGCCGACCAGGTTGGCTCCCCTGCGCAAATCGCGTACAGTAGCTGTACGTCGACTCGTGCAGGCGCGATAGCAGGTGGGCGTGCTCTCGCTGCTCGCTGCACGATGCGGGAGCGTGCCCGTGGGTCGGGCGGACTCGATGTCTGCCGGCGACCCGCGATCGCCTAGTACAGAGGCAGAACAGAGATCTGCCTTTGTAAACAAAGCGGATACTCATTCTGACAGGAGACATGACAGAGATCTACTGTTCGCAGTGATTGCGAACAGTGATCTCTGTCATGTCCCTGCCAGCCCACCCCCCTACAGTTAGAACACACCCAGGGAACACAGTTAACCCCTTGATCGCCCCCTGCTGTTAACTCCTTCCCTGCCAGTGTCATTTTTACATTGATCACTGCATTTTTATAGCACTGATCAATGTAATAATATCACTGGTCCCCAAAAAGTGTCATTTGGGGTCAGATTTGTCCACCGAAATGTCCCAGTCCCGCTAAAAATTGCAGATCGCCGCAATTACTAGTAAAAACACAAAAAAAAATAAAAGTCCCTAAATCTATCCCATAGTTTGTAGATGCAATACGTTTTGCGCAAATCAATCAATATACACCTATTGCGTTTTTTTTTACCAAAAATATGTAGAAGAATACATACCGGCATAAACTGATGAATAAATCAGATATACCAAAAGAAAGCTCTGTTTGTGGGAAAAAAAGGACGTCAATTTTGTTTGGGTACAGTGTCACACGACCGCGTAATTGCCAGTTAAACTGACGCTGTGCCGTATCGCAAAAAATGGCCTGGTCATTAAGTGGTTAAAAGGTAATGCACTTACAAGTCAAACGTATACAGCATGCCAATGTGTACTCCACAAACAGCTAAAAACATCCCAGCACCAGGTTCCAAAATGTCGCGATAAGATTACGCATGCGCATTAAGAGGCCCTCTTTAAAGCCCTGTCTCCCAGGCTTGACGCTCATTTTGCGAGTGGGTAGAATAGGGATAGGCATCCCACCTGATAGGGACAGAACTAGTGACATGGAAAGGTTCCTGAGGAGGAGGGAAAGCATAGGGCTCGCAACTTCAATGGATGTCTTCCCATTTGGGCACGAGACAGCCAGGCCACATTCTGCTAACAGGCGCTGTCAGCTTGGTTGAAACCTCTGTACACACTGTTGGACCTGTGAGTGTCCCAGTTGGGTTGTCTTCCCACCAATATATCAAAGGTAGGTTACTGAGCTGTCTGTAAATCACTCTAAACCCATTAACCAAGTGATATAAATAAACGGTGAACTACTGCAACTTTATGTGAGATACACACTAGAAATAAACTAAAAATAAAAAATAAGCTGCGCTATGTTAATAGTGAAAAACATTATAAACAGTGATCAGTGGCAGATTAAGGTGGTCATAGGCCCCTAGGCTACTTTTTGTGTGGCCCCCTCCTAAGCATGCTTGACCAGAAAATAAATTATTTAGTGCCATGTGTAAAAGGGTAAACCTATATTACACGCCTGAAGTGCAACTCTCAGGTCTAAACATGGAGTTTAATAAAACTGTAAAAAGGTACTCACAAAGGTACATAGTGAACAAGCATGTTGGAAAAAGTTGCCGGATATCCTGGGAGTGAGTCTGGTCCGTTTCCTGAATTGCAGTGGTGTCCGATGGACAGGCTGCGCCGATGGATGCTGGCACTTCCTGCCGTTGGAACGCACGGTGGGAACCAGGAGGATGACGTCACTTCCGGAAGCGGGCACGAATAGGCGACGCGTTTGTGGAGCTACGCTCCTTTCTCAGGCCTAACGTGGACTGTGATTGACCAGGGTTTATACAGCCAGTGAGTGACACTGATAGGTTGACAAAACGCTCCGTGCATTGGATAATGCTACAATCGTTCAGAGCTATTCGGGAAGTGGCTGATTAGATAACATCAGATACCAGGATATATTAATAACATGGTGCATTAATTATATTAATTAATTAATATAGACCTTTTTGATAGTGCTGTGTGGGCCCATGAAACCATCCATCATCATTATTTCTTCTTATTTCTTACACGCCATTCCTTGTTTCATGGGTCCACACAGCACTATCAAAAAGGTCTCCCCATCCATTTTTACATTGTTTTTATTCTACATATACATAAATATATATAAATTAATAAAAATATGCTGGCCATTCGGGGGCCCTTGCACACGTGGAGCCCTAGGCTGCAGCCTAGACCAGCCTGTGCATTAATCTGCGCCTGACAGTGACATATAAATCTTTAAGGCATACACCAAAGTCAATGAGGGCTATAAACCCTCCAAATAACTAGTGATATAGCAATTTTAAATGAATGAAACTCGTGGGTATACAGATAGACCACAAGTCAAGGAAACTGGAGTACTCTCTGAGTGTCCTATTTTCTTTGTTGAATTGCTGAAAAGGAAAATGTTCCACAACATACAGAAAGCTTCAAAGCTACAGTTTCGCGCAGAAGTTCCTCAACCGACTATTCAACGGTTATTTATGACAGAAAACACCCAAGAAGATGTGACAGGGTATGATAGACAGGGACCTCCACCTTTAAAAAAACTCTGCCGCTTACCAGCTGGATAGATCTCTTTTTAAGGAGATCACAATCGCCTGTGGCTTGTACCCCATCCCCGAGTCCCTGTGCTTAACAGCAAGGTATCCCAGATCCTCTACTCCAGATGTCCTCGGTATTACCAACAGTCAATAATTCCCAATGTAAGGATAAAAAGGGCTTCCATAGTGTAATTCCATAAAACATTTATTTAATTAAAAGACAAGAATGCACTTACACTTTGCCAAATATAAAATAGCGTGTCAAATAAATTTGAGCCGGCTGGCTCTCAATAGCTGCCCGTTGCTTCCGTGACTTTGCGCTGTTCACGGGGACGTCAGCACGCCGCGACCACGTAAGTGGCAGAGTTTTTAAAGGTGTTTTCTGTCATAAATCACCGTGGAATAGTCGGTTGAGGAACTTCTGCACGAAACTGTAGCTTTGAAGCTTTTTGTATGTTGTGGAACTATTAACATAGCGCAGCTTATTTTTTATTTTTGTCTTCCCACCAGCTTTGCAGAGTGCACAGTCTTTTTCCCTTTAGTATATCAACCCCTGTGTGTGTGTTATTGCCGCCACACTGCGCTGCACCCCACCTACACCCTAATAGCAGCTTACCCTTCTTTGCATATAATGAGAGTCTAACTTTTGTAATGCAGGCTTTCTCTTGATCAATGTTCACCTCTTTATCCTGCCAGTAAAGGACTTACAGAAACTAGGGAGAACATGCCAATCTGCACCCCCTCCCTCCCTCAAGATGTATGAGCATTATCTGTCCCCCTCCTCCCCAAAATAACCACCCTCCCCCCCAAAAAAAATGTGGGCACTAGTCTGTATGATTACCCCCTAAACATAAACTCCCCCTACTCTCAGTACAAATCCACCTCCCTGCTAAAATCCCACCTCCAAGCACAAAACTCTGCCCCTTCCATCCCCCAAATCCCCCCAGCACAACCACCCCTCAAATTTCTCTGAATGCAAATCCACCTACCGATAATCTAAATCCCTCTCCTAGCACAAATATCCCCCTATCCCCCTCCTAGCACAAACACCTTCAAGCATCCCTACTAGCACAAATTCCCTCCCCAGCTCTATCATATCACCTTTTCTAGCACAAACCCCCCAAATCAACCCTCCTAGCACAAATACTCTTCTCCTTTCCCCCGCCCAACACAAAGCCCCTTGAATCACCACTCCCAGCACACACCCCTAAATTCCTCCTTCTAGAACAATGCTTACCAGCTGCTGCCAACCAAATTGCTTCCCCCAACACAAATTTTCTCCCCCTTCAACCTCTTAATGGTGCCCCCCCTCCACCCCACATGATACCACATTGCCCAGGGCAGCTATCCCTCCTGCCCACTTCTTGTCCCAGCCCTGCATGTGATTGGGTACTCTGTGCAAAGTGAAGCTTTACTCATTTACCGGTACTTAACTCTGGAGCAACTGCACTTGCCTTTCGCAAATAAACTTCTATGAGTGTATATTTTCAGCTGGACTACTCTCAGGATTCATTCATTCAGATTTTTTTAAACATCTTTATTGGCAAAAACCCTGCTATCCACATCACCGGCATCTGGGTACAGGCATGCACATGGGCCCAAAATTAAGCCAAGATGTGCACTGCGCTGAAATGTAAAAGCTATACATAAGGAGAATAAACAATTAAATAAAATAGATATTTGTTTTACTGTTAGACCAAAGCAACTTCACTGGTCAGGGTGAGCTATTTGTCCCATTATTTATCATTATTCTCTCCCTGTTATGCTCTATCTACATTATTGAAGCCTAGGGAACATTCATTAACCAAATAAAAAAATAAGTATTTTGATTTTGTTTCTGTATTCCTGACAGCCTCTTTGCTTTTTGCTGCAGCAGCCCAGAGAGAGCATCTGTTAATAGTGCTGACCTCAAGCAAGAGATTTGGCAGCTTCTGAGAACGGTCTACAGCCAATTTTCAGAGCAGGGGAGTCACCCTCAGAGATTGGTTGGCTTTCCCAAGCCCAAAATTGGCTTTCCCAAGCCAGCAAAACTGCTCTAATGCCCCGTACACACGGTCGGATTTTCCGACGGAAAATGTGTGATAGGACCTTGTTGTCGGAAATTCCGACCGTGTGTGGGCTCCATCACACATTTTCCATTGGATTTTCCGACACACAAAGTTTGAGAACAGGCTATAAAATTTTCCGACAACAAAATCCGTTGTTGGAATTTCCGATCGTGTGTACACAAATCTGACGCACAAAGTGCCACGCATGCTCAGAATAAATAAAGAGATGAAAGTTATAGGCTACTGCCCCATTTAGAGTCCCGACATACGCGTTTTACGTCACCGCGTTCAGAACGATCGGATTTTCCGACAACTTTATGTGACCGTGTGTATGCAAGACAAGTTTGAGCCAACATCCGTCAGAAAAAATCCTAGGATTTTGTTGTCGGAATGTCCGATCAATGTCCGACCGTGTGTACGGGGCATAAGAGTCTTAAAAAAATGCAGCTACCCTCATGTATCTTATGCTATCCTGATGACATGGCTGCTGATCCTGCACTTGGTAGCATCATAACTTCAGTGAGAGGGGTTGCAGCAAAAAACGGCTTTTAGACACCACCAGACTTGTAGTAGGAAGATCACATGACCATGGATTAGGGTAAGCTACAAAAAAAAAACATTAATACACTGTTTTTCAGCAAATTGCCACCAGTCCCCCCTTCCACCTCTGGGTGGAACTATTTATTTATTTATTTATTTGTTTATGGCCAAAGTTGAGCTTTAAAGAGTATACCATTGCAAGTGGCCATACCCAATAGCAATAATCACTTTGTGTTCTCACACCAGGGAGGGCTCCCCCTGCCCTCCCTCCAGGAGAACACAATAGCTGCATGGGGAGGGATTCCCCCATCAACACTGACTGTGCTGATGGGGGAATTGAGCAACTTTCTTTCCTACAACCTGTGGTTGCAGGAAAGAAAATCGCTTATTACCAGCCTTAGAAGTACTAGTTCTCTAAAAGATAATCGGCTATGATCTAAGATACCAATTAAGTGTAGACAAATTTTAAGGTGGACAGGAGTTAAGTGGCCATAAGTAGTAACATTAGACAAGATTTAGGCAAAAGTGCATGTACTCTTAAAAACTTTATTAAAAAAAAAAAAAAAAAAAGCCTTTGGACAGTCATATAGCAAAGAAAAAAAAAAAGCCTTTGGGCAGTCGTATTCTCCCTATATGTCAAATTGGCCTTTAATGTCTGCAGCCAACTTCAGAGATTCAGTTGAGCAACAAAAGTTTTGAGTTTTGTATTTCTCCTCCACTTAGTTCTGCTAAGTGCTCTACAATTGTCTTAAATCACAGTATGTGCAGTGCGACACATCAATAAGACCTGTCTGTACTTTCAGGTTCATTATTGTTAGGCTGGCTGCTCTGTAAAAACAAAGGTCACTTAGTCAAATATCACTCCTTTCAGCAGATCTCCTTGAAATTAAGAGATAAATAACACAGCTCCACATTGCTGATTTTAATTGTGTTCAAAACAAAGAATGTGTGCTGACAGTGACCCCCTCTACTGTCACCCTTGTTTATTGGTTTTCATTTTCAATATAAAACTGAACAAACTTAATGCCATAGTTAGAATTCATGCCAGCATGTTGGCAGGTGCCAACTGTACTTTTCAGTTTGTTATGTGTGTAAATGTCCGGGTCTCCGGGAGCATTGGAGTTAACCGTGTGCAGTGGTGCGCCAGCTGGAGGCTAGGTCATGTACTGCTAGAGGGTATATAAGTGTAGGAAATAGTGCCCAAGGGGGGGGAAATTCATGTTAAGGACCTGCATATCTGCTATGATGTAGAGACACAATGTCGTGAGAGACTGAAAACCATTTACAACGTATGTGGAAAGAGATACTTTTTAAGGTAGGTACACCATTACACCAGTCCAAACCAGTGCACCAGTCTAAACCATTGTACCAGTCTAAACCATTGTACCAATCTAAGCAATGGTACTAATTCATTCTATTGCAATGTCCTAAAGCTTCCTCAGATAGACTTTTGCTGTGATCAATGTGATTACTGTGAAGTTGTATTGTAACTGTTAAGTTTGTGCCTATTGTGTTAAATACTGAACTGTCTAATTTTAATGTACCAATATCAAGAAGAGGAAATCCAGAAACAGGTTTAGTCTTTCTGCAAAGTCTGGTCCTATCATTTAGTGAAGATGAGCTAATGTGGCCTATATATTGTGCATAATAGGGGAGCAAAGAATGAGTTGTGTAACATCGGTATTCAGAAGGAAGAGCAGCCAGTTTGGGACGGTCGTGGCTAGGTACGGAGGAATCCAGTCTGAAGGGGGACTAAGTGTCTATCTAAGCAGGTGGGTCCCCATGCTAGGTCCGCTGTGGTATGGAACTTAGTCAAGGAAAGGGCCTGGACCACAGAAGAAGCAAGGCCTTGCAAGTGTATGGTGATCCCCAACTCTGGGTTGGAGCAAGACAAGTGTGCTGTGCTAAAGAACTGGTAGACGGTATTTAGTATTCTGCACTGTTAACCTCAAAATTCTCTGTAGCCTAGTGCCTGGGATGGGTGAGTATAAACCCATGTCACTGGCTAGAGAGCAGACAGGATCCTTCTAGTGTGGGGCCTATCAGGATGATTCAACATATGGCTACCTGCAGGTGGTAAATCAACACTCAACTGGAGCTGCTGATGTACGACAAGGATTTCAATTTTGTGGGAATTTCAGAGACTTGGTTTAACAGCTCTCATGATTGGTTGGCAACCATTTAGGGGTATTCCCTATCTCGCAGAGATAGGGAGGGTAAAAAAGGGGGAGGGGTAGGCCTGTATATCAAAAATGATGTGCAAGTGAATGTGAGGGACGACATCACTAAGGGAGCAAGGGTGGAGGTGGAATCCATATGGGTAGAGCTTCAAAGGGAGGAAACTAAGGGGAAAGTAATACTGGAAGTATGCTATAGGCCCCCTAACCAGAGGGAGGAGGGGGAGACAGACTTCCTGTTTGGAGTTTGGTTTCCTGGCGAAACACCAGAGACCTCTGTGAGCAGGCTTTGATAACCGCATCACAGATACCCTTCTCCCCCCTCTTTGGGGTATCCTCGTGAGCATTGTTGGACTGCTTCAGGAAAAGCATCATACCTGTCCCCACTCACTTTAGCTATATTTCATCCAGTTTGCACCTTATACATGGGATCGACCTCATAACACATGGGATCGATTTCTTAGTACATTTCAAACTACATGAATTGCGCCTTGAGGCACAGCTGAGTAAATATCCTTGGCCTGATGTTGCATCCACTGATGTGCATGTTTACAAGACTTGAACATACATCTAAATGGAATAGTCTGCTTTTCTATTAACCCTGAAGAAGGAAATATATATGTCAAAAACATTTCTTTTTGTCTTCCGAAAGTTGTTGGTGATCTAAGTCTAGCAGCTACTCCTATCCCTAATTGAGATGTATTATTGTTTTTATATTTTTTGTATATTTTTATTGCCACATTTTCCTATTTTTTATTAATAAAGTAAACATATTTTTACATATAACTTGGGTATACCCTAATTTGCATTCCCTCTGTGTCCGCACTATCCTCAGGTCCTAATCTCTTTCCATTTAAATTTTTGGGATGTGATACAGAGTGTGGGGTTCCCCAATCCCTGGTTGGCTTTCACCGCTTTCCTTTCTAATTTCATGTAACAATGTTCCACCATGCCCCTGCCTACTAGGGTTGCCACCTTATCCCTTTAAAACAGAACATATAATAATTACACAGGTTCGGTGGCTGATTAAGGTGGTAATTCAACTAACTTAGTGCCTTATCTGCATTAAATCAGACTCAGAATCTGTGTAATTAATATGTGTTTGGTTTTAAAGGGATGAGGTGATGCCAGGTCACTCGAGGCCAGGTGACAGATGCACACCGTTGGGGTCAGGAGTGCACCGCTAAGGTAGTGGACCCTACGGCTGACTGCTGTGGATGGAAGTCTGGGTAGTTAAGGAAGGAAGGTCCACTGGAGCACCAACACGGATCCCACAGGGAGCTAGAGCATAAGATTCCCCAGGGCGCGGAGTCTAAGAGCCAGCAGGTGTTCACCAGAGCCTCTAGTGGAGAGGATAGACTGCGCTGCGACTGGCTCCAGGTCGCGGCCCCCAGGGTCTCCCAGCTCACGCTCACAGTAGGCTACAGGAGGATAGAGAGGAAGCAGCCCAGGATAACAAGGGATAGTAAGGAGATAAGCCAAAGGTCGGGGCGACTAGCAGACCACGCCAAAGGTCAGGGTCACAAGCAGGCAGGGATAGTCGAGAACAAGCCAAGATCGGTAACTGGAATCAGACGTAGAAGACACAGCTAGTTGCACACGAAAGCTAAACACACAAAGTTGATCAGAAGGGCTGGCTTGAAGTGCACAGGTTAATATAGAGTTCTCTAATAGGGGCTGGGGTGGAGCCATGCTTAGAGGAGAGATTATTTAAGCAGCCAGGTGAGTGTGGCTGGCCTCTAAAGGTGAACACATGGAGGAGAGGTAAGCTGACAGACAAACACTACTGCATATTCATGACAGGTGGCAACCCTACTGCCTAAAACAAGCATATGACATATTCAGTATGTGTACCAAACGTGTGCCAAAAGTGATTTTCCAACAACATAAAGCACGGAGACATGGATGGATGGGGGGGTTTGCTTTGAATTTAAAAAATTAATCCAATAGCATTTTCAGTTTGTGGTGCTCAGATATGGTTTAGTTTCACTTTATTATCATTACATGATCAGTCCTGGTATTCTTTTTTTTTTTTTTTCAAAAAATTTTTATTTCGCTTTTCAAACATATAACAGAAGGTATAAAATACAGTGATGAATACAGATATTTTGATGTATATAGGTATTGTGATATATATAGATAGTTTGAAATACTTGTACATTCACAGATATGGGATAGAGTTCGGTACACAATTATACAGAATTATACAGATCCCAAACCTAGTGATCATAGAGTAGTGTGGTGGATGCCTGGATGGAACCAATTATTACTATTTCTGCGAGTATTAACTTATTTAAGCTAGTATTAACTTATTTAATATCAGTCAAATACCTGTAGATTTGATAGGAACTCATAACCAGAGAGGGGGGGGGTGGGGGGGGGGGGGGGGCATGAGATGGAAGATGGAGTGGCAGTTTATGAGGGTATATTGTCCGGTTGATCTTAGCCAATGTGCCATATTGCGAACAGTTTGTGGGTAGGATAGGATAGCTGGTAGACTTTAGGTTTCATGCTGGATTGCTGAAGATCTTGGATTTGTGAATTGGGTAGTTCACGTGGTGATCCGGAAAGTTGAGGATGGTTCAGGGTGACACCTCTCATGGAAGGATTTATATTTTGTTTCGTAATTGTTGGTATGAGTCTTGGTAGGAGAAGGTGGATTTGTTCATATTTGCTATTTCTTCTTGAGAAAGAGATGAGAGCATAAAGGTGTGCCATTTGAAATGGAAGCGGTCTGAGGAGGTTGTCTGTTTGAAGTCCGTGTTTATGCGGTCTTTGATGAGTAGGTGTAGAAGCTCTCTTTTGACTTGTGCAATGTTGGGGTGGGGTGGAGATATCCAATGTTTTAAGATAGTCCTTCTTGCGATTAGCAGACAGGTTAGGATCCACCCTTTGTGTGGGGTGTTGACTTTCAAATTTCCTGAGGGGCTTGTGTCGCTGTTGGCGAGTTTGGACCAGGGTAGGAGTAGAGGGTCCCAATAGCCGAATATGAGGAGTAGCGGGTCTTTGGGTAATTTTAGTAGGGTCACTTCGAATATGTAGGCAAGAACTTGGTCCCAAAAAGTTGAAATGTATGAGCAGCTCCAGAAGCGGTGGGCTAGGGTAGGTTTCCGGAGGTGGCATAGTGGGCAAAAGGCTTTGCTAGCAGTCCTGGTATTCTAAAAAGAACTACTGAACCCCCAGCATCCCTTTAGACATACATATTATCCAATGCAGTAAACCTAAACATACTGCTTGGGATGACTTATTCCATGGAATAGCCTATCTATAATTATATTTGTTTTTTTTTCCATAAATGCCATTCTTATTGTGCCCTTTAATATTTTAATTTCTTTCAAATATATGCATGCTACCATGGCAAAAAGAAGAAGGTTGAATTGTAGAATTAACAGGCACAGTGATGTTTTGCTGGGCACAGACAACAAGCTCCAGTAAGAAAACTGTATTGAGAAACTAGTGCTAATATTAGGTGACAACTCTCTCTCTGCAGCTTTTACAATAGACTGACGATTTAACTGACGGCTTTCCAGTTCTAGCTTAAAGAGCCTCAAAACTATGAAAAAGATGACATGTTGTTATCTATTTATTTATATTGTATTGGTTCGCCAGAAGGTGGATCTACGAATGCTATGAGGACACAGAGCAGTGCCGACCTATGCAGATTACTATGCTTGAATAGTTGGCACAGTTGGTTAGGTCAAGTGTTTCAAAATCTAGAACTGGTGGGTTCTAGAGTGAGCAATAGAAAGGTTTTCCAGGTCAGTCAGTATAAAGCAAAATTAATAATTATCTCTATTTCAGACACCATTAACCGCTTCCCGACCATGTCACGCAGATATACTGCAGCAAAATGGCTCTCCTGGGCGAAATCCCATATGGGTACATCCTACCCTTTTTCAGCCATCACAGGGTGCACGTGGCCGGCGGGCACGATCAACGCTGGCCACACGTGATCGCGTGCACAAGCGCCAGCACGGGGATTTGTGTGTGTAAACACACAAATCCCTGTGCTGTCAGAGGAGAGGAGCCATATCGTTTGTTCCTACTAAGTAGTAAAAACGATATGTCTCCTCTCCTAGTCACTCCCATCCCCACACAGTTAGAACACAGTGAGGGACCACACAATTAACCCCTTGATCGCCTAGTGTTAACCCCTTCCCTGCCAGTGACATTTACACAGTAATTAGTGCATTTTTATAGCACTGATCGCTGTATAAATGCCAATGGTCCCAAAAAAGTGTCAAAAGTCTCAGATCTGACCGTCGCAATGTCGAAATACCACTAAAAATCGCAGATCACCGACATTACTAGTAAAAAAAAATAAAAAATAAAAATGTAATAAATCTTTCCCATAGTTGTTTGCAGACGCTATAACTTTTGCGCAAACCAATCAATATACGCGATTTTTTTTTTTTACCAAAAATATGCAGAAGAATATATATTGGCCTAAACTGATGAAGAAATTTGTTTTTTTTTTTAAATGTTGGGGATATTTATTATAGCAAAAAGTAAAAAATATTGTTTTTTTTTTTTTTTCAAAATTGTCGCTCTTTTTTGTTTATAGCACAAAAAATAAAAACCACAGAGGTGATTAAATACCATCAAAAGGAAGCTCTATTTGTGGGAAAAAAAGGATATAAATTTCATTTGGATACAGCATCAAACTCCTGCGCAATTGTCAGTTAAAGCGACGGAGTGCCAAATTGTAAAAAGTGCTCTGGTCAGGAAGGGGGTAAAATCTTTTTTATTTTAGAAACACGTGATTAGAGCCAGAGGCTCTAATAGGCTTCAAAAAAGGGTGGGCTCGGGGAGCAGAGCACTGTGCTCTGAGCCCACCCAGTTGTGTGACAATAGAAAATTAATATTCGCTATTGTCTTTCTGATTCTCCTCCTGGCCAATCAGGAAGTGGGTCCTGAGACCCATCACCTGATTGGCCGAGAGAAGAAGCAATCCTATTGGTCACAGAGGAGAAGACGCAGGGGAAGCGGCCGTTAAGCACCAGGAGGAGGAGATGCCCCCCGCGACCTAGATGGGGTAAGTGCAGTGCTGGTGACTGACCGACCGGGGGGGTGCCTGTGACCCTGTGATTGTTTGCCACCCCCCAAAAAAATATACCACCAGCTGCCACTGCCAATAAGTTCATCATTTTCAGAATGCTTGTAAAGAGATGGTGGTTGAAATAAACTAAGCAGGTCAGTCCAGACTTTTCCTTATCAAATAGTTAACTTCAATTCTTCTTGGGAGATACAAAGACATTTCCAAGCCACTTAAGTCTTGGTAGGTATAATCTGCCAGTGTGTTCTGTTTGGGTATATTTCCAGCTTGGAGTCCCTGATATTACATACTATGGAACTTCCAGGGACAACACTGACAGACACTAAGACCACTTCAATATACAAATTTACTCCAAGTAGTGTCACTATTCCAAGAAATTCCAGCCAAAAGCCTCAAAGCGGTTGTAAACCCCACTTGATCATTTTTACCTACAGGTAAGCCTTTGCACTGTTCAGGAGATAATCACCCTGCATACAGCCAATGACATCACTGGCACATGCGCTCTGAAGGTCCGGCATACCTTGCTGGAAATTCAGTGCTTCGTGCCGTAACCAAGTGACATAATCACGGCTCCGGCCAATCACAAAGCCGGAGCTTGCGAACCCGGAAGAAAGACGGGGGGAACATGTCAGCCCTCTCAGTGGTCACAGCACAGTGCTGGAGGGCTTCGTTCTAAGGTGAGTATTTCATAATGTGCTAGTATGCAATACATTAACAAATGAAGCCATTGCCATGCAGTTTTTTTTTTTTTTTTTTTTTTTTTAACATCAGCAGTTTACAAACGTTTTAATCAAGGATTATTAGCTAAAAATGTTATGTCTTGGTCTTGGTTCTTCCAGTAATTTCCACAGGTGAGGACAAGGACACTTTTGTATTTGTAAAATAAAATCTTTGCCCGGAAACTCAATTCATGTTTTTCTGACTGCCTACATTTACCATAAAATTCCAGCTTCCTATTCTTATACAAAACTAGAACTAATCTTAATCATGACCCTGAAGTGTAGCAAAGACCACCTCCAGAGAACCCCATATCAAACTAGGTGCATACCATACCTCTAAAGCATTATTTCTTTGTTCAAAGTAACAGGAGTACCCACCACACCTACCTCTATTACAACCAGGGCAAGTATTCCCATAGCTGGAGAATGTGCACAAAGAATATTCAGCACCAAAAGTCCCACCCCTATGCTAAGATCAACTCTATTGCAAAAAAAAAAAACTGTTTAGCGGTCCTAACTTGGATTTTAATATTAAACTTACATAACTCTACTCATAATGCAAAAAATGCATGGTCAGTGACTATAAAGAGAAAAGCCAACTCTTTCCACATCTGTCACCTGTAGGCACAGGTCAGCTGTGCCTAAGGGTGACTCCAGTCCTTACCACCACCTAACCTCCTAGGGGTTCCATACTACCATACAACATTCATAGAGGCACACATGGCTTTAACCTCTTTAGAACCGGCTGCCCACATTGTACGCCACTGGCCTCTCCCGGGTACAGGGTGAGCAGGGAGAAGGAACAAATAGATTTCAAGTAAAAAGCAGTATATAATACAAACATTACCACTTTTTAGACACACACTTAACCCCTTAATTACCCCCCGAGATGTTAACCCTTCCCAGCCAGTGTTATTAGTACAGTGATAGTGTATAGTATTATTATTGATCACTGTATTAGTGTCACTGGTGATGCCAGTGTCAATTATTCAGTTCTTACCCAGTGTTAGTTAGTGTCAGATTTACCGCTGCACTATCACAGTCCCACTATAAGTTGCTGATCACCCCCAATACTACTATAAAAAAATAATTAAATAAGAATTCCAGTATATATACCATAGTTTATAGACACAATAACTTTTTAGACAAACCAATCAATATACACTTACTGGGTTTTTTTTTTTTTTTACATTTGGGTCTAAATTTACAAAGATTTTTTTTTACTGCATATGTTTTATAGTAGAACGTAAAGAAAATATATATTTTTTAGTCTTTTCTTATTAATTTAATAAAAAATAAAAAAGGTGGTGATCAAATACCACCAAAAGAAAGCTCAATTTGTTGGGGGGGGGGGGGGGGGATGACATACATTTCATTTGGGTACAGTGTTGTATGGCCGTGTATTTACCAGTTAAAGTAACGCAGTGCTAAATAGCTGAAAATGGCCTGGTCAAGAAGGGGGTAAAACCTTCTGGAGCTCCAGTGGTTAAGCTCAATTCTGGCTTTCTGCATAAATAAATTAATTAATTAATTAATTAATAATAATATGCCCTTACATACTATAATTCTCATTTTGTATAGGAGGTTGCAATAAAGACACAAATATACCTTCAAATTTAGTTCTGCATAAGCAGGTGCTCCAGTCTTCTCCCCTACTGGCCCAGAATATGCGCCCTCAACATCATCACATACAATGTGTAATGATGTTACCAAGGGGGTGGCCACATGACCAGAGAACAAGAGTGGCTTTGGTGGACCAGTCATCAGTCAGGGGAGGAAGCCTCCAGGATAATGATGAGGAATACACTCCAATAGAGCATGCCAGCCCACAGTTCAACTTTAAATATGACAACACCATAGCACACTAAATCTTCATCATTTATATAGACAAGTGCACAACCTGATATCCTATACCCAGGGATTTTTTCTCAGAGAGTAGGTGCAGGAACTCTCCCCTTCCAAGTCACCCCTTGTCTCTGCCTTCTACCCACCTCCAAACACCGTCCCTTGGTTCTACCCCCAACCCACCTCCCGGTACCACCCATTTTAGAGAATACAAAACCAAGTATCATTTTATGGTGCTAAGTAATATGTATATGGAATTTGTTAATGATAACAAGAAAAGCAGTAAAACAGATCCTCTGTAACTAGCAACAATAGATTCACTCCAGTAACAATAGATCCATCCCAGAAACAATGGACCCCTCAGCAACAATCGACTTCCAACAACCAGCATCTATAGATCCTCCAGCAGCCAGCAACAACTGACCCCTCCCACAACAGTAGATCCCTCCGAACAATTATTGACCTTCCAGCAACATAAGACCCACACCCAGCAATAATAAATCCTCCTGCAGTAACTGTAGATCCCTGGCAGCCAGCATCAATAGACCCTCCAGCATCCCTTGCCACATTCAGTGCTGGAGGTGCCTGAATTGGGTTCCCGCTGAAAAAAACCCTGCCTATCCCTTCTCCTTCACAGCATTAAAACTACTATGAAATTAAAAGCAATTCTAAAGAGAGCCATCAGGTCAATCCTGAAATGGGGTTGGTCCTTCTTCCTTCTATAGCCATCTATCAGGCCTGCATATTGGCATACATCTCATGTGATAATTGCACATAGTTTTGACATTGTATAAAAATAACAATAAGCATATACTGCTGCTTGGCAGTTCTGATATGCAGCCATTATAACAGCGATAAAGAACTAACCATTATTTTTCAGCTGTGTAAACCATGCCCGGAAGACATACCGTACTGTAGAATAAGTGCCCGTAAATACACACCAGCCCAACATACAAATCACCGAGGGAATTCAACCTATTTGGGTCCTCTGTGACTCCTTGCAAGTGACCCTCACCCTCGTTCCATTTACATTTTTCATTTTCAGTCTGTGCTTCACCCTTGCAGCCAATTTGCAGAGAACACGCTGTACTTTCCCCTAAGGCAAAAACTTCATTTTTGATACATTTTCCCTTTTAATGTGTCAGGGTGAGATTTTCTCCTAATAAGTCCCCTAAAACCATATTCTGTTTTGTTGAGTGACTCGCTGCATGACTGCTTATTTAGGAAACATCTAAATTTATGCTAAAAATACATTTTCTGAGCCGCTGTTTGTGTTTTTTTGTGTAGACGCATAGCTTTGCTTAAAGGGACAAACCAGTTAAAAATAAATACTATTTAGAAGCATTCATGATGGCCATTTAGATCTATAAAATGTGTAATTTTCTGTGCCAGCAGTTCGTTGTTCTGACAAAGTCTCCATTGCTTTATGGCTGCTTCAGCTTAAAGTGACAATGCTGCTAGTTAAAGCAGAGTTCCGGCAGAAATATGACTTTTAAGATAAAAATACCCCTAGAATACTCATGCCTCGTGCAATGTAACAAAGGTATGCTGTAAACTATGCCCAGTTTTCTATCGGTGCAGCATTGTTTTCTTACTTCATGAGGTTTCTGCACAGCGTGGCCATCTCCAGTGTGGGCATCTGAAGCCAAAGTGTCCTCCTTCCTGGATTCCCTGCATGCTGGCTACCCAGCATTCACCTGCCGATCCTGCGCATGTGCAGTGCGATGCAATTGTGGTCAACTTGGCATGGCACAGCCATGCCAAGCTGACCAAGATTTTCCATAGACGCCAATGTTAAATGTTACTAGTGCCCTGCAATGCCAAGCTGGCCAAGATCTCCCAGGAGCCAATGCAAAACTGGAAATGAGGAGGAAGTGAAATTAGATAAGGGGAAAATTCAGGTACAGTAAGTGAACAGAAAAAAATAAAAAATAAATTGCCAATTCATTTTAAGGATTAGTGCTGCATGGTGAGGAGTGAAAAATGTGGGGTTGATTTACTGAAACTAGTGCATGCAAAATCTGGTGCAATTCTGCATAGAAATCAGCTTGCAGGTTTTATTGTCAAAGCTTAACTGAACAAGCTGAGGTTAGAAGCTGATTGGCTACCATGCACAGCTGCACTAGATTTTGCACTCTCCAGTTTTAGTAAATCAACACCTGCATCCTGTATGAATGTAGGAGTCACATGAAAGGACCAGAGCGCACATCAGGGGGCCTGGCATTTAAGACTCATATAAGTGTTGGATGCTGAAGATTCCTTTTTTGCCGCGTACACACAAGCAGAATTTGCGACAGAAAGAGTCCGATGGGAGCTTTTCATCTTATATTCCGACCGAGTGTATGCCCCATCGGACTTTTTCTGTCAAAAATTCAGACAGACTTAGATAGAGAACATGTTCTATATTTTTCCGACGGAACAAATTACTATCGGAAAAAGCGCTTGTCTGTATGCTGTTCCGACACACCAAAAACGACAAATGCTCTGAAGCAAGTATTAGATGGAAGCTATTGGCTACTGACTACTGAACGTCCGTTTTCTAGTCCCGTCATACGTGTTGTACGTCACCGCGTTCTAGACGATTAGAATTTGGTGTGACCGTGTGTATGCAAGACAGCTTGAGCGGAATTCCATCCTAACTCCGTCGTAACAACCTTCAGAGTTTATTCCAACGGCAAAACCGGTCGTGTGTACAGGGCATAACTCCAGGATAGAACTTTAACATTGGCCACGTGGGCAGAAGGTAGGGTAAGAAAGATTGTTTTACTTAGCAGGAAAGACCTTATTGAATATCTTCTAATGCTGCGTACACACAACGTTTTTTCCGTCAGAATAAACTCTGATGGTTTTTTCGACAGAGTTCCGACGGAGTTCCGCTGAAACGGACTTACCTACACACCATCACACCAAAATCCGATCGTTTAGAACGCGATGACGTATGATGGGACTAGAAAAAGGAAGTTCAACAGCCAGTAGCCAATAGCTGCCCTTGCGTCGTTTTTAGTCCGTCCGAACGGGATACAGACGAGCGGTTTTCCCCGATAGGAACTGATTCCGTCGGAAAGATTTGAAGCATGTTCTAGTTCTAGGTCCGTCAGAATTTTCGAAAGAAATAGTCCGATGAAGCCCACACACGATCGGAATGTCCAATGGAATGATTCCGTCGGACCTTTTCTGTCGTGTTTATGTGGCATAACTAGCAAATGAGTTGATTTTGGAGTTTGACAATATTTTTGTACAAACAATTCATTCATTAGGGGATTACAACTTGGCCTCCCTTAACATTCCTTAAATCTCTGTGGCTTCCCGAAGCACCTCTCAACACCTTCCACCAGTGTAGGAATATAAAGCAGATAGATTGTAGCATACTAACTTGCAAGCTAAAACAAACCATGTGCTATTTTTCTTTGCTACTTGTATAGTAGATCTGCCAAATCTTTCCAGGATGGTTTGGTGAGTTCTAACCTTGTCCCATTTAGAGGCTAAATTCACAAACCTTTAAAACAAAGATATGGGTCTTTTTTCATAGCCACATTATTGTAATGTTTCAATCTGATTCAGCTTAAATCCCACAAAACAATTAAAAGTCAGCTGCTAGAAATACTGTAGCGGCTGACTTTTAATATTAGGACAGTTACCTGTCCAGGGTTCTTGCGATGTTGGCACCCCAGCCAATTTTCAGATCAGCTCTCGGGTGCTGCCCATGCCATTCATGGTAAGGGAAACCGACAGTGAAGCGTTTCGGCTTTAAAGCCAGCTCCCTATTGTGCATGCGCGAATCGTGCTACATATTCTAACTGGCCCAGTGGTGGAGGAAGGAGGAGGGGCCAAACTTCTAAGGGACAGTGCAGTCTCCCAGAAGTGGGGAAGGGTACCTGTCAAAAACAGGTGCCCATTCCCCCCTCCCCCTCCCCCCCCGAAAGGTGCCAAATGTAGCACCTGGGGGGGGGAGCAGATAAGCGGAGCGTCCACTTTTGGATGGAACTCCGCTTAAAATGCGCTGCCACTTTAAAAAAAAAATGAATCCTTAATAAAGAATTTTAAAAAGAGGGATCCCTTCACTAGTGTTTTAGTTTTTGCTGTGATATTTCAGAATTTTGGCAAAATGTATTGGAGTCAATGGGGATGGTGAAATTACAGTGGTTTTGGTAGTTTTAAAAGGTACAATAAATAGCTCCCGAGAATTTAACTGGGTACACAAGGCTAAAATTTCAGCCGATTCCTGTTTTTTTGGCCAAAATTCGAGCTGTGGGAGGCCTTGTTGGCATTACCTGGGTTGACAATTTCCTAACTGAAAATTGAAAGAGCTGGGCAGTAAATTCCCTGCTGAACAGTAATTCCAGCTTATCAAATGCAATGATCAAGTATTCTGACAGCCGTGAGAGCAGGGGAGATTAGTCTATCCCCCCTGTTTACCGTGAATAAGGGTAGTCTACGGATTTATCTCAAGAGAAATGTTAATGGCTAACCCTACCAAAGTCTCCTTTAACTATCCTAAACATGTACAAAAAATGGCCCCTCAATAGCTTCAATATGTTACGTTTTGCTCCCAAAAGAAAAGGGCAAAAAAAGTTAAAGAAAAAAAAAAAAAAGAAAAAGTACACAAATATCTATCAAATGCACACAAATTAGAGAATAAAGACACAAACTAAATAAATATAAAAAGTAGATTTCATTTAAGCAAATTTTGCAACTCTATGAGCAAAATTGAGACTTTCCACTTTTGCGAAAATTAATTGATGGGAAAAATGGTGAAAGACAATCACAGAAGGATTTTTGGCCTGCATGACAAACACAACTAACTGCCCCTTTCATGGAAAGGACAGTTAGATGTGGTCTAAAAGAAGTGCAAGACATGAAGTGTGTCACAGTGCCTGGTGGCCATGGTGAAAGGTGGGTGTTGTCTTTAAGAACATGTCTCCTATTGTATCCATCTTTTCACATACTGTATATAAGCAACAAAAGGTGGATTGACTGTAAATGATGAAGTACTTCATGAGTTGAACAAGATGACTGCTGCTCTGTGAAAATGATACAGACTCCCCCAAAAAAAAGCTAAGCAAAATACAAAGCCTTCATCACAAATAGTCCTTATCATTCAGCTTCTATTAAAAAATGAACATTATTAACATTTTCACATTCTTCCAGCTAACGACATTCAGTCACATAACATCCTACAGCCCCTGGCAGTGATGTTGTGAGTAGTTGCTTGGAGGAAGAAAACTGCCACAGGGAATATGGAGGGAGAGGCAAAAGTCAGAAGCCAAGTTTTCACATCACACAACCTAATCATTTAGCATCGCTATTTTGATACAAAGCGGGAAGATTACACACAACGGATAGGGTCTTCAACATCACATTTTAATGTTTCCCGAAAGCTCATAACATTTTAACTCTGCAAGCAGGTTCTCAGCCGTGTTTGTAAGGAAAAAAAAAAAAAATTGTGAATCAGTACTGCTTGGATCTTGAAGAAGGGGACATACCCCAAAAGCTTGTCCTGAAAAATTGTATGTTAGTGCAAATAAAAAAAGTATCACGGACAGTACTCAATTTTCTTTGTAAGTAAGGAAAGGGAATGCAAAGTAGGCTGGGAACCACCACCTTGGTGAAGAAGAGAATGGAAGATCCACTGTAACTGGCTAAATTGGTCTGCTGGAGGAATGGGATGGGACGAGTAAAGTGGGAAGAATAATTAATAAACATATTCTTATTCTTTAGCACGCAAGTCCGCCTTTTTTGACCTGACCCAGCCCCAACCCTCCCTTAAAGTAGAACTGAAGGCAAAAGGCCTTTAGTTTTGGACAGAGTGGAGATGGATTACAACACCTATTAGGTTTTTATTGCTGTATATGTTTTTGTTGAGGAAATCAACACTCTCTATTTGTCCTGTTTACCATTAACATTAAAAGTGAAAGTAAAAGAAAATCCCAAATTTTGGGTTGTCCCCAGAAAAGTAATAGAAGGAAAATCTTCCAATGTTATGTTGACCTGGGGGCCCCAAGGGATTCCCTTAATTTGCAGGGATTTCCTCTCACTTCCTTTTTGGCTATGGGACAGGACCTGCTGGTATATCCTCCAATGGGAAAAAGATGGCAAGAAAAAAAAAATCTGACAGAGGTTATGACCCTCCCTTACTCTATCCATGAAAAATGTCATGCCTAAAGTTTTACTTTAAACTTGCTGCCCATTACATGGTAAACATCCAGATGTTTTACAACTGGTCACCTGACATTACAGGTTCTTTCTGTTCAGTGGCTGCTTTGGACAATCTTTGCTCCTGCACATTATGAGGCTTTTGTGCAGCAGTACTGTGAGCTCAGGCAGGCATGATAACCCCCATTGGAGGTATCCATCATGCTCTGGGCTCATATGAAGTTGGTTGAATGATGCTGGACTTCATTTAGTTTGGAAGAGAACTTACTGCAAGACACCTGAACATTGGGTATGTGAGGGACTACCCTAGGGATAAGGTAAGTATTGCAGAAAAAGCATGCTGTGCAAGTGATTTTTAGTTCACTGAAAAAGGTGGAGTTGAGTTTTACATCTCTTGGTAGGACAGCTACATTTCTTTGTAAAAATACACTGGCACATCAGGCACTAATTGTTTATGTCTACCCATGCCAGACCTCAGTGGTGCACGTCCTCCTTGTCTTTATCAGAGATCTATATTTATATGTTACATATAGATGAGAGAAGACTATGCATTTGTTTTAAAGTGCAGTTAGCCTGTAAAGAAAAATATTCAATGAAAAGGCCTTTGCCCTCTTTTCACTGGCGGATACCTCTTCAGAAATTCAGCTCAGCGAGCAAAGCATATAATCCTGTTTAATATGTTGATTTCTGTAACCAGAAAGGCAGCGGGTGAGCAGGGACCACAGGATTGCCATTATAGAACGGAGAATATGTTCACTTATTAATGTCTCCATGGTGATAAGGTGATGTACAATTAAACATAAAATTTTACATGAGGAAAAAGACTTTTAAAGTTTTTATGGTGCTATGTTTAGCATTTGGTAAATTTTTTAGTAACTCGTTTTATGATACCTTTTAGGCTCGGTTCACACTGCTGCAACCTGAAAGTCGCACGGCTTATGGTGCAAATTTGCCAGGCAACTTCCTGGCGACTTGAGTACTTCTTTGATGCGACTTGATGTGATTTTTTAAGTGACTATCGGGAAATCCTGGGTGATGCTTCTGTAATATTGGATCCAAATCACATCAATATAAATGAGGATCCGGCTTGGAGTCAACTTCTATTAAAGTCTATGGGCAAAAATTAGACATGCTATCTGCCAATAGAACTTACAAAAAGTGTATTCTATTCATCCAAAAATATAGAAAAATCAAATCAATATTCAACCAAAAAAAAAAATCAAATCATTATTCAACCAAAAAAAAAGGTCAAAGCAATAACTCCAAGGCCAATAAACAACACATTATCTCCTCCGATTCCGCAACATGTCTGGTTGACAAACGGCCATTCAGAAACGAACTGAAAAGCGCTAAATGAAAAACATGAAAAGAAAAGCGCGAATCAACACTCACCAAACTTTTACTAACACAAAATTAGCAGAAGGAGCCCAAAGGTTGGCATTAGATAACTGAAAAACCACGTAGTAGGTCTAGTACGTCACTACGTTTGTAATTGTTGGCCAACTTTTGTTGGACCGTGTGTATGCAAGACAAGTTTGAGCCAACACCCTTCGGACAAAATTCCACAGTTTTGTTGGCCAACAATCCGATCGTGTGTACGAGGCATTAGACTCAAAGGAGATTAGTGAGTGAGTTCTGGAGTAGAATTGCTCCATCTACTCCAGAATTGATCCATCTACTAAAGAAGGCTTCAGCAGCTAGTTGTTGTAAAAAAAAAAAAAGTTTTATTAATAATTTTTTATGATGAAATTCTATTATGTATCTTAGGTAAAAAAAAAAAAAAAATCCCAATAAATTTGATTGGTTTGTGTGAAAGTTATACCGTCTACAATCTATGGGATTTATACACTTTGTGGGAACTAACTAAAATCACCAGTGCCATCATTACAGTGATCAGTGCTAATAATATGTACTGTCACTGTACTAATGACACTGGGCAGCAAGGGGTTAACATCTAAGGGTTAAATATGTGCAAGTGTTCATGTGTGTACTGTGCGCTGCTTTCACTGGGTATCTAGTTGTAGATCCCCTGTCACTGAACACAGCTATGTGTCTTTTACACTCACAGAGCTGTGTTCCGAGTCGATTGCTGAGTGCCAGAGGTTAATGATTAGCCGGGACCCGGTAATCGGCCTGGGCTGGGCAAAATCACACACATATATATATATATATATATATATATATATATATATATATATATATATATATATACACACACACAGTATCTCACAAAAGTGAGTGCACCCCTCTCATTTTTGTAAATATTTTATTATATCTTTTCATGTGACAACACTGAAGAAATGACACTTTGCTACAATGTAAAGTAGTGAGTGTACAACTTGTATAACAGTGTAAATTTGCTGTCCCCTAAAAATAACTCAACACACAGCCATTAATGTCTAAACTGCTGGAAACAAACGTGAGTACACCCCTAAGTGGAAATGTCCAAATTGGGCCCAATTAGCCATTTTCCCTCCCCGGTGTCATGTGACTAGTTAGTGTTACAAGGTCTCAGGTGTGAATGGTGAGCAGGTGTGTTAAATTTGGTGTTATCGCTCTCACTCTCTCATACTGGTCACTGGAAGTTCAACATGGCACCTCATGACAAAGAACTCTCTGAGGATCTGAAAAAAAGAATTGTTGCTCTACAAAAAGATGACCTAGGCTATAGGAAGATTGCCAAGACCCTGAAACTGAGCTTCAGCACGATAGCCAAGACCATACAGCGGTTTAACAGGACAGGTTCCACTCAGAACAGGCCTTGCCATGGTTGACCAAAGAAGTTGAGTGCACGTGCTCAGCGTCATATCGAGGTGTTGTCTTTGGGAAATAGACGTATGAGTGCTGCCAGCATTGCTGCAGAGGTTGAAGGGGTGGGGTCCAGCCTGTCAGTGCTCAGACCATATGACGCACACTGCATCAAATTGGTCTGCATGACTGTCATCCCAGAAGGAAGCCTCTTCTAAAGATGATGCACGAGAAAGCCTGCAAACACTTTGCTGAAGACAAGCAGACTAAGAACATGGATTACTGGAACCATGTCCTGTGGTCTGATGAGATCAAGATAAACTTTTTTGGTTCAGATGGTGTCAAGCGTGTGTAGCGGCAACTAGGTGAGGAGTACAAAGACAAGTGTGTCTTGCCTACAGTCAAACATGGTGGTGGGAGTGTCATGGTCTGGGACTGCATGAGCACTGGGGAGCTGTAGTTTATTGAGGGAACCATGAATGCCAACATGTACTGTGACATACTGAAGCAGAGCATGATCCCCTCCCTTCAGGGACTGGGCCGCAGGGCAGGATTCCAACATAATGACCCCAAATACACCTCCAAGACGACCACTGCCTTGCTAAAGAAGCTGAGGGTAAAGGTGATGGCCAAGCATGTCTCCAGACCTAAACCCTATTGAGCATCTGTGGGGCATCTTCAAACGGAAGGTGGAGGAGCGCAAGGTCTCTAACATCCACCAGCTCCATGATGTCGTCATGGAGGAGTGGAAGAGGACTCCAGTGGCAACCTGTGAAGCTCTGGTGAACTCCATGCCCAAGAGGGTTAAGGCAGTGCTGCAAAATAATGGTGGCCACACAAAATATTGACACTTTTGGCCCAATTTGGACATTTTCACTTAGGGGTGTACTCACTTTTGTTGCCAGTGGTTTAGACATTAATGGCTGTGTGTTGAGTTATTTTGAAGGGACAGCAAATGTACACTGTTATACAAGCTGTACACTCACTACTTTACATTGTAGCAAAGTGTCATTTCTTCAGTATTGTCACATGAAAAGATATAATAAAATATTTTCAAAAATGTAAGGGGTGTACTCACTTTGTGAGATACTGTATATGAATGTATATATATATAAATAAATAATATATATAAAATAAAAAGGAATGAAAAGAAAAGAGGGGCGCACCAGCCTAGTGCATTATCCCAAATGTATTTATTTTATGTAAAAATTATAAAAACTACTCACAAGCATGAAGATAGGAATTTGCTCATGCAGGCCACTCATCCATGGCTAGACAGTCCTGGAATCAGCAGTCTCCAGATCATAGGGGGGACCTCACTGGGGCCCCTGCTGGCTAATGCGTTTCAAAGGTTTTCCTTCTACCTCAGAAGGAAAGCCTTCTCTCACGTTCAATCTCATTAATAACATTAAACAAAACAAATAGAAAGGATGAATCTCCCTAATGAGGGCATAGGAAGCCAATGCCAGATTAAACTACAGTGGGATAACATTGAACTAAGTAATGTGAATGTCTGCCACTAGATGGAGATGACCATCACCACTGTATATTACATGTACGTAGGCTGTGCCAATTTTTTTACAAACTGACAGCTGAAAGAAGATGAGCTTTTAACCACTTAAGCTCCGGACCATTTGGCTGGCCAAAGACCAGAGCACTTTTTACGCTTTAACTGACAATTGCGCGGTCGTGCGACGTGGCTTACAAACAAAACTGACGTCCTTTTTTCCCCACAAATAGAGCTTTCTTTTGGTGGTATTTGATCACCTCTGCGGTTTTTATTTTTTGCGTTTTTGCTACACGTGCCATTCTGCCGACCGGCGTGAGCCGGTCGTAAGTGGTTGAGAGGCAAACTGTAACGTGAACCTAATGTCTATGGTTTGTGTACTTTAGGTCGTTATTGGGAACATTACATTAATACAGTATTTTCTCTATAGAGTCTTTCATGTAAAATTTTGGTGTCTTTGAGTTGATTCATTTTTTGTCCCTCTTTTTGTAAACAATTTAAGAAAGCCTCATTGTAATTTTCTTTCAAGATTAAATCAATATTATATTGATCCTTAAGCGGAGTGGGGCCCATAGGCCAGTGCCTATTTGTTAATCCAGCAGTGCAGGCAGTGCTAAAAACATGTCAGGAGTTCTAATCTTTTTCCACTTTACCCAAAACTTAAAAAAAAAAAAAATTACCTTTAGTTAACAGATCGCTTGGGAGCGCCTTGGTTTATGAAGGGTTAAGTTAAAGTTAAGTTACTAAGTTACTTCAGATGCAAAGTGAGTTTCAATCCAATACACAGCAGCCAATAAAGTGCACCTGTACACACAAAGAGCATATTACACTGGCACCTGGAAACTTAGCGCTGTTTGGATAGATCATTAGACTTCATCCAGAAAAGTAAGCAGAAGACCCTAACCTTGCATTAACTATTGGATTCTGGCATGCCTCCCATCAAGAAACTTTATAGTGTGATGCCCCATGGCCAACAGAGGAAGACTGGATAGTGGAATGCTTCCTATATATTATCTTTTTGCCAAAGTTCCAACCCCCCCCAACAACAACTGCAGTACCTAAAATGTTAGGATGACATCACTGTACAAGCACTATGTAGCCTGTTGTGCAGGGGGAATATAAAACACCATGTAAAGATTAATTTCATATAAGCAGTATGTGGCCCCTGATGACGTCATATTTGACGAAACTTACATAGGGCAAAGTTATAAATTGAGATGTCACCATGAATGAGCAGCCGCCATTGGGATTCTGGGAATCATAATTTATGCATTTTTTCTCAGAGAATAGGTGCAGGTACTCCCCCCTTCCGAATCACCCCTTGGCTCTACCCACCTCCGAGCACCATCCTTTGGCTCCACCCCCTACCCACATCCCAGTGCCACCCCTTTTAGAGAATACAGAACCAAGTATTATTACGGTGCTAAGCAATTTGTATTGAATTTGTTAATGATAACAAGAAACACAGAGAAATTGATCCCCTGCAGCCAGCAACAATAAGTCCCCCTAGCATCAGTAGACGTCTTGTAATAAAATACCCGCAAGCAACAATAGATCCAACCAGGCAAAAGACCACTGACAGCAACTTAGCTCTCCCAGCAGCCAGCATCAATAGACCCTTCCCTCAACAGTAGATCCCCCCTAGCAACAGCTGACCCCCCAAACAGCAATAGCCCCCCGCCAGCAACAATAGACCCCCCCGCCCCCACTGACAATATATTCCCCAGTAGCTAACATCAATAGACCCTCCAGCACACCACAGCACCCCTTGGCATTACCTACATTCAGTACTGGGTGTATCAGAACTGTGTTCCCCCATGTTCCTGCTGAAAAAAGCCCTGGTACTAACAAATTGTATTTAGTGAAATGTTTGGGGTTTTTTTTTTTCTTTGCACATTTTGTATATTAGTACATCATGGTCAGTATTATAATATATATATATATATATATATATTTATATAAATATATAATTGATTTCTGAAAAAAAGTGCTACATTATTGTTCATATTTTCCAGGAGTTCGACCCTACTTTTCCATTTGCCTGTAGATTAATATCTTTCTGTTGAAATCTATGTACATGATACAGTGCTGACTCACCATGAGAGCAAAATATAAAGTGCAAAAAAAAAAAAATTAAACTTGGTAGGAGCAGCACAATTATTCAGCTTAGTTCACCATAAGCGTTTTGTACAAATGGGACAAGAAGTCTCCACGGGATTTTGCCGATAAGAATTCTAATTTTACTGTACGAAGAGATGCAGTCTGTCACACAGATGCTTTGTTCTTTGCAAAGCTGATCCCGTGCATTCAGCCCAATATTTTCACTGCTGGTTGGGCAATAACATGCACAGATGGCTTTTCAGTCCTGCTCATAGAGCAGCTCCATTCACCCGAAGCTCTTTAAGTGGCATCATGTTTAGTCTCTTGTTGGACAACTGCTACCACAACAGCTCTAATTGCTAAGAAAAATTGGTTATCAGAGACACTAAAAATCATCATGGTAAGGTACATGTAACCTCGGGCTCGTCGGAACAATACATACTGCAAGTCACAGCATTCATGCAACAATTTTTAGCCGCAGTTGCAGCAGACAGTTAAAATGCATATCTGGGAGCTGTGTTAGCCTGACAAAGAATATGCCATTGTGTCCATCCTGCCTAAAATTTACCCAGTTGTGGCAGACAGCACAGCCAGGTTGGTGACATCAGTTTTTTCTGTTGCAGCTAAGCATTTCGGCTTGGTCACCAACTTCCAGATGGTCCAAAGCAGAAATTCAGCCGGCAACTCAATAACTCCTTCTTATTATCCTTTATTTAGCTACATCATATACACAGGATCAACGCTGACTTGTTTCGGCCATGACAGCCTTACTCATAGGCTAGTGGCTATGAGTAAGGCTGTCATGGTACGGACTCTGCTTGGAACGCAGGTGGAGTGCATACAGCTCCAACCAGCGTTACGCTGTCATTCCCTTACGGGGTTGTTGTGTTTTCCAGGCACGTACTTGTACCCAGCGATAGTAGACTGCTGGATTCTTTTCTTAGTTTAATATTACAGCCTATTTGTTTAGGTTTTTAGTTTTTTAATGTTAACTCCTATTGAGTGTGTATGGAGTTTTTTTGAATAAAAAATCTTCCCTTTACCTACTACACCATGGGAGCCTCCTATTCTTTTTCTCCATGAGGGAGCCATTGTGATACTTCAACTCAACATTACAGAAATTACCCTGGATGTTCTGTAGGATTGTGGTGGAGAGGATATCGTGACCGTGATACCCCATTAGTTTTGCCCCCTCTTTTGGGGTTGGTGGATCCGGGGAGCCATTGGGAACACCTTAAACCAACAGTACGGAAACCACCTGAATGCCCTACATGATCGTGGTGGAGAGCTGACCGTGATCGAGATACCCTATGCTGTTTTGCCCCTCTTGGGGTCGTTGGATTCGGTGAGTGGGGACCCAAAAGGGGGAGCACCAAAGTCACAGAAATCACCTGAGAGCACTCCTGTCACGGGTTTCTCTTGCTAAGAAAATTCCTTGGAACATTGTGGTTGAAGAGTTTTTTCCACTTTAAGGACTATGATATTATTAATTGTTTTATATTTGCAGTCATGAGGGTGAGGTGCAATCACCTGTTCACTGGACTCTGATCACTAATGTGAAAATATTTGGCACTATTTAGGTAGATTACATTATATAGTAATACTTGCACCGGATAGGTAGAGCACTTTTACGGTTTTATGTTTGATTTTTTATAGTTATGATTTGGATTATACTTATTTCACTTGTGGCGATGTATGGTGCAGACCTATCACAGATGTAGGGGTCTCAGCACACATCCTTTATATATAAGGCATTTTTGTATCTGTACACAATCACTGAAGATCACTCTTGTTTAAATAATTTTGGTGTATATTTAATTTTTGTAATATCAGGTACCTACTAGGTTGAGTGGGGGTCACCACTTCTGGATTTATTATAATCCATCAGACAATCCCGTCCCCTCCCTTACATTATCCCTAAACCCTGTAGGGAGTGCCACACACCCTTTTAATTTATATTCCAAAAGCTGAAAATTGGCCTGGCCAGGAAGAGGGTAAAAGTGACCAATAGGCAAGTGGTTAAAAACAAGAAGCTTTAGGCTGGGTTCACACCTATGCGAATTGGATGCCGCATCCAATTCGCTTAATAGGAGATTGCAACCGGCTCTCTATGGAGCCGGTTTACATATGTCCGGGACGGCTGCGGAGCGCACTGCACACTGTGCGTCTTTGGCTCAGTTTCAGGGCCGAATTCAAGCAAAGATTTGGCCCTGATTCGTCTCTGAAACTGAGAACGGGGATGCACAACGTTCCTGTGCGATTAGCAGCCGGTTCTAGTGCGATCTGAGCCTTACAATCATTATAATGGTATGTAATGAATGCAGCTATACTAAATTGTGTTTTTTCTATGTATGCCTGAAGTTAGATTTAGAGGTGAACTCCAGACAAACAGTGAAAAAACATACATGTGAATTATTTTACTTGCCAAAACATTTGCAAATCTGGTCAACCAATCATAATTCAGACACTCCTGCCAGACAGCACAGTTAGGTATGTGTCCTCCATGCAGACTGTAGTGCAGTTACCTAAAACAGCCTGTTCTATCCCAACCTAAAACTAAGGAATAAAGGAGCAGAAACAAGCCAATTAGTTCATCTCTGTGTTCTACTCTCCTCTCTATTCTCCTGGCAGCTCTAAGCAAAGCAGTGGAGCCCGGATTGAATCAGATTGCTGCCCCATCCTCTTCTAGTCTGCTGTGCAATATATTATAACAAGCTGATATCAAAACAGATTCAGGTACTTCTGCTGATTGTATACTAACTGACTGGTTTGAATACATACATAGATTTTTTTCATTATAATTATTTGCCCAAAGTTTATTCTAAGTAAGGTGATCCGCAAACTTAAAATTTATATCCTGGCAAAATAAAAACCAAAAACCTATTCAGTACATCTCTGCACATTTTCCTGATGCATTATCCCTTTAAAAACAAAGCAAGCAGGGCCATGCTGCCATTGAGGCCAATTGAGGAAACTGCCTCAGGCAGCCCAGTGGTGGACCGTGCTGGGGCCAGAGCTTCTATACCAGATTCTCCGTTAGTAGCATTACCCCCTTAAGGACCGCTGGCAGATGATGGTCAAAGGCACAGTCACTGCACGCTTCCAGCACAGATCATGATGACCTGAGTTCTCCTTTACCAATACAGAGGATGCCAGCACAGTTCAGGCATGCTGACACAAAAAGCAGGCTAGGGGATGTCTTTTTGTGGTTTTATTGTTGAAACACTTGGAAGGGGTGTAGGGTAGCGTGGGATACTGCAGAACCACTAACAGAAACAAGAGTGCAAAGGGGAGGGGGGAATTTGGTGCACTAGAAGAGTCCCCAAATGATCAATAGACCATAAAGAGGCAATGACCGTCTTAGAGAAACGGAGTCCAATGGGCTAAACACAGTGGCTGCCGCTCTAGAGAGCTAGAAGATACTCTATAATGTAAAGAGGAGAAAAAGCAGCACCGTCTGAGTGTAGCATGTAAGTCATTTTGTTTGAAGGCAACAAAGTGGCAACTCAGATGACGCTGCTTTTTCTCCTCTTAACAGAAACAAGAGGACTCTCTTCTCTATGAAACAAGAAAAGGCCGCTCCAGGTAAGTGAGTCTCTGGTTAATCCCCTCACACACTAGTCAGGTGCTAGCCCAGCTCGCATGCTATGTAACATAAGGAAATGATTCCGGACGGCTGCACTTCCAAAAATCATTTTATTGAAGCTTCATATGACAAGATGTTGACAGATAGAGCAGGGACAAAAAGGTAGACGCGTTTCCCGCAAATGTTAGCATTTAGTCATGACCAGGTAATGATTAAGTGCTAACATTTGCGAGAAACTTGCTACCTTTTTGTCCCCTGCTTCATCTGTCAACCACTTGTCAAATGAAGCTTCAATAAAAGGATTTTTGGAAGTGCAGCCGTCCCGAATCATTTCCTTATGTTACACTCTTCTCTATGCTGCAAACTTTAAGGCCAGTTCTTCTGCACAGCTCAGAACACACTCTTCCCATGCAAGACTAATAGAGGCCAGAGATATGTACTCCTCAAGAGGGGAACTACTTGACCCAGCTTTAAAGGACAATCCTCCCACAGGAAACTGGAGGAGACTGATGTACAGTATGTACCTCTCAGGAGAGGAACTACTAAGCTCAAAGTCTTTCCAAATAACTAGAGGAGACTGATCGGTATGTACCTCTCAGGAGAGGAACTACAAGGCACAGCAATCCCAATAGTACAATAGGATCATGTGGCAAAACAGTACTCATGGGGCCAGGAAAGTAGCTGTGCCCACTCAGCTTTCTCCAGGTGACTTCCAGTGAAACTATGCTGACTGGATCCTTAGGTGAAATCTTATGGTGCCCGAGGGTACCCTCTTAGAAATAGGCCCCCCAGCTATGCCATAGCCAGGACATTGATAAACAGCAACTTGAAACAGCATAATGGCTGGAAGTAGGGGGTAGCCACCTGAAAAGCACACAGGGTACATGCCGCTCCAAGGCAGCCTGCAAGATCCTAAACTGCTGTAATAACCTGGGTGCCTACCTGGTCCACAGCTAATGTACATCAAAGGATGAAGGTAGCGGCACTCCAGCAATAAAACAGTGTTTTTACTGAATTATGCCATTAAAATACAAAGTAGCAAAAATACATACACACAGTCCTTGGACAGCCAGTAAATGCGTTTCACATGTCAATGCTTATTCAGCCACCCCCTACCTGAACAGGTGAAATCTCTGGAAAGGAAGCCCTGCTGTTCTACAACTATTTAAGTGCTCCTCAGCCACCTTCTTGGCACACTTCCCCAGGGATTGGCTGCAGCACCTTAAATATTCATGCTGCCCATTTGCCTTGCTCCACTCATATGTTCCAGAACTTTCTGGGAGGCAGGGAAGAGCAATCAAACTTGCAGCCTGTGAAACCCAGAACAGCCAAAATAAATCAATCATTGCTTCAATGACTACTAAGGAGCCAAAAGACTAAATTTATCTAACTTATCCTAACCTATCCTAGCAACCTTACTAGGAGGATACTACAAGTGTTTAATGCATGTTCAGGCCTGTGTATGTTCAGACTCCAGGCTGTACAGCTGTACAGCATCACTGACCGGACCATAACAACCAATGGCACTGTGAAGTAAGGGCCATCTGTGCCCTATCAACCAATGGTGCTGTGCAGCCAGACCTCCAGCATTCTGGAAACCAATGATGCTACCAATTACAGCATTCGCAGACTGCATTCTGGATGCTACCTGAGGGAATCTGTGAATACTGTATTTAACAGTGTCAATGGTTGTTAGGACGTTGGTGGCCTGGTTACACGGCATCATCGGTTGCCCAGAGCACAGGGGCTGAGCATGCACAGGGCTGAACATGCATTAAAGATGGAGAATCTGGTCCCGACAGCAACTACAGCTAAATACCTGTAGGTTTTCAGGAAATCTATAGGGCTCCTAAATACCTGTATGAGCTGACAACTCTGCTTCTGCTGCACTGAAACTATATTGTCAGATTGCCTCCCCCTTACGTTATGGAGATGAACAGAGTCAAGTCCCCCTTACGTTATGAAGCTGTGGAGAAGGGAAGGTATTCTGCATCCAACTGGGCAGGGCTGACAACACTGCTCATAATTTCAGTGCAGCAGAGACACAGTTGACAGCTCAAGTAGGTAATTAGGAACAGTATGAATTTCTGCCAGAACATACTGTAGGTCTATTTAGAAGAGCTAAATGAGGGACACTAAGGAGGAAAGAGGGACAAAGAGATTTGGTTCCAAAAGAGGGACACATTGGGAGGTATGCTCAGAGGTTCCCTTTAAAATTTCATAAAATCCAAAACTTGAATAGCTAGCTTATGGCATAAGAGTATTACATCTGAGTGTGCTGTTTTTTTTTCTTTAAAACGTTGTGTTGTGGTTATAATTGTTGGCAGCATGTAATGTAAAGTACTGAGAACTATATACTGTATGCATTATACCTATCTATCCAGCAGGTGGCACTGTGGTGTGTATCTATAGTAATGTAATCAGAGGAAGTGTTATCTCTCTCAGTGTATGTAGTTGTATCCTCCTTCTTCCTGTTCTTGTCTCCATGATGAAAAAGACATGCTCTGATATTCCTCCATGAAAGTAAAGTATTCTCTGCAAACAAGAAGCTTCCAGTACATGATTTCAATACTCTGCACAACAGTAATTACCTAGTGACCCTGCCAATCCCCTTTTCAGAGTGGCATTGCTATTGCAGACTCTCTTCCTTTCTTCTGCATTGCCACTCAGTCTG
The DNA here is from genome assembly GCF_042186555.1 of Aquarana catesbeiana. Taxonomy (NCBI): domain Eukaryota; kingdom Metazoa; phylum Chordata; class Amphibia; order Anura; family Ranidae; genus Aquarana; species Aquarana catesbeiana. Next base: position 363,845,923 of record NC_133329.1, read on the forward strand.
AGCATGCTCCGAATTCTTTCTTTACTCTTCAGCAAACTGCCCAACACAACACTCCTGCACACCATGCAGAGCAGCTCAAGGATCGTGATTGACAACATAGCATTTACTCATTCATATAATATTATTTTTATCTATGATATGATATATTTATAATAAGCAGCAGAGCAATCAGGAAACACTCCTCTGTCAATCACGATCCTTGAGCCACCCCTGCATGACAAAGATTTATTTGTACCATAATAAACGTCCATGTCCGTAAATGACTAAAGCATTGCTTTCATGGGTTTCAATCTACATAATGCTATTTACATTTAGAATTTTTGTTTCAATCACTTGACCTCTAGAGCTCGGCCCCACATATTGCACATAGACATGCTGAAGAAATGGCGAAGGATCGCATGACCAATGTTAAAACTACCTAAAAAGGTATTTTCAAGCCTTCTAATTCTATCAATATATTGACACTGATTTTAACGACACCACACACTATATATAAATTAAAGGAAAAGTATGGGCAACACTTTTTTGACCATACTTATAATGTAGGCACTTATTTCTGAACTCCTGTCAACCAGATTCAGCCGACAGCAGACTTTACAGAGCCAGTCCAGGCTCTAGAAGGATCCTGACCATATTGTCAGGATCCACCCAGATGCCTGACTGACAACTGGCCCAGCCTCCCAGCGTGCCACTGAGAGCTTGAGTCAGCCACTCTTGTCCCCTTCATTGCCCATCGCTCCAGTGGCAATCACCGCTATCTGCTCAGGATAGACCAGAGGACTCAACGATCAGCAGTCAAGTGATCATTTGGTTCTCAGTCCTAGAGTTGGCGGGGGACAGCTGCCACATAAGTGGGCATGACTGTTTGTTTTGTAAAAATATGCACTTCTCTTTTAAAGCATGTGCACATGGATTTAATGACACTTTGCGATCTATTTATAAAAGATTCTTTGGACAAAGGTAAAACACATTCTGAAATGAGGAAATATACCGTATTTGGCAACTAGCTGATGCTAACATTTATGGGGATTACTCTATTAGAGAAATTACAGTGAAAAATTCATGCAACATGCACAAATGTGTTTGACATTCGTCCAACTAATGTTTTATAAACAGATCCCCCTTTGGGATCAGTCCCTGCAAATCTGGAAAAGAGATTGTCTTGGAAACTTAAATCAGTAAAGAAAACCAAGCAACGGTCCTAGGAACAAATCTTCAAGACCCAGGATAAGTAGCAATGTATCCTGAAACTGTAACAATCATTATTATCTTTTTATAGGACAATATAGCTGAAATATAATTTCTAAATGCTCTGGAATTACATTTTTCTTCCCCTATATTCAGCTTTCCTCAACTTACTGAAGCGGGACCTGCATTAACATGGCCCACTTCCTTCTGATCACTGTCTATTCTGTGACATCCCCCCTCCTCCGTCCACCCTGTTCTTGTTTGACAGCGGCACATAACAATGTGCATGATAATCCAACTGAACACCTACTTTTTGCTGAGGTAGAAATTTGAATGTAAAAAAAATTAAATAAAATGCTGATACACGACATCAGCGCACAGATTCTGCGCGTGGCAAAAATGTATCCGCACAGAGTAATGTAGACAGGAAATGTTCAGTGAACTGTGCACTCCCTGTGTTCGATCGGCAGCTGCAAAACGCAGTATAAAAAGCACTTGTAGTCATTTATGCCAAGCAGATTTGCCCTACGGAAAAATAAATCAGCGGACAGAAAATCATTCTCAAGCCAAACATAATATCACATAAAACATAATAAAAATAATGTGTGTGGAAGCACTACTTCTATGTTGAAAATAGCTAACGTCAATATTCTTTATCAGATATGTTTATATTCTAGATTGTAAGGTGACTATGGGGGTGATTTACTAAGAAGAAAGCACTGCACCAGTTCATACATTAATTGGTGCGCCGGAAAAATCATTAATTGAACATGCGAACTGGCGCACATTGAAGTGCAAATAACGGTAATAAATACCCGCATATGTAAACTGCAAATGTCGCTAGGCTGATTGCGTTTTCCTCATTGATAATAGCGCACGCCCAATATAATTAGTTAATTTCATCTCATTCGATGTGTTTTGTTAGCCAATTAGTAGGTGTACTCAGTTAGTTAACCCTTTTAAAGCTAATCTCAATCCTATCACTTCTAATATGTCTTTAAAATGTGTTTTTTTTTCTTTTTTTACCCAAATCTTTCAATACATTACAAAGAACAGAGAAGTGTTTCTAAACCCAAAAAATTAATATTTTCAGATCTTAAAAAAGGTGACCATACACTGCAATCAATCAGGTAGATCTTAAATAAATTACATGAAGGCCCCTCTCACACTGGGGCGTCAGCGCCGTCGGCGGTACCGCTATTTTTACGGGGGGTTTCGGTTTTCGCTAGCGGACAAAAAAGGGTTAAAACGACCCACAAAGCGCTGCTGCAATGGAGCCCATTCAGTTCAATGGGCAGGAGCGGTGAAGGAGCGGTGTATACACTGCTCCAAAGATGCTGCTTGCAGGAGTTTTTTTTAACGTCCTGCAAGCGCACTGCTTGCAGGACGGGACAGGAGATGCTCTTTACAGGCGCTATGCAGGCTCTATTTTTAGCGCTGTAGCGCCTGTAAAGATACTGAAAGGGAACTTAGTGCAAGAGCCTGTTTGATTTCCTATATTTTGAATTAATTGTTCAATTGCGTCTTCCTATTACCTATTTTCCCTAAATATCCAGTTGTACAGAGATTGGCCAATCAGATTGCACAGTGCGTGACCATCTTAATTGCCAAATTTGGAATGTAGATATGCCATGACCCACTTGTATTTTCCAAACGATATTTCTTGGGCATTATACAAGGCAAATGAAAAAACACCTTTTTTCAAGACATGTTAGAGTGATCAGGAATCTTCAAACTACGGCTCTCCAGCTGTTTTGGAACTACACATCCCACGAGGCATTGTAAAACTCTGACATTCAAAGACATGGCTAGGCATGATGGGAATTGTAGTTCCTGAACAACTGGAGGGCTGTAGTTTGAAGACCCCTGTGCTAGACCATTATTATGCCTCCAGAATTGGGAGTGTGGCATCTACCCAACTTCTCTCTGCTGGTGGATACAAGAATCTACATATATAGAAATATCTATATATACACACACACACACACACACACTGAAGCAGGAAGCAATATACATTGGCCCGGAAGGGAATCTGTACACAGGAAGGAGATGTGTGTTTTGAGGCCAAATCATTTAGACATACACACATGACCCACACAAACACCACCCCATGTAAAAATAAATCAAAAATTATCTTAATTTGCAAATAAGGATCATCAGTGAGCAGGCATGGTGGTGGGAAGAAATTAGCAGCAGTACAAGCAACTTCCTGGAGGGGCGTGATGTCATTCCTGTGTGCTGGCCACAGCTTCCGGGAACCAGATATGCGCCACGGGTACATACCTCCGCGTATGCAGCAGATACATGCCCATCTCACATACACAGCGGTCGCGCATCTAGATGCATTTGGTGCATCTAGCTGCAGGAACCCATTTTTTATGGAAATTAATAGTAAAGCAGAAGCAGATTTCCAGGACTGGACTAACAAATGTTTCTAGTGAAAGGCAAGTGGTGTTTTCTATTAAACAAGGTCTAAACGGGCCATTGACATGCATCACAGTTGAAATTAGGAATGTGTCTTTGCAAAGTTAAACTAAATTAAATGCTTTCTTATTTTTGCTTGAGGATGGAGTGCAGAGGGATTAGAAGTCATGTCAGTTTTTGGGGATGTCTGTACCCCTGATAGGGTGAAGACACCTCCCAAGTTTTGCCAGTTTCTCCTTCAAATTTATTCACTTTCTGTCACACACAGGAAGTGAGGGTAAAACCCTACCAATGTCTTTCCTTGGGGACACACAAGTCAGTCTAAATCATTTTCCCATTAGGTACATTGCACTCTAGCATTTTGCTGTGTACACCCCAAATTATTAGGTATCTTGGACTTTGGGGTTTATTTACTGAAGACAAATCCACTTTAATGCCTCATACTAACCTCTACTACCTTTGTACTAAATAAAAACTGAAGCTACAATGATTTAGCCACTTCCAGTTTCAGATCCTCTGTTTCCTGGCTGGAACAACTAGGAGAACATTTAATGGAGCACATCTGTGTTCAGTTATATGTTGGAAAGGACAGGGGAGACGCTGGAGTCTACTAGACCCATGATGTCTTCATAAAGAGTACCTGTCACCTGCCCATTGGCTTTGTCATTTTTCGTCACTTCCAGTTTTTGGTGTCCCTTTTCCATGGGAACAACCAGGGGAACATCAAACCAAGCAGATCTGTGCTTGGTTAGATGCTGTGAAGAGCAGGGGAGACATCGGGGTCTATTAGAAATATAAGTATCTGTCACCTGCCCAATACAATCACATAGGAGTGATTATGTACCCCTTATGATAGCAATAAAGGAAAGATTAAATAATAAAAAAAAAATTTAAATAAACTGTATTTAAAAAAAATAAAAATAACGGTAGCCTTTGTTGCCAAGCGTGAAATATCGCCACAAATGTCAGAGTGAGAGCAATAATCCTAGCAACAGAGCTTTTAAAGTGTAATTTAGGGAGATTTTCGTGTACCGTAATTGTTTGCAATATTATGGCCGCAGGCAATTTTAAGACTTGACATGTTTATTATCTATTTACTCAATGCAACCTCATCTTTGCTATTTTACCAAAAAAATGGGTATTAAATTGTGAGTGTTTGCAAAAAAATAATTTTATTATATTTTTCCATAAAAGTTGCATTTGATAAACAGTTGCGCAAATATCATGATAAATTTCATTATCTTTTTATTCTGATGCAAAATTGCATCATCTTTTTATTCTACATGGTCTCTGCTTTCAGAGAATATACAGTACATTGTGTTGGGGGTTTAAGTAATTTTATGGCCAAAAATGAAGATTTTTTACAAGTGTTCAAAAAAGGAAAAAAATGCTTTGGTTGCAAAGTGGTTAAGGGAACAGGCTAAAACAAAGGTAAGGAAAACTGTATGAAAATGAAGCAACAGTAATCATTAGCAGTACACTTGGCTAAAAATGAGCTTTTAAAGTCCGACCCAAGGGGGGTTTCTACCAACCTTTAACCTTTAAAATTACTTACTCTAAGATTTTGTACATTAGGAACGGGCCTCCTACGTATTTGCTGCTCTAAATTATGGTGGTCAACATATAGGCAAGTCACTACATGAGATATTTGTGACCTTACATGGGCCTTTACAAAGCAGCAGTCATGTTTCTCCCCTAGGTGAGAGTTGTGTTTTTTCTCCAAGCTCCCTGTACGTACACAGATGTACAGTATCACAGGGCTTTTGGGTCCTTATAGAGTCCTGTGGCACAGCTGCGCATGTGATGGTTTCCCCTGACCATGCGTACATGTGGGGTTTGCTATGCATGTGCACAGAGGGCTATTAGTGAAGTCCCAAACCTTCCCAATCTTTGCACATGCATGAAAAATCAACTACACATTTACAGATGTGCCAAGGGGCTCTGCCAGGACCCAAAGCCCGGCCTAAGTCTGTCGTCACATCTGCACATGTACCACAATAGCAGCACCGGGGAGGGTGTACTCCAGTCCTATTTTCACTCTGCTTTGGTCACACAATTCTGTATAAGGGAGTGCTTGGGCACAGCTGGGAGCCTTGACACCACCTACTGTATATGCTCCCGTGGCCCAGCCGTCGTTGGTGCTCCCTCCTCCCCCCTGCAGCAGACGCTCAGTGGCACAAGGGAGCAGGATCTGCGGGATCATGAGACCAGACCAGGATGAATTAAAAATAGGTAAGTACACAGATCTTTTTTTATGCAGGTTTGGCAAGATAGGTAGATAGAAGGGGAGGGAACATTGTTTTAAGAATAGTTATGGTTAAGCTGGTCATACATCGATTGGCCGTTTCAGGGGGGACTGTGGTTAAATAGAAATCAATCTACCGGTCAACTTCTATTCAACTGCCCTGTTGGATAAAAGCTGCTCAATCAGTGCCGCAGGCAATAGTGCAGTGCTGATCAGTGTAGTGCAGTGCTGATCAATGTATTCTGACAGCGTGGGAGTTTAAAGTGGATCAGCGAAATGCGTTGATGCACAGGGGCTCACTTACCCGTCACTATGTAACAATACTTTGAAAGTATCTGGCCATGGTGGGCCGAATTTTGCACAGATATGAATACATGTTTTTAACAGTGTCCCAAAAAAAAGTTTCTTTATGTTTTCTATGTTTAAATAAAATATATATTTTTTTTTTTATACAAACTGTGTGGTCCAAATTTGCCTTTAAAGTCCGACCCAAGGGGGTTTTCTACTAACTTTTAAAATTACTTACTCTAAGATTTGTACATTAGGAAAGGGCCTCCTACGTATTTGCTGCTCTAAATTATGGTGGTTAACATATAGGCAAGTCACTACATGAAATGTTTGTGACCTTACATGTTTTCTAAACTAAAAAGGGCAAACTGTTGTACAATTTTTTCCCAGCTAGTTACAAATCTGAAGACAGTGAGGCTGATTTATGAAGGTATTTGAGAATTTGGGGGGGGGGAGGGGCAGCAAGCAGACCTGGTCCCCTCACTCGCACCTCTACCCCCCCCCCGCACACGCATGATAAATGGCCATACCTTACTGCGGGGAGGAGGATGAGGTGGCGATGCTCTGCTGCATCGGGGGTAGGAAGAAGAGACTGCATTGCTTCTCATCCCGGCCTAACAGGAGGCTGGTCCTGAGACCTATTCTAAGACCCATCCTAATTGTGTCTCAGGAGCCGCTTCCAGATTGGCCAGGGGGAAAAGCAGGAAGACATTAGCGAATATTAATTTGCTAATGTCACACAAGTGGGTGGGCTCGGGGTGAAGTGCTCTGCGTCCACCCGTTTTGCCTACGGCTCTAATCACGTGCTTAAAAAAAACCCAAAAAAAAACCCACATTGAAATCCAATAGCCCAGCTCCCTGTATGGAGATTAGGGGCTGGGTGCATGAATCAGGGGGGGTGGTGCCCCTGCACCCCTAACGGACAGGCCGCCAATGATGTTCATACTATAAATTATGTGGATATTCACTTCAAATATCCAATCATGTGAAAAACCTTTAAGTAGCAAAAGTATTCAAATCCTTTAGTAAATCGGCCTCATTATTTTTTCCAGGATTTATTTTACAGCAGACCCAAGGTCACACTGTTTGGAAGGGAACAAAAGAGCAAAATGTATCTGAAAACAAAAACAGCCACATTCGGTTGGCATACTCCAGCTAATCTTTTTACTACAAATACAAATATGTATCACAACAATTTATCAGAGATTTAGTAAAAATAAAAAGATTGCTAATCCATTTTATAGGTGAAAAATCAATTTTTAACCATGCTTAATTAATTTTTGAAAATTTGCTAAAAGGTGCAAATATGCAAAAAAAAGGAAAATTGGCCATAGCTAGTCTCCTGGATGGTCTCTAACCTGTTTCCTGAACACTTGCTTGTTTTATACCACATTCCAATCCATTCCATTGAATAGACTGTAAATTAGTAGGGCTCTGGAATAACATAAATATGTTTCTGAATGTATATCTTGAGTAAATCATTCTTTGCAGTTGGCTGCGGCTCTTCCGTACATTAATGAGTAGAAAATAAAAAATAAATTGCATGTCTGAGTCATTCTTATTGAATTACCATGTTATCTGACATGTGTAATGTTAATATAATGCACTCACTCTATTATGTGTCCACGGTGCTATCTATAAAATATAAACAGCAGATTCTGATATATTGTAGTTTATGGAATCTGATTGGTGTGACTGTTAAAATCGTCTTTACACTAAAATGTGTTATTACATCAAGATTTAGTAAAAATATCCTAAATTGCCAAGGATAGCTGAAGGAAATATGACCGTGGAGAGGGTGACTTCACAATCCTTTTGACGAGATCCTAGGATGCTGAATGCCCAAAATCTCACTAGAAGATGCTCCAGCACAGTGTAGAAAAATCTTCGAGATTTGGGGTCCTCAGCATTTCCAGCATCTTGCTGGAAGGACTGACTTCACCATCATCTAGGAACCTCTGGCAAAAGCAGACTGCAATGCAAGTTCATTTTTTTTTTTCCAATGAATATTTTAATGGTTAAGCCTAGGGGGTGGGGCAAAACATGGTAGGGGCATGGCCTTTATGAATCCAGCTGGCGCTGCCTTTACCTACTAACCACTCAGGCCAGGTAAGGTGTGCGGTGGCCAGGCTATTTCTTCCTGTTTCTACAGCATATGGACAAACCGTTCCCCAGCCTGCACCTTCACTAGTCAGCGGCATCAAATTGTTGACCTTGTGAGCCTGATTGGGGACATATTATGGGTCATATTTTATTTGGTAAAGATTTTTCCAATAAACAAAAACAACAGGAAAAAAAATTGCACAAACCCAACCGCTTTCACCGCTCAGAGGCCAGCCTGTATCCTCCTTGATTCAATGCAATCATCTGGGTGCCAAGGCCTTGGAATCTACTCTTGCTCCACTGCAGTCCACTATCCACATAACAGGGCTGCACACAGAAGACATTCAACTTCAGCCAAGGTTTATTGCAGTGATAGCATAGCAATTTCAATAAGCCTGGCTAAACCTTGACTAGAGATGAACATCTTTAGACTCATCCAAAACACGGCGGCAAGAAAAAAAACCCTGGGAATCCATCTCCCCTTCCCTGAGGAGCCTACATTGGCTAACCATAAAGAATCGGATCACTTTCAAGACCCTCTGCCTCACCCACAAATGCATATACGGAAACGCTCCTCACTACCTATGCGAGAAAATAAAATGCTACACACCGAATCGCAGTCTTCGATCTTCTAACCATAACCTCCTCCTTATTCCAAAAACCCACTACAAAGCAAATGGAGAACGAGGACTCGCAGTCCAAGGACCACGGCTATGGAATGCGCTACCGACTCACATTCGCATGGAAGAAAACCATCAGGCCTTAAGAAAGAAACTCAAGACCTACCTCTTCTGAGAAGCTTGACAACACAGGAAGGATCCAGCGCCTTGAGGCGATTCAGTTCGCAACTGCAGCACTATACAAATCATTCATTCATTCATTCACTGGGTTCACACTGATGAGTGCGGAACACTGCATGTGATGCACACAGGAATCACACCACATTCCTGTGCACATCACATGTGATGTCTGTGCGGTGCGATTTGAGACATACATTTTGTATGGCTCGAATTACATCGCATCCGCACCAAAATGGTGTAGGACCCTTTTTTCCCTCACCTGTATCGCAATTCTGGCAATCGCACTGCGTTTTCCGATCTGTTTCAGGGGTAGTCGTTAATCTAACATTGACACCTGCAGCAGATCGCATGGGTGCCGTGTGATTGCTATGCAGTGCGATGCGGGGAAACATAGTGAATCTTATGTGTTTTCCTCATGGCATCAGTGTCAAACAGGGCTCAAATTGCAGCCTGTTATTTGGATGGAGTACTACAGTAGAGAGAAAAAAAATGATACCTCTATATTCCCTAGCTTGTACCATTCACTGTGTTCTTGCCAATACATACGCCTTTCTACCTTCCATGCTGTTTTAACCTGACCATTATAGGAGGAATAAATGATCTGGTACCAGGCCAAGTGTTTTAAGCCATTTCACCAAGTACATTTTCTAACCTTTTTTTTTTTTTTTTTTTTTTTAACAGCTGCCATATGGAAATTTGTGGTAGAACATTTGGGGACAATGAAACAAGCAGAGCTTTTAGTGGTTAAGCTCCTAATGGGGTTAAATGTGCCTGAGAAGGAGTAACAAGAGTCTGGTGGTGAGGCATTATGCTGAATATACAACGCAGTCCAAAAATTTGATTGAAAAATTAAAAACAGGGTTGAGCGGATGTTCGTCTCGCTGTATTATTTGATCGTAACCCAGAAAGTGGATGCTGTCTGGCCTTTGCCCCCATGGCATGTTCAAGGTAGTCAGAGGTTGACCTGAAGCAAGATTATTTTGGAAGACCTTTCTATTCTAATTAGGAGTTCTGGATCTGAATCATTCTGACTTCTGAAAGTATTGGGTTACAAAATGACCAGACAACTAATATTTTCAGAAGGAGGTCAGCAACTGTAGTCGCTTATTGCAAGTTTGCAATAAACATTTTCTTATTTTTTAACTGACGTCTAAATTGCTTTGTTTTTTTTTTTGTAGCATTCCAAAGTGATGCACTAACATGATATAATTAAAAGGTCAGCACTCAAAATGCTAAAATGTAATATTTTTCAAAGTACTGTAAATGGAAACTAGGTTTTCATTTCTGCGTGTTAATGCTAAAGAAGTGGTTCTTGCCTAAAGGTGAAGTACAGCGTAATTATCTCAATAACAATGCTGATTGTTCTTTGTCTACTGAACCTCGAGCTAGACTTCAATAACGTCACCTGGAACAGCAATATTCAGCATTAGTAAAGCCACCTCAGTTAATTGACTGGCTAATGCTGATAAGACAGTTTAAAATGAATTAATTGCAGCCCAGACAATACTGGTTTCTGGAGATCAAAGACTGACTGCAAATCAGTTTTCAGTTTCGTCCAGAACTGTCAGTGTGTAAGGGTCTTGATGAATGGGATGTCAGTTCAATGTCTTGTGGGCTTATTGTGCTTGCAGGTTCCAAAAAAAAAGCCAATAAACAGTCAAGGTGGCCATATTGTGCACTGGCAGGTGCGGCAGTCATCTTATGCCCACTGATGGGATCTTTCCAGCAGAGGTGATGGGATCTACCCTGTTGTAAGCAAGCTGAAACTTAAAGGATAACTCCACTTTTTTATGGGGAAAAAATAGCAAATAAAGAAAAAATAATATAGTGTATACAATTGCGACACAAGTCATATTGAAATTGAATGTTATTCAAAATTACCTTTCCTATTCCCATTGGGGACAGTGAGCAAGTGGGAGAATGACGTGGAGAATGAAGATCAGTGGGAAGAGGTCCACCAGGCTGTCCAAGTGTCATCCCTCAATGTAACGCAATGCCTATCCCAGCTGTACATCGTCTTGCCAGTGCATTATACACCCGCAAGGCTGTTTAGAATGGGGGCGAGTCCAAATTCCAATTGCCCTCGGTGTGCTAGAGACCATGGAGACTTGATCCATATGCTGTGGCGTTGCCCAAGCTACACCTATACTGGACAGGGGTCCTGAACACCATTAATAAGGCCTTTTCAGTTAATATCCCGACAGATCCCAAACCATGCATACTGGGTGTGCTGGACGACCTCCCCCTTGAGATGATAACGTTAAACCACCTATTGCAAGAGCCCTTTTTCAGGCTCGCTTGCTTATCCTTTGGCAGTGGAAGGCAGTTGACCCGCCCATGCTCAAGAAATGGATTAACCGGGTGGGTGACACTTTACGGCTTGAGTGGTATATCTTCCAACATAGAGGACACCCTGGTAAATTTGATGCATTATGGTCACCCTGGCTGGATACCCCAGGACTTTCCCTGGTGGACCTCATACTGGACAGACTATTGATTTAAACTAGTTGCTTGAGGGTTTAAAAATCTGTAAAGTTACTTAAAGTATGATAGTGCAGTGGGCCCTGTAGGGTAGTATGTTGAAGGTGCATAATGATGATACCATGTTGAGTGCTGGTGTAAAGTGATGATAAGTATACCGATTGTACACTGTAACTTGCTGAATCTGGAATCTATGTCATGTTTGTAATTTAATTTCTTTAATAAAGTTTTTTTTTTAGAAACAAAAATTTCAATCTGCAGCTCTGTAATTTTCTGTAAAATGCAATGCAATATGGCGTTGTTGGAGTTGTTCTGTACACAGAATGTGTACTGACCCCCCCCCCCCCCCAGAAACATAATTTCCTGCTTGTGTGATTGGCTCACCGATTTTCTCAGAAATCTGCCTAAGATACAAGTCAGATTTCAGGCATCCCCTGGAAGAAAAATGTCATTTTTATTGAGATACCCCCAATAGGAACATGTCTAAAGGAATGCAGGCCCAGCAGCTTTTCTCATTAGTGCTCTGCAGCTGCACAAGTGATTGATAATTATGAACAAACATTGATTTCTTCAGAATAACAAAAGGTAGGAATCTGCAACAAAGGTTGTTATAATCCTTGCAATGTTCTTAGATCACTCTAAGTATGTTGGAATGGAATGTTTTTTTTCTCAAGAAAAGTGGAGTTACACTTTAAAGGCCAGCTCTTGCCAAGCTCCTACTATTACCAATTTAGATAGGCATCAATGAGTTTAATGAATCTAATATTTCTTGGTGAAATTACGGGCAATGTGAGAGGGAGTGTGACATTTTCATATGGAGATATCTTTATATGAATGTACGTATACTGTATATATATTTAGTGAGATTTGGAATTTCCGATCACTAGCCAGCTGCATTTGTAAAAGTAAACAGTTTTTATTTTTCAAAAACAGGTAAAACAGAGTAGCATTTCTTCAGCATAAGCAACACTAAAAAGTCCTTCACGCTAGTATACAAAAACAAAACTTCGGCTCACCACCTGTATATGCGTGTCCCACAGCAGGGTTTAAAGTCCCTGCCTGCTTCAGGTATCCAGAAATGTCACAAGAGCCCAGCAGCATTTCATTTGGTAAACAGCCCACAGATCCCTCACACCTGTGTGCTGTTTTACACCATACCTTATGGACACCAGCTGGCTGCTTCCTGCCCCTTTTCAGCCTTCTCTCACAAGTTGGATAACCCTTACAGGACCAAAATACCCGCAGTCTGGTGGCCCTTTCCCACCCAAAATGTCCTGGAGCCTTTGAATTCTGGTACCAATATGAGGACTTTAAAATCCTGGGAAAGCTGCAAATCAGTTTTCCCTTTTTTTTCTTAAACGGCTCACTCTAGAACCCTATCACCCTACACCCTTTTATCTCCCTTAAAGGGACCACAACCCAAACAATGGTGATATCTATCTATCTACCTTCCAGGACCTATCCCTGGCATCCTGTTCAAAATATATATACAGTATATACAGTGGGGAGAACAAGTATTTGACACACTGCAGATTTTGCAGGTTTTCCTACTTACAAAGCATGTAGAGGTCTGTAATTTTTATCATAGGTACTCTTCAACTGTGAGAGACGGAATCTAAAACAAAAATCCAGAAAATCACATTGTATGATTTTTAAATAATTAATTTGCATTTTATTGCATGACATAAGTATTTGATCACCTACCAACCAGTAAGAATTCTGGCTCTCACAGATCTGTTATTTTTTTTCTTTAAGAAGCACTCCTGTTCTCCACTTATTACCTGTATTAACTGCACCTGTTTGAACTTGTTATCTGCATAAAAGACACCTGTCCACACACTCAATCAAACAGATTCCAACCTCTCCACAATAGCCAAGACCAGAGAGCTGTGTAAGGACATCAGGGATAAAATTGTAGACCTGCACAAGGCTGGGATGGGCTACAGGGCAATAGGCAAACAACTTGGTGAGAAGGCAACAACTGTTGGCGCAATTATTAGTAAAATGGTTCAAGATGATGGTCAATCTCCCTCGGTCTGGGTTCCATGCAAGATCTCACTTCGTGGGGCATCAATGATCATGAGGAAGGTGAGGGATCAGCCTAGAATTACACGGCAGGACCTGATCAATGACCTGAAGAGAGCTGGGACCACAGTCTCAAAGAAAACCAATAGTAACACACTACGCCATCATGGATTAAATTCCTGCTGCTCAGGCAAGGTCCCCCTGCTCAAGCCAGCGCATGTCCAGACCTGTCTCAAGTTTGTCAATGACCATCTGGATGATCCAGAGGAGAAATGGGCGAAGATCATGTGGTCTGATGAGACAAAAATAATTCTTTTGGTCTAAACTCCACTCGCAGTGTTTGGAGGAAGAAGAAGGATGAGTACAACCCCAAGAACACCATCCCAACTGTGAAGCATGGAAGTGGAAACATCATTCTTTGGGGCAGCTTTTCTGCAAAGGGGACAGGACGACTGCACCGTATTGAGGGGAGGATGGATGGGGCCATGTATCGCGAGATCTTGGCCAACAACCTCCTTCCCTCAGTAAGAGCATTGAAGATGGGTTGTGGCTGGGTCTTCCAGCATGACAACTACCCGAAACACACAGGCGGGGGAAATAAGGAGTGGCTCTGTAAGAAGCATCTCAAGGTCTTGGAGTGGCTTAGCCAGTCTCCAGACCTGAACCCAAGAGAAAATCTTTGGAGGGAGTTGATAGTCCGTATTTGCCAGCGACAGCCCCAAAACCTGAAGGATCTGGAGAAGGTCTGTATGGAGGAGTGGGCTAAAATCTGCTGCAGTGTGTGCAAACCTGGTCAAGAATTACAGGAAACGTATGATCTCTGTAATTGCAAACAAAGGTTTCTGTACCAAATATTAAGTTCTGCCTTTCTGATGTATCAAATACTTATGTCATGCAACAAAATGCAAATTCATTATTTACAAATCATACAATGTGATTTTCTGGATTTTTGTTTTAGATTCCATCTCTCACAGTTGAAGAGTACCAATGATAAAAATTACAGACTTCTACATGCTTTGTAAGTAGGAAAACCTGCAAAATCGGCAGTATATCAAATACTTGTTCTCCCCACTGTATATTCCAGATAGCAAGCAATTGTGCTGCAAGTTTGAAAATTACTTGTTAAGCTATTGCTAGACTTGCCAGGCTTCATAAATTTTTTGTCCACATTGCATGATTCCAGATCAACTTTCTTTGCAAACATTCTGCTAGTCTGCTGCATATTCTGGTTCAATTATGTTGTGCAATAGTCATCCCACCACAGGGGGCACTGTGGCTGAATTTCCATGCTGTAGACTTTCAGAGCTCTTGCTGTAGACTCACCACTGCAACTTTGCTCTTGCTAGAGACTTGCTACACAAATTTGCTACAAATTGGAAAAGTTTTAGCTAGAACTAGTGCTTCAAGTGCTCTGCGAGAGTACAATTTGCCAGTGAAAATGTGCAGCAAGTTAACAGACTTACAATTTAACACTGCCACAAATTTATGGCAAGTTATCCTTGCTATGTGGGATATATATGCACTATATTGTCAGAAGTATTGGGACACCTGCCTTTACATGCACATGAACTTTAATGGTATCCCAGTCTTAGTCTGTAGGGTTCAATATTGAGTTGGCCCACCCATTGCAGCTATAACAGCTTCAACCCTTTTGGAAAGGCTGTCCACAAGGTTTAGGAGTTTGTCTTTGGGAATATTTGACCATTCTTGCAGAAGTGCATTTGTGAGGCCAGGCACAAATGTTGGACGAGAAGGCCTGTCTTGCAGTCTCCACTCAAATTCATCCCAAAGGTGTTCTATCGGGTTGAGGTCAGGACTCTGTGCAGGCCAGTCAAGTTCCTCCACCCCAAACTCGCTCATCCATGTCTTTATGGACCCAGTATTTCATGTACAGTAATGCCCCGTACACACGATCAGAAATTCCGCCAGCAAAAGTCGGATGTGAGCTTTCAGTCAGAAATTCTGACCGTGTGTATGCTCCATCGGACTTTTGCTGGCAGAATTCCAGCCAGCAAAAGATTGAGAGCAGGTTCTCTATTTTTCGGTCGGAAAAAGTTCCTATCCGAAAATGCATTCGTCTGTATGCAATTCGGACGTGCAAAAAATCACGCATGCTCGGAAACTATTCGACGCATGCTCAGAAGCATTGAACTTCATTTTCTCGTTTCGTGTTGTACGTCACCTCGTTCTTGACAGTCGAAAGTTCAGAGAACTTTTGTGTGACCGTGTGTATGCAAGGCAAGCTTGAGCGGAACTGAACTATCCAAGTTTTTTCTGACGGAATTTCTGATCGTGTGTATGGGGCATAACACTATGTATTTTAGTTACATTTTTTCATTTTTAATGTATAGATTCTGTGGATTGCATAAAAATATAAAGTCATTTTTGCAAGACAAATGAAATTCTTGAGTGTCTGAAAAAAAAACTTCAAACTTCAGTAATTTGTCTGTTAAGCCACATGCTTGAGTACAGTTTTTGAAAATATAGTAAATTACCTTAAAAACAATATATAATAATTATTTGTATATTACTTACTTATGGTAATTAACCCCTTGCCACCCAGGCCAATTCTGACACTTCTCTCCTACATGTAAAAATCATCTTTTTTTTGCTAGAAAATTGCTCATAATCCCCAAACATTATATATATTGTTTTAGCAGACACCCTAGGGGATAAAATGGTGGTCGTTGCAACTCTTTATGTCACGCGGTATTTGCGCAGCAATTTTTCAAACGCCTTTTTTTGGAATAAAATGGATTAAAAAAAACACTAAAGTTAGCCTGATTTTTTTTTTTGTATAATGTGAAAGATGATGTTATGGCGAGTAAATAGTTACCTAAATTGAACACACTTGTGGAATGGTGCCAAACTTCACTACTTAAAAACCTCCATAGACGACGCTTTAACATTTTTTACAAGTTACATGTTTAGAGTTACAGAGGAGGTCTAGTGATAGAATTATTGCTCTCGCTCTAACGATCGCGGGGTATGTAACCTGTGTGTATCTGGCTATGATACTAACCAATGCCTCACCAGCCACTGATCTCACCGCACGTCCCTGTAATGCACAGCAACAGAAAGCAAACTTGTGAAGGAGGCCTCAAAGAATTTAGTAAAAGGCAATAATTGGCCATTTATCAACATACCTGTCCTCATGTTGTAAAGCACTGCGCAAACTGTTGACTCTATATAAATCCTGTATAATAATAAAAATAATAATAATAATAATACCAGCACACACAAAAAACAGTCATTTAGAAATAAAAAAAAAGGGGCACAGGAATAACCCAGAGGAGAGATACAGGAATGTGAGCCTATTACAGCATGGCAAGGTCAGGTACAAACAGGAGCTGACAGTTACCTTATGCTTAAATTATTGTGCTAGAGTTGCTATCTTGCTTAAAAGGTCAGTTATGCCAGGTTCGGCTTGCAGCAGATTTAGAAATAATTCATATCGCATGCTGGATGAATATTCTTTAGTGGCTTTTAATTTTCACTTTGCACCAGTTACTTACATCTTATAGAGCTTATAGAAAGTGCAACTACAGGCAAAAGTCAGCTCGATGTATTGAGCATCAACCCCCCCCCCAGAGGATGTTCTGTCTTCAATCCCACATTCAGTAAGTCTGATTAAACACACTACTCCTTAGGCTCCATTCATACTAATGTGTTTTTTGCATTTTGCAGAAATGCAGGGAATTTTTTTAACATGGGTTCCTATGGAACACGTTTACATCAATGCATTTTTGTGCCTCTGTGTTTTTAGAAAGGGTCGGGGACTCTTTTCCTGCAAAATGCAGCGTTTTGCATGTAATAGACTTCAATGGACCCGCATCCAAAATGCAAGTGATTTTGCCGTGATTTTGCCGCGATTAGCTTTTTGCGATTTGTGTGTTTTTTTACATTCACTGTATATAGCTGGTTGCTAAGGAGCAAGTCGGGAAGCCGGCCGCCGCGTCCTTAACAACCGATGAGTCATCAGCTGTCAGCAGGCTTCCCCGCTGACAGCTGAATGTGAAAAAAATAATTGCCAGCTAAAAAAATTCACAAAAAAAATGGCGTGGGGTTCCCCCCAAAGCACCATACCAGACCCTTTGGACTGGTATGGATTTGGAGGGGACACCCCCACATCAAAATGTAAAAAGAATTGGTGAGGGGCCTCCCCCAAAATCCATACCAGACCCTTATCCGTGCATACAGCCCGGCAGGCAAGGAAAGGGAGGGGATGAGCGAGGAGCACCCCCCCTTCTCCTGAACCATACCAGACCGCACGCCCTCAACAGTGACAAGTCCTTTATTAAAAAAATAGCTCCGAGCTGTCTTCTCCTGCTGCCGTCTTCTCCCACTGCCGTCTTCTCTCAGCGCTGTCTTCTCCCAGAGCCATCTTCTTCTTGTGCTGTCTTCTTCCAGAGCGGTCTTCTCCTGCACCGGAGTCTTCTTCCTCGCCGCCACTGTTTTCTTCCTCTCTGCCAGATACCTGCTAAAAACAAAAAAGGCCGCTCTTGTTCTGAGGCTGTATTCCTCTGTTGTGATGCTCCTCGCTGTCTGACATCTCTTATATAGCCATGGGGCATGGCCATCAGATGATGTCACCCTAGGAGCCCGTCCCTTGTGATGTGAATCGAGCCTTAGAGGATCAGAGGCACATTGGTCATCAGAGGAGATCCTGCCAGCAGAAGCAAATGCGCCAAAGGGGTGCAGGGCTCCTTCTCAGATGAAGGCAGGAGTTTGCTCATTTTATCCTTGTATCAGGGATCTAATAGGGTGGCCACCCAATAGTGCCCATGCTTTCTTTGATGACTTAAATTTTGGGGTTCTTTCACAAGTATTTGAGCAAAAAAGATCAGAAGCATTACAAATTGCTTGAAACATAGTCTCCAAGTCCCCCAGATCTCACCACACCCACATTTAAGTGTCAGGGTCTGGATATGTGAGATGTCCCCCTAAAGCCTGCCCTATTTCCTCATCTTCTTCCTCATTTTCAACAATCCAACCCTCCTACCTCTTGTATTCTCCCTCTGCCTACTGCTGCCTCTGTCTATTAGGGATAGAGGAAGTAAGCAAAGGATCCTCCTGGAAATGAAACAGCAGCAAGTTCTTCTTCTTGCTGAGGGATTATATGACCAATCCCCACCTCACAGATGAGGTGATTGGCTGGCAACTGTTCTTTTTGTTTTTATCAGAATTTTTTAGAACAATCCAAAACATAACAAATAGGGTGCTACGCAGAGCACCAAAAACAGAGGCATTCATCTGGCTACACACCAAGATCTACATTGCGAGTTTCATGGAGGAAAAGAGAGAGCAGTAGACATTACAAATCTAAAATGAGCACTGGCTAATTTAAACAAAGTAGAGGCATTTTTTTTAAGTGTAAACTTTCTTTTAGCTTTTAGATCTGTTGTGGAAACTTCTTCCACCGGTTAGTTCAGGTCTGTTACCACTGGATAGGAAATCAGGTTTCACATCCAAAACTGCCTAAAAAGTTTTTGTTTTTTTTTCAAGTTGAAATGATTTAGATTCAGGTGCTTCTTCTGTATTTAAGCCAAGTTAAATGTAAACATTAAAAAATCTATTCCACAAAGTATGTGATGCCAGAATACAGTATCTTTGGCTCTGTCTATGAAAGTCATAACACCACGTCGGCATCTCCCAAGCATGTCATTTAGAGGATTGCCATTTTTTCTATGGTGCCCTCAAACTCACGTTAACGGGATCCTCTCCCCATTGTAGTATTTTTGTTTTACTTTTTTTTACATTCTTAAATGACTTCCATAGCAATGCTCAGATCTCCATACCCTTCTTTGACAATAGCTTGCCTTTAGTCTTCAAAATGGCCAGAATTTAAAGTGATATTAAAGACTTAAAAAAAAAAAAAAAAATGTTATACTCACCTGATCCTCCTCTTCTCAGGTCCCTCACCAGTGCTCCTGACCCCTTCCTCCTGCCGTGTTCCCCCAGAGTGAGTAGCTTGCAATGGGGGCACCTAAGCAGGCTAGTTTCCGAGCCTCAGCTCTGCGTGTCCATTCACACACAGAACTGCTGCTCGGCCCTGCCCCCTCTCTCTTCTCATTAGCTCACTTGCTGTGATTGACAGCAGCAGGAGCCAATGGCTTCTGCTGGTGTCTCAGCTAATCAGGAGTAAGAGTCCCTAGAGAGCCGAGGCTCTTGTGCACATCGCTGGATCGAGATGGGACTCAGGTAAGTATTAGGGGGAGCTGGTGGGGCTGCTGCACATAGAATGCATGAATTAAAAAAACTTTGAGCCTTTAGAACCACTTTAACAGCAGGGTTTCATTCAATGAGATGAGCAGTGAAGATCGGGTTTCACAAACTTTCAAAATCCAGTTTAGAGTTTTTCTAGTTTACTGGCCTGTAGATCACAAATTATTGGGGATGGAAACATGGGAAAGCAGTCAGTGCATTTTGTACGATGTTGTGAATCTTATTAGCGAGACAGCTTTTTTAAAATTCAGCCCACAAAGCTAAAAATAAATAAAGTTGCTCAACGTACCTGGTTATTACAGTGCCAGCAGCTATAAT
Source organism: Aquarana catesbeiana (assembly GCF_042186555.1). Taxonomy (NCBI): domain Eukaryota; kingdom Metazoa; phylum Chordata; class Amphibia; order Anura; family Ranidae; genus Aquarana; species Aquarana catesbeiana. Next base: position 363,866,020 of record NC_133329.1, read on the forward strand.
AGTAAATTCATTAGATATCACATGCCTTCAAGCAAATGTCTAGAAGCATGCACAAAAGGAAAGGTGTTAGGCCCCATTCACACTAGCGCGTTTTTTGATGCATTTTGCATTTTGCAGAAATGCACGGGAATTTTTTAACATGGGTTCCTATGGAACATGTTCACATCAATGCTTTTTTGTATCTCCGCGTTTTTGGAAAGGGTCGGGGACTTTTTCTCATGCAAAATGCAGCGTTTTGCATGTAATGGTTTTCAATGGACAAGCATCAAAAACGCAAGTGCACCTTTTTTGCAGCGTTTTTGATGCGTTTTTGGTGCGTTTTTGCCGTTTTTTTTTTTTTTTTTTTTTTTTTTTTGTAATTTTTTTGTAAGACTGTAAAAAAAAATGAAAAAAAAAAAAAAAAAAAAAAAACGCAAAACGCAAATCGCGGCAAAATCGCGGCAAAATCGCGGCAAAAACGCGGCAAAAACACGGCTCAAAAACGCGGCAAGCATGAAAAAAAAACCTCCAAAAACGCTCAAAAGCAACATGCATAGGTGTGAATCGAGCCTAAAGGGAAGGGAAGAATATTATTTTAAAATCTATAGCAATTCTGTTGATGCTTTCTTTTGTACAACACCATATGCAGAAAGCTGTTTCATTGCAGATAACTTTATCAAGCAATTAGGCTGGATTCACACCTATGCATTTTTAGTGCTTTTTGCATTTTGCAGATTTGCACTACAGAACATGTTCCATAGGAAACCATGGTAAATGGACTGTAGTGCAAATCTGCAAAATGCAAAAAGCACTAAAAATGCATAGGTGTGAATCCAGCCTTAAAGATGCCAAAAGTCAATTTGTTTCCTGCTAAAACAACCACGCCCTGAGTAGAAAAGCCTATCCTCTGCCACCATGCTATAGAGAAAGACTCTTGCTCTCTGTGTTGAAGCAGTGGCCTCTATGCAGAGGTTTAACATGCCTCCTGCTGGGTCATAACTAGAGCCAATCAGCAGGAAGCATAAGCTTTGCACAAGGTCTGATTTAGCAGGGGGCGTGTTGGATCTCTTTGGAGAAACCACTGCTTCCAAACAGTGAGCAAGCGTCCTTCTCTACAGCAGTGGTTCTCAACCTCAGTCTTCAAGTACCCTCAACAGGCCATGTTTTCAGGTTTTCCTTTACTTTGCACAGCTGCTTTAAATCAATATCAATGACATGGCATTGATAAGAGCTATTTTATCTAAGGGAAGTTCCCAAAACATGACCCATTGGGGGTATTGAGGACTGAGGTTGAGAACCACTGCTCTACAGCATGTAAGGAACAGGCTTTTCTTCTCAGGCTATGACTAATTTTTAAAGGGATACTAAAGTCTTGTTTTTTTTTGTTTTTTTTTAATTTAAAAATAAAATGGAAAGAAGTTACTGCGCTAAACCCTAAAAAAGTGAGCTGCTACAAACAATGTGACAAACATAAAAATACAATAATAAGAAAATCGTAGCGCTATAAAACACAATAGGTCAAAAATAACTCAAAACACCAAAGTAAAATGGTATATAAAGAATGTCTGTGAAAAATGTGTATAGGTACACCTCAAAGAAGGGTGTCCTCAAAAATGTGTATAGATAAAAACATAAAGTCCCATAGGAAAATGGTGAGGTGCAGTGAATCAGGAATACAGCTCCATCAGTAGTCTAAACATCCAAAGTAGGGTCATCAAACACTGAACAAGATGTGGGTGCGCTTACCAGAACTGGTGGACTCTAGTGCCATCAGCATAGAGTCTATCGAGCAGTGTGCCACAACGGGCCAGTGTGTAGAAGGTCTCAAGGGTAATGAATGTCTTCCAGAACAACCCGAAGTCTGGACCATACAGCAGAATCCTGAAGCTGGATGCCAGGATAGGTTCAAGATGTAAACGTCCACTCGTATCCAGGAGATATGTGGGAAAAAACAATATGCTTCCACATGGTGCGGATCAAAAAAGGTTGTTTATTGCTAAAACCACCATACATAAAAAGTGATCACATAGGGTAAAAACAAAGAGGCAATGTAGAGAGTAATAACTGCCCTGTGCGTTTCGACCGATAGGCCTTCAACAGGGGCATAGAAAAACTTCTACTACACTCCCTATCTTAGGGAGTGTAGTAGAAGTTTTTCTATGCCCCTGTTGAAGGCCTATCGGTCGAAACGCGCAGGGCGGTTATTACTCGATACTCGATGAACCTATCCTGGCATCCAGCTTCAGGATTCTGCTGTATGGTCCAGACTTCGGGTTGTTCCGGAAGACATCCATTACCCTTGAGACCTTCTACACACTGGCCCGTTGTGGCACACTGCTCGATAGACTCTATGCTGATGGCACTAGAGTCCACCAGTTCTGGTAAGCGCACCCACATCTTGTTCAGTGTTTGATGACCCTACTTTGGATGTTTAGACTACCGATGGAGCTGTATTCCTGATTCACTGCACCTCACCATTTTCCTATGGGACTTTATGTTTTTATTTATAGACATTTTTGAGGACACCATTCTTTGAGGTGTACCTATACACATTTTTCACAGACATTCTTTATATACCATTTTACTTTGGTGTTTTGAGTTATTTTTGACCTATTTTGTTTTATAGCGCTACGATTTTCTTATTATTGTATTATTTAAAAATAACAAACATTTTATACTTTCCTGGTCTGTGCAATGGCCACGTGAGCTGACACTTCCGGGTCTGGGGCACGCTGTGTGATCAAACACACCGGGAGCCCAGTGGCTGGTACAGCGGATTCGATGGCACCCACCGATTGTTCAGCACATAGGCAGAATGGTGATCTGCCCATGTAAACAATGCAGGTTGCCGTTCTGTCAGTAGGGAAGGCATTGATCCTGTGTTCCTGCTAAGCAGAACATGGATTAATGCCTTCCCATAATAAAAGCCCCTCTCACACAGTAACCAAGCACAGGCTACGTGCACAGTTAATCCTCTGATTGCCCCTGATGTTAACCCTTTCCCAGGCAGTGTCATTAGTACAGTGACAAAGCATATTTTTAACACTGATCACTCTATTAGTGTCACTGGTTCCCACAAAATGTCAAAAGTGTCAGTTAGTGTCCAATTTTTCTGCTGCAATATCGTAGCACTGCTATAAGTCGCTGACCGCTGTCATTACTAGTAAAAAATAAATAAATAATAATATCCCATAGTTTGTAGACGCTATAACTTTTGAGCAAACCAATCAATATACGCTTATTGTTTTTTTTTGTTACCAAAACTATGTAGCAGAATACATATAGGCCTAAATTGATGAAAAAATTAGATTTTTTTTTTTTTTAATTGGATATGTTTTATAGCAGAAAGTAAAAAATATTGGGTTTTTTTTTTTCAAAATGTTTTTGTTTATAGTGCAAAAAATAAAAACCACAGAGGTGATCAAATACCACCAAAAGAAAGCTCTATTTGTGGGGAAAAAAGGACATCAGTTTTATTTGGGTACATCGTTGCATGTCCGCGCAATTGTCAGTTAAAGTAACGCAGTGCCGTGTCGCAAAAAATGGCCTGGTCATGGCCTGGTTATGAATCTTCCAGAATTCAAGTGGTTAATGAAAGTTGCAGATTAAAACATGTTGAAAATGAAATTTGAAATTACATTATATGAGTGTAACCTGGACTGTAGCTTATAACTGTTGTGGAACACCTTCCCTTGTTTCTGCTGTATTAATCTTCTGCAGTGTGGACAGGGTTAAACTGAATATTCATTAATGCAGAAGTGCAGCAGTCGTCTTTAAGGAGAACATTTTGCAATGCTTGTTGATGGAGTGTCTCCAGTGCAGGGGGCAGCTAACTTAGCTGGGTCGGGATTCATCCTGGAGGAGGGCGATTGGCTGATGCCAAAGGGAAAAGCAAAGCAAGGGGAGTGTGTGTCTGTAGTCTGCTCAGAGGAAAAAGGGGTACAGTCATACAGCTAAGAGGGGTGTAACCCATTACTCACTGTTTGGTCCTGAGATAGGCTGTATGCATCTATAGACACCAATGGCTCCCGGTACTCTCAGCCAAGCTTGTGAGAGCACAGTGCTGGATCAATACAGGACTCAGGTAAGTGTTAGGGAGGGGGGCTGGGAGGCACCGATTATAAAGTTTATTACCTTAATGCAGAGAATGGTAAGAAAAACCTCAAGCCTTTACAACCACCTTAAAGCACATGTCAAGGCAAAATAAAATAAACACATGCAGTACAGCTATACAATGCATGCACATTTCCCTGTTTGCAAGTACAGTGAAATGTCTGTTAATCTATTCTTGGACCTGTACAACAATGTCTCCAAACTGATGGGAACATTATTTATCCCACTGAAACCAATGACGAGGCACTGTTTTTTTCCACTTTATTCCCACAGCAAATGTTTATTTGTTTTTTTGCAATAACATGCTATAGGCGAGTGACAATAGCTTACACTTTGTTCACACTGAAAAGATATGTGGAGGAGGTTCTGACAATCACAGGCTATGTCACATCCCTCCGGCCTGTGTCTATTGTGTGTATGTGTTGGGAATAACAGGGAGGTGAAGCCTCCATCAATCAACATCTTATATCTCACCCTCATAGTGTTTAGCAATATGTGGGCATGGAAGAGGAGGGGGGAGGGAGGGAACTGACATTTACCACTATATATTGCCCACATGTGTGACTCTATATTCATGTGGGCTGCACAGATAAAAAAAAGGAGGAAATAAACAGCTTAGAGGGGAACTGAAGCTGGAGCATGCTCAGTAGATGTGGCAACAGCTGGTCTACACAATCGCAGGCTGCAGCGGGGACACAGGCAAGGAGGGAGGGACAGTGAAAAGTGAGTATGCAAACAATGGGGAAGATTTACTAAAATTGGTGCACTCAGAATCTGGTGCAGCTGTGCATATTAACCAGTCAGCTTTTAGGTTTTATTGTCAGAGCTTAACTGAACAAGTTGAAGTTGGGCCCCGTTCACACAGGTTTTCTGATTAGGTCCACCTGTGAGGCGGACCTGATCAGACCCTCCATTCAACCCTATGGAGCAGCGGATGTCAGCGGTGACATGTCCACTGACACCCGCTGCTATCTGATCCTGTCCGCCAAATCAAGATGGATGGAGGTCCTATTTTTCATCCGTCTGGGGGATCAGATGGGATTGGATGAAAATGGACAGGCGGTCCATTTTAATTTGATCTCCCCAAAGAGGAGAACGGGACTCTGACAGGTCCATCTCTGCACAGTGAGTGGAGACAGACCTGTCATCCGCCTGTGCAGTGGGAATCAGCGGATCGATCCCCCGCTAAGCAAGCGGAGTCCGTCAAATGGACAAGCCCATTTGAAAAGGCCCTAAGAAGTTGATTGGTTACTATACTCAGCTGCACCAGATTCTGTGTGCACCAGTTTTAGTAAATCACCCCCTATATAATATAGCATGTATTGACAGTTTGTAATGAGTTGGCTTTAATGATACTTTAATTTTAAAAAAATGTAAGTTAACAAGGAACATTGGTCCTGGTTTAAAAGATTAAAAGTCAACAGCTTCAAATACTGTAGCTGTTGTCTTTTAGCAAACAAACACTTACCAGTTCAGGGGTCCAGCGCTGTCTTCACTGGAGCCAATCCTTTGCCGGTCTTCGGATCCCCGGAGCCAATATCTTGGATATGGAAGCTGGATGTGACTTCCTGATGTCTCACAGCTGGCTCCCCACTGTCTACTTTAATATTAAACAAGTTAAAAGATAAGAAGACAAAATACGCACACACATATAAGCCAACTGCTGGCAAATGGACATCTGGGACTTCATACTTCATTGTGATGTGACCCGTGATGACTCACGTTTCCTGGGATCCGGCTATTCACTGTCGTCTCTCCTGCTTCTGTAGTAGCATTAATTCAAGCATCAGAGTGATATAATCCAAAGAAAAAGATCCTTTTTTTATACAACAAAGACCCCTGATATTAATCCTACATAGTAGATTTATGAAAAATGTAGTAAAGATGGACACAATGAATCAGGTTTTATCCTCCACTTACTGGAAGCAGTAAAAGAAAATGACAGACAAAAAACATTTTGTAACATACATGCCATAGAACCAGAGGAGTCTCTATTTTGTTCCTGAATTATTCTGGCGGAAAGGTTAAGTCTGATCTCCAGGCAGATATACAACGAAAATACCAAATGATGAATTTATCCATGAAATAAAAAATAAATTAAATGTATTTTTAAATGCTGGATTAGGACCATGCGTTTTGTCGCTTCTTAACTTGCGTTGTGGAGGGCAGTCCAGTTTAGTCTATTTTATTGGGGTTGCCAATGCACCATAATGATCTTTTTAATCACCTGCATCTTTGTGGTGTGTTGGGTAAGTGCTTCAGGTTGGTATTTAAAATGAATGGCACTGCACTGCAGTTTGTGTGTTGTTGTACCATGTATATGTTGCTATGCATTACTGCAATACAAATCTGTGAATGAGATTATATAAAAAATTGCGCCAACTCCTAAAAAAATGATATGTAGTGAAGCAGCCAACACAACAATCTGACTATTGTGAATATATGAAGTGAAATAAGGTGTGGCGCTAATAGAGGAAATGTTTTTAATCAAACAACAGTGATATCTAAAGAGAAGGTACAAGACCCTGAAATGTGTACCAATTAAACTAGTGATGGACTTATAGAGTGTTTAGAGAGATATCTCTCTAACAAACACCACAAGAACAAATAAACACAAATAATAAATGAAATAGGAAAATGTGAGAACAAATATATACGGTTAGAAACATATCTATATCCAATGTATCAGTTGTGGATGGAATAACACATTTTAAGAATGACTCAAAGATCGATCACAATGGATATATAGTGAAAAAAGCAACAATGTAATGTGCATTAGCCCAAAAATGGCGTGTTCATCAAGACAAGACCATGGTATGAAGTCATGGGTTACTTAAGGTAGTGAATATGTGCAAATATTTAAAGTCCATCACTGTGCAATGGGGTAATCACAAAAGACCCTGTGACACCCTGGGTGCGTACAGTCCTCATATATGGTAAATGGGAACTATTGGAAATGTCTCTGCATGTAGATGGATTCTTCTCTTGATATGATGGTATTATCCCAAAGAAATAAGCATAAAATGCCCTTACCAGACAAGGTGGACTCACAGGCCCTTGGCGGTGAGTCAAAAGAGCTTGTACCGTCAGGCGGTGTAGTGCAGCGAACCGTATGATGATCCAGATCGGGATCCCATCAGATGTCACCGGATGGCGTGTCCCTGAAGGGGTTGGACCAGACTCAGATGTCTTCAATGTTCGGCCTCAATCATCGATCGGAGAAATCACATGCACTCCATCAGTCTTGTATAAGTATATGACAGCCTTAGCAGGGAACAGGTGTTCCCTGACATCTTGTCTGGTAAGGGCATTTTATGCTTATTTCTTTGGGATAATACCATCATATCAAGAGAAGAATCCATCTACATGCAGAGACATTTCCAATAGTTCCCATTTACCATATATGAGGACTGTACGCACTCAGGGTGTCACAGGGTCTTTTGTGATTACCCCATTGCACAGTGACGGACTTTAAATATTTGCACATATTCACTACCTTAAGTAACCCATGACTTCATACCATGGTCTTGTCTTTATGAACACGCCATTTTTGGGCTAATGCACATTACATTTGCTTTTTTCACTATATATCCATTGTGATCGATCCTTGAGTCATTCTTCTGTGAATGAGAACCTAAATCTATGTGGATAGCAGCCTTTTGTACAACAGCTTACAGCAACCACCTATAGACCCACCCCACAACCAACCACCCTGACTTCTGCAGTACTTCACACCAGTCTATGAGTGGGTGGGGCTAGGACAGGATTACCCCACTCGCTTGTACAGTCCTTTGAAAGATTTTATTTTGCAACAGGGTACGTGTTTTCTGGGTTCAACACTTCCCCTTCATCAGTGCTAAAAACTAGAGAAAATACAAAAATTCCTAAACCACTTCAGCCCTGGAAGGATTTACCCCCTTCCTGATCAGAGCATTTTTTGCGATTCGGCACTGCATCGCTTTAGCTGACAATTGCGCGGTCGTGCGACGTTGTACCCAAACAGAATTGACGTCCTTTTTTTTTCCCACAAATAGAGCTTTCTTTTGGTGGTATTTGATCACCTCTCCGGTTTTTTACTTTTTGCTATAATAAATATTACCAAAAAATATATAAAAAAACAAATTTTTTCCTCAGTTTAGGCCGATATGTATTCTTCTACATATTTTTGGTAAAAAAAAAATCGCAATAAGCGTATATTGATTGGTCTGCGCAAAAGTTATAGCGTCTACAAAATAGGGCATAGATTTATGGCATTTTTATTTATTTATTTATTTTTACTAGTAATGGCGGCGATCTGCGATTTTTATCGGGACTGTGACATTATGGCGGACACATCGGACACTTTTGACACTATTTTGGGACCACTGTCTTTCATACAGCGATCAGTGCTATAAATAGCCACTAATCGCGGGTCGCCAGCGAACATCGAGTTTGCAGGACCCGCGGCATGCGGCAGTCGCGCACGCAAGGCGGCAAATTCAAAGGGACGTACAGGTACGCCCATTTGCCTGTACGAGCCATTCTGCCGACGTATATATGTGTGCAGCGGTCGGCAAGTGGTTAAAATGTGTTAAAAACTATATATGAAAGTATACATACCTCAATGCATCTTTAATAAAGCCCAAAAAAGTGTGAAAAAAGGTGTTCTTATTAAGTTGAATTAAGTTTTTCTGGCTTTAATAAGAATGCAGTGAGGCATATATAAACTATATTCTTAAAGGTATTGGGATGCCCGCCTTTACACGCACAGGAACTTTAATGGCATAGAGGCGTAACTAGAACCTTCAGGGCCCCAGTGCAAGAAACCATGATGGGCCCCCCTTCCATCCGAGCCCCGGGCTTCCAATTTTGGGAAAGTGTCCATGGACATCCTCCCAAAACCGTGCTTCCTGCATGACCCCTGGGACATGCATCCAGCGCAATCACATCGGCCCTTTACCATGTGATCAGCTGATCACATGTAAACAGACTTGCCGGTTATCCACAGCCCTTTCCTCACACGCTGTGTCTGTGTGAGGAAAGGACTGCCGGTAACTGTCAAGAATGTCAGTAAATTGTTTACACTGATAATCAGTGCCCCAATCATAAGTGCCATCTATCAGTGCCCATCAGTGCCTTCTATCTGTGCTCATCAGTGCCTTCTATCAGTGCTCATCAGTGCCTTCTATCAGTGCTCATCAGTGCCTTCTATCAGTGCTCATCAGTGCCTTCTATCAGTGCCCATCAGTGCTTTCTATCAGTGCCCATCAGTGCCTTCTACAGGAGCTACAGGAGAGGGGAGGGGGGAGAAGGGGGAGCAGTGAGATCAGCTGTGTGTCCTCTCTCATCCATGCCAGAGAGGACCGACAAATAGAACATTAATGCCGGCGCCGGTGTCTCTCTGTGCTATTGTTATATAACACACGATCTCCGGTCAGAGCGTGTGTGAAGAGCAACCCCGCTTGGCCCCCCCCACAGTGGCGGAATGCCGGGCCCCGTCGCAACTGCAACTGTTGCAACCCCGGTAATTCCGCCACTGATGACATCCCAGTCTTAATCCGTAGGGTTCAACATTGAGTTGGCCCACCCTTTGCAGCTATAACAGCTTCAACTCTCCCACAAGGTTTAGGAGCGTGTCTGTGGGAATGTTTGACCATTCTTCCAGAAGCGCATGTGTGAGGTCAGGCACTGATGTGGACGAGAAGGCCTGGCTTGCAGTCTCTGTTCTAATGTGCAGGACTCTCGGTGCAGGCCAGTCAAGTTCCTCCACCCCAAACTCGCTCCGCTCATCCATGTCTTTATGGACCTTGCTTTGTGCACTGGTCCAAATCAGTTGGTGGAGGGGGGATTATGGTGTGGGGTTGTTTTTCAGGGGTTGGGCTTGGCCCCTTAGTTCCAATGAAGGGAACTCTTAAGGCATCAGCATACCAAGACATTTTGGACAATTTTATGCTCCCACCTTTGTGGGAACAGTTTGGGGATGGCCCATACCTGTTCCAACATGACTGCGCACCAGTGCACAAAGCAAGGTCCATAAAGACATGGATGAGCGAGTTTGGGGTGGAGGAACTTGATTTGCCTGCACATAGTCCTGACCTCAACCCGATAGAACACCTTTGGGATGAATTAGATCCAGGCCTTCTCGTTCACATCAGTGCCTGACCTTACAAATGCTCTTCTGGAAGAATGGTCAAACATTCCCATAGACACACTCCTAAACCTTGTGGACAGCCTTCTCAGAAGAGCTGAAGCTGTTATAGCTGCAAAGGGTGGGCCAATTCAATATTGAACCCTACGGACTAAGACTGGGATGCCATTAAAGTTCATGTGCGTGTAAATAAGGCAGGCGTCCCAATACTTTTGGTAATATAGTATATATATATATATATACATATAAAACTATATATCTATATATAGCTTATATAGTTTTAAACATTTTAAGACATTTTCATATTTTCTAGCTTTTAGTCCTAATAAAGAGTGCTCAGCCCCCAAAACATGGTGGCTGTTGCAAAATAAAATCTTTCAAAGGGTTGTATAAGCTAGTGTGGTGTGCCCATCCTTTCAAAACTTTAGTAAACTCCTCCGAGGGTGCAGCAGGACACCGCAATTGCTGGTGAGCAGCCTCTAGGACCACAAGCCACCCATCATGATATAACAGATCACCATAAGGTTCAGTGCTCCGACACCACAAAAGATTTTTATTGCCGTCTATAACCCCATCAGTAAAATTTCTGCATTCTTCCTATCCCCAGAGATAGAGCATAAATGGGAGCAAATCTCCCAAAATGAAGGAAATTCCACATTGGACCACTGACATCAGAATATACCCATCAGTGTCCTCATTGGAAGATAGCCCCTTCACTCCACTTCCATTGATCACATTTTGAATTCCCCCCTCACTTTTGCTTTTGGTGACAATAGTCACCAAGACAAATAGAGACAAGTCTCTGGACCTCAGAGCTGTGAGTCTGCAGGGACAGAGAGAAAGTGAGTAATTCAGTGAACATTTTTTTTTTTTTGCTATGTTGAGCTACATATTTACAGAGAAAAATAAAACTAGGGTTTTAAACTAATTGGGTTGGCGTCATACAATATACTGCATTCCATCAAATGGAGGCTGAAAGATACATACAAGGCTTATGACATATATCACTGTTCACAGGGGAATCTGGCCTTTGCTGTAATGAGCTTGTTTCTCTTTGGAAGATAAATTCAAAGGCATATCTATGTGAATGGCTACATCTAATCTGCTCTCATCATTTTATGTAGTAAATACATCTTCTGATTTGTAAAGAAAAAGATTACTTGAGAGGTCTAAGAGACCTGTATGTGATTCATCCCGTTGGCCTTCACGCAAAATTTATAATCATAGGCGTGCGCAGACCATGGCATTAGGGTGTGCACCCAAAGCTCAAACACACGTGTGTATGTATATATATATATATATATATATATATATATATATATATTTTTTTTTTTTTTTATTATTATTTTTATAAAAAAATATTTTATTCATTTTTTTTATTATTTATATTTTTTATTTATTTTTATAATTTTTTTTATCATAAATTTTTTTTACAATTTTTGTATTTTTTACAATTTTATTTAATAATATATTATTATTATACAATTTTTTAGGAGCTCCATTGGGGGGCTTTGGTTTGATATCAGAGGTCTAAACAGACCCCTGATATCTCACTTTTAAGACAGAAATTCCCCAGTCCCTTCTTCTGCAGCCAAACAGCAGGGGGAATCTGTGCAGCACAGCATGATTAGGGTGTGCCCAGGCACACCTGGCACACCCTGTGCGCACGCCTATGTTTATAATATATGTTTTGGGTTAATGAGTGGCCTTATTAAAAGTGGTGCTGCATGGTTCCTAAATATTAAAGTTAAGCCCTAAGAAACTACCAACATATTTACCAAGGTCCTTAGTCTTCCCACAATCAGGAACAACATTTATCCTATTTTTTCTTGAATGCTGGGGCCTTGCCATATAGATAATAAGAGTTGTCCTTGTCCTAAATCATAGATATTTCACTGCTTGCACTTACGTTAATTCCTGCACAGTTTTGATCAGGAGCACAAGTGTCACGTCACCCCCTGCTATGTCCAATCAATGCGATGTCCTACATTCTCCCGACTTTAGGACATCCTCTTTCCAGCATATCACTGATGTGGAAAATAGGAAGTATGGGTTTGCATGTGGAATGGGCAACTAAGAATGCTTAGGGTGTTCTGTTGGTACATTACAAATGAAACTTAAAAAACTGTACCAACCAATCAGAATTAATCTTTGAATAAATATCGCTACACTGTCTGACTACAGTAAACTCACTGTTCATCCTTATTGCTCTTTATGTTGCCTTGTTAAACAAACCCTATAGTAAGAGAAGTACAGGCAGTGCCAGGACAAGATCATCTAGAGCCCAGGGAACAAGACCCCCCCAAGATGCACAAGCATTATGTGTCAGCAAAAATTCTGCCCCTCCCCCCCAAAAAAATTAAAAAATGGAGCGCTAATCTGCATGCTTAAACCTAAACATAAATACCCCCTCCTCCCAGTGCAAATCTTCCCCCCTGCTGAAATCTCCCTTGTCAGCACAAATCTTTGCCCAAAAAATCACCCCTTCTAGCATAAACCCTCTAAGCCTCAAATCTCCCCTCCCAGCACAAATCCTCCCCCCAAATTTCCCCTCCTAGGATAAGTACCCCCCTATCATCTCTACTCGCACAAATCCCCCCCAGAAAAAAAATTCCCCTCCTAGCACAAATTCCCTCCCCAATCCCCTTGAGGTGCCCCCCACCTCTCATGATACCACAGTGCCCAGGGCAGCAGCCCCTTTTGCCCACCCCTTGTCCTGGCTCTGAGTACAGGAATGTCACTGCTTAACTCTTTCTGAAAATGCTAGTTGCCTGGTTGTCTCTAGCTTCAGTATTTTGATTTGGAATAAGCATGCAGATCAGAAGGTTGAAGTGAAGTCAGAATGCCTGATGTGTACTCGTCAGTGGATGGGTAAGGTACAGGCTCATTACCAGTCTATCCTGCAACATGAATTTGCTATGTTGCCCATTGTTGGCAAAGTACAGGTTCACTGTAATACATATAGGAATTCAGTATATCCACTTGACCTCTGGAAGATATTACCCCTTTCTTGACCAGAGCATTTTTTGCTATTCGGCACTGCAGTACTTGGGATTAACCCCTTAGGTTCCACAGTGAGTATAACAAGTATGCTTTACTGCATATACAGACTGATTTTACTGATGTGGGTTTAGTAACACTTTAATGTGGTCATACACAAAAAAATATTGAAATTTCTACAATAAAATATGTATTTTTTTAAACATATGATTTAATATAGTGCAGGTAAGGTATCTACACAGTCACTTATTTTCTTTGGTTTAATTCAATTTAGAAAGGTTGTTAGTACCTCCCAATATGGGCAACTGACTTTGCATAGTTTTTGATCCTGTACTCTAGGGACAGCTTTAGTCAGAGCCAATAAATCTATCTGTATGTTTTTGGACTGAGGAAGAAGCCTGTGCAAAAAAGTGAATAGACCACTGAAAATCTAGGTAGGTATTGTATGTGGAGGACTTGCACCCAGAACATTATTGCTTTTTTAATGCAAAGCAAAAAAAAAGGTCTCAGACCCATATCTATTGATCTATTTCTGAGACGAGAACTAAAAATAACTTTTAGCACAAAATATATAGGCAAAGGACACAATTCTGCAATGCCTCTAGTTAGAATTAATACTCATTATGTATTATTATTCACAAAATAAATAATGACATTTTCATAATTTTTCACCACCACTCTCCCTTTATACTGGCTTTTTAAAATAATGAATGCAATAATGTAGAGGTTGGATGGACGGTTTAATATAGTATAACACTTTTGCTGGGTAGATTTTTTTTAATAGAGGCTTTTAGAGTAGACAAAAACGAGGGACAACTGAGAAGGAAAGAGGGACAGGAGGACAGGGATCCATAAGAGGGACACTGACACTCCCAATGACAGAAGGGTTGTTTTCCAGAAGAGGAACAGTCTCTCCCAATGTGGGATAAGTGAACAGTCCTTTCCAATGACATATAGCAAGATTGGGTTCCAGAAGAGGGACTGACACTCCCAATGACAGACAGAAGGTTTGTTTTCCAGAAGAGGAACAGTCTCTCCCAATGCGGGATAAGTGAACAGTCCTTTTCAATGACATATAGCAAGATTGGGTTCCAGAAGAGGAAAAGTCCTTTCCAATGGGGGCAGAAGGATTGGGTTCTAGAATGGAAACAGTCCTTCCCAATGTCATATAACAGGATTGGGTTCCAGAAGAGAGGCAGTCCTTTCCAATCAGGGACAAAAGGATTGGGTTCCAGAAGGGGGACAGTCCTTTCCGATGACAGATAACAGAGTTGGGTTCCAGAAGAGGGACAGGCCCTCTCCACAGAGGGACAGAAGGACTTGGTTCTAGAAGAGGGACAGTCCTCCCAAAGGGGAAAAAAAGGCTTGGGTTTCAGAAGAACAGTCCACCCCAATGGGGAACAGAATAATTGGGTTTCAGAATAGGAACAGTCCTTCCCAATGAGGGACAGAATGATTTGGGTTCCAGAAGGGGGTCCTTTCCAATGACAGATAACAGATTTGGGTTCCAGAGGAGGGACAGTCCTTCCAAATGACAGATAACAGGACTGGGTTCCAGAAGAGAGACAAACCTTCCCAATGAGAGAAAGAAGGACTGGGTTTCAAAACAGGGACAGTCCTTTTCACTGAAGAACAGAAGGATTGGGTTCCAAAAGAGGGATAATCCTTCCTAATGGCCGACAGTTGAGAGTTGTCGGCCTATCTGGCAAATATCACATATGTCAGTGTGTCAATCCATCTCTATTGTATAAAAAAGCACACACTAATGTATCTACTACATTATATGCCTGTAAACTGAAATAAACATAGGACTTAAAAAAAAAAAAGTACAAGCACACAAATGTTTAATTTTAGATGACACAAATACAAACATATGTTCCAAGAAGAGCAGGCTGAAAATCCATACATCTAATTATCCATGGCAATCCAACTATTCTAATAACAAGGTTATTCATAGAGAATGGCAATAAGATCAAATGCTAGAGGCCTCTGCTTTCACAAAGCCGCCAGCGAATCTTCTAATTTTAGAAACAATTTCATATCATATTTCTCTAGCTGGGCTTTTAGGACAGCCATCTTGTTCTGTGCTTCAGGCCTGACTTAGCGTAACTCAGAAGGTGGCAGTCAAAAGCACACAAGGTAATTTTCAGCTGAGTATGTTTTGTAAACTGACATTTTGCAGGAGCCGTGCCCTCCAAACGTTAGGAAAATACTGGGATCCTTGTCACATTTGTTATCTTTTCAGAAAGATCTGCGTTTAGGTCAGTATAATCCTGTTCCCGCAAGGCGGAAATCTGATAAAAAAACCCTTTATCATATTATCGTGAACAAAAAAGAAAAATCAATGTCTTTAGTTCCTCTGACAGATATGACAATAAGTTGTTGTATTGCTTATTTTATTGAATGTGATTATAGGTTGTATGGATAACAGAGGGGAGCGGAGATGGATGAATCATAGAGACGGAGCTGTGTTGAGCGTATGATGCACAATTATTACCATATTCCAGCCCTTGAGATAAAAGAAGTTGGCTTCCAGGTACAAATCTTCAATCTCTTCTACCTTGTGCATAAAAGACTTCTACATTCCATCTCATAAATAATCCAGTCTAAGGCTTAGAGGGACATAATTATCCAAATAATGAAAATATTTCAAACTAAAATGTACCTGACAAAAAGATGGCTTTACCAAGTTTGTGCAAATATTTTACAATTACAAATCTACGATTTCTGGTCTATTCAATATAAAAATCAAGGATCTCTAAACTTTTCGAATTGTAGGCCAAACTGGATACTTTACAAGTATTCACAGGCTTGCATCAGAGTTCACCTCAGAGTCACCTTTACATCAGAGTCCTCATCACAACCCCCCTTCAATCAAAATATACATCAGAGTCTCTCCACTCATTAGGTCCCCATCAGAATCCCCATAACATCTGAGTCCTCATCACAATCCTCCTTCAATCAGAATATACATCAGTGTCTCTCCATTTTTTAGGGTCCCCATCAGAATCCCCCTTACATCAGAGTCTCCATCAGAACCCTCCTTACATTAGAATCCACATTAGAGTCCCTCCTTACATTAGGGTCACCATCAGAATCCCATTAACATTAGGGTCCCCATCGGAATGCTTCCTTACATCAGGGTCCTACTTTTATCCAGTCTATTTATTAGTCCACATCAGGCTCCCAAATGACATCAGGGTCTCCATTAGAATCCCCCTTACATCAGGGTCTCCATCAGAATCCCCCTTACATCAGGGTCCCCATCAGAGTAGAGACTGTGCACAGCTGATGTGGGCCAGTTAAATCTTGTTGTATGTGGCCTGCAGGCCATAGTTTGGGGACCCTGACATAGATCATACCTCCCATCTGGTTACACACAATTCCTGGTGGCTTAGATCCACCCTTTGACCCCCTCAGAACACAATCTTACCCTGGGGCTTGAGTAAAAAACACACTTTCCCTCTTGTACAAATTAGATAGCAGAAACAAGAAGTAAACAAAGAATAATTATAGCACAAAGTCTATCAAAACCAATCATTTTTTCATTTTAGATAAAGTAATGGAAGTTTAGAACTTCTGTCGGGTTTTTATTGTCTTCTGTGTCCCCATTGGGGAGATTCATCCCCTTTAATTGTACTGATGAACATGGAGACAGAAAGCAAAGATGCCAAAATTCCAAGATTTGCCAGGAGAGTCCTGCATCTTGGATTTCAGTCCTGATAATGCTTTGTCATGTACGATGTTCCGGGAGCACACTGTCACCCTAGAGTTGATTTGAGTGTGAGCAGTAACTCAATAAAAACACTCATTATGGTGAATGGTACCTACATATTACCCGTACAGTTAGAGACGGGGTGTGAGTGGGCAGAAACAAGTAAGTGAATGGGTTGCCTGGTCAGTGGGCAGGATTATCTCTGTCCAGGGGACCGGGACTAAAATATCGGTACATATGAGAAATTAGGGAAAACCTACAATTTTAAGCTGTCACTGGAACATGAATAAATATAAAATCTACTAATGGGGACATTTATTCTGGTGACAACTGCCAAAAAGATGATTTCCCCAACTTTGGAGTGATCTCCTCTCACTTCCTCTTGCGTCTCAAGACAGTCATTGTATCTTCAATGGTTCTCATTGGTTTTCTATGCAATGCAGATAGATCATGGCTTGGGGGAGAGACCATAGTTTCCTTAAACAGGAAGCTGTGCTACTACCCTTATGTGATGCTGAGCCTCTGTGATTAAAAAACTTAAATGCAATAAATGAAAAGGATGAATGGAGGGCTGGCAGATGACCAATAGCTCAAACCCTTCCATTCAGAGATCCTATTTCATTTATAGAAGCTATAGTACACAGCTAGGAGGAAAGGGCAGGCAAAGGCTCTCTTGATGAGAGTTTGTGACAGCCCCTCAAAGTGGAGTTCCACCCAAAAAAAAAAATGTGATTAATGTGCATGAAATAAACAAAAAAAAAACATTTGGAGATGTTGCTATGTGGTCCCTCGAAATCTGCCTCCTTCATCACCTCGGCTCCTGGTGTCACTTCCCTCGGCGCCTCCGCTCGCTACTGCTCCTGGGAGATGTGTGTCGTCATTTCCCAGGAGTCAGTGGGAAACGCAGAGGGCTTCGTTGCGATCACAACGGGGCGGGCACTTCCGACGATGCTGCCAGTTGTGATGGCAACCGGATTAGTTGACGGTGTCCTGTCGAAAAATGCCCCCTGTCGAATAATGCTCGTCCGGTAATACCTCATGCGCACCACTTGCACAGTACGGAGTCGCCAAAAGCCGCCGAACATTGGATTCCACTGTTCGGAGGCTCCATACTACGCAAGCACTGTGCATGCGCAGTACAGGGCGGGCATTATTCGACAGGTGGCATTTCTCGTCAGAACGACGCTGCAAAAAAGACACAATGCGCATGCGCAAGATCGGGAAGAGAACGGGCACCGTATGCCGGAACAGGAGGCTTGTGGGCTTTATGACAAATGAAATGGCCAGGAGAGAAGAATATAAGATATCGTACAATGGGAAATCGGCAATCGATCGCCGATCAATCCCTAAAATGTGAGTGATATAAATAAGAGTTTTAAAAAAATGATATTCATCCAAAAAAATAATAATTTTTAGACAGTTGGAACTCCGCTTTAATTGTATTACTACAAAAAAAAAAGTTATTAGTACAAGGGACAAATACTACTGACTGTGCTGATTTTTCTGTTTTGTGAATGTGAATGAATTATCTTTGGAAAATAAGGAAACTGTTTAGTGTCTCTTTAGGTTAAAGATAATGAAAATGCAGCTTGATAAACCTTAGGACTCTTTCACATGGGCTTTCCGATCCGATCCGCCTGTCGGTTTTTCAGGCGGACCTGATCAGACCCTTTATTCAATCCTATGGAGCAGCGGATGTCAGCGGTGACATGTCTGTTAACCTCCACTGCTATCCGATCCGAACCTGTCCGTGAAATCGAGACGAATGGTGACCCTATTTTCCATCCATCTGGCGGATCGGATGGGATCGGATGAAAACAGGCAGGCGGTCCGTTTTAATCTGATCTCCCCATAGAGGAGAGCGGGGCTCTGACAGGTCCATCTCTGCACAGTGAGCGGAGACGGACCTGTCATCTGCCTGCTCAGCAGGGATCAGCTGATCGATCCCCTGCTGAGCAAATTGGAGCCAGTCGAGCGGGCCGACTTTTTTGCTAAAAAAAAAAATCGCAATAAGCGTTTATTGATTGGTTTGCGCAAAAGTTATAGCGTCTACAAACCAGGGGATAGTTTTATGGCATTTTTATTAATCTTTTTTTTTTTTAATAGTAATGGCGGCGATCAGAGATTTTTATCGTGACCACGAGATTATGGTGGACAGATCGGACACTTTTGGCGCTATTTTGGGACCATTCACATTTATACAGCGATCAGTGCGATTAAAAATGCATTGATTACTGTGTAAATGTGACTGGCAGTGAAGGGGTTAACACTAGGTGGTGCTGTAGGGGTTAAGTGTGTCCTAGGGAGTGATTCTAACTGTGGGGGGGAGGGGCTACGTGTGACATGACACTGATCACCGCCCCTGATTACAGGGAGCTGTGATCAGTGTCAGTGTCATTAGGCAGAACGGGCAAATGCTTGTTTACATCAGCATTTCTCCGTGCTTCCTCTCCGTGAGACGACCGCGGGTGTCCCCATGGACATTGAGTCTGCGGGACCCTCGATCACACTCACGGAGCTCGCGGCAGGGTCGCGCGCCCGCCACCGGCGGCGAGCGCGCGACCACACGACGGCAACTTTAAAGGGACGTACCTGTACGCCCATTTGCCTGTCCGTGCCATTCTGCCAAAGTAACTGTTCGTGCGGCGGTTGGCAATCGGTTAAGGATGTGGCGGCCGGCTTTCTGGCCCCCTCCTTAGCAACCAGCTATATACAGTGTATTAAAAAAAACGCAAATCGGGGTAAAAACGTGTGTCCAAAAACGTGGCAAGCATTGCAAAAAAGCACTGCAGAAACGCTTAAAAGCAACATGCATAGATGTGAATCAAACCTAAAGGAAAATTGTCATTATGCAAAACACATATGGGATTAGGCTGGGATGGGAGCAACTAATCCTTGACTCATGTATTGCATGCTAGACCTAAGCAGGTGAAGCTGATTTACATTTACCAAGCAATTGCTTCAAAACTAGTACGTTTTTATGATTCAATTTATGGATGACTCATCCCATCCTACCACAGCATCCCACTGCTAGAAACAGTGGTGTTAGGGATCATTCAGACATGCAGCTAGTGGGCGGTAAAAGTAGTCGATTGAGCCACAGTTTCACTGCCCCCAGACCGCCCACCTAAATAAGGACATGCAGCCGACTGTAAACACGCCATGACCAAGATACTTAGCTTTTTCAAAAATTTTAAACAGCAGGTCGCATTTGGCAGGAGGTGCAGCCACTGAACAAGATATATTTAAGTGAATGGGGACACATCACAATCACCCTTCAACTAAGTGAAATGCATTTTCATGGTTAAAATAGACAGGTGGTGACTCCTCGCTGCCTTTCAAACACGTGGAAAAGGCGACCCACCACAGATCATTTTTCAGAGGGATGGCAAGGGCTGCCACACATGAGAAGGAACCCTTGGGCTTAGTTTAGACCTGCGTCTAAACCACTGCTCTTCTGAAAAGTGATCCTAGCTCAGAATGCATTTCAGAGCAGTTTGACAGGCGGTGAAGACGTGATATGACACCTTCTCCCCACCTCTTTTAACCCAATATTTTCCGCACACACATGCCGCAACCATGGGCATTTGCAGCTCTTCCTCATTAATTTGAATGGGTTGAGTTTGACGAGTTGCTGTCCGCCGAGTGCGACGCGTTGAATATTTTTTTTTTCACAGGCATCATGACCTCGGCATGTGAACTTTCCTGTCCTCTTCAATTGCAGCTTAAAGGCTAAGTTCACTTTTTTTTTTTCTCGAAATTCCAGCCCCCCTATGTGCCAGTATAGCCTTAATGTACTTATTTTGAAAAAAATAAAACAGCTTTTCATGTACAGGCTGTCCCCGACTTATGAACGACTCCTACTTACGAACGGCCTCAATGCCGGCTGCTTGTGCTCCACGCTGGTCCTGGATATCTCCGAGCAGCTATCTTGCCACATTCCACACTGCAGTACTTCATAGAAGAGCACCAGAAGCGCCCGGAACATCCCACATCCCTCCACAGGCGGACGCTGGAACATCCCACATCCCTCCACAGGCGGACGCTGGAACATCCCACATCCCTCCACAGGCGGACGCTGGAACATTCCACATCCCTCCACAGGCGGAATTTACACTTACAAGCAGTGTTCCGACTTACGAACAGATTTCACTTACGAACAAACCTACAGTCCTGTATGTGGTACGATCCTGATTTTACAATAAATTTTTTGGATTATATCTTCCTGGTGTGCGGCTGCCCGGATTTTCGCATCTACTCTCAGCATTATTCAGCATTAGCCAGCACCTGGGGCTCTTTACTCCTGGAGAGAATCAATTACTTTACACCTGGTTTGGATCTACACTGGTGCGGGGAAAACCCTCTCGCTACAGTCCTTAACGTGTTTGTAACTCGGGGACTTCCTGTATTCTACACCGGATTACATCAGTCTCTTCATAGATATTCTAAAACACTGATCGATTATTTCTGCCTTACTTCCTGGACAGACTTTAGGTCATGACACAGGAAGGAGTTGGCCAGCTGAGGGTAGATGATGCAGGGTGTATGCTAATGGGATCAGCTGGTCAACTATTTCCTATGCTATGCTGGTACATAGGGGGGCTGGAATTTAGAAAAAATAAAGGTGAACAAAGGTGAACTTAGCCTTTAAGGGGAGGCAGTTGTGGAGTGATAAACATGCAGCTCAACTGCACGTTGTTAGCATTTTTAGAGACCCCAAGTCTAAATGAGCCTTTAGAGTAGCTATAGCATATCTAAGGTGATAACTTTCAAAGCAGTTATAATATAGGAAACTAAAATTATGACAGGGAATTGTGACATCTCTGCACCCGAATACGCTTATAAAAACCTAATCTGTCATCTCTGCACATCTCCCTACACACATGAATGCATTTCATAGTCTAAAATAGGATCAACACTTCTCAAAATCCTCCGATTCTGGCTTACAGTCCTGATGGGAGGATTTCACATTTGTGATTTAATGCAAAGGCCCCAATTTGATTACGTATCCATGGAAACTCGGAGAACACAGTATCCTCACCACTGGGGAATAAACTACAAACTCAATTGGTTTTACGTTTGAGTTACAGCCAGTGTAAAGCGCACCTGTTGCTCAGAGAGGACTAGTTATGGACAGCAATGATGAGTGGAACTTGTGACGCCCCCATAAAACAAAAGCTTTCAGCTGAAAACGAAAAAAAAAACTACTTATGTTGTACCCTTATGCTGGCTTACATTTTTAAAAGCGAGTTTCCACCTTTAGTGCTTTCTTCTCTGCTCCCCCATTGCATTTATTTCCTTCAGCACAGCAGGCTGTTTTGTCACGGAGAGGTGAATCCGCCTGTCCCCGGACAGTATAGACCAACACACTTTCATTATAATAAACCAGTCTTGAGTTACTAATGACTAAAAAAAAACTACCTCTTGTTACAGACTAAAGCAAGCCATAGATTCAACCCTGGTTAGAAGGAAAGAAAATCACTTGATTCCCCCATTAACATAGTAAGTGTTGATGGGGCAATCCCTCCTGCTGCGCTTGTTGAATTCTGACAGCGGGAGGTTTCCCTATCGTCAGAATACAATGATCACTGCTGGCGGCTATAGCCACTGGCAGTGTTTGCAGAACCTGACTGGCTGGTTGTACTGAAGTGAATTTATAGCGCGAGTACAACCAGCCTGCCCATAGATTAATCATGGCTGGCCTAAATCTTTAACTGTCCTTGGGTCCTATAAAAGATTCTGCCCATTGCTACTAGCTCCGGCATTGTAAAGGTGCCACATAATGTTTATGCAGCTGGATTTTAGCTTCCAAAATTCTAGTGTTTGCTACAGAAACCTTTAACTGCCAAATTTGTAATGCTTGTTGCAGGACTGCTTTGTGTCTTTGCCACCTACTTCAGTTCCCAGACTGGTCCCTGTTAAGGTGCAACACAATGTTTCGGCAGCTGGACTTTAGCTTCCAAAACTGTAATGTTTGCTGCAGGGTAAATCCTGATTGTGCCCTGATGTTTGCAGCCTATGAGTCTAATCAGATTCTTCAGCACTGTCAGGGATCTCGTGCAGCAGGTGCTCATTCTGGTGCAGCAAGTGCTCATTCTAACGCGCATATGCAGCATCACAAGCATAGAAGCCCAAGACGAGCAAGGACTAGAATGCACACGCAAATGTGCATTGGCGCATACGTGTGGGCAGGTGCGGGTACACGTAGGCGTGCACAGATTCTGCAGCCCAGCTGCCTATTTAAACTGAGAGTCTGCCTGGCTTCAGTGCTGATTGTCTTCAGATTTGGTTCCTGTGTTCCTGATTCTAATCCATGTCTGCTAACCTTGTTCCTGACCCAGCTACGTCTGACAGCTCTCTCGGATCACCCCTGCCTGCTATATCTGCTTCTCGCTTATGTTACCGATCCTGGCTTGGATTTATGACTACGTCTCCGCTTCCTGATTTGGTACCTCACTGCCAGCATGTTACAAACATCTGCCTGTTCCTGACCTTGAACTTGATCCTGATTCTGCACCAGTTTGCCTGGCTTCTGCTGAACAGGGTTTGTGACTAGACTCCACACCACCACTGGCAGGGCTCCTGTGTCTCCAAGCTGCAGCTCACTCCTACAGCTTCCAGGCACCTGCACCTTTCTGCTGCCCTAATAGTCCTTGTCTCCACTACCAGGGATGCTTGGACGGAAATTGTGCAAGAGGCCACCCTCATCATCTCAGGCTCCGCAGTCAGGTAAGTGACAAGCACATGGCTATTGCCTCTTGAATAAAACTTTCTAATGTTTATAGCAATATAAAACTAGTTTTGTCTCTCTTTTTTATATTGTGACCTACCCATGCTGTTATATTGGGACATACTGTCCAACTACTGAACTATATTTGTGGCTATTGTCTCTCACATAGTACACTGCAGTATATACTTCATGATAAAAACCTGCCTTGTATCTCCCTCTTACCCTGAAGCTGTACTAAACAGCTAACATGCAGTCAAGCCACTGTACAATATTTGTGGTTATTGTCTTTCAAATAATACACTACGATTTTTATTTCAGGAGAAAACCTGCTTTCTCTTCCTCTTATATTGATGCCTAACCAAGCTGCTTACATACAGAATTTGAAAAATTTTAATAAAAAAAATTTTGTTTAAATAATTTTTTTATATTTTTTATTGAATATGTATATAAAATCTTTAGTTTACAAACAGGTCTTTGATACAGCACATGATCTTAAAAAAACAGGATTTACATTTTGTTTTGCTCACAGTAGAGGCTTATTTGTTTCAATCAGTCTGTCTCTCATTGAGAATTACATACAGTCCCTTCTGAACACAGAAGGAAGTGGGGATTAGTCACTACATTGAATAATTCAGTGGTGTGGTGGTGAGGCTAAAAGTGACCTTGAGCTATTGAACTTAGTAAACAAAACAAAACAAAAAAAAAAAAAAACTTGTTTACTCAGATTAGAGCAGTTAAGCCTGGAACACATGTAAAAAAAAGAGCACTGAAATTGCTGGCTGAAAATGTACATTTTTATATGCAATATTTAATATTTACCTGGCTAAAAAAAAAAAAAAAAAAAAAAAAAGATAAAAAAAAATAATATAATAATAATAATAATAATAATAATAATAAAGAAAGACAATCTATACAAAATACTGTGCTTTTCTCTAATTTTACAAGCGGCGTTTCCACTGTTTGCAGGCAAAGCAAGATGACTTTAATAAAACTGCCTATTTCAAATTTGCAGAAACAAGTAATAATAATTCCAGATAATTCCAAATATTAATGAATTCCTACATTCAACAGCTGGAAATAATGTCCTGGCTATTACTTATTGAAAGCTAGAATGATTCACTATATATTAAAACTCAGCTGCCTACCAATTCTATGTGATAATCTTCTAACAATGCGTATATATATATATGTTCCTGTCTCTTGAGAATTCTGTCTGCGTTTAGTTTTATTTCACTCGTGAACCAAAAGCAGCAGAACTTCAGGGACCTGATTAATATTTAAAGACATGACAAACCAGAAATATGGTGCAGTTTTTCTAAAACTTTTACTGGATACAATCACACAGCTACCTTGAAAAAAAAGTGCCAGACTATCCTCCTGCCTTTGGAACTGAACTTCCTCATCTCTGCTTCCTTCCCAGTGGTCCCTCTTTTTGGTTTGATGAACAATAAATATACTTCAAACAAATAATATAACATATTTTCTAACACTGGCATAAAGACAATTTAACTACGAAAAAGGCATCCCAGTTTGACGAAACATAGCGGCACACTTTGTGCACCATGCCAGATTGAGGGTGTGGTCAAATTGAATCAGTGGGAGGGGCTCAAAGGGACATATGCTTAAGGTATGAGCAACAGACACGTACACTGATTTTAATAACATGAAACTGTTCCATTACATATTCTTTTATATACAGTAATCAGGAATATGAAATGTTAAAAACGGTGAGGGGAATTTATCGAAACTGGAATAGACAGAATATGAAGTAGCTTTTCAGAGCTTGGATACAGTGAACCCAGTCTTAAAGTAGAATTTGCACATCCTGTTTAAAAATAATCATTAACTGCTTTAATGGGTGTACCCCAGTGTACCCCTATAATAATAAAAATACACATACAGTGTTTACAAGGCCATCAAATTCAGTCATGTCCCCTTTGCAGCCACAGTTCTCTTGGTGCCAATCTCTATATGCTTTGTCATTTTTTCGTCTAAGGGGCTAGCTGTCCTTTCCTGGTTCTTGCAGCTTGTCCCCTGATTTTGAAAAAACAGATCTTGCGCATGCACAAATGGAGATCTGGTGCTGTCTAATTTCATTTGCACAATAGATATCCCCACAGATATGACTAGTGCCAACATCCCTACACTTGTATGTGACTTTAAACCAACCACAAAATAGAAAAATTGGACTTTAAAGGTACAGAAACACACATTTCATTACAAAAAAGTTATATTTATTTCAAAAACAAGTAAAAAAAAAACTCCATATATTAAAGAGTTAGGGTTGGTAATGTATATAGGCAGTCTACGAGTTACAAACGGGTTAGGGACTGCCGGTTTGTTCTTAAGTCGAATATTTTCCTAAGTCGGAAGCGTATGCGCAGAACAGCAGAGACGTAGTTTTCCGATGTTTTCCGATGTTCTGTCAAATAGCCGCCAATGCGCAGATGTCGTTTTCCGGAGTTTTCTGATGTGCCACCTCCCGTTCATAAGTAGGAGTCGTTCGCAAGTCGGATGTTCCTAACTCAGGGACTGCCTGTATGTTTGCTACATCAAAATATGACCTAAACCTATATAGAGTTATATATCACATCCCTGCTAAGACAGCAGACATCAGAGGGACCTGTTCTCTGTGATAACCTAGTCCTTGATCAGGGTAATACACCATGTGGTTTGTATTCAATTGTCCAATATGGATGATGTCTGAATAGCACCAAGCAATTGTTTTTAAGGTATATTGGCTGATTTTCTTGCATGTTTGTATTTTCTGCATATATATTCTCCTGAAGAAGTGACCTTTGTCAATGAAACGCGTAGAGAAAATTTGTTTACAAGCAAATAGTAATGAAAAGTCTATGGATAGCTACAACAATAAGGAATGCTATAAATGTGTTATTGATACACACCAAATGCGATAAATAAATCTATAGGTGTATGTCATATTTTAATGTAGCAAACATATAATGTAAACATAACCAGCCCTTACGCTATAATATATGGAGTCTTTTAAACTAAAATTTTTATGACATGTATGTTTCTGTACCTTTAAAGTCCCATTTTCTACTTTTAGGTCGGTGCTGTGTAATTCTCTGTGCTAATGATAATAACGGTAAATGTGACTGTACCAGGAGGCTGAAAACCGAAGACTCTTACATCACCCTTGCCTAGGTTAGGAAAGCACAAGTGTAATGCCGCGTACACATGATCAGACTTTCCGCCAACAAAACCGTGGATTTTTGTTTGAAGGTTGTTGGCTCAAACTTGTCTTGCATACACACGGTCACACAAATGTTGGCCAACAATTACGAGCGTGGGAACGCGGTGACGTACAAGACATACGACGAGCCGAGAAAAAGGAAGTCCAATAGCCAGTGCGGCTCCTTCTGCTTGATTCCGAGCATACGTGAACTTTTGTGCGACGGACTTGTGTACACAGGATCGGACTTTCCGACAACAAAGTTTTGTTGGCGGAAAATTTGAGAAGCTCCTATCAAACATTTGTTGGCAGAAAGTCCGACAGCAAATGTTCGATGGAGCATACACAAGGTCGGACTTTCCGACAACGAGCTCACATCCAACATTTCCCATTGGAAAATCCGACCGTGTGTACGCGGCATAAGGGTTTGCTGTAAGAATATAAAAAGAGGTATTTATCGCTTATAAAAGAATAAAACTGTTGGCGTTTTAATAAATGTTAGGGGGAAAGGAGCACACGGGGAACTCTCTTATTTTTGATGAACCGTCACTAAGCAAATACACATCTTCACAACAAGCGTATTTACCAGGCTAGTTCGGAACACGGTAATGACTTGAATCTCTGCACATGATGGAATCATTGTACTTCTTATTAAATAAGCGTCTACGTTTCTGCCCACAGCCCAAAGCAGTGATTTTCTATTGCAGGTTCAAAAAGCTGCCAACTGGCTGGTTTCTATGGCAAACATCACCATTTTTCCTCTGCTCCAGATATTATAAATGAGTCCCACTGTGAGCAGAAAAAAATATATTAGTTATACTTCTTTATAGATCTAAATGAAGGTCATTGTGAACCGTAAAATCTCAGTATATTAATTATATATCTGTAGCTGTTAGTTTTCCTATATTCCACAGCGATTTTTTTTTCCTTACTCTGTGCCGAATCCAGGTTAAATTATTCCCTAGTCCATATGTTTCTGTTAGCTCTAGTACATAATTACTTGACCGCATTGGAGCAATGGAGGAGCAATTATTACTGGGAGTTGGTAGAGCTGCCCCATCAATCTCTCAGAGTTCATACTACTCCCTATGGTAACTATAGAGAGGTGATAGAGCATGGTACATACATCCCTCCCTCCGCTAATAACATTACCGCTACATGTGCACAAGGTAAAGACTACTTTCCCACTAAGCAGGATATAAAGCAAAGGAAAAGGCCTCGAAAGCATTGGATTCTTTTATTTTTGGTGCATTCAGCAAAGGTTTTACAGTGCTTATCATTTGCCACATTCTAGATAAGCTTTTTTTTATAAGACAGTGATAGTATCAAAAAAGCATAATATTTATAGTATTTATGAAGGCCATAATAGTATACATTTTACTATAAAATATAAATACAATTTTACAATAAATACATTTTACAAATTCATTAAAGCTGAATTCCAGGCAGATATATTAAAAAAAAAAAAACATATTAATGCAGCTTTGTAATTAATAAATCATGAAATGTATTTTTAACTATTAGCAGTATAAGCACTTGAATGTGACCTGGTATCAGCCGCTATATAATTAAAACTCTCAGGAACAAAAACATCAAATGTGCTAATAGAACGAAACAACTTCTAGAAATTCAAAGTCTGTTTGTATTTCACTAGTGTTTGTGAAATAGACTACAATCCAGACAAATATGTGCAGACTTGACATCCACTACTGCAAGCAAGAAGCCGCTTACCGGAGCGCAATGACCCTCGTGTTATACAGTAGAGTGGTCATAAAGGTGATGTTAATAAGTGACCCACAGGCAAGGATATATACCCCATCCAGGCTCTTCTCAGCAGTCAGATCAATATCATTTATAGAGAACACAAAAGGGAAAAGCACTCCCCATAGTGTAAAACCAATTAAAAAATGTTATTGATTAAAAAGGTAGAGCACTCAAATAGTCATACAAATGAACTGCGCTGCACAAACAACTCCAGTATTGAAAATTGCCAACCGATGTGTGTGGAGACACGTGCGTCCTAGTTCCGCCTGAAGCGTTTTGACATAGGTGACGTCATTAGGGGCATATATTTTAAAGGTTTTGTTTCTAATATATTTATAGATTTAGACCTCCATATATATTATTTTTTAAATCAAAAGTAAAATTTATTGAAAAGAATCAACTAATTTTCAGCAATTCCAGAGCAGATAAACATTCAAGCAGGAGCAAGCCATACCATATACATAGTCAAAGGCAATAAATGATACAACATGGCACATCATAACAAAGCCAAAGGATTGACCACAAGCCATTCAGTGGGCATAGCAAATGAAATAACCTCAACAGTATGAAGTTTGTCTCTGTGTATGCAACCATTTATCTAAAACCACTAACTGGAGGGGTGAGCATTATCCTTCTAGGAGTCTGTCCATGACCAAGTCAAGCGGACTCATGCCCAGGGTATCTAACCAGGGGCGCAAAAGGTTTTCATATTTACCAGAGCAGCCCCTATGTTGGTATATGTATTTCTCTAATCTAAGAGTTTCCCCTATACACTGTAGCCATTCCTTTTGGGAAGGAGGATCTGTAGAGTTCCAGTGTCTTAAGCCTCATACACACAATCTGATTGTTGGCCAACTGAGTGTCTGATTTTTGTCCAAAGGCCGTGTCCCAGGAACTTGTCTTGCATACTAACGATACACAATTGCCAGCACCACAAAAACTAATGCAGTGACGTACTACGAGGAATTTCAGCTCTTGAGCGTCACCCTTTGGGCCCCTTCTGCTAATTTCGTGTTTGGTGAGCATTGTTTCCAAGCATCCGTGTTTGTACTTTAGATTTTTGTGTGACGGACTTCTGTACTGACGATACGAAAATCAGACAACAGACCGTTGTCCGCCGAAAATTTACTAGCCTGCCATCCAACATTTGTTGGCCAAAAGTTGGACAAGACGTTGGTCAGAAGGAGCGTACTAACAGTCAGATTTTAGGACAGTCTGTCAACAGACAATCCCCTACCAACAATCTGATCGTGTGTACGAGGCTTAAGAATGTCTCTCCGGGCTTAAAATAAGGCTCTAATTACTGCTTCTCTAGTGCGGGCTCGCAATTGGAGGTTGTCTAGGATTCCCAACAAACAATGTTTAGGGTCAAGTGGGATGGAGACCTGGAAGACAGCGTTCAATGTGCGTACTATCTCCGTCCAGTACGTATGTAATTTGGGGCATCTTCATATGAGGTGAATTAAATCCTCATGGTTCCAGTAGCATTTACTGCAAGCTGGGTTATCTTGGAGGTCAATTTTGTACAGCTTGACTACAGCTTGGGTATAGCAGACTCTAATAGGGCGTACACACGGTCGGACTTTGTTCGGACATTCCGACAACAAAATCCTAGGATTTTTTCCGACGGATGTTGGCTCAAACTTGTCTTGCATACACACGGTCACACAAAGTTGTCGGAAAATCCGATCGTTCTGAACGCGGTGATGTAAAACACGTACGTCGGGACTATAAACGGGGCAGTGGCCAATAGCTTTCATCTCTTTATTTATTCTGAGCATGCGTGGCACTTTGTCCGTCGGATTTGTGTACACACGATCGGAATTTCCGACAACGGATTTTGTTGTCGGAAAATTTTATCTCCTGCTCTCCAACTTTGTGTGTCGGAAAATCCAATGGAAAATGTCCGATGGAGCCCACACACGGTCGGAATTTCCGACAACATGCTCCGATCGGACATTTTCCATCGGAAAATACGACCGTGTGTACGGGGCATTAGGCCTCATGCACACTGGATATTTTTACAGCTGCTGTTTTTGGCTTCTGGCATTTTTTTTCTACAGCCAGTAAACTCTCCAGCATGTTGTCCCATGTGTCCATGCACACATAGGCTGTTATCAGGGTTTTTTGGTTGCAGCATTTTCTAGCTGGAAAAAAAACCTAAAACTAATGGGTTTTGAGAGGAGTTTTTGAGCTGTAAAAACATTCTAATGTCGGTAAATGTGGTAAAATGCTGCTAACAGGCATTTTTGATCCCATAGCTTATGTTTTCTTGCTAAAAAAAACTGCTGCTAAAAGCAGCAAAACTCTAATGCAAAAAAAGGTACGCTTTTAACAAGGCACCGCTACTGGCGTTTTTATAACGTCCCGTGTGCATGAGGCCTAAGAAGTATATAAAGTTGCAAAAGCCTTTAAAGTCACATTGAAAAAGCATTGTGGCACCACTTGGAGTGCCTACTAGTCCTCTGCAAAGACCCCCATATATTTAACAATATGGATGCAATTGTTTAGTGGTTTGCCTAGAGTTCAGCTTAAAGGTTAATGTTAGGAGCTAGGGTCAGGTTTGATGTTTAACCCTACACAGATAATAAAAGACAAATGTATGCAGCCCTGTTATCATTAATACAGCATTTAATGTATTTTTTAAATGTAAGCAGTGTAATTCCTGATTGTGACCTGGTATATAGTACAATAAAAAACTACAGAATATAGCACAGAATAGCACAGCATAGCATCGCATCGCATAACACAGTATAGCACAATATAGTACTGCATAGCACTATACAGCACGGTATAGTTGTACAGCACAGTATAGCACTGCATAGTAAAGTATCTCTTCCTAAACAGATTTTTTAGCTTTCCTTAAAGCAGAGTTCCACCCAAAAGTGGAACTTCTGCTTATTTGTCTTCTCCCCCCTTCCGGTGCCACATTTGGCACCTTTCAGGGGGAAGGGAGGAACGGGGACCTGTTTTTGACAGGTCTCTTTCTCTGCTTCCGGAGACGGAACCATGTCGAGGATCGGCCCCCCTCCTCCTTCCTCCGCTGCCGGGCCAATTAGAAAGTGCAGAGCGCTTCGCGCATGCGCAGTAGGGTACCAGCTATGAAGCCAAAAGGCTTCACTGCCAGATTCCCTTACCGGCAATGGCGACGGCTGCACCCGACAGCTAATCCGAAGATCAGCTGGGGTGCCAACATTGCAGGCTCCCTGGACAGGTAAGTGCCCATTTATTAAAAGTCAGCAGCTGCAGTATTTGTTGCTGCTGACTTTTAATTTTTGTTCGTGGGGTGGGCGGACCTTCACTTTACCCAACTTCAAGATACATTGGCAATATGGCTGCTGGGAACCCACCTTTTTACAGTGAGGGGCTGGCTTGTACTTCTTTTTAGATTATTGGCCCTCTGGAACCCATAAAGTGCCTTGAAAAAGTATTCATACACCTTGAAATTTTCCACATTTTGTCATGTTACAACCAAAAACATAAGTGTATTTTATTGGGATTGTATGTGATAGACCAACACAAAGTGGCACACCATTGTAAAGTGGAATGAAAATGATAATGATGATTTTCAAAATTTTTTACAAATAAATAGCTGAAAAGTGTGGCATGCATTTGTATTCAGCCCCCTTTACTCTGAACTAAAATCTAGTGGAACCAATCGCCTTCAGAAGTCACCTAAGTGGTAAATTAAGTCCACCTGTGTGTAACTTAATCTCAGTATAAATACAGCTATTCTGTGAAGCCCTCAGAGGTTTGTTAGAGGACCTTAGTGAAAAAATAGCATCATGAAGGTCAAGAAACACACCAGACAGATTAGGCAGGGTTAGGTTTAAAAAAATACCCCAAGCTTTGAACATCTCACGGAGCACTGTTCAATCCATCATTCGAAAATGGGAAGAATATGACACACCTGCAAACCTACCAAGACATGGCCGTCCACCTAAACTGACAGGCCTGGCAAGGAGAACATTAATCAGAGAAGCAGCCAAGAGGCCCATGGTAACTCTGGAGGAGCTGCAGAAATCCACAGCTCAGGTGGAAGAATCTGTCTACAGGACAACTATTAGTCATGCGCTCCACAAATCTGTCCCTTATGGAAGAGTGGCAAGAAGAAAGCCTTTGTTGAAAGAAAGCCACAGCAAACATGTGGAAGAAGGTGCTCTGGTCAGATGAGACCAAAATGTTACTTAACCTAAAAGCAAAATGCTATGTGTGGCGGAAAATGAACACTGCACATCACCCTGAACACAGCATCCCCACCGTGAAACATGGTGGTGGAAGCATCATGTTGTGGGGATGCTTTTCTTCAGCAGGGACAGGGAAGCTGGTCAGAGTTGATGGGAAGATGGATGGAGCCAAATACAGGGCAATCTTAGAAGAAAACCTGTTAGAGTCTGCAAGACTTGTGACTGGTGCAGAGGTTCACCTTCCAGCAGGACAACGACCCTAAACATACAGCCAGAGCTAAAATGGAATGGTTTAGATCAAAGCATATTTATGTGCTAGAATGGGCCTGTCAAAGTCCAGACCTAAATCAAATTGAGAATCTGTGACAATACTTGAAAATTGCTGTTCACAGACGCTCTCCATCCAATCTGACAGAACTTGAGCTATTTTGCAAAGAAGAATGGGAAAAAATTTCACTCTCTAGATGTGCAAAGCTGGTAGAGACATCCCCAAAAAGACTTGCAGCTGTAATTGCAGCGAAAGATGGTTCTACAAGTATTGACTCAGGGGGGCTGAATACAAATGCACACCACACTTTTCCCATATTTATTTGTAAAACATTTGGAAAACCATTTATCATTTTCCTTCCACTTCACAATT
This sequence comes from Aquarana catesbeiana, assembly GCF_042186555.1. Taxonomy (NCBI): domain Eukaryota; kingdom Metazoa; phylum Chordata; class Amphibia; order Anura; family Ranidae; genus Aquarana; species Aquarana catesbeiana. The sequence continues at coordinate 363,899,471 of NC_133329.1, forward strand.
ATGTGCCACTTTGTGTTGGTCTATCACATAAAATCCCAATAAAACACATTTAAGTTTTTGGTTTTAACATGACAAAATGTGGAAAATTTCAAGGGGTGTGAATACTTTTTCAAGACCCTGTATGACCTTGGCAAGGGTTTATGCAGTGCTTTATGAATTCAGGCCCAATTTTTTTTACCATAAATTCAAAGTTTAACTGAGCCCCATGTTGCCCTGAACCTGAATCATGTCACTATTAGTGAGTTCTGTCTCTCTTCAATGGAAAAAAAAGTCGAGCTAGTTTTTGAAGCTTTAGATTAATGTACAGACTAATGTTTACATTATTATACTCCCCCTCCATTTAGTGCCGATAACACTGTTGGTACAATATATCATTATAAACTGTCTAGACCATTATTACAGTACTATATGGATATGTACATATGGACATTTTATTAAAAAAAAGCAGACATAGAAAGAAAATGCCAGTTATTTTCTTGTGCTTGCTTTTCTTTGTTCAGTCTTTAAAGGATAAGAAAACCTTTGTGATAAAAATAAACACATTTACGTCGCTCTATATATCTGGCTGATTCAACCCTTTCAATGCCAAGAGCCACTAAATGCTCATTTCTATATACAGCACCTGCCTTCAGTGTAGTGTAATGCCCCGTACACGCGGTCGGATTTTCCGACGGAAAATGTGTCATAGGACCTTGTTGTCCGAAATTCCGACCGTGTGTAGGCTCCATCACACATTTTCCATCGGATTTTCCGACACACAAAGTTTGAGAGCAGGCTATAAAATTTTCCGACAACAAAATCCGTTGTCGGAATTTCCGATCGTGTGTACACAAATCCGACGCACAAAGTGCCACGCATGCTCAGAATAAATAAAGAGATGAAAGCTATTGGCCACTGCCCCGTTTATAGTCCCGATGTACGTGTTTTACGTCAACGCGTTCAGAACGATCGGATTTTCCGACAACTTTGTGTGACCGTGTGTATGCAAGACAAGTTTGAGCCAACATCCGTCGGAAAAAATCCTAGGATTTTGTTGTCGGAATGTCCGATCAATGTCCGACCGTGTGTACAGGGCATAAGAAAGCAGAGGGAACAAACAGCAGGAAGCAGGTAACCCATTAACTGAGCATTTCTCATCTGGCTCAAAATTTTCTACAGCCTGAGATATAATGAAGACGTGGAAGAACAGGCTGACACATACGGTATAAAAGGTTGTTGGGTACCAGATACCAAATTATCTGATTTCTCACCCACCGCAAAGGAATTGGGCAATGATAATGTGAACGGATGAATATTCTTTTTAACTGATTACCTTCCTGTCACACTACACTTCTCTCTCATTCCAGCAACAGCAAAAACCCCCTCTAAATTCATTAAGGATCACAATGGAATTTTAAGCCAGCCGCTCATTTACAATACAGCTGGCAGGGTGCCAAGGCAGGATTCTAAATTTGTCAGATGTGGATTATGTGAATCTTTATGAAGAAAGCCATTTATTGGCTCTATTCTTATTTTTTAATATGAACCATGGATGCGCCAAAGAATGGCAAATTTCACCCCCTTCTGCATTTTTCTTAATAGTACAAAACATTAGCTGGGTACAAGTTTGCGGGGTGGATTCCAAAGCTTGTTGGCTGCAGTGTTCAAGGCAGGACCCACAAAATCGTCATTAAAGTGGCTCTCTACATAGATCTTTCTCCAAAACCCTTGTAGAGATGCAGAAAAAGGCTTAACATAACTGTCAGGCCAACCCCTTGTCATTTATAGGTGTCATGTTTATGAAAGGTTGGCCACCAAGGGCACAGATGAAATTTTTTTTTTTTTTCACTCTGATCAATGTTAAAATAAAATATGTATGCTCCTGTTGTATAATTTAGTGAATGGCCTGTGCAATGCCATTAGGTGGCCATACCAAAGATTTGGAGCTGCCATGTTGGTGGATATCAACCAAGCTAGCCATGTGATGTGATCAAGAGAGTTGTAACTTTGTGCTGGTCATTAACTGCTTCCGAACTCCCACCATATATATATATATACTACGGTAGGGCAGCCCGGCTGTGCAAAATCACGTACCTGTACGTGATTTTGTGCATGCGGTGTAGGGCGCCGCTCCCGCTGTGATTGGATATAGTGGGAGTCAATCAGCGGGTCCAGCGGCCGCAATCGCCGTCGCAACCCGCCGATCGTTCAGTGGAGGAATGGAGCAGCGGTCTGCCTATGTAAACAAGCTGGGAGCAAAGGAGCGATCTTGTGTTTCATTTCTCTTTTCCTCCAGTGTATCCATCCCCCACACAGGTAATATGCACCTCCCAGAGACACACATAATCACACTTTGATCACCCCTGGTGTTAACGCCTTCCCTACTAGTGTCATTTATATTGTGACAGTGCATTTTTTTAGCACTGATCACTGTATTGGTGTCACTTGTCCCCAAAAAGTTTCACTTAGTGTCCAATTTGTCCGCCGCAATGTCGTAAGCCCGCTAAAAATCACTGATCGCCAAATTAAAAGTCCCTAAATCTATCCTATAGTTTGTAGACGCTATAACTTTTGGACAAACCAATCAATATACGCTTATTGGGATTTTTTTTTTTACCAAAAAATATGTAGCAGAATACATATTGACCTAAACTGATGAAGAAATTTGAGTTTTTACATTTTTTTTATTGGGAATGTTTTATAGCAGAAAGTAAAAAACATCGTTTTTTTTTCCAAATTGTCTTTTTTTGTTTATAGCACAAAAAATAAAAATTGCAGAAGTGATCAAATACCCCCAAAAGAAATCTCTATTTGTGGGAAAAAAAGGACATCAATTCTATTTGGGTAGAGCGTTGCATGACTGCGCAATTGTCAGTTAAAGCGAAGCAGTGCTGTATCTCAAAAAATGGCCTGGTCGGGAAGTGGGTAAAACCTTCCGGAGCTGAAGTGGTTAAGTAGCTGGTGTTCTTAATAAACATTTTTTATCCCGGGTTCACACTGCTCCGACATGAAAGTCCCACGATTTCTGATCCGACTTTGCACTGCAACATAGGTCATACATTGGCCAGGCTTTAATGAACAGGATCCAACTTGAGATGAATGGAACTTGGGTCTGGGTCTTGGGCTAACATTGCCTCTGAGCACAAGTCGAAAGTTGGATCAGTTAGGATGATAATCCGACTTGGATACAACTTCAGTGATATTCAATGGGCTCAAATCGGACCAAAGCCAGGCCAAAGTAGTGCAGGAACCTTTTCCAAAGTCAGACCGACACAAGTTGGACCAATTAAAATGGCTCTAATAGGAAATCATTGATTTATACAGATCATGCGACATGTGCTCTCAAAGTCGGAGCGTATATGTCGCACCAGTATGAACAGATCAACAAAGTAATCTAAAGGGGTTGATTTACTAAAATTGGAGAGTGCAAAATCTGGTGCAGCTGTGCATGATAGCCAATAAACATCTAGCTTCAGGTTGTTCAATTAACCTTTGACAAAAAAAAAACCTTGAAGCTTATGGGTTTCTATTCAGAGCTGCACCAGATTTTGCACTCCCCAGTTTTAGTAAATCAACCCCAAAGTGCATCTAAAGCCAAAATATTTTTGATTTAAATGGACTAGGGAATGATAAGCTAGGCTGTTTTTAGGGAGTTTTTGTTGATGTTTGTGTCCAGGGCTGCTGTCAGAAATCACAGGGCCCCCATACAGCCTACCTGACAGGGACCCTGAAAAAAATCAAAACAATATTTTTACTAAAAATAAACCCAAATTATTATTAGCGACCAACATAACAACATAACATAACTAAAAAATCCCTGCTAAATTTAATACTTACTTCTGACTCCTGCACTCCGTATGTAGTCTCAAATTTGAAGCCCCTCCCACTGCTAGCGCAATTTTGCCACACTATTCACCACCTCCCCCCTGTTCTGTCCCCCATTCTCAGGAATTTAGAATTTTAAAATTCTCAGGACTGGTAATTAAGGGGTATATATGTATATACAGGCTGGAACTGAAGTGGTTATAAATTGTGTTTTTTTTTCCAGCTGTCCTCCAGACCTTCCCTGTATCCTTCTGTTCTGACCTCCATAACCTTTAACCACCTAGAAGGTAGAGCAGAGTAATGATCCCCCTACCCAACCACCACAAGCTCCACCACCACTGCACCTCCTCTGGCTGACATTCCCTCCCCGGTCCGCTGATTGCAGATATGTAAAGAGAGGTCAGCACTGTGCACAAACATGTGCTGGGGACTGGACAGGAGCCAAGGGTATACTGATATCTATTTGTGGGGACATGGGAATCAGATGTAGGCAGGACAGGGAAAGGGACCAGTGCATGGGGGGGGGGGCAATTACAGGAATGATGCCATGTGTGTCTCTCTCTGCAGTAGCTGCAAGCCGACAGGGAAGAGAGGGGGAGAAACCTGCTTTCAGGTGCTGCAGCGAGCTGCAAAAGGCATCATTTCTGTAACTGCCATGCCAATCATCCTTCCTGTCCTACCCACATCCAATTCCCCCTGTTTGCCCGGGTGCCCCTGTGTGTCCAGGCCCCATACAGGAGAAGATAGGAAAAAAAAGAATGGCTGCACACCACAGGAATGTTCCAACAATTTTATTCCAAAAAATAGAAATAAACAGCCAACAAAGACAGAGTATCCAAACCCAGGAGGTCAAGTGTGTGTTTCACACTAACCTCAGTGTTTCTTCTTGGTTTGAAGAAGCACTGAAGTCAGTGTGAAACGCACGCGTCACCCCCTGGCTTTGGACACTCTGTCTTTGTTGGCCGTTTATTGCTATTTTTTGGAATAAAATCATTGGAACATTTCTGTGGTGTCCAGCCGTTCCTTTCTTCCTATTGATCATCGGTGGCTTACACCCAGCGCATTCGGACTGTAGTAACTGCTCGCCTGGAGCGGCGTCTTCCTTGTATGAATTCCATACAGGAGAGCTGGTGGTACCCTTTTATCAGTGGCCCTGTCTGTGTCCCTACTGGGGACATATGCTTTCTTTATGTGTATTCATAGCCATTGTAAAGTAAGGGAAATTCCCACATTTTGAGTTGTCACCAGAACAAGAACTGAGGGAAATCTTCCAATGGGACGTTCGTTGCAGCAACAACTGGTTAGAAAATGGCTTCCCTCGCTGTAGGAGCTAAGCTAACACCTAAAATTTTTTTTACCATAGTGCAAGGAATGCATTAAGGTAAAACATGTTTAGGCTTTACAAACACTGTAAGTATTTGTTATAGCCAAGCAAATCTTTACTTTGAGTTCAGATCCACTTTAAAAGCCTGAACTTTGAGAAGCAATGGTATTCAGAAATAAATACAGATGTTCAGTTTCCTGCCAGCGGGCACAGCCACAGGTAACACCTAATAATGTACTTTGAGTCATGATAAAACCTCATGGAAAAGCAATCCCTTATATGTCACTGTAAAATGTTACACCGTACAAGATCGCTGATGATATTTGCCTCAGCTGGAGTCCGCCGTTAATAAAGCAAACACTACAACACTAACACTGCAGGTGTTAAATGAAAACAAGCTAGTGATTCCTGCATTATAAGTCTGAGCAGCACTGTACAGAGTGAATTCTGCGCACTGCACGCGGTTTATTATGCATTGAGTTTCAACAACAAGCACATACTGTAAACTTCTGTATCTAAAGTGAAGCTACACATTCTGCATAATTGCTGCAGTTTTACTCCTGAAAACACAGTCAGAAGCATCATTTGCAGAATGTTTCTAGAGATTATGCAATTCCGAGTATACCAGGGATCGCTGTTCTGTTTCATTAAAACAATGCACGCATTAGTGCTGTTATATATAGTTATGGTGTTGCTAAGCAACAAGAGCTGCATTTTTTTTTTATCACCATATTTTCCTGGCTTATGGTGCTGAAGACTCAAATCGGAAAAGAAATAAAATGTTCCTAGACTTGTTGAAAAAATATTAATATCTTGCCTCTGCTTAGTGATCGTACCATGGCTGTGCTGCCAGATGCATCGCTTTCCTTTCCATGATGACCACGTGGTGTATAAATATTGCTGGGGCTGCAAATCCAGGATGATCAGGAAGTAGGTCTTGAGGCATCTATAGTGCGTCCTGCGCTTGGGAGCATAATAATATGTAAAAGTTGTCCTTTTGTGAACAAGAGGCATCCTACAATGCAATTGGGATGTGCAAATTGCATGGACACGTATATTACAATAAATTTACATCAACATTATAGTTTTAACCACTTTGGCCCCGGAAGAATTTACCCCCTTCCTGCCCGGGCCATTTTTTTGCCATACGGCACTGCGTCACTTTAACTGACAATTGCGCAGTCGTGCGATGTTCTACCCAAACAAAATTGACGTCCTTTTTTTCCCCACAAATATAGCTTTCTTTTGTTGGTTTTTGATCACCGCTGCGGTTTTTATTTGTTGTGCAATAAACACAAAAAGAGCGACAATTTTGAAAAAAACACAATATTTTTAACTTTTTTTTTTTTGAGCACTAACGTTAGTGTGAAACGTCAGCTCTTTTTGTCTGCTGTTATTTCCGATTTGATGTGAATTATTTCCAATAAACGAAGCTATTTTTTCAAGTGTGCAGCTGTCCAGAATTTATTCTTATCTATTGCTATCAAGGAATTGCCAGCACCTACGGCTTCCGAACCGAGGAGTACTTTACTTCCTGTCTGTTTGAACACTCCTGGAGCGGTGATATCTCTTTTCTCACATTTTTTACTTTTTGTTATAATAAATATACAGAATTTCTAAAAAAAAGTTTAGGCCGATATGTATTCTTCTACATATTTAGGTAAAAAAAACTGCAATAAGCGTATATTGATTGGTTTGCGCAAAAGTTATAGTACCTACAAAATAGGTTATTGATTTATTTATATTTATTTATTATAATTTTTTTACTAGTAATGGCAGTGATCTGCAATTTTTATCGTGACTGCGACATTGCGGTGGACAGATTGGACACGTTTGACACTTTTTTGAAACCATTGACATTTATATAGCGATCAGAGCTATAAATATCCATTGATTACCGTATAAATGTCACTGGCAGGGAAGGGATTAACATTAGGGGGCGATCAAGGGGTTAATTGTGTTCCCTCACTGTGTGTTCTAACTGTGGGGGGATGGGACTGACTGAGGGTGGAGACCGATCGGTGTTCCTATATACTAGGAACACGCGATCTGTCTCCTCTCCCCGGACAGGACGTCGATCTGTGTGTTTACACATTAGGACACACTTAATACACTTCATACACTTGATAGACTTCAAGACACTTCATTCAAAACAGAACACAGGATCACAATTCATACACACCTCATCATTTGACACTTTGAGGATGCCAAGACGTAGCTCCACCCTGATGAGACACCATTTTGGGAAAGACAGCCATCTTAGGGACTTTGGTAATGACCATTGTAAGCCATTTTGGATGTATAAATATGTTATATTGATCTTCCCTGATTCATTGATTATTTGAGAATACTTTTTATTGATTGTTCGTGATATTTAGATTATTATTATTCCCCCGATATAACAACCTTTGTGGATTTGTCTTTAACTTTCTTTTTCTAAATTGTATCATCTTTTGTTTGGTGCTATAGCAGCGTACCATTTTTACATAGTTTAATTCTTACTCTTGCTGTAATTGTTGGCTGCGTAAGTCAAAGATTTTTTATGGTTATTGTGTCCACAGGGAGAATTGAATCCTTTCATTCACGTTGCTTAGCAAAACCCATTAGCGAGTGTTGCAAATAATTTAGTATTTTATGTAAGATTTTATTTATGACATTCATAATCTAACTATTTATTGTGAATACATGTCTAGTGAATAAATATCCCAGTCTGTATTCATCTCGTTCGATGTGTCTTTTTAAAAAAGAAATTTGATTGGTAAAATTACTTATTATAATTACCGTTCATTCAATTCCTGACGCAAACGCACGACAATATATATATATATATATATATATATATATATATATATATATATATATATATATATATATATATGTATATATGTATATATGTATATATATATATATATATATATATATATATATATATATGTATATATGTATATATATATATATATATATATATATATATATATGTATATATATTTATATATATACACAATATATGCAGATGCTGTTGGTCCGGCAGAGCATTGCCTCATCCTCACTTCTGCAAACTATGTGTTTACCCAGCTGGGCAGATCTCCCATCAGGTTCTGTACTGTATTCTTCATTACAAGTTCTTTATTGCACTAGTCTGTGTGAATTATTGCCACCACACCACACCGCACCCAACTTACAAGTGCCTTAACAAGACCTCCATGGCAGGGTCATCAGGTGTTGTTTGAAAAAAATGTTGCAGATTTAAACAATGATAGATTGTATCCGATTTTAGTGATTGTGTTTACATGAGTATTTTACTATTTTTTTTTCAGCTGGATGGTAAAGTACATATATATATGGTATCTTCCTAGTGTATTTGTACCATCTATCTATACCGCCATCCACTGCACATTGCACATTGCTCTATTATTAGCATTTACCAGCTCCATTCCAGTGCAGAGGAGCTGTCTGAACACATTACTTCTTTAAAGCTGCTAATTGTAAACCGTGTTGTGAGATGCCTTCCCCAGCTACGCTTCCATCCCCCTTCATTTGTGCACCTCTTGGTCACACCACGATCAGGATTAATAAAAATAGATGCGTTACTATACTGTTCTTAAAAAGGTCAATCACATTGCAGTGTCATCCTTCATCAATCCTTCTGCTGTTGAAGAAGAGCTGCAGTCTGGATTAACATCTCCAAGAAACTTTCATAATCTCAGGTTATAAGTGCTTCTTGCTTCATTTTGATATTGAGCTGCAAGCAGATATTGAGAGGAAGGCTTTTTACAGCCAACCCCTAGTAAGCAAATGTAGCCATAGTGTGAGCACTCCCGACAACAATCCACCAAATCACCCTGCTGCCAGACCCCCATCTATCATCTCTGAGACAATGAGCAGTCATTTGCATAGTTTTGTTGCGTTTATTGCGGGATACAACTTGGCTGGGGTAAAGGAAGATATGGGATGCCCATAGCACTTATTGAATTGTCATCACATTTGTAGAACATTGATTAGCAACTTTAGCCCTGAAAAATGATGCACTTCTAACATTCACATTCTATTTCCTCTGCATATCTCCACTGCGGACTATTGCTCCTCTTCCGCTGCACTCACTCCTGCAGATTATCACTCCTCTAGTTTCCTCTCTTCTTGTACAAATCCTCTACTGCAAAACTGTTAGATTCCTGTTGCTTCATTTCCAGTAAGACAAGAAGGGATCACTCTGAATAACCCCAGCTTGCTGGTTGTACTTTGTTACTGTACTAAAGTCTCTTAATGGTGTTGCTTGAGCAAATCAATAAGCCAGAGGCATACAATACCTCTCCCCGGGGGCTCAGTGAATTTGGTAGCTACACAGTCTCTTGGATGATATTACCAGAGTGCTTTACCAGGCCAGAGATACTCGGTACCTCTCCTCGACGGCCTAGCACATGGTAATAATAGGACTACTGTTCACAGCCAGTCCATAACTGCAAACGCTGCATTCCCCGGCCACAGCATTCTGCACTACTCTCAACAATTCTCCTTTTGCTTCTTTCACACTGACCTTCTCCAAAGGGCAATCTCTGTGTTCCCCTGTCACAGAACTTTGTTCTACTCTCCTCAGTCCTACTGTTGCTTCTTCTTCACTGATCTTCTCCAAAGTGCAAGTCCTGTGTTCCCCGGTCACAGCAGCTTGACACTAACTCCATGTTGAAGATCTTTTTCCAGAAATACATCCTAGCAGCTCCTCCAGCCCTCCTCCACACTCGGCGCGCCCCCCATGTGGGGACGCCCTGCGGCAGCTACCTAAAACTCCATTCTCCTTCTTTCCTACACCGTCAGAACTCCTTAGCAGCATGTGACCCCAGCTTATATGGGAGGCCTGCCCTCTGCCAATACCGAATGGTAATTGGTCAGAGCTCCTCACATAAGCTACCTGCCACTCCAGCTCAGGCCCAACCTCCTCTTCCAGAACATTCCGGCTGAAAGCAGGGGAGGCACCTTTAAGTCAGAGCACAGGTGGTCACACCCACCACTACACTAAACACTCCCAATCTCGAATCAAATCAAACAGGCCTAACCTAAAGCACAGGCCCATCTAAATTTGCCTACACTGATATCTTAGATCCCACAAATCCTATTCTAGCACCTACCTTCTGGTAGAGGATGCTACACAAAGAGCCAAGTGATTTCTGTTTGCTTTATTTGATCTTTTGCTAACCATGTACGCATGTATTCGGTGACAGGAAATGTTGGCAAGATGACATTAGGGCCCACCCACACATGCACACATGCTGAGGGGTCTCTCTGGCAAAAACTCTATGGTATTTCTGCAAATGCATGACATCTCGCCAACTCCTTCCTGTGACATGGCCATTCCAGGAGACATTTGCAAGATGTCACGCACGCACACACATGCTGCGTGGGCTTTGCCTGAGAACAGGGGGGGTTTGCGCATGCAAAGACACGCCTGTAGACCTGACAGAGACTCTCAGCATATCTGTGCATGCTCCGGATCATCATTACCAATCAGGCCTTTTCTGGCAATTTTTGTTTATGAATTTAAATCAATATCTTTTGCTAGAAAGTTACTTAGAACTCCCAAATATTTTATATTTATTTTTTTAGCAAAGACCCTAGAGAATAAAATGGCAATCGTTGCAATATTTTATGTTACGCAGTATCTGTGCAGAAAAGGCCTCAAACCCAATATTTTGGAACAAATACACTTTAATGAGTTAAAAGAAACAAAACATAATATATACCCCATTTTTTAATAAAATATGAAAGATGATGCTATGCCGAGTAAATAAATACCTAACATGTTACGCTTTAAAATTGAGAATGCCTATGGAGTGGCAACAAACTACGATACTTAAAATTACATTTTTACAGGTTACCTGTTTACAGTTACAGAGAAGGTCTACCACTAGAATTATTGCTCTCGCTCTAACGTTAGCAGAGATACCTCACATGTATGGTATGAACACCGTTTACATATGCGCGTGCAACTTACATACGGTTCACTTCTGCACGCAAGCACGGAGGGATGGGGGTGCTTTAAAAAAAAAAAAATGTTTTATCACCTTTGTTCCTAATACAATGAAATAAGGGATGACAGTCAATAAGACTCCAAATCTCTACTCTATTTTTAAAAGCAAAATTTAAAAAAAATTTGATCTTTTGCTTTTAAAAAAAAATGGTTTACTTCCCCCCTAGACCGAAAGTGATGTAATGACATTGCTCTGGTCCTCCATGACCATAGAGGCAATCAGAGATTATCAGGTCTCTTTGAGAACCTCTTTGGCCAGCCACACGACCCGTCGGATCAATTGTCAGGTGCGCCGATAAAAACAAGAAGCCCGAGAAACAACAGTGACCCTTCGGACTGCTTTCATGAGAAAGCCAGTTGCCGGCTAAAAAAAAAATACTGGGGTTATGGCTGATGCTTTTAGACATACAGTAACCCTGGTAAACCAATTACAAACCACAGCGTATATAAATGTATTGCGGTCGGCAAGTGTTTAAAGATGGCAGCGTTGGAGAAGAAGGCCAAAGGGAGAACGTTTCCTTCAAATAAGACAATTCTGGGCTTCACCATCTAGTAAATAAGGCCTACATGCGATCCACCTAGGTGACATCACTGTCACAAACTCTACATTTCACCAAGTGGCCAATAAAGAATATTTCCCAGGTGGAGTTCACTATCCGCTGATACCAGACACCAATTTTGTCACCTTGAACTGAGAAAGTTGCAATTTAAAGCCACAAAATGCGTTTTATGCAGTGAAATAAAGTAATTGGATATTTTACTAAAGCAGAGGACTCATGCCTATCCTTTGAACAACCACATCATGCCTCTGCCAATCGATCTACCCTTTCTGCTATGACTCTTTCTACCATCTAGTAAGTATGTTTTTTTTTTTTTTTAATTTTATTACAAGGACAAGTGTTAGGGAATTTAATTTTTTATAATGTGCCACTGCACCCCTAAAATCCACCAAGGTAGCAAAAATTCACTGAAGTCTCCTAGTTTTGGATGAAATGTCAGGGTAATAAAAACTACCAGTTTTAGTAATCACTACTCCTAATTATAGCAATTTTGGAATGGAGTTATTGGGACAATCACTGTTAGAGCAAAATGTATTGTGTTCTGAAGTTAGCTGGGGGTCTACAAAGGTAGCAGTAGCATTATGCTACAGGCAGGATTTATTTTCTGGTCACAATGGGGTTAAGTCCTATTGCCATCATGCATAAAGAAAAGACTTGAAGTGTTTTAAAAGCTTGCAGCCAATAAAAGGTATCATGGAACACAACATTTTTCTTTTACAGTCCCGCATTTTCCCTATGGAGACAGAGCTTGGCCAACTGGCATCCAGGCAAAACATAAGCATAGGAAGGAACAAACATAACCAGGACAATTTCTAACTGTTTCTCTGCCAGGGCATCCCCACAGCCTATGTCAGTTGCTGGCACCTATACTGGGTGGCTGTAGTAATGAGGGAGTGTAAAGATAGATTGTGTCCAGGGGTGGACATTGATCCCCAACTGCAGGTAACTGTTGGATCTGTGAACATATGCATATACATGTTTATAGACACGGACAGTCCCAGCTTCTTTGTTTTGTTTTTCAGTTGTACAAGCTGAGCAGCAACTGCTAATCGGAACACCTGGGATAGGTACAGATGTACAGATGTGGCTTCAAGGCCAATTCGGGTGTGTGAATGAGGCCTGAAGGAGATTGATGCCTAACTCTAATCTTCCAATCAATAAGGTTTCAGTGGTTTTTAAGAGTTCTTTATAATGTCAATTCTAGCTCTGCACATAGTGGTTGCTGGTTACATGGACAGCAAAGCCAAGTTAACCTTTTAAAGAGTTAGGTCTGTGAAATCCTACTGTCATCCAACATCTCAGAGCATCAATGAATGCTATACCAAACTCACCAAACTCTCCCATGACACAAGCCGAAGAAATACAGCTCTGGGTGAGTGATCAACTCTAATGCCACGTACACATGATCGGATTTTCCGATGGGAAATGTTGGATGTGAGCTTGTTGGCGGTAAGTCTGACTGTGTGTATGCTCCATCAGACATTTGTTGTCGGACTTTCCACCAACAAATGTTGGCTAGCATGCTCTCAAATTTTCAGCCAAAAAATGTGTGTTGTCGGACTTTCCGATCGTGTGTACACAAGTCCATCGGACAAAAGTCCAAAGTACAAACACGCATGCTCGGAATCAAGGATGAGCCGGAAGCGCTCGGTCTTGTAAAACTTGCGTTCGTAATGGAGATATCACATGACTATTGAATTTCCTTTTTATCAGCTCACCATACGTCTTGTAAGTCACTACGTTCATAACTGTTGGCCAACATTCGTGTGACCGTGTGTATGCAAGACAATTTGGAGCCAACAACCTTCGAACAAAATTCCACGGTTTTGTTGTCGGAAAGTCCGATCGTGTGTATGGTGCATTACTCGTGAACTGGAATCAAGGGTGCTGCACAGCTTGTCTGTGAGAATTAGGGACATACACAAATCCAGAATTTTGCTGCAATCCTCAATATCTTTATTGAAGCATTAAAATAACATCACAGGTATGACAGAGACAATAAAAGGTAACACGTTTCGTGCTAGAGTGCTAAATCCAGCGCAAAGCATTTTACCTATCATTGTTCCTGTCATACCGGTGATGTAATATTAGTGCTCTAATAAAGATATCGAGTAGTGCAGCAATATTCGGAACTTGTGTATGTTCCTGAGTCTCCCATGACACAACCTCCTAACATAAGTCAAATGCAAAGGGCTGGAGCTTGCTAGTATAGGGTAGAGCATCAAGTGAATCTTCACCCTCAAATCCCTCCCCTCCACCCCTTCTCCGCTACACCACATCAATATCGGATTTTTTTTATTTATCTATTTATTTTTTTTAACCCTTGTTTTCACTGACAAAGGGTTTGGTCTCACCTCCTATACACATCCTTCGCCTAGGCGAAGGATGTGTACTGTGCTCACTTTGCCTCCTGGGATATGCACGTCACATTTCCTAGGAGGCTTTAGTCTCTTTTAGACCTGACCGTGCATCATCGGGATTGCCGCCAGCTAAACCCGGAAGTGTCAGCAGCCACCCGATGGCGTCGCACACAAACATGGCGGTGCAGGACCGACAGCCACAGAGAAGGGGATCTTGACAGGGCATCCTGTTGGATCCACTAGGTGGATGAGTATCTAAACTGTGGAGAATCTGCAAAAGGTAAGCAGGGGTTAAAAAAAGGGGAGGGAGGTGAAGATCCACTTTAAAGCAAACTTTTAAACTGGGCATATGATATATAGATGGCAAATTTCCCTTAAAGCAGATGTAAACACAATCACTAAAATCTCATATAAGCTTTAACTTATCAAAGTAGTAATAAATGCTGCAATTTTTTGAAAGAATGCATTCTAACCAACCATGAAAACATATTGTACAGGGAAAACACGTTTTGAAATTTTCAATGTTGAGAGTTCCAGATCATAGAGCACCTTTTCCCCAAACCTTTAAAACTCAGTGCAGCATCAGGTGATCTCCTGCTCTGGGACTATATGTTCCATGATGCCTCGTGCACAGCCACCCTTCACCTTTGTCTCTGCATATGCTTGTCCGCCTAGTAGTGTCAGATGACCTTTTGATTTGGGACTATTAATAATAATGTCCCATAATCACTTGTGCACAGCCATACTGCGCATGTGTGCCCAGTTTGATAAGGAGTCTCTCATACCAAACCTTAGTAGTTTCAGTCAGAAATGTGCACTCAAGGGTGGCTCCATAGGACCATTTAAGGGAAGGGAGCCATCCGAAATCCTGAAACTTGCTTTGGTGATCTTTGGAGCACCTCCAGCAAGAAGATATGATGAAGCAGCAGACAAGGCAAGTGCTAAGGGCAGCGGCTGTAATAGTTAATAAAAATGGAGCACTAAATACCACTTAAATGTAATATCAAAAGTAATTTTAAGTATTTTAAAATCTGCAGCTTTGAGCAAAAAATATCTGGTAATCCTGCCATGAAGGTCACCATCAATGGAATGCATGTAAATGGGAAGTGGCTGCACAGGCTCTTTAGGAGATCACAGTATTGCGATGCAACAAAGGATGAAAAAAATGGTGATTTTTTTTTTTTTTTAGACATGGGTTACTAATACACAGTGATTTAGCAATTTAATTGTCATCTGGTTAAGGTTTACATCTAACGCTGATTATTTAAAGCAGATGATCAAATTATACTTCTTGCCCTGGCCGAAAAATGAAAGGTAGAATTTGTTTGGTTGCTGCAGATCACACATTTTCCTTCCACTTATATTTTAGATGTGAGGTCCGGTATTTTAAATATGGACTTCTATTTATTACCATTAATTTATATAATTAAGCAATAAAGCATATATTTCTGTTAAAACATTTACTTTATTTTTAGTCTAAAGGGATTTGCTTAGAAACAAAATAGAAATTGGGATGATGTACCAGATGCGTGTAATTTTCTTCCCTGGAAACTGGAGCACATATGGTGCAGCATAGAAATACCCATAATTCTGTGCACATGTACTATCTAGGCACAACAAACAGCTTTTTGGCTGTTTTCCTGCCATTCTGTGTTTTTTAGTCTGAATTTAAGCAAAAAAATAACAAAACAATTCAAACAGGCATAATTAAAAGGCAAAAACAAGCCTAAGGTGCAATAACCTAAAAAAACAATCATGACGTGCAAAAAAATTCTTTCAGGCAACTTTATAAAACTAATATTAAACGTACCAGTTGACGATGAAGCAAATCAACGTGGATAATTATATTATGTAACAAGTTACTAATGCAATCCACCAGACTCCGCTGATGTGCTAAAATCTATATGTAAACTGTATCCAAAGACAAAGCCTATTTTTCTTTTTAATTTCATCATGGATGGAGTAGAGCAAGGGTCTCCAAACGTCCAAAAAAAAAAAAAAATGGCCAGTCTACTGTCAGTCTAACTTCACAGGAACCAAACGTTGGCCAGTGGGAGTAGAAAATGCCCCAGCGCCAGAATGGACAATGTCTCAGGATTGGTGGTCAGTGGGAGTAAAAAGATTTAATTGTATCTGTGGTTAGTAGGAGGAGGAAAGGTGCCACATCAGTGTTATTAATAGAAGAAATAGTGCCCCATCATTTATGTCAGTTGTAGGATTAGTGTCCAACTGTTTATATCAGTTTGAGTAATTATGCCGCATCGTTGGGGTCAGTGGGAAAAATAGTGCCCTATCTGTGTCACTGGAAGAAAAAGTGCCCCATCATTGGTATCAATGGGAGGAATAGTGCTACATTGTTGGTGCAAGTGGTAGGAAATTAAGAATAGTGCCCCATCGTTGGTGTCAGTGGAAGAAATAGTGCCCCATTGTTGATATCAGTGGTAGGAATAGTGCCCCATTGTTGTTGTCAGTGGGAGGAATAGTGCCCCATCATTGGTGTCAGTGGAAGGAACAGTGCCTGATTGTCGGTCTCAGTGAAAGCAATAATGCCCCATCATTGGCGTTAGTGGAAGGAATAGTGCCCCATCATTGGCGTTAGTGGAAGGAATAGTGCCACATCATTGGTGTCAGTGGAAGGAACAATGCCCTATCAGTGGTGTCAGTGAAAGGTACAGTATCCCATTGTTGGTGTCAGTGGGGGGGGGGGGGAATAGTGCTCTGTCATTGGTATCAAAGGGACTGTGCCCCATTATTGGTATCAGTGGGGGGAATAGTGCTCTGTCGTTGGTATCATTAAGAAAAACAGTGACCATCGATGGTGTTAGTGGGAGGAAAATTGCTTTGCATCAGTGGGAGGAAGGGTCGGAAAAAGGCAAGCAAAGGGACACATTTGGTCCGCGGGCTGCAGTTTTGGGACAGCTGGAGTAGAGAATAGTTAAAACCCCTGTTTGTTTTTGTACTGTGTCAAATTGGGAAACTTTGCCTGACTTCCTCTTCTGTACACATGACAGGAACTAAGAAATCACCTCTTTATGACAGTTGTCACTTGAACAGGTGTCCCCACTGGAAGATTTCCTCTTCAGTGGGGGATACAAACAGCAATAAAAACCTGACAGTGGTTCTGACCCTTAACCAGTCTATACCAAACTGAAAAAAATGGCTATACATAACACTTTAAAGCAAACCTGTGCTTTGCCCATGTAGTAAAAAACAATGGGTTTACCATTTCCTTCCCCAGTAGCGCATCGTTTTACTTAACTCCCCCACCTTGTTGTTCCGCTGCAAGGAGTGAAGAAAATGCCAGATACTGTTGCATATGAAAGAGCCTACAGTATGACTTATTCTTCCTGTGCTTGTCATTTGTCCCAATGCTGTCACACAAGGGCAGGGAGAGTTCTCATTCTTAGCCAAGTTAACTAGAGAAACTTGCAGTTTAAACAAGGCTTTCTTTCCCTGCTCTTGGTGGCAGAATGGAGCGCAGGCGAGCAGAAGAACAATGAGTATGTGCTGTTGGGAAAGGGGGACTGGATTAAAAGGAGTTTGGCATAGGAGCCATTTTTTGCAGGGTAATCAAGGGATACTTACTGGATTGGTGGGTCAGACAGGAACATGTGGTGCCTCAGGGGATTGTCAGTAGGAGGGTCCTAAGAAATCTTCAGTTGGAAGAGAGCTGGCATTGGAAAAATTTACCACCCTCCCTTTTTGAATTTTGGGGATGATTTTGCATTCTGTTTAGAACATTTGGGGGTTTGGTGTGGATATATCAAAATAGCTGGCGGGGTAAAAGGTCATTTAAGGTGGTTATTATGGACAAAATGTATATTGGTAGGACCCCATTTTAGATACAGCATCCCTCATTTTGTATTGTTCGATGACCGTGAACTCTGGATTATAACTCTGTGATTATTGGTGTTATTGTCTCCAAGTCTGTGTTTTTACAGCTGGATACCTATCTTTTGGTTTTACGCAGGCACTCTGTTAACTAGGGATGCCTACAAGGACATTGGAGCGCCATTTATACTTCTTTTAATGTTAATATGATATTTATACAATTTGTTAAAATTGTGCTGCTATGGCCATTATGGCCATTATGGCCACTGCAATTTGTGTCATGTGTGGTTACGGATAATTGGTGGAGTGGTGCTCAAGCAGTACTGGAGACAAATAATCTTTAACTGTTAACTGTTATGCATCTCAAGCCTGAAGAGTATCTTTATTTCACGCTTACTTCTAATGCAGGTGGTGAGGCACTATAGCTAGCTTCTGTGTTCTTCACCTATAGCAGCCCCCTTTCCCAAAAGGCAAGCAGGTCTACCGGTACATGGTTTCCCCCAAGACTTATACACAGTGCTAGAGTGCCTGACCATCACATCAGGGCAGGTGCAAACTGAAAAAAGCAAACAGGTTCTTGTGGTTGGTAGATGAGTTCATCAAAGAGGCAATCCAAACAGCAGAGTAGGGCAGATAAACAGAGAGCTTGGTTGGGGCATGTGTTACAAATACAATATCACAAGCATGAGACTGCAGGCTTGGCTGGCTTTATTAAGGTTTTTGTCTTCACCCGGAGACTGGCTACATCAATCACCTTGCAGGTGGACAGACAGGCAGGGAAAATGCATCATAGCCAAAACCAGGATGCTGGAACCAGCAGCTTTGATGCAGGAGCACTGCAAGCTCCTGACACTTTAGCCATTTTTTTAGTTTATTGTATGTTTTGTTGCACCCTGTATCCAATGTTAAGATTTACTTCCTGTCCCAGAGACACAAAAGGAAATCACTGGAACAACAGACTGCATTGAAAATATCTTTGGTCCTGTTTCAGTGACAACTGTTAAATTATGGATTTCCCATCACTTTCTGTCTTAATGATAGAGGTAAAAATGGTCAATGGTCAAATAGAGATGATGTATCGACCCATTAGAGGCACAGACAGCAATAAAAGTGACAGAGGTTCTAAACCTTACTCTTTCCAATGCTAAAAAACAGATTGAACCAGATTGATACATTTACACGTTTTAAATTTATTTGGAGTAAGCCTTTAATGGGCCTTCTAATAGGCTATTTTGTACCACCTATTCTTTATGGTTGAGGTACTGCACTGCACTAAATACAGAAGAGAGAAAGTCTTGCAGTGCAAAACACTTTAACTAACAAACTGGTGGTCGAGGGAGAGAAAAAAATAACATGATAAGGATCTTTGGTTGAGCTGCGTACAAGCAACCAAGATCCCAGATGGAGTGAAATGGAGTCTGCTGATCAGCATCACTTATGTGCTGTTCTGTGAAGCAGCTATCCCCTAGAGAACATGGCCTGCAAAACTGCGTAGAACTGGTTGCAGAAAAAACTATTACACAGCAATAAAGCTACAGCAGTGCCCCAATGAGCCTTCTTTCAAGTAAGTGGAAATCGTTGTGTCCATTAAAGGACATGCTGCAAAGGAGGAGACTAGAGAGAACAAGCAATGTTGTTGCTTTTTTTTTTTTTATTATAAAAGGTGTAATGTAAGGGTAATGGATACAATTTAACAGAGTGAATGTTGTGTTTGCACTGCTAACTTTTTAGGAACCAAACAGGAACCCGCTAGTCTATTTGCTCCTCTTTTGGTTGGGTGCCTATGCCCTGTTATCTGCTATTTAAAATATAGAAAATGCAGCTCAGGACCATTCAATAATGCCTGAGATGCTGTTGGGTGGCATAAGCCATGTTCTGTTCACTGGAACAATTCCTGAGCCTGGCCATTTGGGACATTTTTGTTATGACCCTGGTTTCACTTCTACTGTATATTGTGCCATCAGGTTCCTGCCCTACTTTTCTCATGTTACATTTGTGTAATGGGAGCTTTGTGCTGGGTTGTATTGTTTATACATGTACAATTAAGAGGTGGGGGAGCATGTGCACTGTTTAGTCCATTCCTGCCTTGACAAAGGGTGATCCCCAGGCCTACCAGGGCACTTTTGGGACCCTCTTCAGAGAACCACTTGAAATCTGTCTGTAAGCAGGTTGAAAATAGGCAGTTAGGTGCTGTCCCGCATGGGAGGGTAGGATTTATTGCTTTCCAGGTTCTTTGGACTTTTGGCGGGTTTTTCTCTGATATAAAAGATGGACAATGGTCCATAGCAGAGAGGTCCAGGGCTCGTGACAGGCCCGAGAGAGAGCTGAGAGTGTCTCCAAAGAGAGCGGTGCCTGTAAGGGAGAGAGACAGAGAACAATACCCGTGAGGAGTGGAAGAATGTCACTCACACTACTACCTAGATGTAAAGTCATCAGAACTTGGGGTTCGCCCCAAAAATATCAACTGCTGAAGAATGCCTCTGATGCATGTGGGGCGGCACATAGACTGAGTTAAGGTTAGGGATGTAGGGAAGAATTATGCCTCTGATTGTTGGACTTTGTAATGCCTTTTGCACTTTTTCAGGTAAAGTTTTGAAATCTTGTTCCCATCTGGTCTGACGTTATTAAAAGGGGTGTTTTGCAAGTAAGCGTCATCATCCCATGGTTCAGGTCACTAAGACACTTTGGGGTATGAAGACTTCAGTACGAGAGTAGTATGGTGTGAAGCCTCAAGTGGTTGCCTAGGGTAACAGAAGTCTAACAAGCAGCCTGTCGGTAGCATGTACCAGCTGCAGGTGGAATGGCCTCTAGCAGCGAGAGAGATGTTGTTGGCACTCCTTCCATCAGCAGTCTGTCTCCCAGAACAACGGAAGCAGATTCATGCCGCAGAGGTTCCCATCCTGTACAGAGGTACAGAAATTCAAGATTAAGGTAAGTGCAGGTGTGGAGCCCATGCAGGGTGCATGGTGTAGCCCA
Organism: Aquarana catesbeiana; assembly: GCF_042186555.1. NCBI lineage: Eukaryota > Metazoa > Chordata > Amphibia > Anura > Ranidae > Aquarana > Aquarana catesbeiana. Next base: position 363,920,348 of record NC_133329.1, read on the forward strand.
CTTCACTACTGGGAATGGTAGTGGAAAATGCTGGACAGGTGGATGTGGACAAGGCTACCTCCTAAATGCAAGTTATGGTGGAGGTGTACATTGTCACGGAAACCTGAGAGTTAACAGGAAAACAGTTATGTTGCAAGTGTACACAGTGTACGTTCATCTCTAAAAGTAGAGACTCGCTTTAAGGTTGAGTTTTCACTCATGGCAGCCTTAGCCTTGTCACGGGGCATTGTTGGAAACAGCACAAGATTACAGGTACCCCATGTGTAGTCAAGTGATTTTACAGGTGCCTAGCATAGCCAAGAAGATCCCACCCCGGGGTAGGCCTCTCTTGTGACCCTTGCTTTCAGGTAAGCATCCCAAAGATTTATATGGCTGGGCGTTTGGAATGTTCGGAATATACAAAAGTATCAAAGGATACAACATGTTATTTTTGCATCATTAGACTTCTATGGTGCTTTAAAATTATATTAGCATGCCACAATTACCTTTCTATTGACATTACTGAAGTTATGATGGGGTGAGGAAAAGCAATTGCGACAATTCTGACTCCATTTCAACAATTTCTTTGTAGTGGATTGCCTTAGCAAATGGTGTACTACACAGCCAGGCAACAATAATTTCTTTTTCCTACAATCTAACAATACTTTACTTCTGTACTTGAACTGTGGCCCTGGGCTTCTCACTTTATCTCCACTAAGTATTTCAGGAGAAAGGTCAGTAATTACCCTTAGAAAGCCATCGTAATCTACACTACCACAGGCCTGTGTGGAACAGGTAGATAGAGAACCTGAACAGTCACTGCCTGCAGAGCTTGGCTGAATGTCTCTGTGAAAATGGTGCCCCGCATTGCCTATTACATCCAATCAGAAACTGCTTGCCTGTGTGTGACACTAAAGATATTTCTATTTAAAAACTGGAAGTGTAAATAAAAGTTCTGAAAACGTACTCCTCCGTTGTTTGTGCCACAAAACGTCCCTCCATAGAAGAAAAATAGTCTTCCAAAACTGGCACTTCAAGGACTGTCAATCTCCTCATCCCCTTCAGTGATTTCTTCCACCGACCCAAACATTACAACAGGACCTAATAGTGACATAGAAGTCACTAGACATTGGTATGATATTGATCGGGTCACTAGATTTTAGCAGGGACCCCACTAAAAATTGCAGAGGCCCTGCTGCTGTTCTCCCTCCCATCTCTCTCTTGTAGGTTGGCATTGGAGATTTCAATATTCCTGTTCGCCAGCAACAGAAAGCCAGTTGGACCAGTGTTGAAGCTGTTGAACAGCCAGCTGAGTGATGGATTGTGGATCCCACCAATGCTCTGCTGTTTTTTTGTTTTGTTTTTGTCTTGGCCCTGTGTTTTTTTTTTTTTTTTTATGGAGGCTAGTCATCCAGTCTAGTTCTAGATGGACAATATGAAATGATCTAAAATAGTTTATGGCTGGTGTGTTCCTTTAAGGCTAAACCTATTGTATTGTAAGGTTATAAACTGAAACAGCCATAAAATTATGCTCACTGAGAGGTAAAGTGAATAACAGATTTTTTTAATTACAGTGGTACCCGAAAGTGAGTAGGATATATTGGGCAGCAACTGAACATGTTGTCCCTTAAGCTGGTGTGTTAAAGGTAGAAAAATGTGCAAGTGTAAGGAACTGAGCGACTTTAACAAGGGCCAAATTATAATGGGTAGATGTCTGGGTCAGAGCAACGCCAAAATTGAAGCACCATTGGGGTGTTTCTGGTCTTCAGGGTCAGGACCTACAAAAGTGGTTCAAGGAAGGAAAAATGGTAACCGGCAACAGGGTCATGGGTAGCCAAGACTTATTGATGCATATAGGGAGCGAAGGTGGCCTTCTCTGATGAATCACATTTTTCTTTTACATCATGTTGGCCAGGTGTGTGTGTCAATTACCTGGGGAAGAGCAGGCACCAGAATGCACTATGGGAAGAAGGCAAGCCAGCAGAGGTCTTGTGTTGTTTTATCTACTTGAGTCCATGCCTCGATTATTCAAGACTGTTTTGACAGCAAAAGGGGGACCTACTCAGTATTAGTTGGATGGTCATAATGGTACGACTAATAAGCGTATAATGTTGGTTACCCTTACTGTAAATGAATGCTATATCCATTTTAGACCCTAAAACCTTAAGTCTTTTTATTTAACTGTAGCACTCTCTTGTGTACATAGCTGGTTAGTGTAGGTAAATTTAGTTGGGCTTCACTATAGCCAGGCTATTCGGTGGTCATGTAAAGTTTAGCAGGTAGGCTCTGAGGGCTGGGACTTCTTGGCTTCTGGAAGCTTCTAGGAAGTTCCAGAACTTAGGGGGTGGAGGGGTAGAGACTACAGCCTGAATATTCATGGGGACTCTACCAACCCCTGGGGAAAGGACAGCCCAGTAGGTGGAGAGTGCCCTATAAGTATTCAGGAGCCTGGCCATGTGGTGAGATTACAGAATCGAGAGGCCTGAAGGGTATGCTGCTGAGAGAGAGAGAGAAAGAGCAGGAGAGGAGAAGGAGTGAGAGACTTCCTCACCCCCTGCAGTCTCAGTGAGGCTTGGCTGTGACACCCTGCTAGTAAGAGAAGGCCTAGACTTAAATCGCCATCTTTGCTCCATGAATCATAAGGGACAAGAGTGAGTGATTCCTATTTGTTCACCCCCTAAGCCAACAAGGAAGAAAGTAGCCAGGTGCAAGACCTAGCTTGTATTCAGGAAGGACAGTCAGGGCTGCTGATAGGCCAGTACAACTGGCCCTGTTTTACCAGGCACGGCGTCCGGGGGGGGCCCGAGCAGCCTCGCAATCAGCGCAGAATATCATAAACAGGCTTTCTAAATTACACCCCTGCTAAGCCGCTCCTACTGGCCTAGGTTGGTGTATTATTGCTATTTTCCGGGCCCCTCTCTGATGATATGTGTTGGTGGGAGTGAGGGACTTTTTTCTCATTTTCGGGAGCATGCCCGGCCACCTGCTGGGGCTGCCCATTTCCTTCCCTGGCGGAGTGATCTTCCTCCACTCAGGAGTAGTTGGCCCCAGAGAGGCGGAGACGAAGAGTGATGGCTGTGAGGCAGTGGCAAGGCAGCTGACAGCATCCAGGAGGAGGGGAAGCCAGAATTCACCGTGGCTGCTGCTCACCCCTGTAGGTGAGTGAAATATATACACTACACATTACTATGTCACCTTCTATAATACATAGGCAGCAGTCAGCAGGTTTTCTGTCACAGTGTGTCACATGACATGGCTGTTAGGTGCTGATTTTGTTAACTTATTGGTAATAAGTAAACAAGGGCACCCAACAGCCATGTCCTAGGACACACTGTGACAGTACCAACCATGATAGAGCACCTGCTGCCTGTGTGTTATTATAATGCTGACCTGCCTGGGTTGCTGTCCGTTATAAAGGCTTCTTTCACACAGAGTGGAATCTGCATGTTCAGTGGGGGATCTGTCTGCTGATCCGATTTACATGCAATTATTTTTTCAAGGCAGGGCCAGGGGCGGGGTTGAGGGTGGAGCTGAAGGGGGCCCCGTCAGGTAGGCTGTATGGGGCCCCATGATTTCTATCAGCGGCCCTGGTGCTAAGCCTACCTTCATCCCTGCTGGGGACATTTTAAGTATTGAGTTGCCTGCATTAGATTTCCTCTTGTGGAAAAGTTCAGGATCCCTATAGTCAGTCTGGAAGCTTCTCTTAAAGGAGTACAGCTTGGGATTTTGGGATTTTGTGCTAGTAGTCTACAATCATTATCCAGTTTGTCCTCACAGTTTGCGCTTTGAATTCTGGGCATCACATACTACCCTAACTCTGTCCAAGATGCATTCTCTTAATAAATTATCAAAGCCAAACTCATGGACTGGATTATTGACTGTGGAGTGTTTGCTGAAAATGAGTGTTGCCTGGCTGGGCAGGTGAAGGAGAACCCAAAATCCAGCTGTCCTTAAGGGGGTTGTGCTACATAACATTCATGTTATACTGCCCCTTTGTACTATACTGTGCCTGTTGGGTATTATACTGTATGTATAACGAGTAAAGAAAAAGAAAGATAAAGGTGTTGCTAGTAACAACCCACAAGGAGCTAGCTTTCACCCTGCATGAGAAAAAAAACAAGAGCTGGAATATGGTAGGCTTCTATAAGGCCATTATTAAAGTGGTTCTAAAAGCAAAAGGTTTGTTACGTTCATGCATTCTCTGCATTAAGGTAAGAAAACCTTTCTATGTCAGCTCCTTTAAATACTTACCTGAGCCTGTTCTCAACCCAGCACTGTGTCCAGCTAAAGTAGCGCTGCTCTTCTTTCCCCTCTCTTACAGGGGGCTCGACAGCAGCGGGAGCCTTTGGCTCCCACTGCTGTCAATCAAACCTGTGAGCAGAGAGTGAGGATGGGGCTGAGCCATACTGTGTGTGCAGGGCTGCTGTTAGAAATCACGGGGCCCCGAAGAGCCTTCCTGATGGCCCCCCCCCCCCCAACCAGGCCTACACCCCCCTTGGGGTGCAGTTAAACAGTGGTACTGACTTTATTGCCTACACCACAATTTTTTAAAAAAGTCCCTCTTCTGTAATGTGAGCTCTGGTAAGCAAGTAGGAGTGGGGTGGTCTAGTAAAATCCATTTAGGCAGAAACAAACAATAAAGCTGCTGTGCCCCCCCTCCTGTTAAGCTGATGGGGCCTGGGCCCAGTACAACAGGACCGGTTGTATTGCCTTATCAGCAGCCCTGTGTGTGTGCCTCAATGGAATCACACAGCCTGGCTCAGGAGCATGCCCGCAGTTGTGCCCTCATAAACAGCAGCTGGCTATGGGGGCACACTCAGAATAGGAGGAGTCTTAAGCATCGGGGGGGACCCAAGAAGAGGAGGCTTGGTGCCACTCTGTGCAATAACAACACCAGGTAAGTACTGTAAAATAACTGTTTGTTATTTTAAGTAAAAATTAAATTACCTTTAAAAACACTTTAAGTACAATTATGACATTGCCTATAGCTTGAGGAATGAAAGCCACTTCAATATTACTCACTTCTGTACTGTGGGGGCTGAAACATGCCTTTACTAACAGACTGAGCTCATTTTAAATTCTGTGGGGAGTTGTTTTATTACAGCAAATGCATGCAAACATTTTTTTTTGTGTGCATGATTGATGGCCTGCTTTTCAAGCTGAATTGACAGTATGGGAAAGGTTAGGCAACAGCGTGTAATTTCCTTGGGGCTCATTCAAACCTATGTGTTGTTGTAATGCACTAAAGGACAAAGCACCTAGATAGGTACGTTCATTTTAGCATCACAAGGCACAAATGTGTGTTGTAGTGTGCTGCAATGAAAAAAAAAAACGGTTCAGCTGCATGTGTTGTGGTGCATTTTGAATGGGCTACCATGCAGCAACGTACTGTACCTTAATGTGTAAAGCACCAGACATTAATGCACGTGCTATAATGTACCACAACGCAATCTTATTGCTGGAGACAATTTGCAAGTCGAGATCACTATAGAGGACAGAGAAATACATACCTGTTTGTAAAACCTAGCTCTGTTGCTGGGCAATTGAACAAAATGGCACCACCTTGGTGGTGAGGGAAATTCTGTAGTGATTCTATTTTTCAGGGAGTGATGCTTCACTAACTTGGCAGCAAGGGGGCGATATTGTACATATAGGGAGTATTGTCTCTCCCTTTTCTAGTGATCCCCTTTCAGTGACAGTATGGCACCCAATGTGTTTCAGGGGCAGAACGCACTCCTTAAAAACAAATAGAAACTCCCAGCTCACTAACCAGCCAGCCTGCAACAAAACCAAACTGACCCTAACAGTTCACGTTAAAAACAAGGGGGTTAGTTGCATTTGCAAATACAGTATATGTGTTAGTTTCAGGGCTCCTGCTGACGCAGTCCCGTAGAACGTAACACGTACGGGGGGAGCTACATTGCGGACAACACCGGCTGCCATCCTTCGTCCACGCGGAGCGGTATTCACAGATACCATCAACTGAACCTTATATGCTTACTTGAATGGCATAACATGTGAGTGTGTCTCTTTTTTAATAAACGTATTGATTATACAAGCGGAGAACACTTCGATTTTGGTTTTGTCTCCATATTTTCAGTTGGGCTGCTTACACTGACTGGAGCTTTGGTGATCCATTCAAATATCTCCTGTGGAGACAAGCGTGGTTGACTTCCTGGTTTCCAGGGGTCCACTCGTTCTGGTAAGTGCTCAATTTATCTGTCGGTGAAGGGATTGTCACACAATGGCTAGTGAATTGGAGTCAATCTTTTACCCGGATCTTCCATATCAAGCTCTGGCACTTGTGGTTCCGCCTCTGGATCATTTGGACTATTTATATTTATTGCGCGGCACTTATCTCTTATATTGAGTGCCTACGTCAAGGCACCCCAGTGTGCTGCAGTCCTAACTCTATAATTTTGAGAGTCTCCCTTATCAGAGCACATATAGCAGTAGGATAGATTAGGGACAGGTGTGCCTGAAGGGACAGGGTCAATTCAGTTTTGTTGCAGACTGGCTGCTAAGTGAGCTGGGAATTTTTATTTGTTTTCGATGTGCGTCGCTCTTCCTTGTGCTCCTTGCTGCAAAGACTAGTTATAGGTTGGGGTGGTTGCCATCTGTTTGTACAGTTGGTGAGTTGGTGAGGGAAGGCACAGGATAACTTCAGCTGCCATTGCACCCTTGCTGGGTGTCCCCTGCATCCATGTACATTTAAGAAGGGGTGGGCTCCCTCCAGGCACACCTTTCCTTAATCTATCCTACTGCTATATGTGCTCCAATTTGGGAGATTCTGAAAATCATAGAGTTAGAACCACAGTACATTGGGGTGCTGTGACACGACCACTGCAGTTTACACATATATTTGCAAATGTGTGTGACTAAACCCCTTGTTTTTGTAAACTGTTAGACTGGACAACTCAGTTTTGTTGCAGGTTGGCTGGTAAGTGAGCTGGAAATTTGTATTTGTTTTTTATTTTGTTTTTTTATTTATGTCTGTGTAGTGGGGGTATATTCAAGAAGCAGGTAGTCAGGTGCAGAAAGAACAGATCCACAAAACAAGCAAATCAGAAGCAGTGAGATCCTTGCACTGCAATCTGCAAGTCAGGGGCTAGGTGGCTAGGTGGCAAAAAGACCAGGGGCCTCAGCCCGAAGTCCAAGGCCGGCATGGGGAGGGGTCTCCAGCGGCGGTGTGAGTTTTTTTGGCTGGGCGGTGGGGTTGTGTGGCGGGGGTAAGCTCACTTGCTGGTTGCTGCCTGGCTTACCGGTGCCCATCAATGCTGACCACTAAACTCACCTGCCTGCCACACTGGCCTACCTGCCTGCCACACTGACCTACCTACCTGACTCACACTGACCTACACTGACCTACCTACCTGACATACACTGACCTACCTACCTGACACACACTGACCTACCTACCTGACACACACTGACCTGACATACATACACTGCCATGCACTGACCTACCTGACACGCACTGACCTACCTGACATACATACATACATACACTGACCTACTCTGACCTACCTGACATGCACTGACCTATCTGACATACACTGACCTACATACACTGACCTACCTAACATACACTGACCTACCTGACATACATACACTGACCTACCTACCTACACTGACCTACCTAGCTGACATACACTGACCTACATACACTGACCTACCTAACATACACTGACCTACCTGACATACATACACTGACCTACCTACCTGACATACACTGACCTACATGACATACACTGACCTACCTAGCTGACATACACTGACCTACCTGACATACACTGACCTACCTAACATACACTGACCTACCTGACATACATACACTGACCTACCTACCTGACATACACTGACCTACATGACATACACTGACCTACCTACCTGACATACACTGACCTACATACACTGACGGTAGTGACACACCAGTGGTTGCCGGAAAGAAAATCACTCCGTCTATGCCTGGCCATAATTAACATTTCTAGATGTTCCATATCAGATATAAAATCTTTACTTTTTGTGTTCAGCACCATTGTAAATGTCAGAATAACTACATCCAATGATATAGTGCCAGCAAAATAAACAAGACTTTGTTTTTAAAAGATACAAAGTTGGATAAAAGCCTTTGCAAAAGGCTTAGCAAATGTTAACTTTGAAATAACTCAGAGTAAATTAAACTTGCAAAGAATCCAATAAATCATTACAAATCTGAAGTGAAGGACTCCAGTACGATACATCTTCCCTGGCTTTCCAATAACATCATTACAAATCGCACTTCCCCAAAGCCATGCGATTTTTTATATCATAGCACCAAACAGCTGGAGGAGAAAATGTAAGTTCCCCAAAGGATAACCCTATCTTTACTTATTTATACCTCATTTCTTCATCCTAGGTTTTCATGCAGGAGGTCTTTTAATCTTCCATGCAATGACTAATTTAAAGAATGTACATTCCTCTCCTACATTACTGTTAATTGTCAAGCTTAAAATTAGCGGCTGAGCTGCTATATTTTACCAGAAACATTAAACTGATCGTAATTTCCTGTATGCTTCTGAAAAATGTGTCTTACAAGCCTACATTTATGAGAAAAGTGAGATCGGAACTCAACTGTATCTGAGCACCACAAACTGAAATTGCTATTTCATTAATGTGTAGCACCCTCTAGTTAGGTAGGTGCTAGAGTGAGGATTTTTCTGGAGAGTAGGAAAATGTAGGCAGTAGCTGGTGACTAGGCCTGTTTGTTTTCATTCTGGGCTGGGAGAGGTCTAGGGCAGGGCTGGGTGACTCACAGATAGCATCACTGTCACCTCCCTCTTCTTTTTAGAAGATGCTGGAAGGAAGGGAGGGGAGAAGAGAGGGTGCTGCCTGGGGTACCTTGAGAAGCCTTGACCAATTCCCAACTTGGATTGGCAGGGGGCCGGCCTCCTCAAATACCTGGGGTCAGCCTAGCTGGGGAGGAGTTGTTGGGTGGAAGAGCTGGAGCGAGGGAGTGTGGAGGCTGTGAGGGCCCACTGGGGGCTCCGGGGCTCGGGTGCATCCAGGAGGAGTGAAGAGATCTTGGAAGGAGAGGCATATAAGAGAGCAAGTAGAGGACACGTCTAAGAGTCTCCAGGAAGGAAAACTGGTACCAGCCAGGAGGTCTGGTGAGTGAGCACAGTTGGAAGGACTGTGGAGGCACATCTGAGAGAACAGTTTGAGATGGGTGCAGAACCAGAAGGGAGGACTGTGGCAAGGGCAGTGGAAAGAGGTCTTTGCAGCCAGGCTGGCTGGCAGGGCCTGAGCTATCTAGGAGTGGTAGCTGAATAGAGGACAGTTAGCACCTGAACTATTTCTACACCACAGGGACCCGAGGTCCCTGCCTGCAAAAGGCAGTTCATTGAGGCCTGGCTGAATTAGTGTCAGGCCTAACCATGCAGTGCTAGCTAGTCTGGAGGAGTGACAGTCTACAGCAAGTGAAGTGCTGGAGGAGTAACGGTGTGCAGCAAGTGAAGTGCTGGAGAGAAGATTGGAGTGTATATACTGAAGTGTATATAGAAGTCCCAAGCAAATTGCATTGAATGTACCTGGGCATCCCATAATTTCCCATTCCCATCCAAGTTCAATCCCCTCAATAAAAAAAAAAAAAAAAAAACAAAGCCTATGGACTGTTCTATGATGGCTGTCTGGCTGGGCAGCGTCACAGGTCAACCACTACATTCAGCAACTCCTATGGGGGCATGGCTACACATATTTAAAGTGTTACTAAACCCAGTAATATGAAAATAGTTCATCTGCCCCCCCTCCCACAGTGCCCACAGCTTATAAATCTTATTTTTACATTAAAATACTGCTACTATATACCTTTTTGGCTGATCTGTTTCCCACGGTCACATAATAAACTGCAGGGTCTGTCTGAGTGCTGAATGTTCAGGCAGGAAGAGATTTCCACTATATCCTGTATCCTCATGCTGTTATGGGAGGCGGATCATCTATCAATCAAGATGTGACATCCCACCCACTGTGTTCTTTTTTATCTACTGGGCATTGAGGAGGAGGGAGGGACTGGGATATCATTTAGGATCTGTATACACACCCACACGTGTGATGTCAATATCATGTGACCTTGCTAGCTCTGATCAACAAGGAAATGTTCTCTCCAGCAAAAGAGGCCAAACTGAGCATGTGCAGCAGTACTAACCTCACTGTGTCTTATCTGGCCTTGCCAAGAGAGACCCTGCAGGAAGGGGAGGATCTGTCCATACAGGATCAAAGAGCCTTTTTACACAATGCAGAGGATTAAGTTCCACAGTGAGTATAACAAGCATGCTTTACTGCACATACAGAGAGATCCTGATCCAGCGATGTGCACAAGAGCAGCAGCTCTCCCGTCTCACTGCACAGATTGATAGCAGCGGATGCCATTGGCTCCCGCTGCTGTCGATCAAATTTTGTGACAAGCGAGCAGGGGGTGGAGCCGAGCCGCCCTGTCTGTGTCAATGGAAGGTGCGTCCCATGAGGGCAGTTGGCAAAGAGGAGGAGCGACATCGGGGGACCCCAAAGAGGAGGATTGGGGCTGTTCTGTGCAATACCATTGCACAGAGCAGGTAAATATAACGTGTTTGATATTTTAAAGAAAAAAAAACTTGAAGGTTTAATGTCGTGGTTCTCCTGGAACCAATAGTTAATAGGTTTCAATTAGTCTCCCAACTTCTCTAAATAGCTTCTCTTCCTGTTATACTCAAGGAGATGCTTGGCAGAGTTGTGATTGACTGATCCACCATTTGTCGCACTACTGCAAGATAGAATTATAAAGATGACACTGTTTTTGAATTCCAGAGAAGGGATTCTCCAAGTCTACTACAGGCAGCCCCTGAGTTACAAACAAGATAGGGTCTGTAGTTTTGTTCTTAAGTTGAATTTGTTTGTAATTTGGAACAGGTACATTTTTTAAGTGTAACTCCAGCCAAAATAATAATTTTTACATTTTTTTGGATAGCATAGGGAAGGGTTAACACCCCTGTAATGTTTGTTTTGCTGTCTGTGCCCCTATTCAGAAGATTTCACATCATTTTCTGTCCCTGTGACAATTGGATTTTGAAAATTTTGGATTGTTGTGGAAACAAGGTTTGGTGATAAAGCTTCAGTGGAGACACCTTTTTCCCATAATAACTCTTACAGGAGTGAATTTCCCTTCCTAGAGGTAGATTTCCTCTCACTTCCTGTTGTCTCCCTCCCTTTGTAAGTAGGAGTCGTTTGTAGACCTCACAAATGCGCTTCTGGAACAATGATCAAACATTACCATTGACACACTCCTAAATAGGATTGCCACCTCATTCCTTTAAACCCAAACACATATGAATTACACAGGTTCTGAGGCTAATTTAATTACCAAGCGAGTTTAATTACCACCTTAAACAGCCACAGAACATGTGTAATTCATATGTGTTTGGTTTTAAAGGCCTTTCAAACGGCCTTCCAAGAAGAGTTGAAGCTGTTACAGCTGCAAAGGGTGGGCCAGCTCAATATTGACCCTTACGGACTAATGCCCCGTACACACGGTTGGATTTTCCGACGGAAAATGTGTTATAGGACCTTGTTGTCGGAAATTCCGACCGTGTGTAGGCTCCATCACACATTTTCCATCGGATTTTCCAACACACAAAGTTTGAGAGCAGGCTATAAAATTTTCCGACAACAAAATCCGTTGTTGGAATTTCCGATCGTGTGTACACAAATCCGACCCACAAAGTGCCACGCATGCTCAGAATAAATAAAGAGATGAAAGCTATTGGCTACTGCCCCGTTTATAGTCCCGACGTACGTGTTTTACGTCACCGCGTTCAGAATGATCGGATTTTCCGACAACTATGTGTGACGGTGTGTATGCAAGACAAGTTTGAGCCAACATCCGTTGGAAAAAATCCTAGGATTTTGTTGTCGGAATGTCCGATCAATGTCCGACCGTGTATGGGGCATTAAACTGGATTCACACCTATGCATTTTTAGCGCTGTTTGCATTTTGCAGATTTGCACTACAGTCCATTTAACATGGTTTCCTATGGAACACGTTCTATAGTGCAAATCTGCAAAATGCAAAAAGCACTAAAAATGTATAGGTGTGAATCCAGCCTTAGACTGGGATGCCATTAAAGTGCATGTGCATGTAAAGGCAGGTGTCCCAATACTTTTGGTAATGTAATATATATATATATATATATATATATATATATATATATATATATATATATATATTTATGGGTGGAGCCCTATGTCCGATATGGACATAGATAACATTTGTAGTTAGCATAAAACTTACCATCGGAAATAGACCTGGAAGTGTGGACTTACCATATGAAATGGACCTGAAAGTGTGCCTTGGTCTGCTGGTCGGTATGCCAGAATAAGGGGGCATACCCTAGTTAAAGAAATGATTATTCTGTAGAGAGAAATGAATGAAATGAATGAATGAAATGAATGCCTTGAAATGGGGATGGGAGGGTGGGTATCGCGCACAGGAAACCGACAAGCACCACAGGTGAGCGGGCTGCTTAAATACCCCCCGGGCTCCTCCCATAAATTCAGGCCACCATACTGGCCTTCCTACTTATGGGTGGAGCCCTATGTCCGATATGGACATAGATAACATTTGTAGTTAGCATAAAACTTACCATCGGAAATAGACCTGGAAGTGTGGACTTACCATATGAAATGGACCTGAAAGTGTGCCTTGGTCTGCTGGTCGGTATGCCAGAATAAGGGGGCAAAAACATTCAGGTAGGGGTGTGGTTTTATTAGTTTTGGCTTTATTTATTTGAGCAAGTTTGGTGAATGCTTGTGCCGTTTCCACCTAAGGAGTGGGGACGTACAGGCGAGGTAGGCAGAGTTTCACCTGCTGAGTCTCTTGATGACGTGGTCTGGGACCCATGCCGAAATGCTGCCATGGCTGCCCCAATACTAAAGAGTGACTGGAGTGCTGAATGGGGTCGAGGTGTAGGCAGTGTAGAAGAACCCCCAGGTGTTTGATGAACTGGCAGGCACTCGAGGGTTGCCCGGAAAGGTAATAGGGGACTAGAGGTTGAGTGTTCCGGTAGGAGTGACAGTAGGCGGGCGAGTATGGTTACTGGCCACCGGACGTTGTTTACTTTATGGAGATGGATGACTATCCTGGAGCTTGATTGCTGGGTTTTGGACACTGCAGGGTGGAGGATGAAATGGTTTTGGCAGCGAGCCAACTACACAGAACTTGGCCTGCGGGATTGCTGCGGGTGAACTCGCTGGGCCGCCAGAACCCGTGGTAGGCCGAGTAAATGGCTGCTTGTATGACCAAACTGGGGAGAAGGCCCAACAGTGAACTGGTTAATATAGTAGACATGTCCCAGAAGATGGCAGCCTGGAACGAACGTGCAGTGGACATTAAACTGGTGTTGCCAGGCTAATTACACCAGCCTGCGCAAGAAGGACATAACAGAGCGATGCGGACCTGGCTTCATTAAGAGGCTCGCCTCGGACCGGATGTCGGTGGCAAGCCACGACCTGTCCTGTCCAGATAAGACCCTAGAGTTAAGCGGTTGCCATGACTGGGTGTAACTTGAAGAGGGAGGAAGTCCGGGTAAACCCGGGGTTTAGGAGTGTCTCTGGGGGCCATGTACTTGTGAACCTATGATGGCCAAAAATTGCCGCGATGCCTGTGGTGGCTGTGGCATCTGTCGCTACCTGGGGTGATAAGAGCGACGTAGGTGATAAGACCCTAGAGTTTAAGGTATAACCATTGATACACCGACCCACGTAGTACGGGACCTTCCGACATTGATAGGTCCGCATTTTTAGGAAAGACTGCAGCTGCTTGTTAGTACACACCCGTGTATGGGTGAAGTCTTGGGGAACTAACCTGATACGGGTCAGTTTGTCAAGGGGGAGGCTGGCCTGCGTGGTGTTCGTTAATTCGGAGGAGGTTATTGTAGACCTCGGTTCCGGTTTATTGAGTTTTTAGAGACTACAAGCTGAAGGACATAATGGTATTACCAGCGAGTCAAGTTGTGTCTACGTAGTACCTGGCTGCCTGTGCCAGTAAAAGTGAATTGTTAGGCCGTAGAAACCACAGAGGGCCAGGTAGATGGCTGCTTGTCTAGATTGGGGAATGTCTGAGGTTTTGACATGTCCCTGAAGATGGCAGTTTGTGATGGGCAACGTTTGCCGTTAGCTGTGGTCTGATGCTTCTGGACGCCACATAGAAAGGATTCTACTGTATGAGCCGTAGACACGGATGACTCTCTGCTGTCCTGTGAGGGCAAGAAACGCTGGATGTAGGCTAGGTATAGCCTGATGATGTTATGAGGAGCCAGCTGTGTGTGGAAATACGATACCTGGTGCGGGGTGGAACCTGAACTCAACTGACCTAAGCGAGATGTGATACAGAAATTGATGAATGGCTCGTATGAAATGCCACTGGAGACAAGTGGCCGATTAAGTGCCACTGAAGATTGATGTGTGACTGATTGTGTGCCACTGGAAATGTGTACTAACTGCAAGAAGTCATGCTAAGATGCGAACCCTGCAATGATTGCAAGAGTTGTGCTTAATACGTGTTTGCAACAATTGCCAGGGAGTTTGTGTCAATGGAGATGTGTTTGCCGTGACTGCATGAAGTCCGTATTACTGCATGTGCTTGCACGGGCTGCAAGGAGTTATACTTGGATGCGTGTTTGCAACAATTATAAAGTTGTGTTTGGATGCGTGCTTGCCATGATTGCAAGAAGTTATGCTTGGGTGTGTCCCTGCAACATTTGCGAGAAGTTGTGACTGGATGCGTGCTTGCAATGATTGCAAGAAGTTATGCTAATATGCGTGTCTTGTAATGATTGTAAGATTTGTGCTTGAATGTGTGCTTGCAACGATTGCAAGGGAGTTCCTGTCGGTGGAGATGTGTTTGTAGTGACTGTGAAAAGTTCGTATTGCTGCATGTGCTTGCAAGACTGCAAGCGTTAAGCTTGGATGTGTGCTTGCAATGGCTGCGAGAAGTTGTAATTGGATGCGTACTTGCGACGATTGCAAGAAGTTATGCTTGAATGCATGCCTGCAACGTTTGCAAGAAGTTTTGTGATTGGATGCGTGTTTGAAATGATTGCAAGAAATTGTGCTTGGATGTGTGCTTGCAACGATTGCAAGACGTTCTGTTTGGATGCGTACTTGCAACGAATGCAAGAAGTCATGATGGGATGTGTGCTTGCAATTGCAAGAAGTTATGTTTCGATGTGTGCTTGCAATGAAATGCAAGAAGTTGTGTTTGGATGCGTATTTGCGATGATTGCAAGAGGTTATACTTGGATGTGCAGTGACTATGAGGGGGTATAGTCGCGAGGCGAAGGTTCCAACGAATGAAATCAGGACCATGACTGAGCTTCGAAGGAAGACGGGGTGTGGCCCCCCCTTTTTTTTTTTTTTTTTTTTTTTGACTGACCTAGAGGAAATGACAGATGAGAACCGTTGGAGTGTTTGACTACCTGGTTTGAAAGGTAATTGTAACATGTTTAAGCGACAGGTGCATGGCATTAAATAAATGAGTGAACTGTTTGTGCCATGACAAAGGCACGAATCGGTGTGCCATGACTGCGCAAATGAGGCTGCACCAACTGGGGCTTGCCAGGATGAATGGATGTCTGACAGATGCCCTGAATTTGAATCGGGGCGCGGCATGCGACAGCGAAATAAATGAAATGTTTGCCTTAGAGTGAAATGAATGAGAAACGTTTCGCCATGACAGAGGCACGAATCGGTTGTGCCGCAGCTGCGACTGACTGCGGCCTGGACTCTGGAGCATATACTGAAATGAGGCAAAGAAACGCTGGTGCATGCCGGAATAAGTTGGTGCATCACGGATGCGACTGGATTTGAATTGGAGTGTGGTATGTAACCGTGAAATGTTTGTCCTGGCAAAGGCACGAATTGTTTATGCCGCAACTGATAGCTAACCAAGTTCTGAAGCAGGTGTTGGCTGGGGCCGTTTGTATGGTGTTTGCAATCTTTGTGACAATGAAATGATTCGAAATGTTTGCCTTGATTATGAAATGAGTGAACTCCCTGACAGAGGTCCGGCCTGGTCGTGTCGTGACTGATTCGACCATGAACCGGGCTCTGGAGCATGTATTGAAATGAGGCAACTGAAGACATTGGTGCACACCGGGACGAATCGGTGCCTGTTTGATGCATCTGGATTCGAATCGGAGCGCAGTATGAAATGAATGAGAGAAATGATTACCTTGACCGAGGCTCGAATTGGTTGTGCCGTGTTCTGCGACTGGCAACTAACCGAGCTCTGGTATAGGTATGGATACGGTCGAAACAAGCGAGGCATTCCGTGACGACTCGGTGCATCTCAGATGCGACTGGTTTCGAAACGGTGATGCGTTGTGGGAGTGAAATGGTAGTAATTGCATGACAGAGATACAGATCAGTCGCCCGATATCTGCGACTAGCTATGATCCGGACTCTGGAGCATGTTTCAGAAATGAGGCCGAGCCCTGGGGCACGCCGTAACGAATCGATGCATGGAAGATGCAACTGGATTCGAAGCGGAGCGCGGTAAGTGCGGTGTAACATATCGTTTGCCATGACGGAGGCTCCAATCGGTCGTGCTGTTGTAGCGACTGACTACGAATCGGACTCCGGAGCATGTACCGAAATGTGGCCAATCCTGGGGCACGCCGAGACGAATCGATGCATTTCCATGCGACTGCATTCATGTCGGAACGTGATACGTGGAAATGAAATGATAACCATGACAGAGGTACGAATGACTGATAATAACGTAACTCTGGAGCATGTATAGAAATGAGGCCAATCCTGGGGCACGCCGAGACGAATCGGTGCACTTCCATGCGACCGCATTCATGTCGGAACGTGATACGTGGAAATGAAATGATAACCATGACAGAGGTACGAATGACTGATAATAACGTAACTCTGGAGCATGTATAGAAATGAGGCCAATCCTGGGGCACGCCGAGACGAATCGGTGCATTTCCATGCGACTGAATTCATGTCGGAACGTGATACGTGGAAATGAAATGATAACCATGACAGAGGTACGAATGACTGATAATAACGCAACTCTGGAGCATGTATAGAAATGAGGCCGTAATAACTGGGGCACACCGGAACGAATCGGTGCATCTTTTGGTGCGACTGGATTCGAATCGGAGCGCGGTAGGTGACTGAAATGAGAAATGTTTGAAATGATTTGAAATGTCAGAAATGAGTTTAGAAATGTTTCAGAAATGAGAAATGATTGGTATCGAACTGACTTGATCCGATAAATTTGAAATGTCAGAAATGAGTTTAGAAATGTTTCAGAAATGAGAAATAGTTGGTATCGAACTGACTTGATAAATTGCAAATTGCGACTCGCTATGGCTGTCTACCGACGCATATATTTTTTTTTTTTTTTTCGTTTTTGAATACCGACATGCTAGAAATGAAGCGACGTCTGCGTCGCGGTGCTGTCGAAATGGTAACATATCGAACGTACGAGCGATATACATTGCAGTTTGTGAAATGCGAGTGAAACGAAAATTTGAAATCACGGTTTAGTGACATGATATGAAAACGAAAAGTCCGACGGGACCTTACCTGCGACAGCCAAGCCAGACGCGTGGTACAAAATACGAACGAAAAACGCGGACTTCGAAGGTTTTGAGTACGGAATATCGAATACGGGAACTTGCGAGGCAAGAACTTGCGGACGCTGGTATATCGAATAGTCGGCCTAGTGACGTATATCGCGCACAGGAAACCGACAAGCACCACAGGTGAGCGGGCTGCTTAAATACCCCCCGGGCTCCTCCCATAAATTCAGGCCACCATACTGGCCTTCCTACATATATATATATATATATATATATATATATATATATACTGTATATAAACACATGTAGTGGTTTTGGGGTACATAGCACACAAAAAACAGCCAAAGTTCTGACATATGTCTAGACCTCAGCAGTATTAACCAAAGATACTTATGTTTATCCACCCCAACAGCTTTGAATTTCTGAGATGGTCAACAGTTCTTTTTTTTTTTTTTGTACTTGGAAAACAGATATAAAAACATATTTCAATAGTATATTTAAGAGACCAACTGGGAACAAGTGAGAGAAGATCTTTGGTGGGGTTTTAATACACCTTTAAATGTACATCCTGAAGTAGAGTCCTGTATCCCTTAGAACAGCCATTTTCAACCAGGGTTCTGTGGATTTGTAGGGTTCATCCAAAAGTGGCTAGGGGTTCCTTGAGCTGTGAATAACTGACATCCCATGTGATGATGCCTGCATAGTTTTAGGTCCAACACCATTTGGTAGAGCCAGAGCCATGACTGTAAATGTGGCATTCAATGTAAGAGGCATTCTTCTCACTGACCACCACCAATAGAAGGGGCATTTCCCCAATGACTACCAATAGACAAATCTTAGCAAGGGTTCCCTGGTGCCTGAAAATTATTTCCTTTGGGATAAAAAGGTTGAGAAAGGCTGCCTTAGAGGATTTGCTTTAAGCCGGTGCACAAGGGGGGTGGGTACATGAAAAAAACCTGGCAGCTCCAGGTTGGGAGCTGCTGTACTAACTATGCAAGGTTAGTCCAGCCATCTCCCCCGCTGAGCTGCTGTGTTCTGACAAGGGAACAGCCCCCCCGCCAGAACACTCTGATCATCACTCTCTGCCATGCCATTGGCTGAGAGCGCTGATCAGGAATCGGACGGCTGCTGGTTTTCCAGTATGTACGTCCGACAGAAGCTGGCCAGACCGGCAGAATGTCGACTGGTATTTTTTGCACCGGCAAATGTCTCCCGACATTCTGCCCGTGTGCACGGGCTTTACAGAACAAGAAGATTTTTTACAGGTAAAAAGGGGACATTATTGCTGCTTGTAAACAGCTTTCTCTTTAAGATTCAAATATAAGTACAAAATTAACTCATCCAGGAACAATGTGTCCAGGCCAATCAAAGAGGGGGAGAAACCATCTGCAGATCACTTTTTACATAAACCCAAAGGTATGATCGCTCTATTGATGCCAAGCAAATTACCTAATTAGTCTGCCAAAGAGACAGATGTTCCTACAGGAAAAAAAATGTATTGTGCGCATTGACATCTGGGTCCTTTCATTTATATCTAGAGGGGGAGCAAATATATTGTAATGGCAGGCGCCCTTCTTGTGCTGTTTGTATAACCCTGCCCTTCGCCATCTATTGTTTCCGCTACAAAGGAGAGGCTGTGTGTGTTTAAAGCTATACAAGTATCAGGTACTCAAAGTGGATGGCATTTAACAAAAGATATATTTTGCATACACAAAGGAAATCATAGCAGCCTATTAATGTTCTCTTTCGAAAGTGCTGTAACAGCCACAATAGGATGATCTCTAAAAACAATGCTGTTGAGATACAAACACAAAAGGAACTTACTGAAAATGGTGCTATAATAACATAAAGGATCATGGGAACATTGTCTGTTGGGTAAATGGCAAGAGCACAAAATTGAACTTTGTATTGTTAATCTTTTAGTAATTTAATCAAGAGATATAAATAAAGGATGCAGGGACGGGTTTCTGGAACAAGGCCAGCATTTGAAGTCTGAAAAGATCTGGGATTGGGACATGTACATTGTTTACCTATATAGTTAAGGATATGAATCTCTACTGTCACATTACATAGTACATAGTTACATAGTAGGTGAGGTTGAAAAAAGACATGGAAAAAGTCCATCAAGTCCAACCTATGTGTGTGATTATATGTCAGTATTACATTGTATATCCCTGTATGTTGTGGTCATTCTTGTACTTATCTAAACGAAACGATTGATGCTCCCAGCTGAAACCACCGCCTGTGAAAGGGAATTCCACATTCTTGCCACTCTTACGGTAAAGAACCCTCTACGCAGTTTAAGGTTAAACCTCTTTTCTTCTCATTTTAATGAGTTGCCATGTGTCTTATTAAACTCCCTTCCACTGAAAAGTTTTATCCCTATTGTGGGGTCACCAGTATGGTATTTGTAAATTGAAATCATATCCCCTCTCAAGTGTCTCTTCGCCAGAGATAATAAGTTCAGTGCTCGTAATCTTTCTTCATAACTAATATCCTCCAGTCCCTAGTTTTGTTGCCCTTCTCTGTACTCGCTCTATTTCCAGTACATCCTTCCTGAGGACTGGTGCCCAGAACTGGACAGCATACTCCAGGTCCAGAGTCTTGTAGAGTGGAAGAATTATCGCTTTATCTCAAGGAGGTAATCCCCTTTTTAATGCATGCCAATATTCTGTTTGCTTTGTTAGCAGCAGCTTGGCATTGCATGTCATTGCTAAGCCTATCATCTACTAGGACCCCCAGGTCCTTTTCCATCCTTAATTCCCCCAGAGGTTCTCCCCCCCAGTGAGTAGATTTCATTCATATTTTTGCCACCCAAATGCATTATTTTAGTATTGTCTGCAAATACAGAGATTGAACTGTTTACCCCATCCTCCAGGTCATTTATGAACAAATTAAATAGGATTGGTCCCAGCACAAAACCCTGGGGGACCCCATTTTCCACCCCTGACCATTCCGAGTACTCCCCATTTATCACCACCCTCTGAACTTACCCTTGTAGCCAGTTTTCAATCCATGTACTCACCCTATGGTCCATGCCAACGGACCTTACTTTGTAGTAAGTGTTTATGGGGAACTGTGTCAAATGCTTTTGCAAAATCCAGATACACCACGTCTATGGGCCTCCCTTTATCTAGATGGCAGCTCACCTCATCATAGAAGGTTAACAGATTGGTTTGGCAAGAACGATTCTTCATGAATCCATGCTGATTACTGCTAATGATACCGTTTTCATTACTAAAATTGTATATAGTCCCTTATCATCCCCTCCAAGAGCTTGCATACTATTGATGTAAGTTTAACTGGTCTGTAATTCCCAGGGATGTATTTTGACCCTTTTTTAAATATTGGTGCTACATTGGCTTTTCTCCAATCAGCTGGTACCATTCCAGTCAGTAGACTGGCAGTAAAAATTAGGAACAATGGTCTGGCAATTACTTGACTGAGTTCCCTAAGGACCCGCAGGTGCAAGCCATCTGGTCCCGATGACTTATTAATGTTAAGTTTTTCAAGTCTATTTCTAATTCTGTCCTCTGTTAACCATGAGGGTGCTTCCTGTGATGTGTCATGAGGATAAACACTGCAGTTTTGGTTTTGGTCTGAAGCCACCCGATTCCCTCATATAGACTAGGGAGAAGAATAAATTCAATACCTTCGCCATCTCACCATCCTTTGCAACCAGATTCCCTTCCTCATTCTTTATGGGGCCAATATGGCCTGTCCTCCCCTTTTACTGTTTATATACTTAAAGAATTTCTTGGGATTTTTTTTGCTCTCCTCCGATGTGTTTCTTTTGTGTTCTATCTTAACTGCCCTAATTGCACCCTTACATTTCTTGTTGCATTCTTTGTAAAGTTTGAATGCTGATGATGATCCCTCAGCCTTGTATTTTTTGAAGGCCTTCTCCTTTGCTTTTATATGCATTTTTACATTGGAGTTAAGCCACCCAGGACTTTTGTTCGCTCTTTTAAATTTATTTCCCCGTGGGATGCACTGGCTAATGCCCTTATTTAATATGCTCTTAAAGCAAACCCATCTCTCCTCCGTGTTTGTTCCTAAGATTTTATTCCAATTTGTATTTTCTAGCAAGGTTCGTTGTTTAGGGAAGTTGGCTTTTTTGAAATTCAGTGTCTTTGTATTCCCCTTATGTTTTCTTTTTCTATTTATGTGATTTATACTGAAGCTAATTGACCTGTGATCTCTGTTTCCTAAATTACCCCGTATATCAGGTCTGTATTGTTGGTAATCAGTAGGTCTAGTAACGCTTTGTTTCTAGTTGGTGCTTCTAACATCTGACCCATGAAATTGTCCTGCAAGACTTTTAGGAACTGGCGAGCCTTAGACGAATGCACGGTTTCTTCCGCCCAGTTTATGTCTGGATAATTAAAATCCCCCATTATGACGACATTGTTATATTAGTTAAGCCTTTTGTATCCAGGATTCATCCTGTCTATAAATTACTTATCCTTTGCAGAGCAGTGTAGTGCAGGCTCAGTGTGTGGCTGAAGGACCCTCTAAAGGAGCCATTTTTAACCAGAGTTCAATGGAATTCTAGGGTTCCCTACTAGAGGTTGAAACCAAACAAACACATATGTATCCATGCTACTGCATAAGGTCCATAAAGTCCATAAAGTATACTATATATGGATGCTCAGAACGGTAAGGATCTAAATATGGTTCTAGGATAATGAAGAAAATGTACAATAGTCTTGCTGTTTCCAAGTCCCCACTAGATAGAGATCTGAAAGATGAGCAATGCTGTGGATAAGGTCCCTCTGTCATTCAGCTGGGTGAGTAGGTGCGCTCCCACACATATCAAGTCTTCCTCATGAGCAGAAACTCCTATACTAGAGGCAGCTGCGTTCCCACACCTGTCAGTTTCTCCTAGCTGAAAGTCCTGTGCAGAGGGCTTCTGCAGAAGTTTCTATGTGGTGTGTAAGAGTTCACTCACAGCTCCGCTGCTAGGTGCTCAAAATGGCTGAATGGTTACGCATTTCAGGGCATGTCCCCCTTTGTGAAGCCTTCTAACACATTGTCATATTCATCTGATTGGAGCACCCAGCAGCAGACCTGTGAGCGCACGCCTACACATTACCTAGAATTCACTGCAGTGGCCCACTTCCCAGGACTCTTGGCTAGGAGAAACTGACAGGCGCAAATATGCAGCCGCCTATGGCAGAGGTGTTTCCCCAGAGAATGCTATAGGTTCCTTCAGCTGTGGCTGATTGACTTCCCATTTGATGGTGCCTGCATAGTTATAGGGCCAACACCACATGGCAGAGTCAGCAACATAACACCAATGATCTTTTTAGTTATATGCACGGCCCCAGTCACCCCTGAGCATTTTGTAGCTCAAAGCTCTAAAATACTCAACATTCAAAATCACATGGTTTTTAATTCTTTCCGATTCAAAACTGAGCATAGTGTCGCTTTAGGCTTGAAGCTTATAGCTTGAGAAAGTACATAAGCTTTTTTTGAGCTACAAGCTTCAAGAATTTTTGGCCCCTATTGACTTTGATAGGCACGCCTGAAAAATGCATGAAGAAGCATGTATCCTGTAGTTTCCCATAGTAACTAGCTTTCCATTGGCTAGAAAAAATTAAAAGAAAAAACAAAAACACTCATATGTTAAAATCTTGTAAAATGGCTAAAGATGCTCAGGTCAAGTGTGAATGTAGCCTAAGGGTGGCGTTCTGACTACCACTGTGGTGGGTGGGACACATTTTTCCCCAATTACCCCAGATGAACTGGTTTTCAAATGGATATAACAAAACACTTTAATTGATATATCTAACAGACCAACCATTAGCTTCATTGGAGGGCAGGTGAGACCTCTGTTGTCTCGGGTGCATGCAAATTTAAGACTTCATATGTTGGGTATCTATTTACATAGTAAAAATAATCTGACGCTTTGACCCTTCTCCATTTTACTGAAAAAATAACCATTTTACAGTTTGTGTTCAGACTGGAGAGACTTTTTATCACGTCCAGGCAGGAAATAAGGGAATATCACTCCAATGGGGTCAAAGATCACAATAAAATCTGACGGTAGTTTTATCTCTACCCCGATCTGCCCGAAAAAAAAAAAAAAATGACATAGCTGGAGTTGTTTTTGGGTTGTAGACACAATTAAAAAAATATCCCCAAGAGCACTTTTTAATAAGTCATTCATGTAGTTATAAATAAATAGCTATACATAAAAAGGGTGGAGGTAGCAACTAAATATAGTTAAAAAAAAAGTTGCGAGTGTTTATACAAGCCATCAAAGGGAAGTAATTGTTTTTATCTTACATTGCTGTTGACTTCAATCTGCACTTTTTAATACATAAAATTAGTCAGCTAGCATCTAATTATCTCTTTAAAAATGAACAGAAGGAATTCTTGCTCTGTTTCTTAGGAAAACTGAGTCAATCTTTTCGCATACAATCAAGATCATAATCACTTCTTAGCATACAAAGGCAGAATTATTCAATAAACAGCCGAATTACAATGTTAGAGTAACGGAATACTAAACATATTGAGACAATGGGTGCTCTTTTTTCAATATATTGAAGGAACGTGAGGGATCTAATTTATTAAAGTGTCCAAAAGGAGATACAGTGGAGGCATATCCAACATAGCGGTAGGGTCCCTTCAAAACTGTCAACACCTAATTCAGAAAAGCCTTAGGATTGTTTCTATAAGGCCTGGTTCACGCTAGTGCAATTTCAGATGCGACTTAAAGAGGAAATAAACCCTGATGGGTTGTACTTCCTCTTTTTTCCCCTGCAAAGTAAAAGCATAATGGGCTAGAAGGCACTGCATACTAGCCCATTATGTGCCACTTACCTGCAAACGTACCGTGCACTGTCCCTGCTGGTGGCCACCCACCCACAGTAGTTGCACTGTGAGCAGGCGGCAGTCGCAGTTCAGGTGACATACCTGTACGTCTGAGCCTTTCTTCCGGGTTTGGGGTGTGCATGTGCACGCCCCCTGCCGACCCGGGCTTTGGATACAGCACGAGTGTGGCAGCTTGATTTCAGCCGGTGATATTGGCTGAAGTCAGTTCATTGGCTGTACCAAATCATACACAAAGTTCTGTGTTTACAAAACAAAAACTCTGTGAATTGTGAGCAGCAATCTGCCTGTTTCTTCTCCCTGCAAAGCTTGCGCAAAAGTTATCGTGTCTACAAAATAGGGGATAGATTTATGGCATTTTATTATTATTATTTTTTTTTTTACTAGTACTCAACAATTTTTATCAGGACTACAATATTGCGGTGGACACATCGGCCACTTTTGACACATTTTTGGAACCAGTGACAATTTTACAGCGATCAGTGCTATAAAAACGCACTGATTACTGTATAAATGTCACTGGCAGGGAAGGGGTTAACACTAGGGGGCGATCAAGGGGTTAATTGTGTTTCCCTGGTGTGTGTTCTAACTGTGGGGGTTGTGGGACTGACTAGAAGGAGACAAAGATCGGTGTTCATACATAGTATGAATACACGGTCTGTCTCCTCTCCCCTGAGAGAACTGTGATCTGTGTGTTTAATCTGTCACAAGTGATTGCAGGTGCCCGGCGGTCATCGCGCCCGCCAGGCACTCGCACGCGCGCACCCCCCAGTGGCCAAAAGGCGAAGCGACATAAGGTAACGTCGTTTTGCCCAGGGGAGCCAACCTGTCGCAGTACAACTGCAGCCGCTGGACAGGAAGGGGGTTAAGATCTAACTGATTGCAGTGTATGGTCACCTTTAAAGACCAAGATCTGAAAATATTAATGTATTGGGTTTAGAAACACTTCTCTGTTCTTTGTAATGTATTGAGAGATTTGGGTAAAAAAAATAAAAAAACACATTTCGAAGATATATTAGAAGTTATAGGAATGAGATTAGCATCAAAAGGGACACCTACCTACCTTTTTTACCCAAATCTTTCAATACATTACAGAGAAGTGTTTCTAAACTCAATACATTAATATTTTCAAATCTTGATCTTTAAAGGTGACCACACACTGCAAACAGTTAGATCTTAACCTGTTCCCGACCAGCCGCTGCAGTTGTACTGCGACAGGTTGACTCCCCTGGGCAAAACGACGTTACCTTACGTCGCTTCGCCTTTTAACCTACTAATTGCCTAACAAGACACATCCAATGAGATGAAATTAACCAATTGGATTGGGCGTGCGCTATTATCAATGAGAAAACCGCAGCTACCCTAGCGCCAGTTGCAGTTTACATCGCCTTATTATCGTCATTTGCGCTTCATTGAGCGCCGGTTCGCACGTTCAATTAATGAATTTTCCGGCGCACCAATTAATGTATGAACTGATGCAGTGCCTTCTTCTTAGTAAATCACCCCCAAGGTTTCACTTCTGGCTTCGAGGAGGAACAGAGTAGCGGTGGAACATGGCCAAGGTGAGAATAAGTGGGTCAGGGGGTGGACTTTCTAGAAAGATTAAAAGACAGAACAAGGGAGGCTCACACTGTGTGGAGGTGGGAAGGATTGGTGTGGTGGCTGGTATCAACATGAAAGCTCCTATTCTGCTCCCTTGTCATGGGAACAGCAACTGTATGCTTGATCCTACAAACATCCAAAACCAGCACCATGGACAGCATACAAGACATATGATGGTTTCTTTTAAAGTAGTATTTGTTTGAGATGAATGAAATGCTAGCCTTTGGTACTCTTCATGTGCATATAAAAAACTGCATGCAAATAATTAATACTTTGAAAATTAGGGATGCGTTCTTGTGCAAAAACACATCTCATAAAACTGTTAGTTATCGATCTTTATTGTCCAATGTGCGTGCGCACTTGACAGTTACCAATGCATTGCACTGCAGAACCAGATCTGGACATTTCCGGCAAGCCACTAGTACAGGAAAGTAGGTTATAAATGGGGTACTTAGTCCTTTAGCGGTAGCGGCTTTTCAGAATCTATTTCTGCTTAACCTTTGTTATTTCATTGCTCACATAGCTTTCACCCAATTACCCACCAATCAATCTGCTGAAGAAATGAATAGCAGTCTTCTCCTTTAAGCTGTAGTGTTTAGGGGATGATCGCCATTATGATAACAGCGTCCTCTGTATTCTTTAGGAGAATTTGATTGTGTGGTGTGTGAAAACCTCTGAACGCTTCTGTTATACAGGCGTGACCTATGGCAATCTCTGAGCGCCTATGTGCTAACATAGCACGCAAAATAGCAGTCGCTGGTCTCCAATGTCTGTTCTTCCTGTTAAATCCTGTACCTGGAGAAAAGCAGAAATCTGCATTGTATTTCAATCCCATCTCAAGCAGGAATTCCTTTTTTTTTTCATTGAAAAGAGCAAAGCAATGCTCCTGTCACTCTTATTTTAATTATTCATGGAAGTTTCAATTCACTTTAAAGGCTCAGTTTCACGTGGGATTTTAACCGCTAGCATGCATGT
Source organism: Aquarana catesbeiana (assembly GCF_042186555.1). NCBI lineage: Eukaryota > Metazoa > Chordata > Amphibia > Anura > Ranidae > Aquarana > Aquarana catesbeiana. Next base: position 363,947,347 of record NC_133329.1, read on the forward strand.
AGTTTAAAGATAACCTGACTTGTCATAAAAATGTAAAGGTAGACTATGTGGCTAAAAGTATGTGGACACCTGGCCATCACACCAGCATGAGCTGGTCATTGCCCCCCATACCTTCATATATACTATATTGTCAAAAGTATTGACACCTGCATTTATATGCAGATGAATTTAATGGCATCCCAGTCTTAGTCTGTAGGGTTCAATATTGAGTTGGCCCACCCTTTTGCCGCTATAACAGCTTCAACTCTTCTGGGACGGCTGTCCACAAGGTTTAGGACTATGTCTATGGAAATGTTTGACCTTTTTTCCAGAAGCACATTTGTGAGGTCAGGACTTCATGTTGGATGAGAGGTGCTGGCTCACAGTCTCCACTCTTATTTATCCCAAAGGTGTTCTATCGGGTTGAGGTCAGTCAAGTTCCTCCACACAAAACTCGCTTATCCATGTCTTTATGGGCCTTGCTTTGATTGTGCAGTCATGTTGGAACAGGAAGAGGCCATGCCCAAACTGTTCCCACAACGCTGGAGCATGAAATTGTCAAAAATGTCTTGGTATGCTGAATACCCCCTCCACCAACTGATTTGCACCAGTGCACAAAGCAAGGTCAATAAAGACATGGATGAGTGATTTTGGGGTGCTTTGGGGAACTTGACTGGCCTGCACAGAGTCATGACCTCAACCCAATAGAACACCTTTGGAATGAATTAGACCATGACACTCCCACCACCCTGCTTGACGGTAGACGTGACACACTTGTCTTTGTACTCTTCACACACACTTGACACCATCTGAACCAAATAAGTTTATCTTGGTCTCATTAGACCACAGGACATGGTTCCAGTAATCCATGTCCTTAGTCTGCTAGTCTCCCTCAGAATGTTTGCGGGCTTTCTTGTGCATCGTTTTTAGAAGAGGCTTCCTTCTAGGACGACAGCCATGCAGACCAATTTGATGCAGTGTGCGGCATATGGTCTGAGCACTCTTCAGTGTTGTCACATGAAAAGATATAAAAAAAATTTACAAAAATGTGAGGGGTGTACTCACTATTGTAGGGTAGAGAGCTGTATACTTTGCTGCTGTGCGGTAGAGAGCTGTATGTATTGCTGCTGTAGGATAGTGAGCTGTATATATTACTTTTGTGGGGTATAGACCTGTATATAGTGCTGTCGTGGGGTAGAAAGTTGTAAATGTGACTGTTAGGGCTCATGCACACAGGATGTTTTTACAGCTACTGTTAGGGGCGTCTGATGTTTTTTTTTAACTGCCTCTAAATGCCCCTCCATTTTAGCCTATGTGTCCTTGCACACATAAACTGTCAGAGGCATATGGAGGCATAAGCATTTAAAGGCAAAAGGAAAAACGCGCCTAAACACTGCTAACCACTGCTAAACGCTGTAACAAGCTGTTAGCCACATTTAGCCGCGCTTGGCGTTTTTAGGGGTTTTTACATTATAGGGATAGCCAAAAAATGCTACCGCCAAAAAAACGCGGAAATACACCCATAAATGCTATTCAAAAATGCGGCTAACAGCACGTTTTTAATGCTGCTTTTTCCTGGCAGCAGCGCTGGCGTTTTTAAAAAGGTCTTGTGTGCATGAGGCCTTGAAGTTTAGAGACCTCTACATATGGTTGTTGTAACAGACGAGAACTACATGTGTCAGCTGAAGGTCACATTTTTTGCTGGCGCTTTTCTTTCTGGAGCTGGCACACAGATTTTGGAAAGATTTGCCTTGGCCTGCCTTGCAGTACAAGAGCATTCCAGAAGAGATACACACAGAGGGAAACACTTGTGAGTAAGGAGCTCTCATCCTGCAAGTGCCTGGCTCTTCTCTGCAAATGTAATTCGAACTGGAAAATGATATTCACTTTGTATAAAACCCAGCACTTATAGAGAAGCTAAGTATGATATCTGTGTAGAGAAACCACACAAGCATTCAGGCTTCCCTCATTCAGTGGTTGGAGATCATTTACCAATGAAAATTCACAGCTATGTAGAAGATTAAACACCATTAGCTCTGAGGTTAGACTGCATGCTCCTCCAATTGAGCACTGCACACTTTTCTAACATTCATTGCAGATAAGTGAGTGTGCCAGGTCCTCCAGTACAGAATACATAGATGTCATGTGTGACTTTGAAGAGGCACTGTATGTCTCCGCTGAATTTTTTATTAAACACGTTATTTCAGGTAAGATAAAAAAAATATATACAATGAAAACCATGCCAGGGAGTCGGTCTTTGTCTTTTGTCTTTTCTCCCATACTTTAGTGTAGTAAACAGGGGTCTATAAACTGCCTTGTTGGCAGTATTGTGGTGTGCTGGGAACAGCATCTTTTGCATACCTCCCAACTTTTTGAAATGGGAACAAGGAACACCTATTAGCAAAAGTATGTAGGCATAGGACACACACCTCTGCCACCCCCATTAAAGGAGCATTATAAGGAAAAAAGATTAGTTAAACCCACACGTTTTTTTTTTACCACTACTATTTCTTTATATTGGCCTTTGACATTTACAAATGCAGCCATTTAGAAATTGGATAAAAGGTTTAGCACTGGGAAACATTTTTTTAAATGAGAACTAGTGCATTTTATATATAACTACAGTAAAACCTTGGATTGCGAGCATAATTGGTTCCAGAAACTTGCTTGCAATCCAAAGCACATGTATATCAAAGCAAATTTCCCCATAAGAAATAATGGAAACTCAAATGGTTTGTTCCACAACCATTTATTCACAAGTCCTTCAGTTTATAGTCCATATAAAAAGATTATAGCAATGTGATAGGTTGTGTAACCATAAAATGTCCATCCACAAATGGAAGCCTCCACAAGGGGATTAGAAGCAAAATCCAGACGGAGCTCCAGAGTATAAAAGAGAAGAGAGGCGCCTCCAAGTGTAGCAGTATGGTTACATTTAATGAAGGTACAATGTTTAGCAACTCACATAGATGATGATTAAAACAGACACATCTAAGTATGCAGACATCTGGGGTAAATCTGGCCACATAGATAGACCATCCTCTGCACCGCTGGCTCTCACCGATATCAGTCTGTAATCGGGAAGACTACCCTGCAGTAGAGCGATCTGAAAGCGAGGCTTGAACCTGGAAGGGACGACATTGAAGGTGGTGCGGAGGATGGTCTATGTGGACAGCTTTACCCCAGATGTCCGCATACTTAGATGTGCCTCTTTTATTAATCAACCATGTGAGTTGGTAAATGTTGTACCTTCATTAAATGTAACCATATTGCTACAATTAGAGGAGCCTCTCTTCTCTTTTATTCTCAGTTATGACATGACGCTACTTGTATATCAAGACATTGCTTGTATATCAAGACATCACTTGTATATCAAGACATCGCTTGTATATCAAGTCAAAATGTATTTTAAAATTTTGCTTGTCTTGCAAAACGCTCTTAAACCAAGTTACTCTCAAACCGAGGTTTTACTGTATAAAGATCATACCAAAATGAGAGACAAATGAGGAGGAGACAAATGGACAGTCCCTCGATATGGGGGACAGTTGGGAACTATGTCTTTTGTCTGGCTCAATAGTATAGTGAGTATTCTCAATAGCATATGTTGCCAATTTCTACACCCCTTGAGACCCAGAGGATGTGTCAACATTCCAATGATATTGTTTCCCTACACTCTCCTGTTATTTTCTCCTTATATTCTTTAAACTTCCTTTACAAAGTTCCCGGGCCCCTCCAATGCTTAAAGCTTATGTAAAGCTACTAAATAGAAAGCATGGTGTGCTAAATAAGACTGGCCCATCCCTCTTCTTGTGTAAGGGGGGCATGGCTATATGGACTATATAGGTGGCAACATGATGTAGCGTATATATATATATATATATATATATATATATATATATATTTTTTTTTTTTTATATATATATATATATAGCAAGCTGTAGAAGGCAGCGGGGAATTCCATTTCTAGAGAAAATGTTCCAATAAACATTCTGACCCCTACCTTGTCTCGCTGGTTTGGTTCTGTTGCTCTATAGGAGTGCGCAACTGCTGTTTTGACTCAAGGATCCAAATAGAAGCCACTGTCATTCAAGCCAAGTGAAGCTGACTATGGGACTACAAGCATGCTGTGCATCAGCACAACATCCTGCAGCTCTAATTGGTTGTTGAGAGATGCAAACTGACCATAACAGCACTTAGCATGGTCAAAAAGCTCCAGGAAGAGAAGGGGACTGGCAGGATCATTAGGTATTTTCTTCTAGTTTTCAACCTTATATATATAAAAAAGAACCACACAGAAGACTCATCATGGAGATTCAGCATGGACACAGGATTGCATTAATAAGATTTCAGTGTTAGGGCCCTTTCACACAGGGTGGATCCGTTTTGACGGACTCCCCATGATAAGTTGAACTCCGCTGAGCAGGCGGATGACAGGTTCGTCTCCGATCACTGTGCAGAGACGGACCTGTCAGAGTCCCGTTGTCCTCTATGGGGGGATCGGATGAAAACGGAATGCCTGTCATCCTGCCAAGGCCAGCTGATATGCTAATTAAAAGGTATTACATTTTGATTCCACTGCAGGTAGCCTATCTGTAAACTGTGAATAGTAGTTTGCAGATACCAAAGACGCTTGCAATCAGAAAACCAGATGCTTTTAGGGCAGAGAAGAAATGTGGGGTCTTATAGACCCCCAGATCTCTTCATAAAGAGGACCTGTCATGCTTATTGCTATCACAAGGAATGGTGTTCATCCCTTGTGACAGCAATAAAGTTGATGAAAAAAAAAAAAATAAATGAAAGGGCTCAGTATAAAAAAAGTATATTTTTTTTTTTAAGCCCCCCACACAAATATGAACACATATGTAAGTCACGCACGCATAAGTAAAGGTAATCACATCATACATGTGAGATATTGAAAGTCACTGTAAGAGCAATAATTCTAGTATCAGATCTCCTGTGTAACGCTAAACGGGTAGCCTATAAAGGCATTTAAAGCATCGCCTATGGAGATTTTTAGGTGGCGTAGTTTATCGCTGTTGCACAGGCTTACACAATTTTAAAACATGACATGTTGGGTATCTATTTACTCAGCATAACATCATCTTTTATATTTTTCCAAACATTGGGTGTTATACTGTGCTTGTATGCAGTAAAGTTCATTAAAGTGTATTCTCTTCTAAAAAATTGCGTTTTAAAAATGGCTGTGCAAATATCGTGCAACGTAAAAAAATTGCAACAACCACTATTTTATTTTCCAGGGCCTCTGCTTTTAAAAAATATATAATGTTTGGGGGTTCTAAGTAATTTTGTAGCACAAAAAATGCTGGTTTTACATACAGTATATGTGAGAAATGTCAAAACTGGCGTGTAAAGTGGTTAATGGCCATGGTTTGCAAGTCCATATAAAGCCCACATAATATATTTGTGTGTTTTCTATCTATCTATCTATCTATCTATCTATCTATCTATCTATCTATCTATCTATCTATCTATCTATCTATCTATCTACATCAAGCATGTTTCTTGTTTCTGCCCCTGGGTGCCAAATACAAAGACTATTACAACTGTACAATACAGCAACAGTAAAAGGAAGCAGCATGAGAAATGTAGTGCTTACATAACCGCAGACAGGTATAAGAAAAGAACATGAGTTGAATGAACTGAGAGGTCTGTATTAGGATGGATATGATAATACTGCAAGGAGAGAAGAAATGGGAGCAGATGGGATAGTAAATGATAAAAATAGTGTGAAGAAGGCGCAGATGGGAGTGTTAAGGGTGAAAAAAATTACCATACACTGAGGACATTACCTCCCTAAATGGAGGGACAATTACCAGCTAAAAGGCCACAGAAGGAACAATCTGTTGAACAAATATTATTTTAACCCTCCTATTCTAGTCAATGCACAGAGGGTCAGATATTGTAATTACACACAGCAAGGCAACATCAAGGGTAATCTGCTTTGCTACAAGAGACAAAGTGAATACTAAAAGCATCCTTTAAAAATCACCCATCAATGCAGCGGGGAAAGGTGTTCTGGAAAATTGGTATTTAAAATGGGGAATTTTCTGTGAATATTTAAAGTGTAATTAAACTAAAAGTCAATTTTGCAGTATGTTGGCATCATTCCTTGATGTATACATGTACAACCCTCTACCTTTAGGTAGGTGCTAGTGTAGTGGGTTTTTGTGTATACTGCCAGTGCAGGTAAATTTAGGCAGGGGGCAGGGGAGTGATCTGGGGGCAGGGGAGTGATCTTGGGGGCAGGGGAGTGATCTGGGGGCAGGGGAGTGGTTTTAGTGTAGCAGCAGGTGACTGACATGTGCCTCAGCTCTTGGGCACCTCCTCTGTTTCCAGGGAGAAGGTTCTGGAAAAGGGGCAAGGCAGAGAGCTGGAGTGACATGGGGTGCATGTGAGAGCCCTGACCAATCCCCAACTAGGATTGGCAGGGGGCAGGCCTCCTATATATACCCATGGTCAGCCTGTTGCGGGAGGAGTTGTCGGGTGGAAGAACTGAATGATGGAGTGTTAGACTGTCGTGGTCTGAGGGAACCCCCTTTCTGAGGGGGGGGGGTGAACTCAGGCCTGGAGCTTGGGTGCTGGGAGGGAGCCTTTCTCTACACGGTCATTGAGAGGTGTCCTCGAACAGGAGCAGGAAGAGGACAGTTGGGAGCACTGCCGGGAAAGTCATTCAGGAGGGATCCAAGCCGGGGTCGGTGAGCGAGAAGCCCGGTGTGAAACTCTGGTAGAGACATACCAGGATTTGGATGTGGAGCCAGAGGGAGAGACTGTGGTGTTGTTTTGGAGTCAAGTCGTTGCAGCCACGAGGGCTGGCAGGATTTGCATCGGACATGCTGGGATCAGTAGTCCACCAAGTGTCAGTTAGCACATTTATTCTTCTTTACTAAAATGGTTGCTATCTCAAAGGAGACAGCAGACTCCTGCCTGTAATGAGCTATAAGGAAAACATTAAGACTTATTCAGAGTGAGGCCTAGTCAAGTGCTATTGGAGACAGGAACCTAGATTTGGACAGTGAAGTGAAGCAAGTAGTGTGCTGGAGGAGATGTGCAGAGGAAGAAACTGTCAAATCTAGACTCAACCAATATTGACTTCATTGAGAAGTATTCATTATCTGGGCCTCCCATGTCCATTTTCCCCATCCAAGTTTAATCCCCTAATAAAAACAACAAAAACAAGTAAGAGACTGTTCATTGTCTGGGAAAGTGTGCCAAAATGGATGTCTGACCAGCAGGGTGAAATGTGTGCTAGAACACGCAGCGACCCTATGAGGGCACCACTACATACAGTTTTGTTAAAGCAGACCTCCTGCCCAAATTAAGTTAAAAATGAATAGTATATTTAAAATATAAAATAAAAGCAACTTTTCACCTTCAACCCTGACCTGTCCTCCATTGTACTTTTTTTGTATGACAGCCAGCATCATTTAACCTATGTCTGCAGAGCCCAAGATGTCATGGATATACCTCTAGCCTCTGATTGGACAATGAAGGAGATGCAGCACAGCGAGCCGCTCATCACTCTGCTTTTTCCATATTGTCAGCTTTCAGCTCTGTTGCACTTTGAATGACAATTGCGCGGTCATGCAACGCTGTACCCAAATTCTTATTATTTTTTTCCACACAGATAGAGCTTTCTTTTAGTATTATTTAATCGCTGCTGTTTTTTTTTTTTTTTTGCTAAAAAAAATGAAAAAAGACAGAAGTTAAAAAAAAAAAAAAAAAAAAGGTTTTCTTAGTTTCTGTCAAATATGCTGCACTGATGGGCACTGATAGGTGGCACGGATATGCGGCACTGATGGGTGGCACTGATGGGTGGCACTGATGAGCAGGCACTGATGGTCACTGAAATGCAGCACTGACTGGCATCACTGATGCGCACTGATTGGTGTCACTGATGGACACAGACTGGCATCACTCCTGGGCACTCCTGGGGCTGCACTGATAATCAGGGCACTGATTACCTGTACAGGTCTCCCCTGCGAGGAGATGCCGTCAGTGTGAGGTGAGGAGAGCCAATAAATGGCACTTCTGTGTTTACATGTGATTGGCTGTGATTGGACAGGCGGGCAGGAGGGGGTTAGGCTTTCTTACTTCTATTTTCATCTGGTCAGTGAGAGTCGGTTCACATATATGTGGGGCAGCTTTTCAAAGGAGACCAGTGCACTTTCGTTCACCGGTTCAGGTGCAATTCAGGTGTGAGTTTGTTAAAAGAGAAGTATGGGAATATATATTTTTTTAATAATACTTACCTAGGTGGATGCAACATCTTTACGATGCTGCATCTGTCCCCCGCCGGCTCTAACACTGAGAACCGAGCGATCAAACCCTGCCAATCGCTCACTTCTTACAGCTCCTCATGCTCACTGGAGCTCTGGGCTGTGGAGGGGGAGGGGGCGGGAGCGGCCGGCTCAGGCTCTCAGCAGCTTGCTGAGAGGCTGAGCTGGGTGCCAGTCCAGGCATGTGGGCGGATCCCGACTTCTTGCCCCGATCTTGGCCCGGCTCTGTGACGTCAGCCCGTTTTGCAGATATATCAAATTACAGGGATGAGACAAACCATTTACCACTGACAAGGGGTGCTTTCAATGATTAGCTTCTATTTATTCATGTAAAACCTTTATTCCAAAAGAAAAAAAAACTGTGCTGTAGCTGCCTATAAAGTGTGAGCTGGAGTTTGGCTTCAATTTGTTAATGTATTTAAATCTGCTAGTCCATCTAACACTTCCCTCCCCCCTGACAGACAAAGCTGCTGTCCAAAGGTGCCCCTGTGCTCCTTCATCCAGAGTGGGACCACTGTAATACAGGGGGAGAGCCTAAAAAAGAAAACTAATGCAGCCACCACATCTGATTGGTAAGTTGCAATAAATACAATTTTTTGGTTTTGAATTTAATACCGCTAGAAGAAAATGCAGATAAGGGCAACCAAACTGGTAAGAGGCATGGAAGAGCTCAGCTACGAGGAAAGATTCACTGAACTGAATGTATTCTCTCTTGAAAAGAGGCAATTAAGGGGGGATATGACCATCATGTATAAATACTAGGGTTCTTCAAAAAGTTTCTGCACTTTTTTTAACTATTAAATATAAGACCTCTCATACTTAAATGGTCCATATAGTGAATTTGGTGTAGAGTTATTCATTTTCAGGTCATTACAGAGAACAAGGGTCACTCTTTATGTATGGAGGAAAAGAGATTGAAATATGAACAAAGCATATCCCTCTACAGTGTGTACTTGTCCCAATCCAGGGCACTAAATGTAATTTCTGCCAGCTTCCTCGTTCCTCTGCTATCAGCATGAATCGCTTCTGACAAGGTTTCCTGACACCAAGAGATAAAAAGGTGACAGGGTGAGGATCTCCAGCACTTAGCCTGTGATTGACAGCCTCGGCTCTGTTACTGTATGCTGTGTGTGGGGGATGTGTCCCTTTCCTTCCAATTAGCTCTCAGTGCTCTCCCCACTGAGCTCTGCAGAGTGTAACTTTAGCTACCCGCCCCCTTATTTCTGGAAGGTCAGACAAGCTGTATAACTTCTGCACTTTGAACAGATGTAGAGAAAGACTTCAGATAAATAGGTACAACCTATGTAGGGAGATTTGTTTCATCTCTGTTTATCACCCGAGGCCAGTCACTTCACTGGGTATAAGTAAGGGCTTACAACCACTTTAACCTTTACATACGGAAAGGCTTCTTCATAGTAAGAGCTGTGAAAATGTAGAATAGACTTCTTCAAGAACTAGTTCTGGCCAGCTCAGGAGATTGTTTAAAAAACTGGATGCATTCCCAAATGAACAAAATATAACTGGATATTAACATTTATAGGGTACTGTAATAACACCACAGATTACTGATCCAGGGAATATCCAGTTGCCTTTTGGGGGATCAGGAAGGAATGTATTTTTCCCCAGCTGGAGCAAATTGGACCATGCTTTACATAGGGGTTTTTTTTCTTTCCTCTGGATCACATATACCTCCCAGTACCAATAGGATCTCCTGAGGAAGCTATTGGCGAAATACGTAGTGATCCATTCGGGCTGACATTGTGATCCTGTTGGCTGGCCCTCAAATACAAGATTTCTGTTATGACAGCATATTCACTATTCCAGAGGCCATCCGTACAGGTTTCCTTGTTCAGCTATATCCGTCACATATGGGAGAATGTACACCCTATGGCATACTTATGCATTTATCTTTGAGACGTGTTTTTATTATGATGTTTAATAAATTTTTATATTTTATCTATACCTTTGAGTACTTGTACTTTTATTTGTTCATATATTTTGGATGTGGTGTCACGCATTGCAGATTGTGTCTCTATTTGGTTCTGAGTGAATGGGAAGAGCCTCCATAATTGGTGGCCAGTAAGACGAATGCCACCCTAAGGCAGGCCATACATGGGTCGAATTTCGAAAGAATTTTCTTTCGAAAATCTTATCTAAGAATTTTCGTTCATATTTCGCACCATTAGTGGTCTGCAGCAACAGCCAATTTTCGTGCGGCCATCAAATTTGAGTAATCGAACATGTTGGAAAGGTTTGGAAAACAAACGATTTTCGAATCAATGATGGGAGAATCGTGCGAGAAATGTAATCGAAAAAGAAATGCGCATGTGCAAGAAAAGAAAATTCCTGGAAAGAAAAGAAGATTCCCAGCCACGAAAATTCTTTTCTGTAGCAATATGAGATGAAATTGAAGGCTTGGTTGGCCAAATTTCAAAATCAATGGTGGCATCATCGGATCACAAAACGCACAAATTTTCTGATTTTCAAAAGAAAATTATTTCGAAATTCGACCCATGTATGGCCAGCCTTACAGACAGCCAAAAAAATAATTGGTGGCATACCACTGACTATGCTAAATGGTGTTGGCCCTGAAACTATGCAGGTTCTTCAGATGGGAGGTCAGTTTTCTACTGCTTAAGGAACCCCCAGCAACCACTAACAGAACCCAAAAGTTCCATGGAACCCCAGAACCCAAGAGTTCCATGGAACCCCAGAACACAAGAGTTCCATGGAACCTAAGAACCCAAGAGTTCCATGGAACCCCAGAACCCAAGAGTTCCATGGAACCCCAGAACCCAAGAGTTCCATTGGAACCCCAGGACCCAAGAGTTCCATAGAACCCTATTGAGAATTGATGCTCTATCCGTTTTTTGTGTAACAGCCTTTCCTTAGTTATTATTGGATATATGTTCCCAAATGTAGTATAGAATCGTGATCAAAGCCTAAACACCTTCCATCACTGTCACCACAGCAGATACTGTATATGTGAAACCCTCCTGTCATTGTTGTGTCCTTGTGTAATTATATTTTATTTCGTTCTGTTCATACCCTGCATACAGATATTAGCCTTTATTCAATGAGGCAAAGAATGATGTGAAATTGAAGGAACGCATAACTGATCAACGATAAGCTCCCACTAGTCTGACTTGATTGGACTGCAAAAAGTTGATTGGCTTCTCCTGACCGCTGAACATAAATTATTCCAATAGTACTCCGCTATCACATTAAGCCCACCAGATCTCAAAGTGAAATAAATAAAACGTCGGAATTGGCCGGCTGAATGGCACTCCAGATAAGATATTCGCTTTGATCGCTAATTGGACAAATAAACACAGCTCATATGGACATGAGGTAAAAGCTGAATATATATCAGATGAGGGGCTGGGTACGGGGTCTCAAGATGACGCACTGCCACAAATTCATGGCCATCTGTTACAGTTTTGTGTCAGTGTGATAGCAAGGCCTGTCATCTGCAATCAGTTTCCATAGTTCTCGTGTCTTATGCATAAGTGTCATGTACAGCACTACACCGAAACACATGGGGAGTGAGATCGCAGCAGAGGGGCCCAAAGGGCAATTCTGGGTAACAATAAGATTTAATCATCTCATTAGTGTTACATAACATTTGATGTTATATTAATACAGTTATCCTTACAGACTAACCCACATCAAGTTCTTCCTCTACACTTTCTCATACTAAATAAGAGACAATAAAATGACCTGGTCATTTTTTTATTTTTATTTTTAAAGAGCTTGACCATTTGACCCTCGGACGATTTACCCCCCTTTCTCACCATGTCATTCTTTGCGATACGGCACTGCGTTAATTTAACTGACAATTGCGCGGTCGTGTGATGCTGTACCCAAATAAAATTGATGTCCTTTTTCCCCAAAAATAGAGCTTTCTTTTGGTGGTGTTTGATCACTTCTGCAGTTTTTATTTTTTGCGCTATAAACAAAAAAAGACCGACAATTAAAAAAAAAAAACTATATTTTTTACTTTCTGCTCTAAAACTCAACGAATAAAAAAAAAATGTAAAAAAATCAAATTTTTTTAGATTACCATTGAAAAGAATGGGCTGCGACTTGTCATCTGACTGTGATGTCCAAAGTCACATGACAAATTGCACAGTTGTGAATGAAGCCTTGAGAAGGCAGTTCTCACTAACAAATGGATACCCTGCTTAACGACACCTGCTCATTAGGAATTGGAAGAGGGAAGGTCTGGACAGCCGCACTCAAATAAAAACCCCTTTATTGTGTAAAATAACAAAAATAAAAACCACAACAAGGTACAGGATAAAAAATCTGACACGTTTCACACTCTCAACAGTGCTTAGCCATAGTGACTAAGCACTGTTGAGAGTGTAAAACGCGTCAGTTTTTTATCCTATACCCTGCTGTGGTTCGTATTTTTGTTATTTTACACAATAAAGGTGTTTTTATTGGAGTGCGACTGTCCAGACCTTCCCTCTTTTAATTGCTACATGCTTAGCCTGCACCTGATGCTTCCACCTTGAGGAGAGTGCCATTTCCACACATCCACCTGGAGCGGTGATCCCTTCCCCACCTGCTCATTAGGAAACAGAATTTATTATAAAATGTGTTTAGTAAAATACCTTAAACTGATATCTTCATCCAAAGTTATCAAAATGCAGTCTATTCTTAAAGGATAACAAAACCTTTGTTTTTTTTGTTTTTTTTTAAATAGCAAACATGTCATACTTACCTCCTCTGTGCAGTTGGTTTTGCACAGAGTGGCCCCGATCCTCCTCTTCTGGGGTCCCTCAGCGGCACTCGTGGCTCCTCCTCTTCTTGAGTGCCCCCGTTGGAAAAGCACTATCCCTCAGGGTACTCTTGCGGGTGCACTCCCGTGTCCTGCTACTGTGTCTATTGGAAGAACAGCAGGACTTGGCCCCACCCCTGACTTCTACATCATTGGATTTGATTGATAGCAGCGAGGCGGGAGCCAATGGCTGGGTTGCTATCAATCTATCCAATCAGGACCAGAGACACAGGCTGGAGCTTGTGTGCTCGTTCTTGGCGCTGGAAGGACCGGGTTCAGGTTAGTAAAAGCCCGTATAGCTGCACTATGAAAGGTTTTTCACCTTAATGCATAGAATGCATTAAGGTGAAAAACCATGAGGGTTTACAACCCCTTTAAGAAACTTAATTCAAAACAGATGGTATGAGCAAGATACACTGAAATACAAAACAAAGCTAAATCTCTCTAGCTCTGCTATATAAAAGTAATTAGCCATTGTTTATTATAGCATGACTGGTGCAGGGAATGTGCCAAATTGGATTTGTAATAAATTTAACCATATCCATACCAAAGCAGAGTGTGCTAGACAAAACACCGGAGGAAGATACTGAAAAACAGTTTTAATCTTTACAAGTATATAATTGTATAGTAAGAACAGACCATAAAGTCAGTGTGTTTTCATTGATCACTCTATCTATCTATCTATCTATCTATCTATCTATCTATCTATCTATCTATCTATCTATCTATCTTACCTACAGTATATAATCATGTACCTAGCTATTGATTCAATTTATATTTCTCCATCTATTTAAATGTATATTTAAAGTTGTCTGTTTCTGTCTTTTTATTTAAAGATCTATCTATCTATCTATCTATCTATCTATCTATCTATCTATCTATCTATCTATCTATCTATCTATCTATCTATCTATCTTTATAGTATTATAATTCAATATTTTTTTATTATAAAAAAAATATTATTAGTATTATATTATAATTATTATTATTTTTATTATAAAATATATAATGTATCCTATGTTCTATTTGTATTTGTCTATCTATTTAATCATCTACCTAGCTATCTATTGATTTTCTAATACTAGTCCTATCCATCTATTTAAATGTCTAATCCTTATATGTCAGTATCTATCTATCTATCTATCTATCTATCTATCTATCTATCTATCTATCTATCTATCATCTATCTATCTATCTATCTATCTATCTATCTATCTATCTATCTATCTATCTATCTATCTATCTATCTATCTATCTATCTAATCCAGTTTTTATTTCAGTTGACAGTTTATTGTAATAGATTGATTAAACGTAGGTTATTCATCCTATTCATACAAGAACAGTTATAATAAAAAATCAGTTGAAATATAGCACTCATAGGTGAGAATGTGAAAGAATTGAAACTGGATGTTGCATAGTGGTGAGTTAAAAACATCAGACAATCACAACAACTGCAAATACTGTCAAGGAATCCCTGTGAGACATCTAATGCGTAGATCTGCGCATGTGCTCAAAAATTCATGACATACACAATTCCTGTTGGCGCTAAACGGGCTATTTAAAGGATGCTCATGCCCATGTTCTGGCTGATCTTCAGCTGTTCCCTGTATCCTGCGTTTATCCTGTATGATTCCCTTGTTGCTCACCCGGCTTGCTCCTGACTTGATCTTGGATTCGGCTTCTGACCTGTTGTTAATTCCTGACCTGGTTCCCTTCCTGACTTCGGCTTTGCTCATGATTTTGTACCACGCTGCTTGCCTGTTAATGACCCTGACTATTCCTGTGACTACGATTCTGGCTTCCTGTCCTGTTCAAGTACCTGTTTGGCTGTCTGCTGTACCAGCTCTGTGCACCGCTGAGTGTTCCTGCCTCATGTCTGCTCTGATGCATAAGTGGAGTGTTTCTTACTGCGATAGCAAGCTATAGATGGGGGCAAGTGGCATCTTTTTTGTATCACTGGAGTGCCCCTTTAACCTGGGCTAGCTTTCTTAACCTTACTACTGTTTCTGATCCATTGGTTTGCCAGTGCCCTTGGGACCGCATCTCCTGCTGCAAGTTCTCCCATCACTATCTACAGGCACTCATGTTCCTCCTGTCCCTCGGTACCCTCTGTTCCACCTTCAGTAAGGCCTGGGCTGGAGATATAAGAGAGGCTGACCTCGTCATTTTAGTCTCCTATCAGGTATGTGACAAAAAGCCAATAATTACATACTTCCCAACTCCATACAAGAAACATGACATTACCGATAGCCTATCCAGACCAGAGCAAAAATCCAACCAATCATCTTATCAATCCATGTCCACATTTCAGGACTGCCATAGAGTGATCACACTTCTATTGGCAATAGAGGGGCCCAGACTTATTGTTCAAAGGTTTGGACCGGGGACACTCAACAATTTTACACCTACCAACATTTTTTCATAAAAACATGACAATACAGACTTGCGTATGACTAAATAAGTAATAAATCTAGTTACTAGTTCTAGTAGTTCACAAGCCTCAAAACGTAAAGACAAAAAACGTCCTTTACTTTCCCTGACTGCTGCAAATTCTCCTTCATTTGTGTCTCACACGCTCCCCCACTCAAACACTGAAGCTCACAGAGGGAGAGGTTCAGCAACAGAGGCAGCGTTGCCAATCCAGAAATCAGTGGGCAGGACTGGGTGTGGCCAGATGCTAACTGATAAGCTACAGGCTTGTTAATCAGCAGTAACAATGCGGATAGCCACTCCCCTTGCAATATTTTTACCCTCCCACTGTAGTGCAAGCAGGCAAAGCATAGGTTGGACTTGATGGACTTGTGTCTTTTTTCAACCTCACCTACTATGTAACTATGTAAAGCCTACATAAGAGTGTCAATTCCCCCCTGAATTCAGGAGCAGTGCAACATCATTGTCACCCCATCACAGGAAGCTGCATTAGGTGGCAGAATCAACAGGTGTTTGTGGAATTTTGCAGGGGCACTAAGAAAAAACGGTACATGCATATATACTTATAATGAAGTGCAGCAGCACATATTTTTTAAAGGGAGGCCATAGTACTACTTTAAGGTGATTCACTTTTAAATAGACTAAAGCGGATAGCAAGTATAAAGTGCAGATACCTAGAGTTGCCTACACTTACTGGCAGCAGCTTTTATTGCTCCTTCCACACTCTGATGCTGGGCTGTTTGATTGGAAAGAGCTTCAACACATTTCTACTGCCCAGTGAAGAAACTCAGTATATTGATGGGCCAAAAGGAATGTTTGAGAGGTGGAAGAGAGCTGGCATTGAGACTAAGCAGAAAAGTTGGAGCTTTTCCTGGTCAGAACGGGTGTAAAGTGGATGATTCAAGCTGTTACCGGGATGTGTAGTCATCTCTAGGAGCCTGCATTTTATAACTGCTAAAAGCTTTAATTTTTTGTTTAAGCTAGAGTCACTTTAAATGTGTAGCCAGTTTCGTAGTTCGACTCAAACTCTATATTGTTTCACTACATTTTTAAAAATGTACATTTAAAAAAATTTTTTAAATCTATAATATTAGTTAAATATTCCCAATAGAATCCCCAGCTCTGTCCTCTATGCCAGAGAATGTCACTCCACATGCTGCCCTCTCCTTAATATAACATATATGAAACATCTAAAAAGAAGAAAGAGACAGAAGAGACTGCCTAGTAATGGCTGACCTTGGAACCCAGCTGCATAGATTATGCCTCCAACATCCTACGAAGATGAGAAGTTGGTGAGAGAATAAAACCTGCCAGCATCAACCCGAAATTAAACAGGTTTGGGTAGCAGTGGCGGCTGGTGTTTTTTTTTTTGGGGGGGTGGGGCAAACAACTACATAACCCCCTACCCCCCATTAGTCGGTCGGTCGGCAGCACCCCCCCTACCCTGCCACTTACCCTATCGATTGCAGGTGGGCGGGCTCCTACGGGCGGAGGGCAGCGGCCGGGTTGCGGGCTCCTACGTGCGGTGGATTGGGGGCTCCTATGAGCAACGTGCAGCAGCTCCTGTGACCTCTCTGCATCATGGTGGCTTCTGCCATGCGGCTCCTCCCGCCTCCCCTGGGTGTCCAATAGAATTGCTTGTCCTTTCAGCCAATTGGGTGACCGGTGTCAAAACCTGCTTCCTGATTGGCCGGGAGGAGGATCAGTGTTACAACAGCGAATATTGATTGCACATACACACATATATATATATATATATATATATATATATATATATATATATATATATATATATGCACACATTTTTTGTTTTGAATAGCAGAGAAGAAACCCCTGTTAGGTTTTTATTGCTGTCTGTGTTCCCATTTCCCTTTCTCTGTTTGTCTCAAAGCTTAAAGTTACATTTTCACTCATAACACCCTGATAAAATAATATAATATGCAAGGAACATACATTTCACTTTAATATCTATGTTACGAAAATTAGTGTGTGCTGTAAATTGCCTCCAGCATTGCTCCTGTTTCTCCTTGCAGGAGGCTGCCATTTTGCTGAAGCCCAGAGCCCCTGAGCAGCAGTAAATCTTTGAAAAAGGGGCCAGCACCAGAGTTAATTTTTTGGCAGCAAATTTCGACTTAGTTTTTGTCTTAGTTTTTGACTAAAATGCCATTTTAGTTTTAGTACCATTTTAGTCATCATATTTTAGTCGACTAAAATGACACAGCCCCCCACCCTCTGCACAGTACACCGCCCCCCCACAATACACAGCCCCCACCCTCTGCACAATACACAGCCCCCCACCCTCTGCACAGTACACAGCACCCCACAAAACACAGCCTCCACCCTCTGCACAATACACAGCCCCTCCTACAATACACAGCCCCCCACCCTCTGCACAATACACAGTCCCCCACAATACACAGCCCCACCCTCTGCACAATACACAGCCCCTCCTACAATACACAGCCCCCCACCCTCTGCACAATACACAGTCCCCTACAATACACAGCCCCACCCTCTGCACAATACACAGCCCCTCACAATACACAGCCCCTCACAATACACAGCCCCCACCCTCTGCACAATACACAGCCCCTCCCACAATACACAGCCCCCCACCCTCTGCACAATACACAGTCCCCCACAATACACAGCCCCCCACCCTCTGCACAATACACAGTCCCCCACAATACACAGCCCCTCACCCTCTGCACAATACACAGCCCCCCACAATACACAGCCCCCCTGCACTGCCAGCGTACTCTAAAGTTAAGAATAAATCACTGCCATGCCTTTCTCATACACTGCTCCTCCTGTGTCAGTGTCATTGTAAATCAAAGTCTCTAAATACCCCAATAGTTCCGTTCTTTCTTTGACCCGGTCACATGACTGCTCTCCTCTGACGTTTCATGGCTGGCCATGTAACCGCTCTCCTCCTCCAATCTAAAGGCAACACACGGAGGAGGAGAGCGGCCAACAAGAATGGAGCTATTGAGGTATTTAGAAGCTTTGTTTTACAGTGAGAGTGACACAGGAGGAGCAGTGCAGGAGAAGGGGCTGGCAGTGATTTTTTACTAACTTTAGACTATGGAGGCAGTGCTGTTCAAGGGCCAGGAGAGGCGGGGAGGCTGGCCTGACACCCCCCCCCCCCCCCCCAATGTGTGGCACCTGATCCCTGCCCCCTGTTGGTAAAAACATATATCGGCGTATAACATCCATGCACTGTCTTATACGCTGATATATACAGTAGTTCATGAGGGTAAGCATCCCTTCTTGCCATTTTCGTTCCTTAACGAAACTGGATTCGATTTTCGTCATAGTTTTCATCAGTGGACGAAAATGTGCTGTACTTTTAGTTTCTGTAAAAATGCCACTGATGAAATCTTTGACGAAAACATTTTTGTTGCCGAAATTAACATTTGCCAGCACAAAGTGATCTGGCAGGACTTAATTTTACTAAAGTACCACTTAAAACTCTCAACCGGGAAAGAGGGATACCTTGCAGTACAAGTGATATCCCCTACCACACCCCATTGGCAGACCACAAAACACTGATATGCAAAAAAAAAAACCCACTACTACTTTCCCTATAAATTGGCTTTTAAAAAATGTAATGTAATACTTTATAAGTAGGATGAAGTATTTAGTCCAGTAAAACAAGTTTGGAAAAATTGGACATTTTTTATGGAGGTATATATATCAGAGCAAAAAGAGGGACAACTAAAGAGGAAGGAAAAGGAGAAGGATTTGGTTCCAAAAGAGGGACACTCTCTCTGAACGAGGGACAGTTGGGAGCTATGCTAAAGACTATTGTCACTGGGATTGAAAGTGAGGGACAATGTTGAGTTGACACTGGAATAGGAATACAGGAGAAATGTACTTTCCAGCAGTAGTTCTCAACCTCAGTCCTCAAGTACCCCCAACAAGCCATGTTTTGGGAACTTCCCTTAGATAAAATAGCTCTTATCAAGTATTATGTCATTGATATTGATTTAAAGCAGCTGTACAAAGGAATACCTGAAATCATGGCCCATTTGGGGGTTCTTGAGGACTGAGGTTGAGAACCACTCGTTTACAGGACACTTAGGTGACTATCTAAGAAAAGATTTTCCCCTCTTTGGAGAGAACTTCTTTAACTTTCTGTTGTGTCTAAAGAACAGAAAGTGAAAAGAAATCTTCCCAATGGGATGCTGATGGCCAAAAAAAAAGACAAGGATTGTAAATAATGTATTCAAAATACAAAAAGAAAACCACTTTAGATATACTTTAAAAGTATTGATTTTAGTTCTCTTGGCGTTTTGTCCTGTTTTACATAAAGGTATGTTAAAGAGCACCCTATGAGGTTTGATGGGCCTTTAAGTGAATTATTTTGCTTGAAAAGTACCAAAGAGCATTTTCCTTTAAAACCGCATGCTTGATTAATGGATGGAGATCTAGCCTACAAGGTCCTTTGTAGGTCATTCCTCCTTTATACACAAAAGATTTCTAAAATTCACAACTAAACTTCTTAGCCATAACAAACTGATACAAAATATTTAATTCCAATACAAGCTATTTAGTATGTAAGGGTAGCCTTAGATGAGATATCAAGATCTGAGATCTTAATACCTGCTCCTCTATTCTGACTTTGGCAGCAGTCAGGGATGACCTACAGACCTCCATCTTTCTCCATGAACATAGGTTGCCGCAGGCCACACCGCATCTCAGAGTATATCCGCAGATCAGCAAACTAGAAATACAGTTTGTTATCAGTTTTTCTCTGAATGCTTGGGTTCCTGCTTGTATAATTGGCCGACTTTCTATCACAGAACAATGCACAGAGCCTTAATTCAAATTAGATTCTCTGTATGAAATATGACATAACCTGCACTCCTTTAGATATGAATTGAACAGTGTTAAATTTACTTTAGAAGTAATTCACCAGAACGGTTTACTGCAGCTCTAGAAGGACAAGACATACATTCCTCCTGTTTTAAAAGGGTGCCAGACCTGAATATTTAATACCACACTGGGACTGAGTAGGTGCTTATGCAGAAACTTTCACTTGGTATTTGAAAGATTGTATCCACTTTAATACCATGGTCATGTCCAAAAAAAACACATTGTAGGTAGAAATATGCAATAAACCCTCCTATTCAGTAGAGCTTATGGCTCAATTCATAAGCCTTACACCAGGGTTGTCCACCCTTTTGACCTTCCTGGGCTACATTGGAAGAAGAGGAATTGTCTTGGGGCACACATAAAATACACCAACAATAAGGATAGCTGATGAATAGAAAAAGTCGGGCAGATCACACGTTAACGCTTACTGATATAGATAATGGATATATCTGAGTAATAAAACTTTTTTATAATATTTTTATTGTAAAAGAAAAAGAGGACAACATAAAATAGAGTGATATTGGACAATGTTTTGACAAACTAACGCATCAATATCTGGTTGGATGGATGGAGTAGCAATTCTCAATGAATTCTCAAGGTGCTCATCAGATATTTTGGTTCTAATTTTGCCCTTCGTGCGCTTCATCCTTCAAAATAGTTGCTCACAAATTTAGGTTCTGCCGAAAACTGATGACATGAATAAGGTGTGATTGTGAAGATTGGGAAATTTTTCTTTGCAAAGATAAAACTTATAAAAGTCCAGTAAAGAGACTCTGCCATATGTTTCTTTGGCCGCATTTGAAAAAAAAAAAACAACAAAAAAACTCCAACATTTTTAATTACATTTATGATTTCGTGTTGAGCAGCATTCATAGCCGTCTTGGGCCACAGGTTGCACACCCCTGCCTTACGGGCTAGGATAATCATCCTTATTTTCAAAATAAAAATTCAATGCACTCTCCAATGCAAGATCACAGTTATCACTATAGGTAGGCCAGACTGCTACATTGAGTTACATTATCCCTAGAGGCCCCCTGGATATCAGAAATGGGAGCTTACAGTACATCAGGCTCTGCTGGACCAATGCAAGTATGCAAAAAAATTATTAAAAAATTCCCAGAGTTACGCTTAAAGAATTCTAGTAAGGAAGGGACATGAAGGAGGCAATAGTACAGACTTCTACCTGAAAGTCAAGCCAAAAGTGTAGGTCTAAGATAGCCATTTTGTGTCAGAAACATCATAATCTGGGTCAAATCCATTGAGTAATAATATTTTTAAAGTGGTAGGCTGTCTTAAAAAAATGAGAAAAACCTCAAAATGCAAATCTTTACAAAATATCTTCCATCTGAGGATAACCGGACACAAGCCAGCATGAATATGGACTTTTTTGTTTCCTTGCTTATACCAAATGGTTCCCTTCTAAACAGCAGATAAAAAGTTTAGGCAATAAAAAAAAGCAACTCACCGGTTGTTTCCACTATGCCCTCCAGGATGACAACAATTTCAAACTGCTCCGTCTGCATGGATCGCTGGGAGAGGTCATAGAAGGGGCTCTTGGCGTCAATCATGTGGCAGATTGTAAGAGGGGAGACCAGAAAAAGCTGATCGGCTCCTGTGCTGAATCCTACATCCAGTTCCAGCTGATCGAGAGGGAGGAACTCACCCTCGGGTGTCTGCCGAGACTAGACAAGCATGCAGAAGAAGAGAGAAAGACATTATCACTAGGATGGCAGCTTTCATGACAGGCTGACATTGCATTACATCACTGCAAACATCTGACATTTTCAATTACAGGAGACACGTTCCCTCTCTATATGTTGTATGGCATTATTCAGGGGCCTATGAACAATATATGAACAATATAGATGGGGGGGGGGGGGGGGGGTTAGAAACCTACAGCCTGTAGTTATTAATATCCTAGAATGCGACATCAGCAAAATGTTTTAAAGCAAACCTTCCCAAGAGAAACATGGAGGCACTGGTTACTTCTCATTCTGCAAACGCTGGTTGCCTTTTTTTTAAGTTTCAGTCTTTGTAAATATGCAGATTTCCTTGAAAGAATACCTGGGAACCATGCACCCTCCTACCAGCAGTTTGATGATAGTGGCAGCCCATCACTCTGATGCCCTCAATGTCTGCCTAGGATCAACCCCCGGAACTAGGGGGGGGGGTGCTGTGGTGGCTATCTCCCCCCACCTAGATTTTAGCTGTGCACCCCAGGTCTCTGAGAGTGCATTCACTGATCAATGAGCCAGTCTCATGGATACAGTTAATGTAAGGTGGCAAAGTGATGGGGTAATTTGATGTAAAGGGGCATTCTGATGGGAACAGTTGATACAAGGGGGCACTGATGGGGTTATTTGATGTAAGGGGGCACTCTGATGGGCCAATTGATGTAAATGTGCACTCTGATGGGAACAGTTGATGTAAGGGGGCATTCTGATGGGCCAATTGATGTAAGAGGGCACTCTGATGGGGACAGTTGATGTAACGGGGCATTCTGATGGGGCATTTGATGTAAGGGGGCACTCTGTTGGGGACAGTTGATGTAAGGGGGCATTCTGATGGAGACAGTTGATGTAAAGGGGCATTCTGATGGGGCAACTGATGTCAGGGGGCACTCTGATGGGGACAGTTTATGTAAGGGGGCATTCTGATGGGCCAATTGATGTAAGGGGCACTCTGATTTGGAAATTGATGTGAGGGGGCACTCTGATGGGACAGTTTATCTAAGGGGCACTCTGATGCGCCAATTGATGTGAGGGGGCACTGTGATGGGGACAGTTGATGTAAGGGGGCACTCTGAGGGGGCAATTGATGTGAGGGGGAAACTCTGATGGGGACAGTTGATCTAAGGGGAAATTCTGATGGGCCAATTGATGTGATGGGGCACTCTGATGGGGACAGTTGATGTAAGAAGGCATTTTGATTGGCCAATTGATGAAAGGGGGCACTCTGATAGGGACAGTTGATGTAGAGGGGGGCACTCTGATGGGGAAAATTGATTTAAGGATGCACTCTGATGAGGAGAACTGATGTAAAGAGGCACTCCAATGGGGACAATTGATTTAAAGGTGCATAATGATGGGGACCCTGATGTAAAAGGGGATTCTCATAGGGACACCTGATATACTGTAAGGGGGCAAAAGTTCTGTTTATTCATCCTAATCTAATGACAGACCAAAACGTACCAGTGTTCCCTGTTTACATTTTCAATACCTCTGCATCGGTCAGACATTATTTCTGGGGTGTGACTGGTGGTATGGAAGTGGGCTGAGTGAAAAAGGGACTGATGGTTCCCTGCATCTGTGACAGACTGTCAGTGACTTATACACAGTGTGGACAATATGCTTACTTTTTTCACTGCACCCCTAGACTAGATAGGCTAGATCAAGCCCTGCTGAGGATCCAGATAGTTCAGGAAATTGCACTGATAAATCCTGGACTCAGGGGCCATGATAAAGACAGCAGATACATGGTTAGAGGTGGGAAGCAGGAAGGTGGTAAAAGTATTGAGCCTTTTTTAAAGCCTGCATTTGTTTTCTTGTTTTAGGATTTTTTCCCTAAGTTTTCACCTGGTGATCTGGCCACAAACACACGTCCTGTATTAGAGTGCCCCCACTCTGCATAAAAAAGCACAGGGGCACCTTTGAATAGCAACATTGTTAATCGGGGGGGAGGGGAGTGTTAGATGTACTAGTAGATTTAGATATTCTAACAAATTGAAGCCAAACTCCAACTCACACTTTTTTAAGCAGTTACAGCAAACCGTGTTTTTTTTTTTTTATTTTGGGATAAAGGTTATACATACATAAATAAAAGCTGGCAATAGCAATCACCCCTATCAGTAGTAAATGGTTTGTCTCATCCCTGTAACTGCTACATCTACAGAACAGCTTGTTCTGTTGAAAAACAAGAGACTTATCGGACAGATTACCAGGTGAAAATAAGGAAAAAAAGCCTAAAATAGAGAAGTAATGCAGCCATCACATCTGAGAATTGGTAAACTGCAATATAATAAATGTTTACTTTTGGGTTTAATACCGCTTAAAGTGGTTCTAAAGTGGCTACACTTTTTAACTTTAAAGTACAATATTAAAGGAAGGTTTTAGAGCTTTTAGAGCTGTGTTCCGGTAAAGAAGGGTTAAAGTGTATCTAAAAACTTTTTTTTTTTTTTTAAGTTTTTGATATAGTTGGGTAAGATTATATCCCCTGTCGAGGGAGATTCAGCCCATCTCTTCGTCTTAATAACCTTTGTCTCTATGACTGAAAGTAGAGAAATCGAAAATGTAGATGTACTTTAACCTGTTGGCCCCGGCCATATGCAAATATGCGGCCTCTAGGTGGGTGGGCCTTGCATATTTGCGTGATTTGGTGGGATACAGCTGTGCTGAGAGCGCGTGCCCTGTGTACTGGAGGTGTGTTACTGGCCAGATCACAAGGTGAAAACAGAGGGAAAAAGACAACAAAGCAAAATGAATGCAGCCACCACATCTGATGATTGGTAAGCTGCAATATATTACATTTTTGGGTTTAATACCTTTTTAAGGGGTTTGTTTATAGACGTTTTCACACAAGATTCACAATGTTTTACCCAAGATTAACTTTTTTATAATAGGATTTATTTGGAAGAATGTATAAATCCTGTGTGAAAGTTGTGTGAAAACAGGTATAAGTAAACCATGTGTTAGATTAGACATTCAACCAGGGAACTGTGGAACCCTAGGGTTCCTCAGAGATTTGCTAGGGGTTTCTTGAGCTGTGGCTGACTGACCTCCCATCTAATGGTGCCTGAGTGGTTCAGGGCCAAGGCTACTACTAGCACAATGGCACCAATAAAGGAAACATTCTAACCACCACTGTAATGGTTACATAGTTACATAGTTACATATAGTAGGTGAGGTTGAAAAAAGTCCATCAAGTCCAACCTATGTGTGTGATTATATGTCAGTATTACATTGTATATCCCTGTATGTTGGGGTCGTTCAGGTGCTTATCTAATAGTTTCTTGAAACTATCAATGCCCCCCGCTGAGACCACCGCCTGTGGAAGGGCATTCCACATCCTTGCCGCTCTTACAGTATAGAACCCTCTACATAGTTTAAGGTTAAACCTCTTTTCTTCTAATTTTAATGAGTGGCCACAAGTCTTGTTAGACTGCCTTCTGCGAAAAAGTTTTATCCCTATTGTGGGATCACCAGTATGGTATTTGTATATTGAAATCATATCCCCTCTCAAGCGTCTCTTCTCCAGAGAGAATAAGTTCTGTGCGCACAACCTTTCCTCATAACTAATATCCTCCAGACCCTTTATTAGCTTTGTTGCCCTTCTTTGTACTCGCTCCATTTCCAGTACATCCTTCCTGAGGACTGGTGCCCAGAACTGGACAGCATACTCAAGGTGCGGCCGGACCAGAGTTTTGTAGGGAGAATTATCGTTTTATCTCTGAAATTAATTCCCTTTTTAATGCATGGCAATATTCTATTTGCTTTGTTAGCAGCCAATGATTTGCTAATATAATTACAAACCCGGTTGAAAGTTTGGTAGTCATTGGCAATGCAGTTACCTGTAAATAACATTTCTGTAATTGTGCACATTTCATGCTCTTTGTACATTATGCTGTAAACTGACATTTGAACGTTTTTGTTGTAATAAACTTACCTTTGTAATAAAAAACAGGATTGGTCCCAGCACAGAACCCTGGGGGACCCCACTACCCACCCCTAATCATTCCGAGTACTCCCCATTTATCACCACCCTCTGAAATCGCCCTTGTTGCCAGTTTTCAATCCATGTACTCACCCTATGGTCCATGCCAACGGACCTTATTTTGTACAGTAAACATTTATGGGGAACCTAACATTTATAGATAAAGTTGATCCAGGGAAAATCCGATTGCTTCTTGGGGGATCAGGAAGGAATTTTTTTCCCCTGCTGTAGCAAATTGGAGCATGCTCTGCTGGGGTTTTTTGCCTTCCTCTGGATCAACTGTGGGTGTAAAATTGGGTATATTGGATTGTACGATATTTTTTTATTTTATTCATTTATTGTTTTTAAGATTGAACTGGATGGACTTGTGTCTTTTTTCAACCTGACTAACTATGTAACTATGTATGTGTCAAATGCTTTTGCAAAATCCAGATACACCACGTCTACGGGCCTTCCTTTATCTAGATGGCAACTCACCTCCTCATAGAAGGTTAATAGGTTGGTTTGGCAAGAACGATTCTTCATGAATCCATGCTGATTACTGCTAATGATACCGTTCTCATTACTAAAATCTTGTATATAGCCCCTTATCATCCCCTCCAAGAGTTTACATACTATTGATGTTTGGCTAACTGGTCTGTAATTCCCAGGGATGTATTTTGGGCCCTTTTTAAATATTGGTGCTACATTGGCTTTTCTCCAATCAGCTGGTACCATTCCAGTCAGTAGACTGTCAGTAAAAATTAGGAACAATGGTCTGGCAATTATTTGACTGAGTTCCCTAAGTTTCCCGAGTCTAATTTTAGTTCTGTCCTCTGTTAACCATGGAGGTGCTTCCTGTGATGTGTCATGAGGATAAACACTGCAGTTTTGGTTACTGAAGCCCCCCCGATTCCCTCGTGAAGACTGAGAGCCCATTCACACAGGGGCAACACGACTTCCAGCACGACTTTGGGAGGCAACTTGGACACGACTTGTGTATGAATCACAGCACGACTTGGGGCAACTTACAACACAACTTGAAGTCGCCTGCAGGACAGGGAACTTTACAAGTGGCCAATCAGAGCTTATCAGCTGTGTGTGAGAAGGAATGGGCTGACTGTTTAGTGGAGGAAATTACTTTCTGTTTTCTTTCTGCTTCCTGTAAAGTTGCCTCAGTATGAACAGTGATCAGACTTGGAGGCAACTTCCATTGAAATCAATGGGTACAAGTTGCCTTCAAGTCGGATTGAAGTAGTACAGGAACCTTTTCTGAAGTCGGAGCGACTGCAGTAGTGTGCATTAAGATGGATCCATTCACTTACATTGATTTTTTCATGTAGCGTGACTTGAGGCGACTAGGGGCGACTTGGGGCGACTTGAAGTCGGATCCAAAGTTGCCCCTGTGTTTATGGGCTCTTAGGAGAAGAATAAGTTCAATACCTTCGCCATCTCCCCATCCTGTATAACCAGATGTCCTTCCTCATTCTTTATTGGGCCAATATGGTCTGTTCTCCCTTTTTTACTGTTTACATACTTAAAGAATTTCTTGGGATTCTTTTTTGCTCTCCTCCGCTATGTGTCTTTCACGTTATATCTTAGCCGTCCTTATTGCACCCTTACAGCTCTTGTTGCATTCTTTATAAAGTCTTGCTGATAATGATCCCTCAACCTCATATTTTTTGAAGGCCTTCTCCTTTGCTTTTATAAGCATTTTTACATTGGCGTTATCCATCCAGGACTTTTGTTTGCTCTTTTAAATTTATTACCCAATGGGATGTATTGGCTAATGCCCTTATTTAATATACTCTTAAAGCAAACTGATCTCTCCTCTGTGTTCTTTGTTCCTAAGAATTTTATCCCAATTTATGCCTTCTAGCAAGGTTCGTAGTTTAGGGAAGTTGGCACTTTTGAAATTCAGTGTCTTTGTTTTCCCCTTATGTTTCCTATTTGTGTGATTTATACTGAAGCCAATTGACCTGTGATTGCTGTTACCGAAATTGCCCCGTATTTCCACATCCGTGATCAGGTCTGTATTGTTGGCAATCAGTAGATCCAGTAACGCTTTAACTCTAGTTTGGGCATCTACCATCTGACCCATAAAATTGTCCTGCAAGACATTTAGGAACTGGCGAGCCTTAATGGTGTCATTCTACTCACTGACTAGCGGTGTAAGTTGCATTTTTCCCTATAACACTTTATTAATTAATTTTAAGACCTGGAAATTATTTCAAGTGTTCCTCCGGGGTTAGGAGGTTGAGAAAGGCTGTGCTATGCTTTAATGTAGGGGAGCCATTCTCAACCAGGGTTCCTCCAGAAGTTGTTAAGGGTTCCTTGAGCTGGGGTTGACTGTCCTCCCATTTGATGGTATCTGCATAGTTCTTGTTCAACACCACCTGAAAAAGCCAAAAGCATGACACTAATTTATCTTTTCTAGATGTCTGTAATGGTGGTATTCTGAACACCGCTGTAGGGGATGCATTCTATCTACTGACTACCAATGTAAGGGGCATTTTTCCCATAGATCTCCAATGAATTTGTTTTAGTAAGTGTTCCTTGAGACCTGAAATTTATTTTACAGATTCCTCTGGGATAAAAAGTATGAGAAAACTGATGTAGGACATACTTTTGTTTGTTAGGGGAGCTGCAGATTTTTACTTGTTCCCGTCATCCAGACCTCCTGTACTGAGAACAAATAAATCACTAAAAACAATTGATTTACTGTATATGTAAGCTGCTCAGATCACCGCATTGCATGGTAACATGTGGCAAAAACATCCTGTGTGTTTTTTTACATTTATTTTCTGATGTATTGCGCATTAAAGGAGCCAACAGAATTAACAATAACACTTGATACTTTTACTAGAATTTTTACTGCATGATGTCATCTCTTCAAAACAATTATAGCAATTTTAACCTTTCACAAAAGCAGAAGATTTATAAGATTAATACCTTACAAATGCACATCGACATAGTGTTATCGCATTGAAGGAGATGTGAGAATGTATTTAATTGTATGTGTTACTCTGTGCAAAAAGGACTATTTTTTTTAAACTAGTAATTTTGAAAAAAAAAAGGAAGAAGAATATATAAAAAATAACATTCATAAGAAAAAAAATGACAACTAAATCAAATGACAGCGATATCATGTGGAGTGGGACTAGCATTACAGGGCAACTCCAGTCAACAAGTACAATTTTAGAGTAAACTGCTAATTTAATCCAAGAAATACAATCGCTATGGTAACACGAGGAAGCCCTCTCCTTGTAGTTTTTTATATACATTTTTTATGATCTCTTTTAACCAGATGGAGTAGGACTGTTGTAGTGCCCTTTCACAGGACTGCAGCCTTTTGCCATTGATTATATGCTATGCTACAGTACCTTCCTCTCTGAGCATTACCCCTGCCTGCAAAGAGTTAACGCTAGAGAATGCAATAGAGAAGATATGGAAAATAATCAGAAAATTTTATTTAACTATACAATAGCTATTTAGTTATATAATCATTTTAAAATGATAAAGACAATATAAACATGTATTTTGCATGACATGGGGTGGTCAAGGGGCATCTATACCTAAAATAGGCATGCCTATTAACATGTATGCAACCCTTTATGTTCTTCAGTTGCATTAATGGCATGAATTGTCCATCTGCCATGTTAACCCTTTCTATCACTTGCTTGGTTGTTAAAATATAACTAAAGCCAAAATGGTTCTATGCATTTTGTATGGGATTGGGAAAAGGGAAACCTTAACAGTTTTTTTTCTATCTGTGTCCCATTAGGGATTTACCTTTAGTTCCTGTACTGTAGAGTGAACAAATTGAGACATAACTTGATCATCGTGGCACCACATCCGTAATATATAATTGGAAACAAGAGGAGAAAAATAGGAATTTACAGGTTGGCAACCATAACCCCAATGGTTATGGTTGGCAACCAGTAAAGTCCTATTTTCCTCCCCTTTTTTTCCTGTACTGTAGACACAACAGAAAGTGAATATCTCTGCAAAAAGAGGGAAGAACCTTCTTGAACAGTAGTCACTGCAACAAGTATTCCCACCAGATTATTTCTCTTCTATTCCTGTTTAGGTGACAACTCAAAATCTTTGGTCACCCCCTCACTTTCAGTCCCAGTGACAATGGTCACCACAACAAATTGAGAGAGTGAATTTCCCTAACATGGACTCTCAACAGGAATAATAACCTGACAAAGGTTGTAACCACTCACCACTCATTCAAACCTAAAATAAACCTTTTGGCTTTAAATACACTTTAAAGATACAGGCTTGGTGACTTTGACCCTGACAATGGCTTCATTAAGTGAATATTCTGCATGCATCTCCAGATTAGTAGTTTACCATGTGGGAACCTGTACCAGGATGATGGCCCCAAGCCTGCATCTTTAAAAATCAAGTCAGTCATCAATGGCAACCAACAATACATACCAGGTACCCAACTGTCTTGTCATCAGCTGCTTTAAAGAGACACCGTCACCTTTTCCATTCAAGGGTCCCTCAGATCTCTGATAATCACCTTTTCAGGGATCCTTCACTGCTCCTGTCTTCACCGCAGCTGACACCAAAATACCTAGGGGGAGATTTACTAAAAATGGTGCACACAATCTGGTGAAGCTCTACATAGCAACCAATCAGCTTCTAACTTCAGCTTGTTCAATTAAGCATTGACAATAAAACTTAAAAGCTGATTGGGTTCTATGTACATTTGCACCAGATTCTGTGTGCACCAGCTTTAGTAAATCTTCTCCCTAATGTCTGCTGGTGTTTCGACTTAGAAGGCATAGTGAAGTCATGCTCTCCATCATATGACAGAGCTGGACCTAGCAATTGGCCTCTAGGTCAGAGCACAGCATCATGGGAAGAGATTGTATGCTCCCACATGGAATCACTTGGTATTTTGCAGTGGCTATGACAGAGAAAGTTGAGGCAAGAAACTGGTGAGTATGAGTCAATTGTAGCAAGGCTTTAGCTTTAGTTGCTAGGTTAAATTGCTACTAGGTTAAAATTAGTTCTTGGCTTCACTGTAGTGAGTGGAGAAATGATTGATTGTTTTGGTCTGTTCAGGGTTTCTGGAGCTAAGGGTTGGATTACTTCCATCTACCTCTAAAAGAAGTTTCCAGAGTATAAGCCCGGGAGTTTCAAATGATCAGTGTGAATATTTATTATGCCCTAGCCAATCCTTGGAAGAAGGTGGATGTGGGGGGGGGGGGGGGATACATGTTTGGAAACCTTGCCAGGATGTTCTTTTCCATCCAAGGATGGTTCTTAGCAGCTGCTCTACTGAGGGCCTGGAGAAGATTGGATGTTTGTGGGAGGATGCTGTATTGAAGTCCTTGCTTGGAGAAGGATCTTCTAATCTCCCTTACTGAGGATCTACCTATGTATGCCTGGTGGCAGACAGCTCATGGGACACTGTGAGTAAAGACCTTGTTGTGGACTGCTAGTTGCACAAGTGTCAAAACTGAACTAAGTTCCAGAAATAGCTATATGGACCACTGTTGTAGGGTCCTCGATATATGGGCCATTACCTGTTATGTTCAGGAAAAACTGCTATTAGAAGATTAGTGAGAATTTTGTCCACCTTGTATTGCTATTGATCGTTTTGGAGTATCCTGTGACCCTAACCCCTCTCCTGTTAAAGTTCTTCAGCAGTAATTACTAAAAAGACATCCCCTAGCCTGAGCCTGAATTGTTGGTGTGTGTGGAACTGTGCTTGTGTGACTGTCAGCTTCTATACTACTTTGGGACAACCTGTGTATTTCCAGTGACTCTTCCAGGAGTAAGCACTCCAGTAGCTATAAATTGTTTCTCCTGGAAGGTGGATGAGGTTAGAGAGGCTTTGTGCAGTGGCTGGTTAGGGGGTTCAGAATAAGGGCTGCACCTGTCAATGTACTTTGAGCACTTGTGTAGGATCAACCAGACCATGCTCCTGACAAGTCCTAGGAAACCTATCTATCCATATCCAATCATCCATCACCATTACCTAGTATAGTGTAGCTATAAAATTGTTTCTCCTGGAAGGTGGAGGGGGTTAGTGTGGCTGGCTACGGGGGGTAAAAATAAGGGGCCAAGTGGATTAGACATAATAGAATCAGGAGTTAATGGGGAACTATGTAGGGTAAGGATGCTGGAATAGAATTGGTGGTCAGGAACACAGTCTCTTGCACTGAAACCCAAAATGTGTCACGCTTCGCCACTGACTGCAAGCACACAATGTTCCAGTAATTTTCCACTGTGAAAAAAAAACACATTTCCGGGAAGATACATTTGCAGTAGACTGTAAGCATCCGATTAGCCATTCCGAGGAATTTACAGTCTCACTGCCTTACAGCATTGTATAAATGTATTGATTCACAGAATGCAGAGCGTTTGTGAATATGTGGAAAAATCACCTCCGGCAGAGAGAACTAAGGAAAACCGATGTCTGAACTAATGGAATTTAACTGTAAGAAAAAGGATGGAATTAAAGATAAACAGGCCTGTCAGTTCATTATTTTTACTGGAAAAAAAAGTGCCTGTAATAACATTCACCTCTTTTCAGTATAGAACTGCTTAGCTGTGGATGCAGATATCTGGTGTTTTAAAAATTCATACCATTAAAAAGCAACTCCAGGCAAAAAATAAAATCAGTCAACCGATGATGCTATCTAGGAAACACTTCCACTGCGCTAAATTTAAAGTCTGTTGAATCTGCCTTAAGATGAACCTGTGTTGTGCCTATGCCTGGCAAAGCAACACATTCACCATAATGGTGGGCCCCAAAGAAACACTAACTTTCCTCCCTTTTAAACCTTTTCTACCCTGTGAATTCAGAATACAGTAATCCCCTCATAGGGTTATTACTGATCAGCAGTCCTCAAAGTCCCAAATCTGATACATCCATGTGAGTATTTTTTGATTTTTTTTTTATAATTGTCTTAATAGACTAAATAAATTCATCCAACCTTAAAGCATATTTCTAATTTTGCAGTTAAATTTAAGAAAGCCCCTCTATATGTTTGTTAAGTGTTCCCATTCACATAGCATGTCTTTTTTTCTCTCACCTTCTCAGGAAGAGATGTCATGGCTGACTGCAACATTTTTTGAACAACGTTATGCCCCGTACACACGTTCCGATTATCGGGCGACAAAAGTCGCTTTCGGACAGATCGTTTGATAATCTGATCGTTAGTATGCAGCTTTCGACAGCCGATCATGACAGTCCGTCCAACCAAATCCGAAGGGACAAACAGGAAAACTTTGGTCGGACGACAGCCGATCGTACGGCAATCGTGTAATCAGCACAGTATGCGCCCGCTAAAAGTCGAACGGCAAACACCACGCATGCTCGAAAACACGAAAATAAACCAGAAGGACACAGATCTCACACGTATTTGGCATCATTTAAAATACGTAGCTATACGTAGAATCGTACGACAAAAGTCTTACACACATTTTGCACTGTTGTATTCGATATTAGTTTTATGCAACAAAATGCGAACGATCTGTTGTACGATAATCGGAACGTGTGTACGGGGCATTAGAGTGAACTTGACCCAAGTCTCTTCTCATTAATATACAACGCAATAAGCCCAGACTCTACAACCTTAATCCTTTTGTTAGCACAGTCAGTGTTCAAATCTATAGTTACAATTGATAATGAACATCTGTCTGCACAGCACAGACAGAGTTAATTATAACAAACACAGCTGCCCATTCCCCTCATAAACTAAGATTTTTTCATTGCTGGATGATCCATATAAGAGCATTTTAAAAAAGTAATCTGACATGTATATATATATATTTTTTAAGTTATGTTATACAGTACCTTAACCTCCCTGGCGGTATGATTATTTCAGATTTTAGGTGCTGAAAGCGGTACAATTATTTTGCATGGAAATTTGGCGTTTTATATTGTAGGTCTGTAAATCTTAACAATAACACACTTAAATCTGTCCAAACCAGAGTCTAGTAGATATCCCGGGTATGATAAAGTTTGAAACACAAAAACATAAATTATAATATAATAAATAAAAATAAATAATTAAAAAAAAAAAAAAAAAAAATAGTAATAAAATAAATTTCCCCACAATTCACTATCGCTCAATTCTGCAAGTGTTCTAATTTACTATCGCTGTTTTCTAGCTGGTCTAAAGCCACTTTTGACGTAAAGGGACACTTTTTGGTTGCAATGGACAATCTCCAGTTTCCAGGCAGAAAGAACAGTGTATATCATGTAAAACTGCATGCAGGGCATAGGACAAAGCACTGGGGACAAAAGGGATGTGAAATAATTTCATACAGTACTGTAATCTGTAAGATTACAGTACTGTATGTGTTATGATTTTTACTTTTTTTTTAATTTGCCGCCAGGCTCCGCCCCCATGCGTCGCGCCGCTTGCAGGGAACGGAGCCTGGCACGGAGAGGCTTCGGAGGAGGACGGAGCCCTCGGACACTGCAGGATCCCGGGGACAAGGTAAGTAACGCCGCCCCAGGATCCTGCAATGCGATCCCGAGTGTGGCTCGGGGTTACCGCTAATGGGACTGAATTTTAACCCCGAGCCACACTCGGGAAAACCGCCAGGGAGGTTAAAAAAGTATTCATACCCTTTGAAATGTTCCACATTTTGTCATGTTACAACCAAAAACTTAAATGTATTTTATTGAGATTTAATGTGATAGACCAACACAAAATTGCACATAATTGTGAAGTGGAAGGAAAATGATAAATGGTTTTCAACATTTTTTATAAATAAATATGTGAAAAGTGTGGCGTGCATTTGTATTCAGCCCCCTGAGTCAGTACTTTGTAGAACCACCTTTCACTGCAATTATAGCTGCAAGTCTTTTTGGGGATGTCTCTACCAGCTTTGCACATCTATAGAGACATTTTTGCCCATTCTTCTTTGCAAAATAGCTCAAGCTCTTTTAGATTGGAATGAGAGTGTCTGTGAACAGCAATTTTCAAGTCTTGCTACAGATTCTCAATTGGATTTAGGTCTGGACTTTGACTGGGCCATTCTAACACATAAATATGCTTTGATCTAAACCATTCCATTGTAGCTCTGGCTGTATGTTTAGGGTCGTTGTCTCTCAAGTATTTTGCAGACTCTAACAGGTTTTCTTGTAAGATTGCCCTGTATTTGGCTCCAATCCATATTCAACTCTGACCAGCTTCCCAGTGCCTGCTGAAGAAAAGCAACCCCACATGATGCTGCCACCACCATGTTTCACGGTGGGGATAGTGTGTTCAGGGTGATGTGCAGTGTTAGTTTTCTGCCACACATAGCGTCTTGCTTTTAGGCCAAAAAGTTCAATTTTGGTCTCAATCTGACCAGAGCACCTTCAGATGGACTTAGATAGAGAACATGTTCTATATTTTTCCAACGCAACAAATTCCTATCGGGAAAACCGCTCGTCTGTATGCTGTTCGGACGTACCAAAAATGATGCATGCTCTGAAGCAAGTACGAGACGTCGTACGTGTTGTCCCGTCCTACATGTTGTACGTCACCGCGTTCATGACGGTCAGAATTTGGTGTGACCTTGTGTATGCAAGACCGCTTGAGCGGAATTCCGTTGGAAAAACCTTCAGCGTTTATGCCTACGGCAAAAACGGTCATGTGTACAGGGCATTAGAGTGAGGTTTGGTGATGTCACTACTGTGCTGCTTGCTGTTCTCTTTGGTGAAAGCTCTGATATGAGCAAACAAAGCCCGTCTCTACCAAAATCCTCCACACAGAGACAGTGTAGAACAAGGTGTGATAAGTCAGTAATGGCAAAAGGTCAGCTTCAGGGAGACCACAGGCAATGCTGGTGGCCAGTTCTTTGCCCTCTGCTCTCATTTTTTTGAGCATGGCTTTCAGAGTTCAGTTCCTTTTTTAACTTGTATCCTACAAATCTTCTATAGACTAACAGGGTAAGTTCACCTTTACAAAAAAAATAATAAATGCCCATCTTTGTGCATTTATAAATTTTTTTTATTGGGAGCATGGAAAGCATTGCACCCACCATCAGCAGATCGTGGGTGCTATGCAGGGCTCTGGCAGATTCTATGAGTAAGCTGTTTGGCCATACATTGTACAGCCAAGCAGTTACACACTAGCAGGAAGCATCAATGAACTACCACGACACTCAAAAGCACCGTGGCAGTTCAACACAGCCACAAAGGCTGCCAGATGTTGTTGTTTTTTAATTCACAGAACACTGTGAATGGATGACGCGGCGGGCAGGACAAGAATATCCCCCGCTAGCTGTCAGACTGAGGATTCGGGGGGAGTGGGGGCTGGTGCATCTGTAACATGTTACATGTTATACCCTGAATATGGGTGTAACATGTAACATAAGGTGAACTTATCCTTTAAAGCGGAGTTCCAGTCTCCCAGGCAATACTGCAATAATAACATTACAGAGATTGTTTTAATTCATCATAAGCCTAATGGATATTGCTACGCATCAACACATTGTAACTACTTACAAACTGCTAAGTTCTCTTTTGTCCCCCTCGATTGCAGCTGCGGCCTTGTAGGATGTGCACAGCTGAAGCAGGCCTGGCTTAATTTTCTGATTTCGTACAGCTGGCTCCCCAGCATGCACCCCTGGATCTCACACCTGCACAGTAATGACATTGCGAGGCGTGCTTTGTTGTTATAAGGATATCCGAAGACTCCTGGGATCGATGACATAGATATGCCAGGAGTCAACAGGGCAGGCTGATAACATAATTGCCTAGGTGGCCATGACCGGGAAGTCGCAGGGAACACTACAAAAAAAAGGTACTTTTTAAATTTCACCATATCCATATCCATGCCTTAACCATTTCCCATCCAGCCTATAAACAATTGAAGGCTGAGCGGGCCTCTCATCGATCCGGGTGGACATCATATGACACAGCTGATGACTGATCACTGTACTGGCCTGCTGCCGGTACCATGTGACCAATGAAACCAATCACAGCAGGTCACATGACAGTTGTAAACAATGGATGGCTTCCTTTCAAGCCATCCATTGTTTACAATTTTGTTGCTAGCTGTGACTGGTCACAGTGATCACATGGTACAGACTGGGCCAATCACAGCCCATCTGTGCCATGTGATCAGCTGTGGCCAATTACAGCTAATCACAACAAAACAAACTGAATGAATCAATTTCATTCAGTAAAATGCTTGTTTATAGTAATAAAATTCATTATTTATGCAAACATGTGTTATGCAAACATGTGTAAGAAAAAAATAAAATACTAATCACTTCCGCAGAGTAGTACAATGTTTCTATGGTAACATTATATTGCTCTGGTCAAAGTGTGTTAAAAAAAAAAAATTCTGTACTATAACCAGTCAGTGTCCCTGATCACCACCACACCAGTTATATGATGACGCTGTACTGCACTGGTGACAGTATGTAAAAGAAATATATATATATATATATATATATATATATATATATATTAATTTATTCATTTTCCCAAAAATTATGACAAAAACATGACAACGTCAAAAAAACTCGCTATGCCTCTTACTAAATACCTTGGACTATCTACTTTCCAAAAAGTGGTCATTTGGGGGCTACCTGTACTGTCCTGACATTTTTGGGCCTCAAGAAATAAGATAGGCCGTCAGTACACCAGGGTTTATCAATTTTCGAACGTTTACCATAGTTTGTGGAGTCTATAACTTTCCTACAGACTAAATAATATACACTGATTTGGATTATTTTCACCAAGGAAATGTAGCAGATTACATTTTGTTCAAATGTATGAAGAAC
The DNA here is from genome assembly GCF_042186555.1 of Aquarana catesbeiana. NCBI lineage: Eukaryota > Metazoa > Chordata > Amphibia > Anura > Ranidae > Aquarana > Aquarana catesbeiana. Next base: position 363,985,165 of record NC_133329.1, read on the forward strand.
ATTTATTTATTTACAAAATTTTATAACAGAAACAAAGAAAAACATGTTTTTGTTTCAAAATGTTCCATTTTTTTTGTATATTTAGCAAAAAAAAGCCAAAAAACCCAGTGTTGATTAAATACCACCAAAAGAAAGCTCTAGTTGTGTGAACAAAAATGATAAACATTTTGTTTCTGTACAGTGTAGCATGACCGCGCAATTGTTATTCAAAGTGTGACAGAGCTAAAAGCTGGAAATTGGTCTGGGCAGCAAGGAGGTAAAAGTGTCCAGTATTGAAGTGGTTAATTCACTATCAGTGCACATTACAATGTGGGTAATTCTCAAAAATTTGTGGAACTCCGCTTTAAATCCACCACCAGAAATTATCAATACTAATTTGACTTCAAAGGCATGAGGAAGAACATAGCATATGAAATATTTACACATTTTTATTATAAAATTGTTCATAAAAACACTCAGACATACAACAGGTCATAAAAACAAGTGTCAACACCTATAAATAAGTACAAAGACTGTTTGTTCTTGAAATGCAGGTGCCCGTCCAGGGAGTTTTCTGCATGTCAGCCATACATGTATGCCTAAGGTGGACCATTGAGGTTAAAATTAGGTTAAAATGTCTATACACAAATCCTAATGGTCTCTTTTTTTTCTCTAGTTACCACTGCTATTCTCCTTTAACCTCTCTGGCGGTATGATTATTTCAGATTTTTGATGCTGAAAGTGGTACAATTATTTTGCATGGAAATTTGGCGTTTTATATTGTAGGCCTGTAATTCTTAGGAATAACTCACTTAAATCTGTCCAAACAAGAGTCTAGTAGACATCTCTGGTATGATAAAGTTTGAAACACAAAATCATAAATTCTAATATAATAAATAACTATAAATAATTATAAGAAATAATAATATAATAATAATAAAAATTATTCAATAATGTAATCAAATCAAAAACACTAAAATTTGCTCAGTTGCAGAATTGTCGCTGTCATTACTTTCAGTGTTTGATGACGGATCTCCCCACAAATCACTATCACTCAATTCTGCGAGTGATTCTAATTTATTATCGCTGTTTTCTAGCTGGTCTAAAACCACTTTTGATGTAAAGGGAAGATTTTGGTTGCTATGGACAATCTCCAGTTTCCAGGTAGAAAGAACAGTATTTATAATATAAAACTGCATGTAGGGCACTGGACAAAGCACTGGGAACAAAAGGGATGTGAAATAAATTGATACAGTACTGTAATCTGTAAGATGTATTGTGTGTGTTTTTTACTTTTTGAATTTGGCGCCGTTCTCCGTCCCCGTGCTTCGCAGCGCTCGCAGGGAATGGAGCTTGACTCTGTGATGAATCGAGCGAAGGACGGCTCGCTCACACAGCGGGGAGGACATCGCAGTATCCTGGGGACAAGGTAAGTTTGCTGTACCTGGATCCTGCGATGCGATCCCAAGTGTGGCTTTGGGTTATCGCTTTTGGTGCTGAAAATCCATCCCGAGCCACACTCGGGAATACCGCCAGGGAGGTTAAGGCTCCATGCACACTAGAGTTTCTTTTAAGATAAAACATGCGGGTAATAGCTTTTTGTAGTAGCGTTTTATGAGCATTAGCGTTTTTGCAGTAAAAGGGGGGAAAAAAAGCTAAAAAAAACATTGTTGGTAGAGTTTAGGAGTGTTTAGAAGCATTTGAAGGCATTTAGCCGAGTGTTGGAGCGTTTCTGTTGGAAAAACGCTCCAAGAAACTCTACAGAAAAAAAAAATCTGCTCCTAGATGCTGAAGCTCAAATACGCTAATAGCCTAAAGTAGTTGTGCTTGGACACATAGGATAACTCTATTTAGCTTCTAGTAGAAAAAATGCTAATAACAGCTTCTAGGAGCTTAAAAAAGAAGAAGCAAAAATGAGAAACGCATTGAATTAGGGAGACTCATTTCCACAGCAATTTTTTTTTTTTGCAATATTATTCATATATTTGGTTAGCACGTTACAGATGTATGTTACAACCATATTATGGGACTGTAAAAAAAAGGTGCAGAGGTCTTTGTACTTATTAATATGTGTTAACACTTTTTTTCTGACCTGTTGTATAGCTCAGTGTTTTTATGAACAATTTTGTAATAGAAATTTGTGAATATTTCATATGCTGTGTTCTTCCCTGTGCCTGTAAATTCTGATTAATATTGATATGTTCTCGTGGTGAGTATATGGATGTGGCATGTGAGTGGGTAGATATTAATATGCTTCTATAGATTTATTAACTTAAACTGCCAGTTTCTGCCTCCATTCCTTGTTTTAGCACATAGGCATTCGATTAGTTGCTTGGGGTAACATTGACCATTTTTCTTATAGACACTCTGAATTATGAGCTGTAGTGTACTTCTTTTGAAGGGAATGTATACTACTACTTTTGTATGGTTACACCAATAATTACTTTTGTTATGATCAGGAATAAAAAAAATAATATATTTTTAACGCTAATACATTTGAAAAATCAATATTTTAAATACATCCAGGTAGCATTAGAACTCTGAGTCCTTTATTACATATGTATGTATCTATTCCAGGGTTGGGTTTACCATTTGTACAGATTGTTCAGCTGCTCAAGGGATTTAGGAGCCAATTGTCATGTAGATCCAGGCGCTACTTACCGTATGTCCAATACAGGTGAATGTGTTCTCATACCTCTCAACTTTTTGAGATGGATATGAGGGACGCCTATCAGCAAAAGTATGCAAGCATAGGACACACCCCCTGCCACACCCTCTTAAAGGAGAATTGTACAAAAAAACAAAAAGGGTGAAACCCACAAGTGCTTTTTTTTACCACTACTATTCCTTTATATTGGCTTTTAGAATTTACAAATGCAGCAATTTTGAAATCAGAAGAAAGGTTTAGCACTGGGAAACACCTTTTGAAAGATAAACAGTGCATTTTATATACAACTATATAGATCAGACCAAAATGAGGGACAAATGAGGAGAAAAGAGGGACAGAGGGACATTGCTCCAAATCAGGGACAGTCCCTCGAATTCAGGGACAGTTGGGAGCTATGCATGCTTCATGATGCTCTAGCTCTTCTTTTGGTTTGTAATACTGAAGTGGTTTTGGGCAGAGAGAACCTCCTTATTTTCTGCCTGGGACATAGATATTGCTTTTTTTTCTTTCTCTTGATGTCTTTTGGACAGGAGGTGAAGGAGCTGTATATTTTATGACCACAGTTGCATATTTTGAACAATTACAGACTTCAGAGCATCATATAGCCTATCCTTCATCTGCATCTGTCTATACAAATGTAATTGAATGGGGAGGACCCCTTTTATGATCATGTTCGCTACTGATCTATTTTCAGCTACTTTGCTTAGCAATGTCTAATAGCTTAGAGTCACATTTAAACACACAACTGAATGGATGAGTGGTTCATCCCCTCTCTCCCTCCCTCATCTGTTCAGAAGTGAAGTTTCAATTACAAAGGAGACACGTCTGAGAGAAAACAGTTTCTGCTCCGATCGTTCTTTAAAAAACTCCTTTTCTTTTTTTTAATAGTATATGGAAAGATTAAAATCCCTGCCAAGTTTTTAAAGCTGCCTATGCCTGGGTAGATTCACCTTCTCTATTTTTTTTTTCATAAACAGTTTATTGAATGTTTAAGGCAATACAGAAGAAAAAAGATTCCATGTACAATATACAGTTATAGGAGTAGGTAATAACAGAGAAGCGAACCCTGTCTAAACATAAAAGAAATCCTAAAATGCGGTGACGGTGTCTAATTGTAGGCACCCTGGGGGGTGGGCGGGTGGGGGGGGGGTACAGCCAAAAAGGAAGAGGGAAATGACCCTTATTAACAATGGCCTATAGGTTTGAACAAGAATGGTAAGACATCCTTTTCAATAACCATCACTTAAACCTGGTGTACATAAACAGCATATGTGGGGGTGATGTAACAAGGGTTGTAAGTAGTAAAACCATAGTTAGCAGGTGACTCAGATTTTTCCAGCCCCAACTATCCGTAACCAGCAGTGGCAGGTAAAGAGTAGGTAGTCTCCTCTACCCTCAGAGGTTTGGGAGGAATAGAAGAAAAGAAAAAAGTAAGGATGGGGAGGAGGATATGAGAGTAAGGCAAAGAGAGGGGGTGAGGACATCACCAACTGTCCTCTTCATCTTCCATTGAACAGAACATTGAGGGGCATCACGCCATTGGAGTGATACACGGTTGGCAACCATGGTTCGGAGTTATATTATCCAAAGGGGTTTAGATCAGCTACTCCATCTCCTCAATATGATTGATACAATGAAACCATTCTGTCATTGAAGGTGGGGATGTAGACCACCAATAAACTGGTATGCACATCCTAGCAGCGTTGATCATATCACCTTCTCTATTTATCCAATCAAAGTGTTAATAAACTTTCAAAAAATGAAAACTGTCTTCCTGAAAATGAAAACCGTAAAGTACTACTATGCGTTGCATACTAGCACATTATGTAAGACTTACCTTGAAATGAAGCCCTCCAATGGTGCACTGTCACCACTGCAGATGCTTCTATCTTCACCCAGTCTTCTTCCTGGATTCGAGGCACACAACTCTGAAGGAACAACATGGGTATGTCGTTTCTTCGGAGCACATGCGCCGGTGACTGCTCACTGGAATATCTCCTAAAAAAAGCCCCGGTGGAACTAGTGGCTGACAGACTACTGGGAATAAACGTTGGGTGAACGATGGGCTAAGAGAAACAATCATGGGGATAATGTGAATCTGTTGAGGTGGCTATGTTGTTGGTTATTATTATGGTCAAGATGCATGGAACTAACCCATATTGCAATGAAGACAATGTATGTAATACACTTCTGCAAAAAAAATACAATTTTGTTGGATATAAAAAAAGGAATATCTCCTAAACGGTGCTCTTTTAGGAGATATTCATTTTAGCTACAGGTAAACTTTATTATTAACTTACCTGTAGGTAAAAATCACATTCAGGAGCTTACTACCACTTTAACCACTGTCACCACTGGAAAATGCTAAATCTTATGCCCCGTACACACGGTCAGATTTTCCGACGGAAAATGTGTGATAGGACCTTGTTGTCGGAAATTCCGACCGTGTGTAGGCTCCATCACACATTTTCCATTGGATTTTCCGACACACAAAGTTTGAGAGCAGGCTATAAAATTTTCCGACAACAAAATCCGTTGTCGGAATTTCCGATCGTGTGTACACAAATCCGACGCACAAAGTGCCACGCATGCTCAGAATAAATAAAGAGATGAAAGCTATTGGCTACTGCCCCGTTTATAGTCCCGACGTACGTGTTTTACGTCACTGCGTTCAGAATGATCGGATTTTCCGACAACTTTGTGTGACCGTGTGTATGCAAGACAAGTTTGAGCCAACATCCGTCGGAAAAAATCCATGGATTTTGTTGTCGGAATGTCCGATCAATGTCCGACCGTGTGTACGGGGCATTAGAGTTGTCCCCAGAACATGAGGGCTTAATTTCCACTGGGAATGCCTCTTCCAGTTCCAGTTATGGAAGGAAGTGAAGGGAAATCTCTCAAATGGGACACTGACAGCAAAAAATAAACAGACAGGGGTTTTAATACTTTTCTAATCTGTAAAAAACAAATTTAAAGTTTCGCTTTACATACATTTAATGTGCTTGACATCAATGTATTTTATTAAATGTTAATTTGAAAAAAAAAAAAAGATGTATATATAACATTTAAAGCAGGACCAAACTCAATCAACATTAACTATTTTTAATCTTTATGCTGCTAGCATTAGTAAATAGATAGGAATAGAAAGGAAGGTACTGTATATTATATTTACTTATTTTAAACTTTTTTTTGTTTAATTTCTTCAGTTGCTTCCTGGTCTCTGGCCTAGGCCAAAATGATGTCAAACATCTCAGGAGTCTTCATGGGCATTTTTTTTTATTTTATCTCAAGGAGGGGAAGAGGGGCTTTCTCAGCTAAACACACCCTCCTGCTTGCATGCCTGAGCTAAGGGTAGATGGATTCTAGGAAGTAAATGCTGCATGAATCATCTGCCCTTACTCAAGATGGCTGCAACCAGAAATGCTAGAGAACTGTTTTTCAAAGAGATTTCTCAACAAAATAAAGCATAGAGAAAAGGCTGGATGGGGGAGTTTGTTTTGAATATTAAAAATTAATTAAATGGCATTTTCAGTTTGCGGTGCTCAGATACAGTTACCTTCCACTTCAAAAACAGTCTAAAAATTTAAAATAAAAAAAATCTCAAATTCGTTATAGCCTTACTATTAATATGTATTTGAAGGTAAAATAAACACTATTTGAAGTTTAAAAATGATTTATTTTAGACATACATGAACATGTTTTACTGCAAGTTGTAGAGGAGGGTTTTCAGCTAACATCCAGAAAATATCTTAAAATAGATCCATGGGTGTTTAGTGAGAAAAAAAATTACAATATGAACTATTTTAAAATTCGACCTGTAGAAATGTGAAAAAACATATGCACTCCCATCTGGTGCTGCTGCTTTAATAACCCACAAATTAACTGTGGTTTACCATAAAATAAAATGTATTATTTATATTAGTCTTGAGCAAATGTGTATGCACAGCTAAATGAGCAATTTATTAGATGGTATGTTTATATCACCATTTAACCTTCAGCCAAATCCATTTGGATGTTCTTATGGTACAGTATCTGGAAACAAGCATTGGGAAGCAGTACATACTCTCCCTGTGGCGGCTAACTTTCATAGGTATATCCCATAGTTTGTAGACACTATAACGTTCGCATAAACCAATCAATATATGCTTATTGGGACTTTTTTTTACCAAAAACATTTAGCAGAAAACATATTGGTCTAAATTTCTAAAGAAATTTGATTTATTTTTTTATTGGATATGTTTCATAGCAGAAAGTACAAAGTATTGTTTTTCAAAATTGTTGGTCTTTTTTTTGTTTATAGCACAAAAAAAAGTAAAGGCAGAGGTGATCAAATACCACCAAAAGAAAGCTCTACTTGTAGGAAAAAATTGACATACATTTTATCTGGGTACATTGTCGCACATCCGTGCAATTTTCAGTTAACCACTTCAGATCTGTGATCAGCGAGTCTATGAGACTCGCTGGATCACAGATCAGAGTAAGGGGTCGATCCCGACCCCTTACCACGTGATCAGCTGTCAGCCAATGACAGCTGATCATGTGATGTCAACAGAGCCGGTAATTGGCTATTTTTTCTTCTCGCACTGACAGCTTGAGGAGAAAAAAAAAAAAGATTACCGGCGGCCGTGAGAGGGACATCAGTCCCGATCACGGCGAGCTGCTGCAGATCCTCAGTGCCCACCTGTGCCCCATGCCAGTGCCATCTATGATTAGGCAACAGTGCCTACCAGTGCCCACCAGCGCCACCCATCAGTGCCCACAGTGCCAACCATCAGTGCCACCTATCAGTGCCCACAGTGCCACCTATCAGTGCCCACAATCAGTGCCTCAACAACAGCGCTGCACATCAGTGCCACCTATCAGTGCCCATCAGTGCCACCTATCAGTGCCCATCAGTGCCACCTATCAGTGCCCATCAATACCATCTATCAGTGGTACCTATCAGTGCCCATCAGTGCCACCCATCAGTGCCACCCATCCGTGCCACCCATCAGTGCCATCTTATCAGTGGCCATTAGTGCCGCCTTATCTGTGCCCATCAGTACACCCTTATCTGTCCCCATCAGTGCCGCCTTATCTGTGCCTATCAGTGCCGCCTTAACTGTGCCTATCCATGCCCATCAGTGCAGCCTATCAGTGGCCATCAGTGCAGCCTATCAGTGGCCACCAGTGCAGCCTCATCAGCGCATATCAATGAAGGAGAAAAATTACCTATTTGCAAAATTTTATAACAAACTACGAAACATGATTTTTAAAAAAAAAAAATTCCATCTTTTTTTGTTTGTTTAGCAAACAATAAAAATCCCAGCTGTGATTAAATACCACCAAAAGAAAGCTCTATTTGTGGGAAAAAATTGATAAAAATTTAATTTGGGTACAGTGTTGTATGACTGCGCAATTGTCATTCAAAATGCATCAGCGCTGAAAGCTGAAAATTGGTCTGGGCAGGAGGGGGATTTAAGTGCCCAGTAAGCAAGTGGTTAAATAATGCAGTTTACAAACACACAGAACTCTCACTGAAATACTGTAGCTCAGAGTTCAGGGAGAAAAAGCAGCACACATTACACATTGTTAGGCACACAGTTAACCCCTTGATTTTCCCTTGATATTAACCCCTTCCTAGCCAGTGTCATTAGTACAGTGTGGAGTATTATCACTGATCAATGTATTAGTGTCCCTCCCAGCCAGTGTCTGTTAGCGCCAGATTGCCCACCACACTATCATAGTCCCACTATAAGTCACTAATCACCGCCATTACTAGTACAGTGTCTGTATGGATCAGAAATTTGATTTTATTGGATATGTTTTATGACAGAAAGTTGAAAATATAGTTTTTATTTTTATTTTTAAATTTTTTTTTATTTTTATTATTTATATAATAAAAGAAAAAACTCAGTGGTGATCAATTACCACCGAAAGAAAGCTCTTTTGGTGTGAATAAAATTATATAAATGTAATTTTTATATAGTGATGCATGACCGAACATTTGTCAGTCAGTCACCTATCAGTGCCCATCAGTGCCCACCAGTGCCACCTATCAACGCCCATCAGTGCTGCATATCAGTGCCACCCATCAGTGCCATCTACCAGTGCCCCCTACCAGTGCCCATCAGTGCCGCCTATCAGTGCCCATCAGTGCCACCTCATTGGTGCCGCCTTACCAGTGCCCGTCAGTGCTGCCTTATTAGTGCCCATCAGTGAAGGAGAAAAACTTACTTATTTACACAATTTTATAACAGAAGCAAAGGAAAAACTTTTTTTTTTTTTTATTTTAGGTCTTTTTTTATTTGTTTAGCAAAAAATTAAAAACGCAGAAGTGATGAAATACCACCAAAAGAAAGCTCTATTTGTGGGAACAAAATGATAAAAATTCTGTTTGGGTAGAGTGTAGCATGAGCGCGCAATTGTCATTTAAACAGCGACAGCGCAGAAAGCTGAAAATTGGCTTGGGCAGGAAGGGGGGTGTAAGTGCCCTGTATTGAAGTAGTTAAGCAGAGCTGTGAGATTGGACAAAAGACAGGGTCTGTTATCAAGCAAAGGCGGACACTGATTGGCCAGCTGTGCGTTACCACCCCTATTCTTTTACTATGACATGGTCATCCTGTCTCTTTGGGTTTCAAGCCAGAAACAGCTGTATGCAGTTTGGAACAAATGGCTCTATAACATTAGACTATATTTGCACTATACACCAGATGTTCTGGATGTGCATCTGGCTGATGGGGCATAAAGGAGTGATTTGTATGGTTCTGCCCACTGTTCTTAAATGAGGAAGAATTCTCTTATTTCTGGGACTTGTGATGAAATGAGACCTGAGAATACCTTCTATTCTAAGAAGACTTAACCTACTGTAAGCCTAGGTTCACTTCGCATGTGATGTCTGTGTACTGCATTTTGCAAGCTGTTTTGGGATGTTGTTAATTTAAAATTGACACCCGCAGCAGATTGCATGAACGCCGTGTGATTTCAATGCAGTGCAGGAAACGCAGAGGATTTGCTGGGTTTACCACATAGCATATATGTGATCCGAGAAAAGAACGCAAAAGGATCTACTGGGTGAAAGTGGTAGAGGTTTTTTTTTTTTTCCTGATTTAGACAAGCTATGCCATGAACAGAGGGAGTCGTCACCTACAATATCCAATTTTTACCTTCCTGTGTGTATTTGAACATCAGAGGCACGGGCAACCAATAATCTGTCATTTGGTTAATTTGGGTGCAAAGAGAGCTTAGAAAAGATGAACTCATAAGTTGGCTGTTTCTTTTATGGAGAATCAATACAATTTTAAAGATTCTAACCACTTCAGCCCCGGACCATTTGGCTGGCAAAAGACCAGAGCATTTCTTGCGATTCGGCACTGCATCGCTTTAACTGACAATTGCGCGGTCGTGCGACGTGGCTCCCAAACAAAATTGACGTCCTTTTTTCCCCACAAATAGAGCTTTCTTTTGGTGGTATTTGATCACCTCTGCGGTTTTTAATTTTTGCGCTACAAACAAAAAAATAGCAACAATTTTGAAAAAAAAACATTATTTTTTACTTTTTGCTATAATAAATATCCCAAAAAAATATATAAAAAACATTTTTTTTCCTCAGTTTATGCCGATATGTATTCTTTTACATATTTCTGGTAAAAAAAATCGAAATAAGCGTTTATTGATTGGTTTGCGCAAAAGTTATAGCGTCTACAAAATAGGGGATAGTTTTATGGCATTTTTATTAATATTTTTGTTTTTTACTAGTAATGGCGGTGATCAGCGATTTTTATCATGACTACAACATTATGGCGGACAGATCGGACAGTTTTGGCGCTATTTTGGGACCATTCACATTTATACAGCGATCGGTGTGATTAAAAATGCATTGATTACTGTGTAAATGTGACTGGCAGTGAAGGGGTTAACCACTAGGGGGCACTGTAGGGGTTAAGTGTGTCCTAGGGAGTGATTCTAACTGTAGGGGGATGGGCTGTGTGTGACACGACACTGATCACTGCTCCCGATTACAGGGAGCTGTGATCAGTGTCCTGTCACTAGGCAGAACGGGGAAATGTTTGGTTACATCAGCATTTCCCCATTCTTCCTCTCCGTGAGACGATCGCGGGTGTCCCCAAAAGCCGCTTCTTAAAGGGCAACGTACAGGTACGTTATTATGCCTGTTCATGCCCTTCTGCCGACGTATAATGGCGTGAGCCAGTTGGCAAGCGGTTAAAGAGCAAGCAAAGAGTTGCGGACCCTATTTTTCTCTTTTTCGTTGGCTGCCCTTGACTTTTGTAACTTTACAGATAGCTTAGATATTAAGGGGTTGATTTACTAAATGTATAGACTGTATCAACAACAGGAAGAGGAGACAAGGGAGTCCCCAGAAAGCAAAAAAGGGGAATGGTCAACAACGGCTTATGGTACAAAAATGAAAAAAATGCTTTATTAAGGGTGGGGGGGTGGGGGTATTTACATATACAAAAAATTCCAAATATATGTAAGATACCCAATGTATCTAAATAACACAGTCCGTCTCACTACACTAAACCAAAATTAAAAACCATGCTGCAACATTGATGAATAAAACTGCAGAGCGTGCCTGCAGGCCAAATACGCATGCAGTGTCCATTTGAATCCAAAATTGTAGTGTATAGACTGTGCAGTTGCTCCAGAGCTTAGAAAATGAGGGGAATCTCTGCTGACTTCCATCACCCAATCATGTGCAAGCAAAATGCTGTTTTTTGGGGGGTTTTTTGCAAATGATTGGGTATTCTATTCAAAGTGAGGCTTTACCTCATTTACTAAGCTGTGGAGCAACTGCAAAGTGCACAGTCTCTTTGCCTTTAGTAAATCAGCCCCTTAATGTCTAGTAAAGAAACCATACTGCATTGTTAGAGTGCATGATACTTTCATAACCATTTTCACTGTCCTCTGCATGTTCAGCACCCATCCCTTTTTGTCAGATTTAATCTTCGCAGACTGCCAAATCTATCTGTTCCTGATCAGGTCACCTTCAGCCAAGAAGTGTTAGGTCGGCCAGAACTAAGTACAGCCAGCTTTAGTATATCAAAGAATATGAAACATTCTGGGCAGCACATCATTGAGTGTGAAGCTACGGAAATGTACTCTGACCAGGAGAGAGCTCCATTCCTTGGAGATGGGCATCATCAGCCTCCAGCCATTTGTGATCATGAAATCAAATATTGTTTTGTGTGCCAGGGAAGCGTTTTTCTCTAGTCTGGTCCTGTGACCTTCTAACTGGAATAGCCTGAGTTTCCCAAAGCATAACATAAGATTCTCCTTTTTATATCTGCAACATGTTAGGGCTCATTCAAAGATCTATGCATGCACGTAGATGTGCTTTTTGTTTAGTTTTAGGTCGGTGCAGGGCTTTTTTTTTCAGTGGGAACGTGGGGGAACGCAGTTCCGGCACCTCCAGAACTGAATGTATGTAATGGCAAGGGGTGCTGGGGTGTGCTGGAGGGTCTATTGATGCTGGCTGCTGAGGAATCTATTTTTGCTGGAGGGGATCTATTTTTGGTGAGGAAGGAGGTCTATTGTTGCTGGGGAGATCTTCTGTTGCTTGTTGAGGATGTGGGTGGGTCTTATGTTATGGCATACACCATACCTCCCAACTTTTTGAGATGGGAATGAGGGACACCTATCAGCAAAAGTATGTAGGCATAGGACACACCCCCTGCCACGCCCCCTTAAAGGAGAATTGTACCAAAAAACCAAGATTGGTTAAACCCACAAGTGCTTTTTTACCACTACTATTCCTTTATATTGGCTTTTGGAATTTACAAATGCAGCAATTTAGAAATCAGATGAAAGGTTTAGTGCTGGAAAACACTTTTTGATAGATAAAAAGTGCATTTTAACCACTTGCCGACCGCCGCACGACTATATACGTCGGCAGAATGGCACGGGCAGGCAAAAGGACATACAGGTACGTCCTTGCCTGCCCGCGGGTGGGGGGTCCGATCGGACCCCCCCCTGGTGCCTGCGGCGGTCAGCAAATCTCCCCCGGCGATCGGTGGTGAGGGGGAGGCCATCCATTCGTGGCCCCCCCCTCGCGATCGCTCTCAGCCAATGGGATCATTTCCCTGCCTCTGTATTGTAACAGAGGCAGAGGAAATGATGTCATCTCTCCTCGGCTCGGTATTTTCCGTTCCGGGCCGAGGAGAGAAGACTGTAATGTAAGTGCACAACACTACACACAGTAGAACATGCCAGGCACACAAATCACCCCGATCCCCCCCCCGATCGACCCCCGATCCCCCCCCAATCACCCCCCCCCCCTGTCACAAACTGACACCAAGCAGGTTTTTTTTTTTTTTTTTTCTGATTACTGTATTGGTGTCAGTTTGTGACAGTTACAGTGTTAGGGCAGTGAGTGTTAGGCCCCCTTTAGGTCTAGGGTACCCCCCTAACCCCCCCTAATAAAGTTTTAACCCCTTGATCACCCCCCGTCACCAGTGTCGCTAAGCGATCATTTTTCTGATCGCTGTATTAGTGTCGCTGGTGACGCTAGTTAGGGACGTAAATATTTAGGTTCGCCGTCAGCGTTTTATAGCGACAGGGACCCCCATATACTACCTAATAAATGTTTTAACCCCTTGATGGCCCCCTAGTTAACCCTTTCACCACTGATCACTGTATAACCGTTACGGGTGACGCTGGTTAGTTTGTTTATTTTTTATAGTGTCAGGGCACCCGCCGTTTATTACCGAATAAAAATTTAGCCCCCTGATCGCCCGGCGGTGATATGCGTCTCCCCAGGCAGCGTCAGATTAGCGCCAGTACCGCTAACACCCACGCACGCAGCATACACCTCCCTTAGTGGTATAGTATCTGAACGGATCAATATCTGATCCGATCAGATCTATACTAGCGTCCCCAGCAGTTTAGGGTTCCCAAAAACGCAGTGTTAGCGGGATCAGCCCAGATACCTGCTAGCACCTGCATTTTGCCCCTCCGCCCGGCTCGGCCCAGCCCACCCAAGTGCAGTATCGATCGATCACTGTCACTTACAAAACACTAAACGCATAACTGCAGCGTTCGCAGAGTCAGGCCTGATCCCTGCGATCGCTAACAGTTTTTTTGGTAGCGTTTTGGTGAAATGGCAAGCACCAGCCCCAGGCAGCGTCAGGTTAGTGCCAGTAGCGCTAACACCCACGCACCGTACACCTCCCTTAGTGGTATAGTATCTGAATGCATCAATATCTGATCTGATCCGATCTATACTAGCGTCCCCAGCAGTTTAGGGTTCCCAAAAACGCAGTGTTAGCGGGATCAACCCAGATACCTGCTAGCACCTGCGTTTTGCCCCTCCCCCCGGCCCAGCCCACCCAAGTGCAGTATCGATCGATCACTGTCACTTACAAAACACTAAACGCATAACTGCAGCGTTCGCAGAGTTAGGCCTGATCTCTGCGATCGCTAACAGTTTTTTTGGTAGCGTTTTGGTGAACTGGCAAGCACCAGCCCCAGGCAGCGTCAGCGGCCTAGTACACCCCAGTCGTAGTCAAACCAGCACTGCAGTAACACTTGGTGACGTGGCGAGTCCCATAAGTGCAGTTCAAGCTGGTGAGCTGGCAAGCACAAGTAGTGTCCCGCTGCCACCAAGAAGACAAACACAGACCCGTCGTGCCCATAATGCCCTTCCTGCTGCATTCGCCAATCCTAATTGGGAACCCACCACTTCTGCAGCGCCCGTACTTCCCCCATTCACATCCCCCAACCAAATGCAGTCGGCTGCATGAGAGGCATTTTTATGTCCTCCCGAGTACCCCTACCCAACGAACCCCCCCAAAAAAGATGTTGTGTCTGCGGCAAACGCGGATATAGGCGTGACACCCGCTATTATTGTCCCTCCTGTCCTGACAATCCTGGTCTTTGCATTGGTGAATGTTTTGAACGCTACCATTCACTAGTTGAGTATTAGCGTAGGGTACAGCATTGCACAGACTAGGCACACTTTCACAGGGTCTCCCAAGATGCCATCGCATTTTGAGAGACCCGAACCTGGAACCGGTTACAGTTATAAAAGTTACAGTTACAAAAAAAGTGTAAAAAAAAAAAAAAACACAAACAAAAATATAAAATAAAAAATAATAGTTGTCGTTTTATTGTTCTCTCTCTATTCTCTCTCTCTATTCTCTCTATTGTTCTGCTCTTTTTTACTGTATTCTATTCTGCAATGTTTTATTGTTATTATGTTTTATCATGTTTGCTTTTCAGGTCTGCAATTTGTTATACTTTATCGTTTACTGTGCTTTATTGTTAACCATTTTTTTGTCTTCAGGTACAGCATTCACGACTGAGTGGTTATACCAGAATGATGCCTGCAGGTTTAGGTATCATCTTGGTAGCAGTGGGAGAGAATGCCCCCCCCCCCCCCCACAGTCTTCCGTGTTTTTCTCTGGCTCTCCTGTCTCAACAGGGAACCTGAGAATGCAGCCGGTGATTCAGCCAGCTGACCATAGAGCTGATCAGAGACCAGAGTGGCTCCAAACATCTCTATGGCCTAAGAAACCGGAAGCTACGAGCATTTTATGACTTAGATTTCGCCGGATGTAAATAGCGCCATTGGGAAATTGGGGAAGCATTTTATCACACCGATCTTGGTGTGGTCAGATGCTTTGAGGGCAGAGGAGAAATCTAGGGTCTAATAGACCCCAATTTTTTCAAAAAAGAGTACCTGTCACTACCTATTGCTGTCATAGGGGATATTTACATTCCCTGAGATAACAATAAAAATGATTAAAAAAAAAAAAAAAAATGAAAGGAACAATACTCACCATGCCTCTCAGCAAATAGCTTGGGGTGTCTACTTTCCAAAATGGGGTCATTTGGGGGGGTTTGTGCCACCTGGGCATTCCATGACCTCCGAAACTGTGATAGGCAGTGAAGAGTGAAATCAAAAATGTACACCCTTAGAAATCCTGAAGGCGGTGATTGGTTTTCGGGGTCCCGTACGCGGCTAGGCTCCTAAAAAGTTCCACACATGTGGTATCCCCGTACTCAAGAGAAGCAGCAGAATGTATTTTGGGGTGCAATTCCACATATGCCCATGACCTGTGTGAGCAATATATCATTTAGTGACAACTTTGTGCAAAAAAAAAAAATTGTCACTTTCCCGCAACTTGTGTCAAAATATAAAATATTCCATGGACTCAACATGCCTCTCAGCAAATAGCTTGGGGTGTCTACTTTCCAAAATGGGGTCATTTGGGGGGGGTTTGTGCCATCTGGCCATTTTATGGCCTTCAAAACTGTGATAGGTAGTGAGGAGTAAAATCAAAAATGTATGCCCTTAGAAATCCTGAAGGCGGTGATTGGTTTTCGGGGCCCCGTATGCGGCTAGGCTCCCAAAAAGTCCCACACATGTGGTATCCCCATACTCAGGAGAAGCAGCTAAATGTATTTTGGGGTGCAATTCCACATATGCCCATGGCCTGTGTGAGCAATATATCATTTAGTGACAACTTTTTGTAATTTTTTTTTTTTTTTTTTTTGTCATTATTCAATCACTTGGGACAAAAAAAATGAATATTCGATGGGCTCAACATGCCTCTCAGCAATTTCCTTGGGTTGTCTACTTTCCAAAATGGGGTCATTTGTGGGGGTTTTGTACTGCCCTGCCATTTTAGCACCTCATGAAATGACATAGACAGTCATAAATTAAAGGCTGTGTAAATTACAGAAAATGTACCCTAGTTTGTAGGCGCTATAACTTTTGCGCAAACCAATAAATATACACTTATTGACATTTTTTTTACCAAAGACATGTGGCCAAATACATTTTGGCCTAAATGTATGACTAAAATTGAGTTTATTGGATTTTTTTTAGAACAAAAAGTAGAAAATATCATTTTTTTTCAAAATTTTCGATCTTTTTCCGTGTATAGCGCAAAAAATAAAAACGGCAGAGGTGATCAAATACCATCAAAAGAAAGCTCTATTTGTGGGAAGAAAAGGACGCAAATTTCGTTTGGGTACAGCATTGCATGACCGCGCAATTAGCAGTTAAAGCGACGCAGTGCCAAATTGTAAAAAGTGCTCTGGTCAGGAAGGGGGTAAATCCTTCCGGGGCTGAAGTGGTTAAAAACATCTATATAGATCAGACCAAAATGAGGGACAAATGAGGAGGAAAGAAGGACAGAGGGACATTGCTCCAAATCAGGGACAGTCCCTTGAAATCAGGGACAGTTGGGAGCTATGCATACACTGGTCTGGTGACACTGGGACTGGTGTGGCGACAATCAAGGACACTGTTGCTGGCTTACACTGGTGTGGTGACACTGGAATGGGTGTGGCAGCAATAAGGAAATCTGTTCCTGGCTGGACTGGTCTGGTGTGGTGGCAATGAGGAACACTGATTCTAGCTGCACTGGTCTGGCAACACTGTGGCTGATGTGGTGGTGATCAGAGAACTGTGACTGGCTGCACTATAAGGGCTCAGTCACATGTGAGGTTGGGAGGCAGTAAAACCTCACAGTTGAGCTGCAATTTTACTTGCAGCGGGAGCAGCAGGGGGTGTACACATGTTGTGGCTGCGATGCTTTGCTTTGCAGCAGTGGCAGGAATTATACTCTCTATGCGTCCGTCAATCGTGACCCATTCAAGTTAGTGGGGCTGCTTGTGTGTGGGCCAAGGGGTTACAGCAGGCTGTGAAGAGGCATCTAGAGTTTGGTCATCTGTAAAAAAACACTTATGCCCTGTACACACGACCGGTTTTACCGTCGGAATAAACTCTGAAGGTTTTTCCAACGGAGTTCCGGCGGAATTCCGCTCAAGCTGTCTTGCATACACACGGTCACACCAAATTCCGACCGTCCAGAACGCGGTGACGTACAACACGCATGACATGGCTAGAAAACGGAAGTTCAATAGCGAGTAGCCAATAGTTTCCGTCTCGTACTTGCTTCAGAGCATGCGTCGTTATTGGTCCACCGGAACAGCATACAGACGAGCGTTTTTTCCGATAGTAATTTGTTCCGTCGGAAAAATATAGAACGTGTTCTCTATCTAAGTTCGTTTGAATTTTCGACAGAAAAAGTCCAATGAGGCATACACACGGTCGGAACATACGATGAAAAGCTCCCATTGGACTCTTTTTGTTGGAAATTCCGCTCGTGTTTACTCGGCATTACAGACTTCTCATAGTCAAGACAATATTTTTTGCCCATTTTATGTGCCAGAAATTCTTCTTCCTCCATCCTGGCCCTGTGCTCTCCAGACTGAAACTGTCTAAACAGAGCAGATCAGATTCTCCTTTGATGTCTTCAAGACCAGGTAAAAGTAATAGAGGGCTTTCAAAATAAAAAATATCAAAAACTAAATAGAATAAAAGAGGGCATCCACATTGGTGTCTATGGGCGATATAGGTAGTTCTTCCAAATATATCTTTACACACCTCCCAACTTTCTGAGATGGGAATGAGGGACGCCTATTAGCAAAAGTATGTAGGCATAGGACACGCCCCCTGCCACGCCCCCCTTGAAAGGAGAATTGTATTAAGAAAAATGATTGGTTAAACCCACAAGTGCTTTTTACCACTACTATTCCTTTATATTGGCTTTTGGAATCTACAAATGCAGCAATTTAGAATTTGGATGAAAGGTTTAGTGCTGGAAAACACTTGGAAAGATAAAAAGTGTATTTTATATACAACTATATGGATCAGACCAAAATGAGGGACAAATGAGGAGGAAAGAGGGACATTTGGGTTGATTTATTAAAGGAAAATCCACTCTGCACTACAAGTGCACTTGGAAGTTCAGTCGCTGTAGATCTGAGGGGAAGATCTGAAATGAGGGGAAGCTCTGTTGATTTTATCATCCAATCAAGTGCAAGCTAAAATGCTGTTTTTTATTTTCCTTGCATGTCCCCCTCGGATCTACAGCGACTGCACTTCCAAGTGCACTTGTAGCGCAAAGTGGATTTGCCTTTAGTAAATCAACCCCAAAGTTCCAAATCAGGGACAGTTGGGAGCTATGTCTTTAGGCCTAAGGCATACCTCCCAACGTTTTTGAGATCGGAATGAGGGATACCTATCAGCAAAAATATGCCGGCATAGGACACACCCCTTGCCACACCCCCTTAAAGGAGAATTGTACAAAAAAAAACAAGATTGGTTAAACCCACAAATGCTTTTTTTACCACTACTATTCCATTATATTGGCTTTTGGAATTTACAAATGCAGCAATTTAGAAATCAGATGAAAGGTTTAGCGCTGGAAAACACTTTTTGATAGATAAAAAGTGCATTTTATATACAACTATATAGATCAGACCAAAATGAGGGAGAAATGATGAGGAATGAGGGACAGAGGGACATTGCTCCAAATCAGGGACAGTCCCTCGAAATCAGGGACAGTTGGGAGCTATGCCTAAGGCTCTGTTTTATGAAAAAGCTCTGATGCATCTTTTTCTTTAGTAATTCAATCCTCTTTAGAATGCAGTCTCTAAGATTTTTTTTCTGCCAGTTATAATATGTTAGCACGATGTAAACTGAAATGACCATTTCTGGCTATCACAGCTTGTAAGGGAAGAGCTCAGAGACGTGTTGTTAGAAGAATTCGGTTTGAGAACATTCTGCAGGACAGCAAGAAATCAGAAAACATTCTACCCGGAGGCTGTGGAGGACTGAAGTCAGTATGAGCACCTACCCACCATAAAAACCCTGACCAATCCGTCAGCCTACGCATATTGCCGAGCATTCAGAATAATTGCTTAACCTAATATATGCTGTTCTGCTACTGAGACAGCAACTTTTAGACATCTACAGCAGACAATACATTTCATGCTTACAACTTGGTGAAGTAGCCATTTCATTGCTTCTGTTAATCAGTTTTGGAAAGCTATGAGAAATTATAGGGGCAGGCTGTTTGAAAATGTTACTCTGTGGGCCATCCCTGGCCTTAACCACTTCAGCCCCCCGGAAGATTTGACTTCTGAATGACCGGGCCATTTTTTGCGATTCGGCACTGAGTCGCTTTAACTGACAATTGCGCGGTCATGCGACGTTGCACCCAAACAAAATTGACGTCCTTTTTTCCCCATAAATAGAGCTTTCTTTTGGTGGTATTTGATCACCTCTGTGGTTTTTATTTTTTGCGCTATAAACAAAAAGAGAGCGACAATTTTGAAAAAAAACACATTATTTTTTACTGTTTGCTATAATAAATATCCCCCAAAAATATATAAAAATTTTTTTTTTTCCTTAGTTTAGGCCGATATGTATTCTTCTACATATTTTTGGTAAAAAAATTTGCAATAAGCGTATATTGATTGGTTTGTTATAGTGTCTATAAAATAGGGAATAATTTTATGGTATTTTTATTATTATTTTTTTTTATTCGTAATGGCCGCGATCTGCGATTTTTATTGTGACTGCGACTTTATGGCGGACACATCAGACACTTTTGACACTATTTTGGGACCATTGTCATATATACAGCAATCAGTGCTATAAAAATGCACTGTTTACTGTGTAAATGACACTGGCAGAGAAGGGGCTAAACAACTAGGGAGCGATGTGTGTCCTAGGGAGTGATTCTAACTGTAGGGGGGAGGGGCTACAAGTGACATTACAGCGATTACTGCTCTCGATGACAGGGACCAGTAGATCTCTGTCCAGTCACTAGGCAGAACGGGGAATGCCTTGTTTACATAGGCATCTCCCCGTTCGGCCTCTCCGTGAGACGATCGCGGGCACCCAACGTAAATGGAGTCCGCGGGACCCACGGGCGCGCTCACAGAGCATGCGGCGGAGTCACGTGCGCGCCGGCACGGCGGCAAATTCAAAGGGACGTACGGGTACGCCCATTTGCTCAGCCGTGCTATTCTGCCGGCGTAAATGTACATGCGGCGGTCGGCAAGCGGTTAAACCAGAAGGCCCGCAAGAATTACAAGATAAAATGAATTCGTTCTTTAAAAAATAAAATAATAGAACCAGCTTTTGCTGCAGTATACAGCTTTAATACATAGATTTCCCCCTCGGTACATTTTTTTTTGTACTTTAGTCTGATGACCAGCAAATTTCACCCCACTTCCACCTGAGCCCAGGTTGCCCTGGACTGGACCTGCCCCCAGCCTGTGACTGGTCAGTGAATGGAGAAACAGCACAGCGATGAGCTCATCTCTCTGCTTTCCCCTCCTATCAGCATGCGCCTTGTCAGAAGATTGGCTCCTTGAACTGCCTTTCACATTTCTTTCTTGCTATTGTTGCTGGCTGCAGGAATAGGTTTGCGCAGCTTATTGCATTAGGGTGTGCACCCCAAAGCTCAAACACTCACGCCTTTCTCTGCAGCCTCAGCTGAATAAATAGGAAGTGCTCTGTGCTGAGCGGCTTCCTGTTCAGTCACAAACTGAAGCATAACAAACTCTTCAGTTCTGATTGAACACAGCGAGTGAGTGTGTGCACTAGAGCTGCACGATTAATCGTTAAGAATCGTTATCACGATTTTTTCCCCCCTTGCGATCTTGACAAAATATCTCCTGATTTTTTCTGTGCAGAGAATTCTCTCTGCTCTGCTGAAGCCGACAGCCATCAAAAGAAAGGGAAAAAAAAAACGGGCAGTCTGCCAAGAATCACAACATTCTTTAGCAGTGGGTTTTTTTACTCACCTCTAAATGCCTGTTGCTAGGTGGTCCCTCATAGTCTGCCTCTTCCAGTGCCTGGGCTGGTGACATCACTTCCATCTCGGCACAGGAAGGGCTCAGCTCTGCTCCCTCCCTCCTGTCAATCATCTGGGACCCATTACAGGTCCCAGGTGACTGAGCGGCCAATCACGGCGCTCTGCGCCGCTCGCGCATGCGCAGTGGGTGCCAGGTTGTGAAGCCACAGCCCGGCACCCACAGTTGCAATGCCGGCGCCGCCGAACGGAGGGGGAGACGAGCGGGGCTTCAATCCCCCGCATCACTGGACCCAGGGACAGGTAAGTGTCCAATTAAAAGTCAGCAGCTGTAGTATTTGTAGCTGCTGACTTTTAATTTGTTTTTTTTTCCTCTTTAAGTATAAACATTGTAACAATTTGTCCTTTAGATCAAAGGAATAGACATTGGTGTGTAAATGAGGGAAGTTTAATCACTTAAACACTAAACCTTTTTCTGATATTTGTTGGTTTCAAGTTAAAATCATTTTTTTTTTTTTTTGATAGAAAATTACTTAGGACCCCCAAACATTATATATATTTTTTTTAGTAGAGACCCTAGAGAATAAAATGGTGGTTGCAATATTTTATGTCACACTGTATTTGCACAGCAGTAGTTCAAATGCAATTTTTTGGGAAAAAATTACACTTTAATGAATAATAAAAAAAACTAACCAGTAAAGTTAGCTCAATTTTTTTTTTTGTATAATGTGAAAGATTTTACGCCGAGAGAATCGTGAGAGAATTGTGATCTTTTTATTCTGAGCAAAAAAATCGTGATTATCATTTTGGCCAGAATTGTGCAGCTCTACTGTTCACTGTGTTTATTTAGAAAAGGAAGGGACTGGTAAATGACATATTGATAAGCCCCTTCTCCCACTCTCCATCCTGAAACACCCCCCCCCTCCTCCCGCAGCTGGGGAGGAGGAGGGGGGGAGAGGAAAGCCAGCAGCACTGCGGTGGGGGGGGGGGGGGGAGCAACACGAGTGGAAGCCTGAGCAGTAGGAGGAATCAGCACCACACAGAGTGATTAGGGTGTGCCCAGGCACACCTGGCACACCCGCCGCACAGGCCTATGGCTGAGGGGCATCCATTTTATAGCCTTTACATACAAATTACTTAGCACCACAAAATAATACTTAGATCTGTATTCTCTAAAAGGGGCAGTGCTAGGGGGAGGGTAGAGGGCAGAGACAGGACACAGTGGATTTGATTTACTAAAGGCAAATATCTGTGCACTTACAAAGTGCAGTTGCACTTTGTGAGTGCAATTGCTCCAGAGCTTAGTAAATGAGCAGAAGTTCTGCTGACTACCATCATCCAATCATGTGCAAGCAAAAATGCATTTTTAATTTTTTTTTACCTTGCACGTGATTGGGTATTCTTTGCCAAGTGAAGTTTTACCTCATTTACTAAGCTCTGGAGCAACTACACTTGTAGAGTGCAACTGCAATCTAAATCAACCCCCAGTGCTCAGTGTAGAGTGCAAGTAAATGAACCCCAATACTCAGAGGTGGGTAGGGGGCAGAGGCAAGGGGTGCCTCGGTGGGGGGGGTGGGGGGGTGGATCTGCTCACCCAAACTTACGTTCTTGCTCCAACAGCCCGGTGTACATTTTACTCACTGATTTGCATGCAAATTTGTTTGCATGGCCAGCCAGTCACATTCATTTTTTCCCCAAGCACCACTGTAATTTGCAGGAAATATATGAAGCCAAGCTGGTAATTAACTCACCAAAGCAAGCGTACTTTGCGTGGAGTAGGCCTTTAATGTAGGCAATCCAGATGATTTACAGTATTGCTTGTAAAATACTACCAGAGCCACTGTTAAATGTTGTAAACTGTTAAATCTTTACTTATCTACAGCAATAAGTCATGTAGGACACCATTATTGAATTTTAGATGCAGTGTAATATAAATGGCACAAATGAGAGGCTAAAAAAAGAAAATCATATAGAGTACAGGGGCCTACAAACAGAATACCAAATGACTGCACGGTGGAATATTTTACTATAACTGCTTCTCCTGTCTTTTTTTATTTAATAGTGAGGGTCCATCACAATTCTAAATTACTAGCAGTGTGTTGCCGTGGCAACCTTTTTTTAATTTATTTTTTTGGACCCAAGAATTAGCTAGGAAACCTTCATTTTTTTTTTTAACCACACACATTTTTTCCTGGACTAAATGTTAGCTATTTATCATCCAAATACTTTCCCAGAGGCTGCAAAAGCCAGATATGCACTTGGCAGGGGCAGACAGGAAAAAAAAAAAGACCTTGTGTAACAAATAGAAGGCGAGGAAAATGTCTGTTACACGGAAGCCAATCATGTGCATCCTTTCATCCTTCTAGTGCAAGTCAGAGAATGACAGGAAGCATCTGACTGGTTGCCACTGGTAAGCTATACTACATCATTTTTTCTGTTTTGTTTTGTTTTTCTTCCCCCGTCATTGATGGTAGGCTTTATGCACATTTTTGGTATGTAATGCACTTATAACAGATACACGATTGCACATAAGCTAGGAAGGGATTACATTCTCTTTTACAGGTCTTCCCCTATCATTGTTGGTAGGTTCCATGCACATTTTTAGTAAGGTAGTAGTAATATTTTTTTTTTTTGGATTGTGCCCCTCTTTTGCCTCCACCTCCTCCCCTTCCCTCTCCCCTCTCCCCCCCCCCTTTTTTTTTTTCTTGGGAAGTTTTAGGTTGGTTATTTTTTGTTTTTGTTTTGGATTGTGCCCCTCTTTTGCCTCCACCTCCTCCCCTTCCCTCTCCCCCCCCTTTTTTTCTTGTTGAGTTTTAGGTTGGTTGGTTGGTTTTTTTTTGGATTGTGCCCCTCTTTTGCCTCCGCCTCCTCCCCTTCCCTCCCCCCCCCCTTTTTTTTTCTTGGGGAGTTTTAGGTTGGTTGTTTTTTTTTTTTTTTTTTTTGGATGAGGTGGGGATGGTGGATTCTAAATATTGTATAGAAGGGTTTACAGGCATACCCCACTTTTAGGTACACAATGGGGTTTATTTACTAGAGCTGGAAAGTGCAAAATCAGGCTCACTTCTGCATAGAAACCAATGAGCTTCCAGGTTGTATTACTAAAGCTTAATTGAACAAGCTGGGGTTAGAAGCTCATTGGTTTCTATGCAGAAGTGAGCCTGATTTTGCACTTTCCAGCTCTAGTAAATAAACCCCCCATTGTGTACTTAAAAGTGGGCTATGCCTGGTATTAAATAAACAATATAATTGAGTAAAGTGATTTAAGGTAGAAGAGCAAAGATAAAAGTGTATATATACAGTCTACTCTTTATTTTTTTTCTTTGTTTTTACATATCTTTTTGTACAGTATTGTAAACACACACATCCCTGTACTGACAGGGGAGAAGAGACACATCTGCTGTTTGTAGTAATTACGAACAGCGATATGTCTTCTACCCCAGTCAGTCCCATCCACCCCCCCCCTACAGTAAGAAAACACACACGAGGGAACACATTTAACCCCTTGATCGCCCCCTAGTGTTAACCCCTTCCCTGCCAGTAACATTTACACAGTAATCAGTGCATTTTTATAGCTCTGATCGCTGTATAAATGTCAATGGTCCCAAAAATGTGTCAAAAGTGTCTGATCTGTCCGCCGCAATGTCAAAGTACCGCTAAAAATTGCAGATTACCACCATTGCTAGTGAAAAAAAATAAGAAAAATGCCAGAAAAATGGCATAAATCTATCCCGTATTTTGTAGACGCTATAACTTTTGTGCAAACCAATCAATATACGCTTATTGTGATTTTTTTTTTTACCAAAAATATGTAGAAGAATACATATCGGCCTAAACTGATTAAGAAATGTGTTTTTTAAAAACATGTTTGGGGATATTTATTATAGCAAAAAGTAAAAAAATATTGTTTTTTTTTTTAAATTGTCGCTCTTTTTTTGTTTATAGCGCAAAAAATAAAAACTGCAGAGGTGATCAAATACCACCAAAAGAAAGCTCTATGTGTGGGAAAAAAAGGACGTCAATTTTGTTTGGGTACAGCGTCGCACGACCGTGCAATTGTCAGTTAAAGCGACGCAGTGCCGTATGGCAAATAACGGCCTGGTCATTAAGGGGGCAAATCTTCTGGTCTGTAAGTGGTTAAATGAGGATGACTTCATCCAGGTAATATTTTTAATTGTGTCAATGAATACATGTACCTTATTCCTATGTATAACTTGTATCTATATATGTACATAGAGACAGCCATATTTGCTTACTGTAGGCCGGTTCACACTGGAATGCACACAATTGAGTGTGTTTTGTGCTTTTCTGCATAGAATATTGAAATAAATGGGCTGCCAATTACACAGGAATGCGAAAAAAGTATAGCAGACGCAACTTTTAAAAACATGTTGTACCAAACCGCATGGTACTGCAGGTCCATGTGTTTTGATGGTCACAACGTTCACATTTTTTTTCAAACAATTATTTGCCCCTGCGCACATCTAAGGGCAACACGTTTCTGTGCAATGTGGGAATTGCGCACAGAAATGCCACGATTAGTGTAAATGGGCCCTTCAAGCGAATTTAAACATTTGCAAAAAATAAAATTAAAATGGGAGCCCAAGAACTTTTAGCCATAACGTGCTAGTATGCACCACATTTTATCACATTATGGCAGACTTGCCTTGCAAGCAATCCCCTCCACCACTGCGGTGTCAGTGCTCCTATCCTTTAAGGGTGCTTTCATCTTCTCCTATGCATGGGAGTTTAGTCATCTTGGCACAGAGCCATGCCAGAAATGTATGCTGAGCTGTGCATGCGCAGCCCAGTGTAATCAAGTATTGACAGCAGTGGCGGCTGGTGCTCCAAATTTTTTGGGGGGAGCAAAACATTTTTGAAAAAAAATCATCACCTGCAGCCACTGTGCCATCAAACGCTGCCACTGTGCCCACAAACGCTGCCACTGTGCCCTCAAATGCTGCCACTGTGCTCATCAAACGCTGCCACTGTGCCCATCAAACGCTACCACTGTGCCAAACGCTGCCACTGTGCCATCAAACAATGCCGCTGTGCCCTCAATTGCTGCCACTGTGCCATCAATTGCAGCCACTGTGCCATCAAACGCCGCCACTGTGCCCAAACGCTGCCATTGTGCCATCAAATGCTGCCACTGTGCCCACCATATGCTGCCAGTGTGCCAATCAAATGCTGACACCCCACTCACGCCCCTCGTGGATAGATCGCGGGACACCCCACTCACACACCCCCCACGCGCGGATGGATCGCGGGACACCCCGTGCAGGAGGACTGGTGTTTACCGAGTGTCCTCTTCTCCGGCGTCTCCTCTCCAGTCAGCTTCCTCCGCTCTGTCCCACTTCTGCCAAAGCGATGAGCATCCAATAGGGACGCCTGGCGCTTTGGCTCTCTGACCTGCCTCCAGATTGGCGGGGAGGCAATGTGGTGTGAAAATAGTGGATATTCATTCGCTATGGTCACACAATTGGGTGAGATCAGGGCGCACTCTCTGCGCCCCGAGCCCACCCTTTTTTGAAGCCTATTAGAGCCTCTGGCTCTAATCAGGTGCTTCAAACAAATACACACCCCCTCCTGCCCCCGCCATAGGAGTCCATGTGTCCAGTGTCCTGAAAGGAGCCGGGTGCATGGATAGGGAGGCGGCAGCAAGGACGGGGGGGTGGCGCCCGTGCGCCCACAATGCATGGGCCGCCACTGATTGACAGGCAGGGAGAAGGGAAAAACCCCACTTGTCAGTCTTTTCTTTTAATATTCAGGTTTAATTCTGCTTTAGTGTAGTCTAAAGAAATAGGGGATTGGCGCTGTTCACTGATAGAGAATGATAATGAATAAATCAATAAACTATACAAACTGCTAACAAAAGGAAAACATAACCCCTCAATGTTGGGTGGATAAAACGTGTAACACAATGTAAATAATTGTTAAAAAATGGATATATGTGCTAAGAATGGTCAAAGGATGTGCAGAATACCTAAGTTGCAAAAGTTGTTATCACAAAATAAAATTGGTAAATAAAACACCAAGCATTAACAAAGGTGAATGATCAATCAGGTGTATATAAAAAAAAAAAAAAAAATGTATGTGTGCAATGAAAGATATGAGTGGATATACCTAAAAAAGAGGGCAAAACACCGTGTTGCCCACTGGAAATAAATATGTGTACTGGTAAAGCTGAATCGTGTTGGAAAATTTATATGTGAAAAAATGTAAGAATATATATAAAAAATGTGGAAATATGTATAATAATCGGCATGTGATGTGCAGACAATCTAAGTGCACAAAAAACAAAAAGGTGAAAAAACCAAAAAGAAAATGAGAGTCCAAGCAACCAGATCAATTATTAAAAAATATATAAAAAGTTATTATATCCGTGAATAAAAAACAGTTCTTATGCAGCCAGCTGATATATCTTCAAAGGTTGCGGATAGGTCTGTCCCAATGAGTATATGTTGTCCCGTGTGGAGTCCCCTCTAGTGCCCCCACTCACCAGAGTGCCCAACCCCTGCAGGGGTAATGAGCATGTAGATGATCCGATGATCCAAGCGGTTGGTGTCCCCTTCACCACCTAATTTCCACCTGTGTCACCCGATCACTTTAACCGCTTCAGCCTCGGAAGATTTTACGCCCTTCCTGACCGGAGCACTTTTTGCGATCCGGCACTGCGTCGTTTTAATTGACAATTGCGCCGTCGTGCACCGCTGCACCCAAACAAAATTTGACGTCCTTTTTTCCCCACAAATAGAGTCTTCTTTTGGTGGTATTTGATCACCTCTTTTTAGTTTTTGCGCTGGTCTGTGTATCAGCCTCTTCTTTTGGTGGTATTTGATCACCTCTTTTTAGTTTTTGCGCTGGTCTGTGTATCAGCCTTGAGCTTCAGCCCTCAAGGCTGATACACAGACCAGCGCAAAAACTAAAAAGAGGTGATCAAATACCACCAAAAGAAGACTCTATTTGTGGGGAAAAAAGGACGTCAAATTTTGTTTGGGTGCAGCGGTGCACGACGGCGCAATTGTCAATTAAAACGACGCAGTGCCGGATCGCAAAAAGTGCTCCGGTCAGGAAGGGCGTAAAATCTTCCGAGGCTGAAGCGGTTAAAGTGATCGGGTGACACAGGTGGAAATTAGGTGGTGAAGGGGACACCAACCGCTTGGATCATCGGATCATCTACATGCTCATTACCCCTGCAGGGGTTGGGCACTCTGGTGAGTGGGGGCACTAGAGGGGACTCCACACGGGACAACATATACTCATTGGGACAGACCTATCCGCAACCTTTGAAGATATATCAGCTGGCTGCATAAGAACTGTTTTTTATTCACGGATATAATAACTTTTTATATATTTTTTAATAATTGATCTGGTTGCTTGGACTCTCATTTTCTTTTTGGTTTTTTCACCTTTTTGTTTTTTGTGCACTTAGATTGTCTGCACATCACATGCCGATTATTATACATATTTCCACATTTTTTATATATATTCTTACATTTTTTCACATATAAATTTTCCAACACGATTCAGCTTTACCAGTACACATATTTATTTCCAGTGGGCAACACGGTGTTTTGCCCTCTTTTTTAATTATATCCACTCATATCTTTCATTGCACACATACATTTTTTTTTTTTTTTTTTTTTATATACACCTGATTGATCATTCACCTTTGTTAATGCTTGGTGTTTTATTTACCAATTTTATTTTGTGATAACAACTTTTGCAACTTAGGTATTCTGCACATCCTTTGACCATTCTTAGCACATATATCCATTTTTTAACAATTATTTACATTGTGTTACACGTTTTATCCACCCAACATTGAGGGGTTATGTTTTCCTTTTGTTAGCAGTTTGTATAGTTTATTGATTTATTCATTATCATTCTCTATCAGTGAACAGCGCCAATCCCCTATTTCTTTAGACTACACTATTATTGGATTGCACCATTGGTGCTTTCTCTTTTAGGGGGGCTGCAGTTCGGTTATAAGCCCGTCCTAAGCGCGGAACACCATTATATACATTTCTGATTAATTCTGCTTTAACCACTTTAGCTCCGGAAGGTTTTACCCCCTTAATGACCAGGCCATTTTTTGTGATACGACACTGCGTTATTTTTACCTTGACAAAACCCAACAATGTCACAACTTCTAAGTGAATCAATAGCACCAACTTTCCTTTTAGAGCTTAAAATGGCTCTTTGCCTGCTTTTGTGTATGGGCGATGGGCATTTTCTTACTGCGCAGGAATCTGGCAAGTCAGCTGCTGTCCAAAAAAAAAGACGACTGGCAAAATGGCATCAAGAGGCTTCCCTTCCTTCATTTAATAACTAAGAAACCCTTGTATATTGCTAAGTGGACGGACAGCGGAGACCCTTAAGCTTTTCTAATTTGTACTTCATCCCCCATGCCGTTAATTAAAAGGGTTCCGAAATAAACAGTGTACAAGCACTTAATGATTTACTTGTGTGTAGAGCATTGAAAACTGCCACCTGGAACCTTTTGGGGCCCATTTACATTTTTTGCTTTGCGTTAATGCCCTTAAAAAAAACACACATGCAGGAAAAAAAACAAACAAACAAATAAACAGAAAACAAACACGTTAATGGTAAGAGAAATGAATGATGCTTTCTGTTTCTAAATAAATAAAAAAAAAGAAGATGACTCTCCCATAATGCTTTGCTCATAAATTCACTGTACCACTTTGCAATCGCCTCCCTGGAAGGCACAGATCATCTTTCAGTCATAATGTGCACAGTGAACCTTATATAATGCTAAAAATAAACACTGAGCGAGGACTAAATCAGGTTCGCTGAGCTATAATTGTTAATTTACTTCATTTTAATGGCACTGTAGTAAAGCAAGAGCTTGCATTAACCTCTTTTTACGTCCTCAAAAGGTACAAAACGGCTTGTCATAAAAATGAGTTAATGCATCAGGCTGACAATACCCGTTTATATGTGAGTGTCAGTTTATAGAATGACTTGCTACATAGTTTACATTCCTTTCATTCCAAAATCTTTTTGTATGTCTCCGATTTTAAATGATCCATGCCGTGTGTTTTTTCTTAACCACTTCAGGCCTGGAAGATTTGGCTACTGAATGACCGGGCCATTTTTTGCGATTCGGCACTGCGTCGCTTTAACTGACAATTGCGCGGTAGTGCGACGCCATACCCAAACAAAATTGACGTCCTTTTTTTCCCACAAATAGAGCTTTCTTTTAGTGGTTTTTATTTTTTGCGCTATAAACAAAAGAAGAGTGACAATTTTGAAAAAAAACACAATATTTTGTACTTTTTGCTATAATAAACAGTGCTTTTTTTCTCAGCGAATAGGTACAGGAACTACCCCCTTCTGAGCCACTTCTTGCCTCCGCCCCCTACCCACCTCAGAACACCACTCAATGCTTCCACCCCTTACCCACCTCAGAACACCGCTCAATGGTTCCACCCCCTACCCACCTCAGAACACCACTCAATGCTTCCACCCCCTACCCACCTCAGAACACCACTCAATGCTTCCACCCCCTACCCACCTCAGAACACCGCTCAATGGTTCTACCCCCTACCCACCTCAGAACACCGCTCAATGGTTCCACCCCCTACCCACCTCAGAACACCGCTCAATGGTTCCACCCCCTACCCACCTCAGAACACCGCTCAATGGTTCCACCCCCTACCCACCTCAGAACACCACTCAATGGTTCCACCTCCTACCCACCTCAGAACACCACTCAGTGGTTCCACCTCCTACCCACTTCAGAACACCGCTCAATGGTTCCACCTCCTACCCACCTCAGAACACCGCTCAATGGTTCCACCTCCTACCCACCTCAGAACACCGCTCAATGGTTCCACCCCCTACCTACCTCAGAACACCGCTCAATGGTTCCACCTCCTACCCACCTCAGAACACCACTCAATGGTTCCACCCCCTACCCACCTCAGAACACCACTCAATGGTTCCACCTCCTACCCACCTCAGAACACCGCTCAATGGTTCCACCTCCTACCCACCTCAGAACACCGCTCAATGGTTCCACCCCCTACCCACCTCAGAACACCGCTCAATGGTTCCACCTCCTACCCACCTCAGAACACCGCTCAATGGTTCCACCCCCTACCCACCTCAGAACACAGCTCAATGGTTCCACCCCCTACCCACCTCAGAACACCACTCAATGGTTCCACCTCCTACCCACCTCAGAACACCACTCAATGGTTCCACCTCCTACCCACCTCAGAACACCGCTCAATGGTTCCACCTCCTACCCACCTCAGAACACCGCTCAATGGTTCCACCTCCTACCCACCTCAGAACACCGCTCAATGCTTCCACCCCCTACCCGCCTCAGAACACCGCTCAATGCTTCCACCCCCTACCCACCTCAGAACACTGCTCAATGGTTCCACCCTTACCCACCTCAGAACACCGCTCAATGGTTCCACCCCCTACCCACCCCAGAACACCGCTCAATGATTCCATCCCCCTACCCACCTCAGAACACCGCTCAATGCTTCCACCCCCTACCCATCTCCAAGTAATGCCCCTTTTAGAAAATACAGAACCAAATATCATTTTGTGGTGCTAAGTAATTTGTATATAATTTGTTGATGATAACAAGAAAGGCAGTTAAATAGGTCCCCTGTAGCAACAATGAACACCCCCAGCAGCAACAGATCCCCCCAGCAACAATAGACACCCAATAGCCAGCAGTCAGCAACAATAGACCCCTCCCTTAACAGTAGATACATCCCAGGAAGGATTGTCCCCCAGCAACATATGATAGATCCTCTCCAGCAACAAGAGATTCCCCAGCAGCCAGCAACAATAAACCCTCCACACCCCAGCACCCTTTGCCATTAAACACATTCAGTGCTGGAGGTGCCGAAACTGCGTTCCCCTCGCGTTCCCACTGAAAAAAAGCCCTGATACTAAATATCCCCATTTTAAAAAAAAAAAAAGCAAATTTTTTCTCAGTTTAGGCCAATATGTATTCTTCTACATATTTTTGGTAATAAAAATCGCAATAAGCGTATATTCATTGGCTTGCGCAAATGTTATAGCATCTACAAAATAGGGGATATATTTATAGAATTGTTATTATTATTTTTTTTTTTTACTAGTAATGGCGGCGATCTGCGATTTTTATCAGGACTGCGACATTATGGCGGACACATCGGACACTTTTGACACATTTTTGAGACCATTGGCATTTATACAGTGATCAGTGCTATAAAAAATTCACTGATTACTGTAAAAATGTCACTGGTAGGGAACGGGTTAACACTAGGGGGCGATTAAGGGGTTAATTGTGTTCCCTGTGTGTGTTTCTAACTGTGGGGGGGGGGACTGACCTAGAGGGGATGACAAATCGTGATTCCTATCTATTAGGGATTCACAATCTGTCACTCCTCACAGAACAGAACAGGAATTTGTGTGTTTACACACACATGTCCCTGTTCTGCCTCTTGTGCTCGGCCACGAGCATCGGCACCCCTACGGCTCGCGAGATCGTGCTGACCTGCCACAGATAATGATGACCGCCCCCACCCACCCCCATAAAAAAAGCTGTATTACCTGTTGATTGGGGAGCCATATCGGCAGAAGGAGAGGCTTGACCAGAATGGGCCAAGGCAATGGAGGGGGTCAAATTTTGTTTGCTACCTTGGGTTACAAGGGAAGGGGTGAAGTTGTTGTAAAGGCATCAGGAGAGGTGGGTTAAACCAGAGGGGAGTTAGGGGGTGCAGCAACCATAAGGGAGCAGACATTCCCTTGTGGAAGAACAACCAAAGGCAGTAACAACCACCTTCCCTTGGGGCTCGTTCAGACAGGCAGTAAAAACAGGCATTTTGGATGCATTTTTACTGCACCCCCCTCCCCGAACTCCCACTGAAAGCCTAACAAGGCAACAAGGGGGGGATTGTACATATGCCATGGCCTCCTTTCTGGAGGCAGCAGTATCCTGAATGTCTGGAAGCCTCTGTTCTACTGCCATCTAAAAGCGATCCACTGCAGAACACTTTTCAGAGACTGCCACTGTGTGAACCTAGCCTAAGGCTGGCCATACACTATACAATTTTCTTGTTTAACTTTCCTTTAGATTTACCAAAACCATATAATATGAGGTCAAACCAAAGCCCTTTCAATTTGTATGCAATCAGGCAGGCCCTTGAACTACATAGTTGAAGGTAAATTTAAAGAAAATTGAATAAGAAAATGATATGGTGTATGGCCAGCTTTAGATTGCTTTTTTTGTTTGTATTTTATAGTAGGCGAAAGTGTAGTGTTTGCAAAGCTCCCAGCTGTCTTTGATTTCGAGGGACTGTCCCTGATTTGAAACAAAGTCCCTCTGTCCCTCTTTCCTTCTCATTTGTCCCTCATTTTGGTCTGATCTATATAGATGTATATAAAATGCACTTTTTATCTTTCAAAAAGTGTTTCCCAGCGATAAACCTTTCATCCAGTTTCTAAATTGCTGCATTTGTACAAAAGCCAGGATAAAGGAATAGTAGTGGTAAAAAAAAAAAGCACTTGTGGGTTTAACTAATCTTTTTTTGTACACTTCTCCTTTAAAGGGGGTGTGGTAGGGGGTGTGTCCTATCCCTACATACGTTTGCTAAAAGGTTTCCCTGTTTCCCATCTCAAAAATTTGGGAGGTATGCGTTTGGGAGGAGAGACACATGTTTAGTCTTCCAAGGTGGTAATGGTAATTAAGCCCATGGTGGGTGGCACACTATGTGGTGGAATTATATATTCTATTGTGAGTTGGGCGCAGGCTCCTGACAATGCCAGTTTCAGCCCTTGATGAAGAATTTGACAGGGATGCAGAAGATGACGGTGGGGCATGATTTTGGAAGAATGGTTTTGGTGGGAGGTGAGGTCTCCTCATGGCCATTATGATTAAAAGGATGTACTCACTAAGGCCAGATGAGCATCAGGGGGCTGGTGGCAGGTAAGTAGATTGGGTCGGGGGGGGGGGGATTTACTAAAACTGGTGCACACAGAATCTGATACAGCTGTGCATAGTAACCAATCAGCTTCTAACTTCAGCTTGTTTAATTAAGCTTATTAAGATGATTGGTTACTATGCACATCTGCACCAGATCCTGAGTGCACCAGTTTTAGTAAATCTTTCCCAATGTGTTGCACTGTTATATATGTGAACAAAACATATACCTAGAATTAAATGTGAAAAATGTGACAAAGAAACAATTGTCACCCGTCCAAGCTTGCGTAATGACGATTGACTCCACCCTTATGCCGCAACCCTCAGACAACATTCTCTGCAATGAAACGCGTAAGTAAGGGGTCAGGTGGTGACATCA
Source organism: Aquarana catesbeiana (assembly GCF_042186555.1). Taxonomy (NCBI): domain Eukaryota; kingdom Metazoa; phylum Chordata; class Amphibia; order Anura; family Ranidae; genus Aquarana; species Aquarana catesbeiana. The sequence continues at coordinate 364,019,763 of NC_133329.1, forward strand.
TCATGCCGGCTTGGGCAGGCGGCGTTTTTAATGTGTCGGTGCCTGGCTGTTTCTTTTCTTTGTGAGTATATCACCTCTTTTTTATCAAACTGATTGGTAAAAATATTACACTATGTGGTTCCTCCTTCTTTTCCGCCACTTGTGGGACCGGTCTGTAGTATTCAAATATAGGCTAACCATCCATCCTGCTGGGAAAGATCTCAAGTTACTTATTCCCTAGAGTGATTTAAAGCGATATCAGACCTTCTGCATTATGAGGTCTTAGGTTCTGGTAAGCATATATGTATGGTGGTGGCTGTGCACTGTTATCAGTAAAGGAGATTTTAATGTGGAATTTCCAAGTAGACGCAGTTAGAAGGATTGTTTTGGGACTTTTGTGTGGACTTGATTTTCCACATTTGATTCTGGGAATATAGATTTTTTCACACATATAACAGCACAACACACTGGGGTTGATTTACTAAAGGCAAATATACTGTGCACTAGAAGTTCACTGCAGTTACTCTAGATCTGAGGGGAAGCTCTGAAATGAGGGGAAGCTCTGCTACTTCCATCATCCAATCATGTGCAAGCAAAAAAATGCATTTTTTTATTTTCCTTCCATGCTCCCCTCTAAGAGTAGAGTACTAGAACTAGAGTAACTGCACTTGCAGTGCACAGACTATTTACCTTTAGTAGATCAACCCCACTGCTCGTATGTAGTAACTTGGGTATCTATAGTACTCTGGTACTGTGAATGCTGCTGTTTTCCCTGAGTTTATCACGGCATTTATTGTATTCATTTATTTTGCACTAAGCACAGTTTTTGTTTTTTATAAGTAGATTGGGTTGTTTGAATAATCTTCCGAAATAAAAGTCTGAAAGACATTGTGATTGATTTATTAAAGTGGTTGTATTCCCGCACAGATTTTTTTTTTTAAACAAAAAAAACCTGCAAGGCAAAGGCATACCAGCTCATTATGAAATACGCACCTTAGAACAAGGCCTCGACATCTGATCCTGGTCCATGCCAAGAGAGCGGACATGTTCCCTCTGTGTTTCTTCCGGGTATCGCGGCTCCGGGGCTGTGAGTGGCTGAAGCCGCGATTACGTCACTCCTGCGCATGCGCGTGGGAGTTTTCTTTCCGACAAGGTCCGGCAGCGTCTGCTGGACCTTCAGCCGGGCATTCACAGCGCATGCGCCACTGATGTCAGCGGCTGCATGCAAAGTAAATATCTCCTAAACTGTACAGATTTAGGAGATATTAAAGTGGCCAAAATTATACTTTTTAAATAAAAATACCCCTATAATACACAAGCTTAATGTATTCTAGTAAAGTTAGTCTGTAAACTAAGGTCTGTTTTGTTAGTTTATAGCAGTAGTTTGTTATTTTATAAACTTACAGCAGGCCGTGGCCATCTTAAGTCTGGGCATCTGAAGCCAGACTGTATTTCTTCCTGCATCTCATCCTTGCAGATCTCGCACATGCTCAGTGCAGCACAAGCAGTGTAATAGGTTTCAGGTCGGGTTTCCATAGCAACGGCAGTTTCAGAGGAAGTTGCCGCCCCTTCCCAGAAGGCATTGCAAACAGGAAATGATGCCATGGGCCGCGGCCAGGGACGAGGAAGTGAAAAATGAATACAGCAGATATACAGTAGGTGCTGAGAAAAAAAATTAAAAAATATCCAATTTGTTTACAGTGCACAGTTTAGTGAGGGATGCTGAAGAGTTGTAAAAGTGGGTGGAACTCCACTTGAATTTTACCTACAGGTAAGCCTTATTATAGGTTTACCTGTAGGTAAAAGTTAAAAAAAAAAAGGGTATACAACCGCTTTAAAGGCAAATAAACTTTACACCTTGCAAAGTGCAGTTGCATTCTGCAAGATCAAATGCACTCGAGCATAGTAAATGAGCAGAAGCTCTGCTGACTTCAATCATCCAATCACTTGCAAGCAAAAATCCATTTTTTTTTAAATTTCCTTGCACATGATGCAGCTGCCCCCAGAGCCCCCCTTTTACTTACCTGAACCTGGTCTTTCCAGCGACAGGGGTGAGCACACTAGCTCCAGCCGGTGTCTCGGGTCCTGATTGGATAGATTGACAGCAGCGCAGCCATTGGCTCCCACTGCTGTCATTTATATCCAATGATGCGGTAGTCAGGGGGCGGGGCCGAGTTCTGCTGCCTGTGTCAATAGACGCAGCAGCAGGCCTCGGGAGCGCGCCCACATGAGTGCCCCGAGGGAGAGCAACAGGGCACTCGAGAAGAGGAGGAGCCAGGAGCGCCTCTGAGGGACCCCAGAAAAGGAGGATCGGGACCACTCTGTGCAAAACCAGCTGCACAGAGGTGTTAGGTATAACACGTTTGTTTAAAAAAAAAAATAAAAGAACCTTTAGATATCCTTTAAAGTGATTGTAAAGGTTCACTTTTTTTTAAAATAAAAATAACAAACATGTTATACCTACCTGTTCTGTGCAAGGGTTTTCATCCTCTTCTGCCCCGCCGGCACTCCTGGCTCCTTCCCTTCATCAGGTGCCTCCAGGGAAAGCTGCTTTCCCTGGGGGCACCCGTGTGGGCTCGCTCCTGAGTCCCTCTGTTGTGTGCATTGACACAGACAGTGCCCCCCCCCCCTCCCGTGTCACTGCATTTGATTGACAGCAGTGGCAGTCAATAGCTCCTGCTGCTATCAATCTGTTGAATGAGGACAGAGACAGCGGCTGGAGCTGATGGGTTCATGCACAATGCTGGATCAGGCTCAGGTATGAAAAAGGGGGAGCTCTGGGGGGTGCCGCAGCAAAGAAGGTTTTTCACCTTAAGGCATAGAATGCCTTAAGGTGAAAAACCTTCAGACTTTACATTAACTTTAAATTATTATAATTTTGCAGGCCTATGTTTCAAAATATTTGCATTTACCCCCTTACTTAGCTTTAGTTAGGATACGGATGCAGACTCATGTGATTGGGCATGTAATTGCCATCATCCCTCTGTAAATTATACAATAAGAAGAAAACCTCTGTTGTGGGACTTTAAAGGCAATGAAAAGAAGTTTTTAGAAAAAATGAATGTATTTGATAACATAGAAAAATTCCATAGAAAATTCAAGCATATAACAAGCATATAACATGTAACTATAAAAACAATGTGATACTTAATCACATTTCACCTTATTTCAATATACAATGTTTTTATAATTACATGTTATATGCTTGAATTTTCTATGGAATTTTTCTATGTTATCAAATAAATACATTTTTTCTGAAAACTTCTTTTCATTGCCTTTAAAATCCCACAGCAGAGGTTTTTTTCTTATTGTATACTTAGCTTTACTTTATCTAAATCAGATTTTTTTTTTTTAAGAAGTCACCTTGTTTACTGAAGGGAATGACTATACACCAGCACATCAGTTATAAGAAGACAACCACATTTTACCCCCCCCCCCCCCATTTACTATATGTCAATGATATGTGAGCGCGGACTACAGCATACATCCAATGATTTTAAGCTGAATCTGCTGCAACCAAGTTCAAAATAAAAATGTGTCTTTATCTAACATTTTGGATCTATCTAACTGCTGTTAACATTTTCAATTGCACACTCCAAAGACATGCTGGTAGGTTAATTGGCTTCTGTTCAAAATTGGCCCCAGTATATGAATGTGAGTTGGGGACCTTGGATTGTAAGCTCCTTGAGGGTAGGGACCGATGTAAGTGTGCGATGTATGTGTGGAGCGCTGTGTAAATTGATGGCGCTCTATGGGTACCTTAACCACTTCCCGAGCGACGCACGCCGATGTACGTCGGCAGAATGGCACGGCTGGGCAAATGGGCTTACCTGTAAGTCCCATTGAATTCCCCGCTGTGCCATTGCGCGCGCCAGCTGGGAGCTCCGTGAGTCGGGTCGCAGGTCCCGCGGACTCGATCGCCGCGGGGATACCCGCGATCGCCTCACGGAGAGGACGAACGGGGAGATGCTGATGTAAACAAGCATCTCCCCGTTCTGCCTAGTGACAGTGTCACTGATCTCTACTCCCTGTCATCGGGAGCAGAGATCAGTGACGTGTCACAGCTAGCCCATCCCCCCTACAGTTAGAAAACACTCCCTAGTACTGACGTAACGCTTCCCCGCGCCCTAGTGGTTAACCCCTTCACTGCCAGTGTCATTTACACAGGAATCAGTGCATTTTTATAGCACTGATCGCTGTATAAATGTGAATGGTCCCAAATATGTGTCAAAAATGTCCGATATGTCCGCCATAATGTAGCAGTCACAATAAATATCACTGATCTCCGCCATTACTAGTAAAAAAAAAAAATTATTAATAAAAATGCCATAAAACTATCCTCTATTTTGTAAACGCTATAACTTTTGCACAAACCAATCAATAAACGCTTATTGCGATTTTTTTTTCTTTTACCGAAAATATGTAGAAGAATACGTATCGGCCTAAACTGAGGAAAAAAAATGTTTTTTTAATTATTTTTGGGGATATTTATTAAAGCAAAAAGTAAAAAATAATGCGTTTTTTTCAAAATTGTCACTATTTTCTTGTTTATAGCGCAAAAAATAAAAACCGCAGAGGTAATCAAATACCACCAAAAGAAAGCTCTATTTGTGGGAAAAAATAGGACGTCAATTTTGTTTGGGAGCCACGTCACATGACCGCGCAATTGTCAGTTAAAGCGACGCAGTGCCGAATCGCAAAAAGTGCTCTGTTCAGGAAGGGGGTAAATTCTTCCGGGGGTGAAGTGGTTAAAGTGGAGGGCCGCCCTAAAAAAAAAAAAATTACATTAAGAGTCTTTAAAAAATATTAAAAAAAAACATTTGAAAAAAAAAAAATTTACTCACCAGAAACCCCTGTTGCTAGGCAGTCTTCCTAATCTGCCTCTTCCCATTCCGCAGCACTGTTTCCTCTGTTTCCTCCTTCTCGGCGAGCGGCCCCATTGTCTTCTGGGACATGTGTGTGTCCCAGGAAACAACGGGGCCATTCACAAAATGCCGCGCGGCTCACGCATGTGCAGTAGGAAACGGGCAGTGAAGCCGCAATGCTCCACTGCCTGTTTCCCTTAGTTAGGATGGCGGCGCCGGCAGCCCATCTAAAGGATCAGTCTCGGGGGGCTGACATCGCAGGCTCGCTTGGCAGGAAAGTGCCCTTATTAAAAGTCAGCTGCTACAGTGTTTGTAGCTGCAGACTTTAAAAAAAAAAAAAAAAAGTCCGGAAGACTCCTTTAAATAATAATTTAATAGGTGAGCATCTTAATGAGACACAATGTACAGGGATGAGGACAATTGTAGACACGCACCCACACTCACTCAGGTTGAACTGGATGGACTTTGTGTCTTTATTCAACCTTACTAACTATGTAACATCATTTAGAAAAAAAAAAACACCATCAAGTGCACATGGCTATCATTAAATAGTATGTAGATCCTATCATTCATCTATTTTCTTTTTCTCCCATTTGGTCTGTTGAATATACCATTGAAATCGTTTTGTTTTATGTGTTCGATAAGTGCAAAATGCCCCTTTTGATCCTGCCAGAAATCGTGTCACCTTTTAGCATCCTGTGTTCTCCGCCTCTGCTGCACTCTTATCAATTACATTGTTTCGAGCAATCTCTGTGGACTACAGAACACCTCCCCTCTCTGTCATGTTAAGAAGGGCCTGGGAGGTCAAGACTTTACTTCTCTGGAGCTACATCCTCCCTAGGAGGCAAGGAGTGGACCCAGCTACACTTACATCCTCCCCAGGTGGTGCCTGGGAGGCAAAGATATTCTTAGGAGGTCTCTCCAAATATGTATCCTCTTCCCAGTCCATATCCATACCTCACAACATTTTGAGATGGGAACGAGGGGCACCTACTAGAAAATGTATGTAGGCATAGGACATGCCCCCTGCCACACTCACTTAAAGGAGAATTCAGAAAAAAAAGGTTAATTACATCCACAAGGGATTTTTTTTAAATTATTTATTTCAGGTACTTATATATCGCCGTCAATTTATGCAGCGCTTTACAAATACATTGTACATTCACATCAGTCCCTACCCTCAAGGAGCTTACAATCTAAGGTCCCTAACTCACATTCATACATATACTAGGGACAATTTAGACAGGATCCAATTAACCTACCAGCATGTCTTTGGAGTGTGGGAGGAAACCGGAGTACCCGGAGGAAACCCACGCAGGCACAGGGAGAACATGCAAACTCCAGGCAGGTAGTGTCGTGGTTGGGATTCAGACCAGCGACCCTTCTTACTGCCAGGTGAAAGTGCTACCCACTACACCACTGTGTTGGCTTTTAAAATTTACGAATGCAGCAATTTAGATTTTGAATGAAAGGTTTAGCTCAGGTAAACACTGTTTGAAAGATAAAAAGTGAATTTTATATACAGCTATATAAATCAGATCAAAATGAGGGTCAAATGAGGAGGAAAGAGGGACAGAGGGACATTGCTCCAAATCAAGGACAGTCCCTCGAAATCAGGGACAGTTGGAAGCGATGTATATCACATGCATAAACCTCTCAGTGATTGCGAGAGCAGAATAAATATTCATAACCTAATTATAACCCAATAATTTAATAATATCTTCTAACTCCACCTACTGCAGAACACTTAACAGTAGCAAGCAGAAGCAAACGATGTCCTCAGGAGAAACCTAGTGATCCCAGAAAACATAATCATAGCTAAGGCTGGCTGCAATCTAGCTGCAAACACTGCAGTTTACAGCAGGGCCCCCACACAAATATTTTAATATATATATTTTTGAAGAATTGTTTATCATGCACCGTAATTTAGCAAACTAAATTTAGTAATTTAGTTAGAGTTTACATAAATGTTATGATTTGTGGGTTTTTTTTTATTATTATATGCATAAAGGGGTGTTTTTTTTTTTAAGTTTGCATTCGATTCTGCTTTAAGAATTAAGCAAATTCTTATGTCACACGGTATTTGTGCAGTGTTTTTTCAAAAGCAATTTTACACACTAACGCATAAATACATTTTAATGAGCTTCGATGCACACAAAGACAATATAATACCCACATTTTTGGTTAAATATAAAATATGGTGTTGCACCAGGTAAATAGATACCAAACATGTCACGCTTTAAAATTGCGCACGCTTGTGAAATGGCGCCAAACTTCGGTATTTAAAATTCTCCATAGGCAAGGCTTTATAAGCCTTTATTGGTTACCAGTTTAGAATTAAACAGGAGGTCTGGTGCTAGAATTTAGACTTGTGCACAACGGAAAATGTTGTTTAGTTTAGTTTTGTTTTCATTCGTAAAATACATAATTTCGTTCTGTTATATTTGTTATGTTATTAATTTGTTTTTGGATAATTCGTTGTTTCTGTAGAATTACTTGTTATACCGAATCGATTTGTTTTGTATGTACAGTGGGGCAAAAAAGTATTTAGTCAGCCACCAATTGTGCAAGTTCTCCCACTTAAAAAGATGAGAGGCCTGTAATTGTCATCATAGGTATACCTCAACTATGAGAGACAAAATGTGGAAACAAATCCAGACAATCACATTTTTGTTGTTTTTTGAAAGAATTTATTTGCAAATTATGGTGAAAAATAAGTATTTGGACACCTACAAACAAGCAAGATTTCTGGCTCTCACAGACCTGTATCTTCTTCTTTAAGAGGCTCCTCTGTCCTCCACTCATTACCTGTATTAATGGCACCTGTTTAACTTTTTATCGGTATAAAAGACACCTGTCCACAACCTCAAACAGTCACACTCCAAACTCCACTATTGTGAAGAACAAAGAGCTGTCGGAGGACAGCAGAAACAAAATTGTAGACCTGCACCAGGCTGGGAAGACTGAATCTGCAATAGGCAAGCAGCTCGGTGTGAAGAAATCAACTGTAGGAGCAATAATTAGAAAATGGAAGACATACAAGACCACTGATAATCTCCCTCAATCTGGGGCCCCACCCAAGATCTCACCCCGTGGGGTCAAAATGATCACAAGAAAGGTGAGCAAAAATCCCAGAACCACACGGGGGGACCTAGTGAATGACTTGCAGAGAGCTGGGACCAACGTAACAAAGGCTACCATCAGTAACACACTACGCCGCCAGGGACTCAGATCCTGCAGTGCCAGACGTGTCTCCCTGCTTAAGCCAGTACATGTCCGGGCCTGTCTGAGGTTTGCTAGATGATCCATAGGAGGATTGGGAGAATGTCATATGGTCAGATGAAACCAAAGTAGAACTGTTTGGTAGAAACACAACTTGTTGTGTTTGGAGGAGAGAGAATGCTGAGTTGCAACCAAAAAACACCATACCTACTGTGAAGCATGGGGGTGGCAACATCATGCTTTGAGGCTGTTTCTCTGCAAAGGGAACAGGATGACTGATCCGTGTACATGAAAGAATGAATGGGGTCATGTATCGTGAGATTTTGAGTGCAAACCTCCTCCCATCAGCAAGGGCATTGAAGATGAAACATGGCTGGGTCTTTCAGCATGACAATGATCTCAAACACACCGCCCGGGCAATGAAGGAGTGGATTCATAAAAAAGCATTTCAAGGTCCTGGAGTGGCCTAGCCAGTCTCCAGATCTCAACTCCATAGAAAACCTTTGGAAGGAGTTGAACGTCCGTCAACACAGGCTGCTCCAAAGTCACCCCAAAGTAGTACAGGAACCTTTTTCTAAGTTGGAGCGACTTGAGTTGCTCCTATTAGAACATTTCCAGTGCAATGCATGGAGCGCGACTTGTCAGGCGGCTAAGTTCACACAGGGACGCCTGACAGGTCGCTCCTGTGTGAATCGGTACTAAGATTTACTCTGAGTTGACCTTTTGTTTCACTAGACCTTTAACAAATGAACGAATCATGTCGAATTAATTAGTTATTTTTGCTATAATTTATTTTGTATTAGTTGCAAAATGTGGCTGAATTTCGATTTGTTATGAAACTAATTGCACATGTACCTCACTTGTGTGGTGCGATCTCCGTTTATGTATGCATAAGGGACCAACTTTGCGTTCGGCTTTGCACACAAGTACGGGGTGGGACAGGGACAGGGGTGCTTTCATTTTTTAATTTTTTTTATTGGTGGGACACTGGTACACTGACAGATGTTTTTGTGCACTTGTACACTATGACAGATGTTGATCGTCCACCAGCGGACACTGACAGATGTTGATGTTGCAATGGAACACTATTGAAGATGTTTTTGTGTGGTGATATAGATGTTGATGGGACACTGGTACACTGTGACAGATGTTCATTAGACAGGGACAGTGGTGCTTGGTGTACTGTGTGGAGATGGCTGCAGTCTGTGTGATCTGTGACAACTGTCTATGTAAAATCATCAGTTACACAGAGAGCTATCACCGAGGCTGCAGCTTCCCCCGCTTGCCAATCACAGCACCCATTTCCCGATCTGTGATGGGCTGTGTCTGAAGATCACAGCCATCACAGGATCGCCCTGCTGCACAGCCAAGCGCGGGCACCCGTCCTGAGCGACCTACAGGTACGTCCAGTCAGACCGGGGAAGTTCCATCCCAGCCGTTTATGTACATTGGCTGAGTTGGAAGCGGTTAATGACAGGTCACTGGCAGCTACAACCTGCGGCCAGCAGCTATTATTGCAGGTAATCGCTGGCTGTGTGAAAAGCCATGGGTAGCTGCGGTCACAACAACCTGTCATTACAGTGTATGGATTCAGCGGCCGCAGCTAGCAGCTCACAGGTGGAAAAAAGCAGTTGAAATCAGAAAATTCATGCTGCTGCCATTTGTATTGTGGTTAGTCACCGTGCCTTAAAGTGTTGTACACCTCAGACATGAAATATGAACAAAGCATATCCCGCTATAGTGTGTACTTGTCTCAAGCCAGAGCACTAAGTGTCATTTCTGTCTGCTGCCTCATTCCTCTACTATCTGCATGAGTCTTCTGACAAGTCTTCCTGACACCAAGAGGTAAAGAGATGACAAGGGAAGGGCCTCCAGCGCACAGCCTTTGATTGACAGTCTCAGCTCTGTTCCTGTGTGCTCTGTGAAGGGGAAGGGGATGACCCTTTCCTTCAATCACCTCTTACTGAGCTCTGCAACGTATAACTACAGCCCCCCACCCTCTGCTTTCTGGAAGCTCAGACAAGCTATATAAATTCTGGACTTGGAACGGTGTAGAGAACAGAGGATTGCAGATAAAAAGGTACAACCTATGTAAGAGAATTTGTTTTATCCCTGTGTATCACCTGAAGCCAGTCACTTCACTGGGTATATGTGATGCGGCGTACACACGACTGGACTTTACGGCATACTTGGTCCGGCGAACCGGAGTCCATCGGACAATTCGATTGTGTGTGGGCTCCAGTGGCCTTTTTTTCCCCAAAAGTTTGACGGACCTAGAGATGAAACATGTTTCAAATCTTTTTGACGGACTCGAGTCCGGTCGAAAAGTCCGCTCGTCTGTATGCTAGTCCGACGGACAAAAACCGACGCTAGGGTAGCTATTGGCTACTGGCTATGAACTTCCTTGTTTTAGTCCGGTCGTACGTCATCGCGTATGAATCCGTCGGACTTTGGTTGATCGTGTGTAGGCAAGTCCGTTCATTCCGAAAGTCTGTCGTAAAGTCCGTCGAAAAGTCCGCAGGACAAAGTCTGCCGTAAAGGCCGGTTGTGTGTATGCGGCATAAGGGTTTGCAACCACTTTAAAATGGTTCTTAAAACTCAAGGTTTTTTACTTTTATGCATTCCATGTATAAAGGTAAAAACCTTCTCTGCTGTAGAAGCCTTCCAGCACCCCCCGCCCACTTTACTTACCTGAGCCTGATCCGATCCAGTGACATTCATGAGAGCAGCGGCTCTTGCTGCTCCCTCCTCATTGGGCAGATTGATAGTTGTCAATCAACTCCAGGGACTAGTGAGCAGGGGGCGGGGCCGAGTCCTGCTGTCTGTGTTAATGGGGCGAGCCCACACGAGTGATCCCCATGGGAATCGGTTTCCTATTGAGGGCACCAGCAAGAGAGAAGGAGCCAGGAACACCAGCACCAGCGGGGGGACCCGAGAAGAGGAGGATTGGGGCCGCTCTGTGCATTTCTATTGCAGAGAGCAGGTAAGTATAACATGCTTGTTATTTGAAAATAAAAATCCTTTATAACCACCTTAAGAAACAAATTGTACTGGAGTATGCTTATATTCCATCAACCTTGCTGTTCCAGGATCAATCATCCATCCACTTGAATGTATTTTTCTCTTCTACTTCTTTATAACATACACATTTCACCTTGTGAGATTAATCGTGCATTATTCCCACCGCATCTCATGAAATCCTGTATATAAATGATTGCTTGTGTAATGGGGTTCTACCATTTTTTTTACAGCAGTGACTTCTGTGTTTGAAAATGATTCAAGAGTATCTATATAAAAAACTGAATTTTAATATATTGCGGCTCACCAGTCCTTCAAGAAGGTGCCTGCATTAGGCCTTTAGTGCATCTAAATGGGTGGCTACAAAGGAAGGTGTTGAGAGAGCAGATGAATTCTAGGAACCGGCATAAAGGAAATGGAAGCAGATGGAGATTTCGGCAATGATTCTTAGGTATTTATGAGGAGGGGACTAAATGTACACAGAATTGTAAGTAAACAGGATAAAACAATTATAAATTTAATCTTGAAGCATATATGTAATTTTTTTTTAAATTCAGTTACGCTTGAGCCTGGGTTCACACTTGCTGCGGCCGTGGCTCACAGCAGGGGTCTGGTGCATCCCTGTTCACCATTTCAGGTCCGAATTGGGTCAGAATTTTTGCTTGAATTCGGACCTGAAACAGAGCCAAAGACGCACAGGACCCTTCTACTGTGCACTTCGCTGCCGCCCCGTAGATGTGTGAACCGGCTCCATTAAGAGCCAGTCACACTCTCCTGTCTCCTGTCGTATGAATTGGATGCAGGGAAACACGCATCCAGTTCGCATAAGTGTGAACCCAGCCTTAAGCTTCTGGACTGCTTCTCAAATTTGGAAAACTGAGAGGAGATTGTTGTTATCAGTTCTTATGGCATTTAACAAGTTCATTTCACAGCCTGTCTAGCAGAGAGAGGGCTGTAGGACCATCAGAACTCAGCAGCCTGTAGCGGTTTCTGCCAGTCTGTCTGAGAGCAAGACCCAAGATTCCATTTCTGTAACCTCTTATTAGTTAGGTAAATGTTATTTGTCATTCTTTTTGAATGTGTGTGTAGTGACCCTGCTTTAACCTGAAGTGTCCCTGGTCTAAGGCTCCATTCACACTTGTGCAACATGTCATGCAACTTTGGACATCAAAGTTGCATAACAAGTCATTCCCCATGTTGTCCAATGATACCCATTCATATATGCGCAACTTAAAGTTGCAGCAACTTCAAAATAGTTCATGCACTACTTTGGTCTGACTTTAATGCAACTTGAAGGCCATAGACTTTAATGTTAACCCTCAGAAGTTGCATGAAAGTCGTACCTGAATGTTATACAATGCAACTTGTGTGCAACAGTTGTCCATTATCACTGGTCAAAGCCAAAGTCATATCCAAGTTGCACCCATCCAAAGTTGCATCAAAGTTGCACTCCAAAGTCAACGTAACTTTGGAGTCATACAAGTATGAATGGAGCCAAATGTTTGCAGCTAGTTTGTAACCAGCCTGAATTTTGTTATCTGCATTTGTTAGGTTTCCCTAAGGACATTGTTTCCTTCTGCCTGCTACTTGGGACTGTTCACTAGCAGATAGAGTGAGAACTAAGAATGTATGGGGTTATAAATATTGATTCCACCCTGGCAAATGACTAAGGCCCCTTTCACACCAGCAGACTGATCAGACCATCTATTGTTCCCTATGATCATGTGTCTGCTATCACTCCCCAACATCCGATCTGGTCTGCTAAAAACAGACAGATGGGGATATGTTCGAAATGGATATGCAGTTCATTTCCATCCGACCACCCCATAGAGAACAGCGGGCTGTGTCTGTGTCCACTCTGTATAGTGGGGGGGACATGAACTGGCCATCTGCTTGCTCGGCAGGGATCAGCAGAGAGATCCGCCACTGAGCAGGTGGATCCGCTTGGATGGATTCAACCCCTTCTGAAAGGGGCCTGAGAGGTACATGCTAGTGATGTGGGCCAGGGAAAAGGATACATATCTGGAGAGGACTTCTAGAAGGCTCCTTCCCTCCCAGGGTTTGCCTGGAGAGGATGTTATTCCAAGAAGTCATTGCCTTTCAGGAGGAGGAGGATGTGAGTATAGAGAGAGGTCCTTGCCTCCCAGGCCCTTTGCATGGAGAGGAAACCTGAGCCAAGGCCCAAAAACCTAAACTGGCCTGTGTTTGGGCCCGTTAATCCAAGAAGGTGGTTACTCAGAGAATGAACTTTCAAAGGAGTCTGCTACACAGAAAAATGTCCAGGAGAGCTTTGAAGAAACTGCTGCCAGATAGACAACACATGAAAACATCATCTCCCCACTCTTTAAAGCACTATTAACCTCCTTATTGGTAATCCCGAGTGTGGTTAGGGGTGGATTTTCAGTATCAAAAGCGGTAACCCCGAGCCGCACTTGGGATCGCATCGCAGGATCCAGGCAAAGTTACTTACATTGATCCTGCAATGTCTCCCCGCAGTGTGAGAGAGCCGTGTCTCTGCTCGATCTATCACAGTGCCGAACTCTGTTCCCTGTGAATGTTACGATGCATGGGGACAGAGCCTTGTCCTGCATGCAGTTTTATATTATAAATACTGTTCTTTCTGCCTGGAAACCGGAGATTGTCCATAGCAACCAAAAAAACATCTCCCTTTACATCAAATGCAGTTTTAGACCAGCTAGAAAACAGCGATAATAAATTAGAATCACTTGCAGAATTGAGCGATAGTGATTTGTGGGGATATTCATCATCCAACACTGAAAGTAATGACAGCCACAATTCTGCAACTGAGCAAATTTCAGTGTTTTTGATTTGATTACATTATTGAATAATTTGTATTATTATTATATTATTATTTGTTATAATTATTTATAGTTATTTATTATATTATAATTTATGATTTCATGTTTCAAACGTTATCATACCCGGGATGTCTACTAGACTCTTGTTTGGACAGATTTAAGAATTACAGGCCTACAATATAAAACGCCAAATTTCCATGCAAAACATTGTACCACTTTGAGCATCAAAAATCTGAAATAATCATACTGCCAGGGAGGTTATGCCTAGTTACAGGGATTAGAGAAACCGTTTACCACTGACAGGGGTGCTTCAAATGATCAGCTTTTATTTTTCAATGTAAAACCTATGAGTTCAGCTTCAATTTGTAGTGTAGTGCCTGTCCCCTCTCTCCCCTGATTGGCTGACTGACTTTGATTGACAGCTGCGGGAGCCAATGGCGTCACTGCTGTGTCTCAGCCAATCAGGAGGAGTGTTCTGGATGACTTAGACATTTGTGGACATCGCTGGAGAGAGGTAAGTAATTAGGGGGTGCTGGGGAGGCTGCTACACACAAAAGGTTATTTTATCTTAATGCATAGAATGCATTAAGATAAAAAAATACCTTCTGCCTTTACAAGGGGATTTGTAGTGTACAGGAAGATATCATTGTTTGTGCTTTCAGTTCCACCCACAGTAAGTGACAAGGACACTTATGGAAAGATCAATAGGTATTTTCTATATGTGCTAAAATGTGTGTAGGCTGACAAAAAAAAAGAAAACCATGCATACACTACATCTACAGGACTGGTACACTGCAGTATATTACATTTTAATTATTGGGTTCCAATATCCTTTAAATTTAAAAAGTAAAAAACTTAAGCATAACAGAGGGTTCCCAGTAGATATTAGAAAATTGCCAGTTAGCCTTGATGGGATCAGTATGGAATGTACATGCACTGGACATCTTTGGACCTTAAAGTGGAGTTCCACCCACTTTTACAACTCTTCAGCATCCCTCACTAATCTGTGCACTGTAAACGAATTGGATATTTTTAATTTTTTTTCTCAGCACCTACTGTATATCTGCTGTATTCATTTTTCACTTCCTCCTTCCTGGCCGCGGCCCATTGCATCATTTCCTGTTTGCAATGCCTTCTGGGAAGGGGCGGCAACTTCCTCTAACACTGCCATTGCTATGGAAACCTGACCTGAAACCTATTACGCTGCTTGTGCTGCACTGAGCATGTGCGAGATCTGCAAGGATGAGATGCAGGAAGAAATACAGTCTGGCTTCAGATGCCCACACTTAAGATGGCCACGGCCTGCTATAAGTTTATAAAATAACAAACTACTGCTATAAACTAACAAAACAGACCTTAGTTTACAGACTAACTTTATGAGAATACATTAAGCTTGTGTATTATAGGGGTATTTGTATTTAAAAAGTATAATTTTGGCCAGAACACCACTTTAACAAGCAGTCAAGGCTGATGAATCTTCAAGGCTGGCAAGGCTAATGAGCTTGTCTGCTGTGTACCCAGGATATTTCACTTATAGGGTATCAACGTTTACACTATATGGCAAAAACTTGTGGACATCTGACAATTACTTTGCCTAAGCCATATAGGCACATCTCCAAATTATTGAGGTTCAGGTGTTTCCAGTAAAGAGTACTGTTACAGCCTTCAAAGACATTTTAGACCATTAAAGATTGTGGAGGAGCGTAATGATTGTATAGGAAATCTTGGATATTACCGCAGTTAAAGAACAATGCTCACTTTATTAGTGTATGACACAACACATACACATAGGCAACCAATTTGGGGGTTTGGCCCTTCTTAGGGGCTTTGGTAGTATTAAATCTGTTGGTTGTGGGAACTGCGGTGTGTGTCCTTAAAGGTTTTCCAGAGTGACAAAAAAACCTTGTGAGCTCCCAACCTTGTAGAAAAAGTTTGGGGAAGGCCGTGATGTACCTACAGGGGTCACAATTGCCATCCGGCCTCATGCTTCAGAGGGCCCATGTGACTCCCCTGTATACTGTAATGGAAATTTGTAAGTTCTGTATATAATTGTATTCTATTTTGTATGTATTGCACACTGCCCTCACTGTGCACACGGCACTAATAATTTTTCAGTAAATGTTTACATTCTTTCGAGTCCTGATTAGAATTAGCCTGCCTATGTAACGCCCCTTGTTACCATAAATGTACAATTGTAATATTAATGTGATACCTACGTAATCATGTGCATGAAAACCTTCAATTGCGTCATAATAAAGCAGAACAGTTATTTGGAAAGATGCTGAGCGTATCTTTTGTGTCTGTTCCCTACTGCAGTAGTTATTATTAATTTGGAACCACTAATCAATATGAGGATAGGAGTTGCCTATCATCAATTTAACCGAATCAGCATGGCCAGCTTTACCTTAGGAGGGGATTCCAGGTGAACCTGAGTATCCGAAACGAGGAGCTTGAGACGATCCAGGAATTTCTGATAATCAGCCGGCTGAGGTAAGCCTTTTGCTTACATTTGAGTTATCAGACTTCCTTGATCGGTAAGGCATTTTCGGGACAAAGGGTACCTATTTTACTCCCCTTAATCGAACTGTATTGATTGGTGGTTATATGTTATGTTGTCCCTGTCTATTGTCCATCGGAGTGTTATAGATAAGAAAGGGAAGAATAGTGCTGTTCACAGGTATATGTATAACATCTGCTAGATAAAGTAGTTTAGAGGCAAGAGGGTATAGGCACACGTAGAGAAGACTGGCCAGTCATTATGGGCATTGAATTAAGTAAGGGAATGAAGGGTAAGAGACCCTCAAAAATGCCCAGCGCAAGAGGAGCGCTATATATGAACCAAAGGTGCGGTTCCGCCTATACTGAGCCCCTAGATTAATGGTTAGAGTGGACATGGATCCACAATGGGTAACTGGGTTACCAAAGTCCACAGGGACTAAGAATCATGCAGAGTAAACAGCTAGAGAAACAGCTATCTATGTGAGCAGGATGGATCAAGGGTGACATTAACACTAGACAGAAAGGGACATTTTCATGTTAAGTTGTGGGATGAATTTGGAGTCAGGCACTACAACTATTAGAGTCAGAAACAGAGAAATGAGAGTTAAAAGAGAATACTTTATATGTTGTCAGAGAGGGAAGATGGGATGAGCACTGTGGCTGCCCTGTCTGATCATAGAAGCTAGATATAAAGGATATCTGAACAAAATAAGGAAAGCAGAATTTAGGCAGGAAAATATTAATGAGAGTTAAAGGAAAGTGAGAGAATGATATGCATGTGTTGTGTACAAATGGGAAAAAGTAAACGATTTTAGAGAGATATTGGTGTATGTGTGTGCAAATGCTGGGACCTTTAGTTCTATTGCTTGTGTGTGTCATGTACGCAGATGTGACCCCCTCCTTTGTGCTCTCCTGAAAGAATGTCCCTGAGAGGTCAGTGATAAGCTGGAAGGACACCATGCCAATTCCAGTTTTTTAGACAAAACATGTGCCGGGTTAACGAATCTAATGGTAAACAATGTGATCACAATTATTTTGAATCTGTTTTCCAAACATGGTAAAATGAAGGTTACATTTAACCGTGTATTACACACATTGAATATCCTTTGATAGTGGAAACAGTGCATTTAAAAAAGGGAAATTAAGTAAAATTAAGTAATAATGAGTATTCATTTCTAATATGAGTTTAACAATTTTATTAATATAGATATATTGAAACTGGTTTAGACAACCTTTGGTTGGAAATGAAATCCAGGTTATTGGGGAAATTTGTAAAAATGGGCTTAGTTTAGATTAAGATAACAATTTTGTAATTTTACATTTATAGAATAAGCCCTTATTGAGAGAAAAAAAAGATTAAGATGAGGTTATTATTTTGAATAAAGCTGCCATAATATTTAACAAAGCCAAGATGGATGGGATACATAAGAAGTTCTTCTACAAAAATGAAATTTTAAGGTTTTTCATAATAACTTGATGTGCGGTCCATGATGTAAGAGTAATAATAAATAAAATTTAAATATAACAGACCCATCACATCAAGTCCACACACCCTGTTAGGATAGATGCCACCTGCAGCCAGTTGTTTTATAGTTTTTGATGCTTTCTGGTCCATCATACAGATTGTTGATCCTTTTGTTTTAATTATTTTTATTTTTGAAATCCAAAGCAGAATGTGTGGATTGTGAAATGATGTGCCCCTTTTTCTTGTAAGTGCAGTGGTATAAGCAGAAGAATATTTTGGATTTATGGACATCTCTCCATGACCGCAGGGTATTGTTATCATTTGTTATAATATTGCCAGGAAAAAGTTGTCTTTTGAAACATGAAACTGGACTTCTTACACAAACAGCATGATAGAAAACAAGCCATTGTAATATATTTATGCAAGCTGGACCCAGTAATAAATGGTTCACCCCGATATATCAGAGCTGTAGCTTTTATGCAAAGGTGCTATTAGACAAAGTTAGATATTGTTTTGGTTAATGGTCTGACATTCTGCGCAGCAAATATACAGATAACTAAATCTTTGTCTAATGAAAGGTTTAAAATATGAGTTTGTTTATGTACAAATATAATAATGAAAAATACGTACATTTGAATCCAGCCACCTTATTGCCTCTATTGGAGGAGGCTGGAGACAAAGGAAGACACGTGTGTTAAATTGATGTGGGAATCAGCTGCTGTGAGCCCAGTGCGGGACACACTCCCTGAAGACCCAGATATTTAATTTTTTGTAGATTTGAGTATGCAGATTATCACCCAGAAGGATACTTTGTATTCAAAGTCATTGGATCCTTTTTCCTCAAGAAACAGAGCTCCATGTTTTAGCAAAGCCTGTGAGCTATAAAAAGAGTGTATATTTATATAGATAGTCGAGATATAGAGAGCTTTTGGTTCCATTTGAAGGGCCAGAAGTTTGTTTTTACTTCGGCAGGTAAACCAATAAAGCATGCCAAGTTAATTTGATTGGCTGTTTTCAGCCTTCCAGCTTCTTGCTGAGGTAGCCATATTAACTTTCACACATGGAAGCAGACCAGGTGACTAAGGATGCTGCATTTACAGCCCCGGATTCCACCCTAGTTCTGGCCCACTATAGCTGGGATTAATAATTAAACTTTAAGGACCCCAGAACGAGAAGAACAAGTGGTCCACAGGGGGCAACTTCTTATGAAACAGAACTTTGGAAAAGGTGATCATTTATGTCTGCCAGCCACTCTTTTCCCTCCAGCTTGACACATGGACCGTGTCATCAGTCACAAGAAGTTATGGCTGCCTTAGTAAATGAGCATGGGATAGAGCCAGGGTTCTCCTCAGTTGTTTTTATAACATACCACTTCTTGTTTTACCTGTTACCAAAGGTGTTACCAAAATCTGAACATCCCTTCCAGAGATTACAAAAACATATATCCAGATGCCCAAGTCAGGATCTTATGAGTATGCATTTTTGTCTGTATGGACATGTTTTTTGGATGTCCAGTGGCAAATGCTACTGCAAAGGCCACAGTAAAACGTGTTATCAGAAGTAGTTTGTAAGTACAGAGTGCCAGAAAGTACAGAGAGTAACAGAGGAAATCATTTTTATAGGAGAGTCCTTACTAGAAGTTTTGAGGTTTTATTTTTACACCCCCTACTGTCTACAATGTAGCAGACAAAGTAGAGTAAGAAACTAGAAAACTTTTGCCTGAATGTTTTCTTATATTTTATCAAGCCCCTAAGGGGGATGTTGGACTCTCTCCCTATGGGATTTGGTTTGGCAGTGTGTTACTCACTTGCTTATATTTTGTCTCAGCAGCTGAAGTCCTCCATTCAGATCTCACAGAGAATGTTGCTGATCTTTTAAGGTTTTTTGACAAACTCATTTATGTGTTTTCTCCCCAATTCCAGATCCCAAAAGTTTGGAAGGATCTAAAACTAAAGCCAGGTGACTTGTGGATTGTTAAGAGACATTTATATATAAGGAAATGTTTGGAGACTCAATACAGCATCTATTTCATGTACAGTTTTTGCAAAACTTGAAGGAAAAGTCACCTGGATCCACACCAGACACTGCAAAAATTACTAAATTAAAGAAATCTCTGTGTTTGATTTGTTTCCCTCTTGTGATCACAGTCTAGGGTACTTTTTGATTCAATTACTTTAATTGTAAGGGATATATATATTTGAAAAGTAGTTTAGCCATGTTGAAGTCATATTTTGTCTTTTGTACGTTTTCCATTTTATGTAGAATTGTCTGTGTTTACATATGCTGATAAGTCAGCATGCCCACAATTCAGCTAGAAGGCCATTCTGGCCACAGGAGTGTACAGCCAGTACTCTGTAAATATGTCTTATCAATCATTTGTTTTTCACAATGAAAAGTCATTTGGTAATGAAAAAAGTTGCTCAGCTATTTTCTCCACAATGGAGTTTTTTTTTGCCTCTTTGGCCAGGACTACCTCCACCTAAGTGTGTGGAGGTTCCAGGTTAAAGGTTATAGCAGGTATGGTTAGTGATCAAAATATTGATCAAAAGAGGGGAGACTGTAATGGAAATTTGTAAGTTCTGTATATAATTGTATTGTATTTTGTATGTACTGCACATTGCCCTCACTGTGCACACAGCACTAATAATGTTTTCAGTACATGTTTACATTCTTTCGAGTCCTGATTAGAATTAGCCTGCCTATGTAACGCCCCTTGTTACCATAAATGTGCAATTGTAATATTAATGTGATACCTACGTAATCATGTGCATAAAAACCTTCAATTGCGTCATAATAAAGCAGAACAGTTATTTGGAAAGATGCTGAGCGTATCTTTTGTGTCTGTTCCCTACTGCAGTAGTTATTATTAATTTGGAACCACTAATCAATATGAGGATAGGAGTTGCCTATCATCAATTTAACCGAATCAATACCTAGATTGGAGGGGCAGCATATAGAGGAACCCATTCCTTGATTTTCCTCCTGCAGCTGCTAGATGCCTACAGGAAGGAGAGGAGGAGAAGCAGGCTTTCAGCAGCTGCAGGAGTAAAATTGAAGGAATCAGTTCCTCTATATGCCTCCACCACCACCCCTCCTATGCAGGTGTATGGAGAGCTGCACTGGCCCTCTGGAGCATGGGGCCAGGCCCCAATTGCAACCCCTGCAATCCCTACCGACCCTTAGTGAACACTGACTCTGTCTATTCATAACTAATAAAAAATAAAATTGTACCCTAGCGGGTGTCGCCCGGGGTAACATTGGGCCCACACTGTGTCCCACTGCTATTATTCTCAATAAGTTCAGTGTTCCCTTCTTTTGCCCATACTGTAATGCCTATTTTTGCTCAGTGCTTCTATGCAAGCCTACACCTCTTGACCATGGTTGTTGTAGCAGCACATGGTTTCATTCCCAGTTAGGGAACCCTGAGAATCTATAGTACTTTCTTTTTGCCACATTCATGCAATTTCCTTGTTGCTTAGCACCTATACATTGCTTAGATGTAACCTTCTCAGGTGTGTTATTTTGATACTTTGTCATAGAGACTGCATCCCCTGTTCCCCTGGAATGTTCCCGGGCACTGTTATTATCTATACGGTTCTCTTGCCAGCTCTTTTTTAACTTGTTATTTTGCAATAAAAATATTTGAACAAGAACAAAAATAAAATTGTAAAAAACGAGAAAAGGTATAACATTTTTTTATAAAATGACAAAAATAAAAAACTACTGAGACCAGTGGCAGAACTACCTGGGTTGAAAATATGCGAATGGGCACTGGCGCTCTGCCACCGGGCTAAGAGGGAAGGGCCCTTGGCCTGGGGTCAGGGGGGCCTTTCTTGATTTCTTGCACTGGGGCTGTGAAGGTTCCAGTTATGGTTCTGGGGAAGGCCTTTTTCTGTTCCATCATAAATGTACACATATGCATAAAGCCAGGTCCAAAAAGACATGGTTTTATGTGTTTAGTTTGGAGAAACTCTAGAGCCCTGACCTCAACCCTACTGAAATGAATTGAAATACCGATTGCAAACCAGGTCATCTCTTTCCAACCTCAGTACTTGACTTCATAAATATTTTTCTGGGATGAATGAGCACAAATTCACACAGACACTCCAAACTCTTGTTGAAGGTCTTTCCTAAGGACTGGAGGCTGCTATAGCTGCAGAGGGGAGGCCAAATCTGTTTTAATTCCCATGTTGTGTAATAAGATGTCAGTAGCAGTAGTCAAAATGTGCTTGAAAATTAGCATTTTGCAGTTTTAGGAAATCTTCCCCAAAGTCTAATAACCTAAAATAGCAACCAATCAGTTTCCAACTTCTTTATTTGACTACATTAAAGATATCCGATGGGTTGCTTTGGTTAACTGAGCTTTATAAAGTCATAAAAATAGCTGTTATCAAATAAGCTTGCAGCCATGCTGCTTCTGGCTTGCTGTTCATCCAGAGGTAAGTCACACACTGCATTGCTTCTCTAACTTTCAATTGTGCACTCGATTAGTGACAGGTAAAGCAGGACTAAACCTTAAACAAATCTGCAGCCTATCACAACATAGCTGTCCTCACAGGTTCCCTTTAACATGATTTAGTTAGTTAGTTATGTGTCATAATAAAAGCTAAAAGGAAACAGATTATTTTAATGCAGTTTTTAATCCTTCATTCAAAATGTTTCATTATTTATTTAAATTTTATTTTTATTTTATTTTTTTTTTATTTTTTTTATTGAACAGTGAAAAAAGAAGCAGCACTCTGTTCTCTACCCTATCAGTTTGTCCATTGTTAGTACATCAGTAGAACTGACTGGCTCCTTATGCTGCTTTTACCACTTCCAGTCTGAGATCTGCTTTACAGGGGATTGTGATAAGCTGATACCAGGTCAAATGTAGCTAGTTTCACTGCTTGCATTTAAAAAAAAGCATTTGATTAGTTATTATTAAATGCAGAACTTCATTATTTTGTGCATTTTATATCCACTTCCCACCCGTGCTATAGCAGATAGACAGACGGCTGCAGCACGGGCCTCCAATTCTGAGAGAACATCCATGGACGTCCTCCCACGTGCTCCTCTCCCATGCGTCCGCTCTGTGGCCGCTGTTTGCTTTGTAATGGGCCAATCACAGTAGCCCTTTACCATGTGATCAGCTCCAATCCCAGCTGTCAAAAATATAAACAAGCTTTGACACTTATCGCCTCTTTCCTCACACAGAGACAGGAATTGAGGAAAGTGGGGAAAGGAGAGCCGATCTGTGAGTACAGCATTTACACTGATAATCAGTGCAGCCACATCAGTGCAGCTTATCAGTCTTCATAAGTCCAGCTTATCAGTGCTCATCAGTGTAGCCTCGTCAGTGCCCATCAGTGCAGCTTATCAGTGCTCATAAGTCCAGTTTATCAGTGCCCATCAGTGCCACCTCATCAGTGTAGCCTTGTCAGTGCCCATAAGTGCAGCTTATCAGTGCCCATCAGAGCCACCTCATCAGTGTAGCCTTGTCAGTGCCCATCAGTGCAGCTTATCAGTGCTCACCAGTGCAGCTTATCAGTGCATTTTATCAGTACTCATAAGTCCAACTTATCAGCGCCCATCAGTGCCACCTCATCAGTGTAGCCTTGTCAGTGCCCATCAGTTAAGCCACATCAGTGCCCATCAGTGCTCATCAGTGTAGCCTCGTCAGTGCCCATCAGTGCAGCTTATAAGTGCTCATAAGTCCAGCTTATCAGTGCCCATCAGTGCCACCTCATCAGTGTAGCCTTGTCAGTGCCCATAAGTGCAGCTTATCAGTGCCCATCAGTGCCACCTCATCAGTGTAGCCTTGTCAGTGCCCATCAGTGCAGCTTATCAGTGCTCATCAGTGCAGCTTATCAGTGCTCACCAGTGCAGCTTATCAGTGCATTTTATCAGTACTCATAAGTCCAGCTTATCAGCGCCCATCAGTGCCACCTCATCAGTGTAGCCTTGTCAGTGCCCATCAGTTCAGCCACATCAGTGCCCATCAGTGCATCTTATCAGTGCTCATAAGTCCAGCTTATCAGTCCCCATTAGTGCCACCTCATCAGTGTAGCCTTGTCTGTGCCCATCAGTGCAGCTTATCAGTGATTATCAGTGGGCACTGATAAGCTGATCCATTTTATAACAGAAATCAAGAAAAACTTTTTTTTTTAATTCCAGATTTTCCGATTTTTAGCAAAAAATGGAAAAAAAACCCAGTGGTGATTGAATACCACCAAAATAAATCTGTCAAAAAAATTGTCATTCAAAAGCTGAAAAATGAAAATAAGCCTGGGCAGGAAGGAGGTAAAAGTGCCCAGATCGAAGTTGTTAAATGCTGCTTGCAATTTTTTCAGTCTTCATTTAATTTTCAGTCTTTTTTCCAGATTTTTTTTTCTGTTAATTGCACAAAAACAATAAAAAAACTGAAAGGGAATGAGGACAGTACAGAAAGAACAATGAGTTTTTTAATTTGCTTTTTGCAGACTACAGTGTTATGCCCTGTACACACGACCGGTTTTGCCGTCGGAATAAACTCCGAAAGTTTCTTTGACGAAATTCCGCTCAAGCCTAAACACGGTCACACCAAAGTCTGACCGCCCAGAACGCGGTGACGTACAACACGTACGACGGGACTAGAAAAAGGAAGTTCAATAGCCAGTAGCCAGTAGCTTCTGTCTCGTACTTGCTTCAGAGCATGCGTCGTTTTTGGTCCTTTGGAACAGCATACAAACGAGAGGTTTCCCCGATAGGAATTGGTTCCGTCGGAAAAATTTAGAACATGTTCTATTTCTAGGTCCGTCAGAATTTAAAAAAAAAAAAAAAAAAGTCAGATGAGGCATACACACCATCGGAATAGACGATGAAAAGCTTCCATCTGACTTTTTCTGTCGGACATTCCGCTCGTGTGTACACAGCTTAAGAAACCAGCGGGGACAGAACTGCAGCATGTTGCAGTTTAACACGGCAAAGAAAAATGAAAGCAAATGTACAGTATAGAGAGAGCTGGTCAAACAAATGGAAAACCTGGAATGTACTGCAGTGTCCTAAAGTAGAATTGTGGTTGTGCTTGAAAGATTTCATGTTAAGAATGTTAATTAGATTTTCTAATTGTGAATGGAGTCAAACTAATGTTAATTTTCAACCATGAGAAAATTTGCAAGAGCAGGATGGAATGTTTTTCTTGAATGTACAAATTTCTAATAGTGTATGTGATTTTTGTTCGGTCCATTCAATCTAAAAATTGAATGATAAAAGCAAACATTTTTTCAAATTTTATAGTACTTGCGATCGATGCTTGTCATGCTGTTGAAGGTACTGAGAATCTTTTTACACATTGTCATATTTCTGTACGAAAAATCTAATAGTGTATGGTCAGCTTTACTAATTTTCTAGAGCAGGGACCTCCAAACTGCGACCCGAAGGCCCGATGTGGCCCTTTGCATGCCTTTATCTGGCCCTCGGGTCACTATTCCTTCACTGATACAAGGCATTATTCCTCCCACTGACACCAATGATGGGGCACTATTCCTACCACTGACACCAATGATGGGGCACTATTCCTACCACTGACACCAATGATGGGGCACTATTCCTCCCACTAACACCAATGATGGGGCACTATTCCTCCCACTGACACCAGTGATGGAGTACTATTCCGCCCACTGACACCAATGATGGGGCACTATTCCTTCCACTGACACAATGATGTAAATTGTTTTTACTCCCACTGACCACCCAAACTTTGGCATTGTTTACATCCACCAATGTCAGGGCATTTTCTTCTTCGATTGGCCACAGTCCCGTCCCCTGAAAGTTTGAAGGGCATCAAACTGGCCCTTTGTTTTGAAAGTTTGGAGACCCCTGTTCTAGAGGGTAGAAGGGTTAAATACAGATCTGAGACATAAGGGCTTATTCATTGCAGTGTTGATACATGTTGGCTGTTTTAGCAGCAGTTCCATTTGAATTGTTGAATGGCATAAGCACCAAAATGGGGCCAATTTACTAAAGGAGTCTACTAATTTACTAACGAAACTTCTTTATTAGTTCAGTAAATAATGTTAAGCTGTGTTCATTTTAAAAGCCCAGTTATGTTCAAGGTAATTTAAAAAAGACAGAGTTTTGGCTTCTCAGTGAACACAGTGGGATAGATTTACTAAAACTGAAGCACTCCGAATCCGGTACAGCTGTGCATGGTAGCCAATCAGCTTCTAAGTTTAGCTTGGTAAATTAAGCTTTTATTATAAAACCTGGAAGCTGATTGGTTTCTATGCAAAGCTGCTCCAGTTTTAGTAAATAACCCCCAGTATGATCTTATTTGCTAAATTAACGGGTAGCTTTACTCGACCTAACCCCTAAAAAAAATGAAAAATCTCTAACACTTGTCCCTGTCTGAAAACAGATGCACAGCGACTCTAGGGGACCTGGTAGAGATCCGCATGGTGTGTCTGCACATGTGCCATATCCCCCCCATGCATGCACACGCATGATGCATGTCTCTATCAGTGTTCTGGCAGAGACCCCCGTGATGTCATCCTAGGCGAGGATTTAGCAAGTAAAAAAAAAAAGTTAAAAGTTTTTAATTTTTACATACATTTCTTGTTTTGAAAATGTGTAAGAAGGAGGTGACAGGAGAGAGGGGACCTGGGTGAAGTGGCGCTTTAAGCGTACAGTCACAGGCAGGTGGCAGGTCCTAGAGGTCTATCCTTAAAGGATTCCTTGGGAAAGCTCTGGGCCCTGGAGATTGACTGCTAAGGATACAGTAGGTGAAACATGGAGCTTTCATTTCTCAGAAATTCCTGAGAAAATCAGGATATTTCAGTAACATTTCTCCATTCTGGCAAAATGCATTGGAGTCAATGGTAAAGATAAAATTAAGGGTATTAAGGGTGCAATGGGATTTTAATGGCTCCTGAGGGTTACTCCTGCTATCCGGGACACACTGAAGAAAAACAAGCCTTTATTATCTGAAATATTTAACTTATTTGCACAGAAAGAAAACACAGACAGTGAAAAAAAAAGAAAGAAAAAAATAAAGTCGTGGAACATCAAAACAAATACAAAAAAAAAATCTACAAACAAAAAAACACCAAGAGCCCCTTATATTGCATGTTAACATGACCCTTTTTTTGTAACGCAACACACAGCAATGAACTAAAATGTTTTGCGGTATGCTACAATGCAAATGTGTAGTCTTGGTGTGTTAGGGTGCAATTCACGCATGTGAATCTGGAATAAGTGAAAATGACTTTACACACTCTATCCTCTTTTGGCTATAAAGAAGAGAGAGATTGCCTCTTGAAATGCGTAAACCTTATTAGACGCAAAAGGGGTCTTCCTGTACTATAGGACATACATTGCTGATCTGAAGACAGTTGGCTCTTGATTCTTTGATATGCCTGTTTGTAAGTATAGCATTAGCTTTTATATATCAATAAACGGTGTATTATTGTAATGCGCTAGGCCGGTGCACCACCTATTTCTAGTTTTGTAGTAATAAATGAAAATAAACCTGATGACCTGGCTTTTCTTTGTTGCAGTTAAGCAATACAGTCTAGGCATCCCTGTGACTGTGACTGGACAGTAAAGGAGCAGCAGAATACTGATAAGTCATCTTTCTTCTCTCTCATGTTTC
Source organism: Aquarana catesbeiana (assembly GCF_042186555.1). Lineage (NCBI taxonomy): Eukaryota > Metazoa > Chordata > Amphibia > Anura > Ranidae > Aquarana > Aquarana catesbeiana. Next base: position 364,047,240 of record NC_133329.1, read on the forward strand.
CCATATTTGAGAGAAGGGGTTTCTTTACTGGGGCTGCAGTACAGATGACAGGGGGAGGGGACCAAAAAAGAGAGGGTAAAGTTCCACCCAAAATTGGAACTTCAGCTTTAAGTGAAGGTGACCCCCTGACATGCCACATTTGGCATGTAAAATTTTTTTTTTTTGGGGGGGGGGGGGAGATACCCTCTTTTTAGGGGCATCCAGCTCCCACTTCCTTCCGGGGCTCTGCTGAGCCGGAAGGAAGTTCACCTCTCCCCCCCTCCCTCCGTGCAATCTTCTGAAACACGTCACAGGTCCCGGAAGATTGCCCAGCCAATCACAGCGCACGGTGCGGCTCGCGCATGCTCAGTGCGTGCCCGGCTGTGTAGCCACAGCTGGGCACCCATAGTCACAAGAGAAGAGGACAGGGAGAGGAGCGGGGCTTTGTTCGTCCGCATCGCTGGGCCGTGGGACAGGTGAGTGTCTGATTATTAAAAGTCAGCAGCTACGCTTTTTGTAGCTGCTGACTTTATATGGGTGGAACTCCACTTTAAGTTAAAGTGGAACTAAAGTTGGAAACAAAAATGTGCGAACTGGCAGACTCTTTATTGCAGAAAAGACATGCAATATCTCTTCTGCAATAAAGTACACTTACCTGCTTGTTTGCAATCCCCAGTTGTACACTGAGCTTGGCATGCACAGCTCAGGTTGCATGCTGACACACTGCCTGTGTGCTAAGATGACTGTACTCCTGTGCATGCTTAAGAGTAATGTCATCCCATGCCAACCAATCAAATAGGCCCAATACCAATATCTGAAAGAAGCCGGGGAGAAGATACCAGCACCGGCCCAGGGACCTCACAGGTATCAGACTGTTGGGATGAAGGTAAAGATTTTTGCCTTTAGTTTTGCTTTAAGCTAGCCATACAGGGCTTGATTTTCTCTCATTCAGCCCGCAGCTGCCTAACTACAATGATGCCGCTCAACAGTGAATACATCTGATATTAATTAATTTGCCTAGTAAATTTTTAAGTCTGCTTTTGTCAAGCTGAGTGGTGCTTGCAGGCTCCCCCATAGCTTGAATTTCAAGTGATTCGCAGGGAATCACCCTAAATTTGAACCATCCACAGCCAGGGTAATGGTCATTGAAGGTCTCTTCTACAGAGTAGCAGGGGGTCCTCTTTTTTTTTTTTTTTTTTATTCCAATTTGCATTTTATGCCCAAAGAGGACCTTTAAAAAAAAGTAGCAGTTCAAAGGAAAAAAACTTGAGATGTTGCATTCTTTTTGCAAAGACTCGTAAGCAACACATACAGTGTATAAAAAAATGTTTTGTTTTTTTTCTAGTTGGAATTTCCATTTTGTCGTTAAGGATAGACTAAGCCAGTGCACTGATCAGAATAGACTGCAGGGAGGATAAATGACAGGGATAGCACCACAAATCGATAGCGTTGGAACCTGACCAAGCAAAATACAGTCAACAAACAAGTAGACTCCTCCAGGTGATCATTAAGCTAGAAAGTTATATGAACAAATAAATGTGTTGATCTATAACAGTGATGGATGAGTTGCTAAATGAGCATGCAGCTAAGTATTTACTGACGGATTTAAAAAGGCAACGAAAGTCAAGTAAGGCCTTTAATAACTAGTAAAGGTTAACCCCTGAGAAGCCAGTAAATCCGCAATTTGTTACCATGACGGCACCAAAGTAAACCTTCTGCAAAATGCATTATGTAACATGGGTGTATTTGGAAAAAAATGGAAGCCTATTCACTTAAAGGGCGCCTGTCACTAAAAATTGAAAAAAAAAAAAATTGTACAAAATGATATTACTAGAAAACAAAGAGCTCATGGCACATTCCTATATAAATATGGAGTTTTTTTAATCTCTCCAGTAAAGCTTGGGAATACCCGAACCCCTGAAAAATATGGATTTTAACGGTTGACATAATTTTTGGCAGGTTTATGCTGAATTCATAGAAATTCAAGCCGTAGGTGTCCCTGTTGACACCACCTGGCTGATCAATAGTTGACTGTTCAATCCACTTTTGTTAAAGGAGCCAGGTGGAAAGTTGTTGGCTGAACATTGCCGGCATCTAATCAGATGCAGACTCTGTTTGGGTATTCTGACAATTCATCCATTCTCACTGTTTACTGTGAATTGAGGAATATGTTTATTTTATTTCATTAAGCCCACAGGCTGAACGAAAAATATCTGCATACATGGCCATCAACTTTAAAGCGTTTGTTACCCCAATGCTTCATATTCCTGATATGTGCCTGCTCTACCATGTACATGTATGAGAGAGTCTCCTGTTCTCTTTGTATTGCTTGTTTTGTGCAAAATCTCTGGTGTTCCTGTCCCTCTGCTTTCCTATTAAAAAGCGAAACACACTAAGCACAACAGCAGACCATACTCAGTTCTCTAGCTATGTCCTGACACCCCCCCCCCCCCCCTTCACCCCCTGCACAGCCTGGCATTGGGAAGCTCAGTGTGCTGATGCTTCTCCTCCTCCCCTAGTTTTTATGCAGCTGAGAACAGAGGGAATGTGATCACTTATTAAAAAGGGAAAAATGTATTTTTAATGTTTTTTTATATCTATACAAAATTGGTTTGCCTTTCATTACCATTTTAAACTGAATGATTTGTTTTACAAAGTGATAGTTTACAATCACTTTAACCACTTGACGTCCCCAGTATAGCTGAAAGATGGCTACAGCGCGGACCTCAAATGCTGAGAGGTTGTCCGTGTACGTCCTCCCGTATTCGTGCCGCCCGCGCGCCACGGTGGGGGGTGGGGGGGCGAGCGCGCGGGGCACTCTGTGATCGCCGAGTTATTGGGACAGAGCAGGGTAAAGGGCCAATCACAGTGTGCCATTTACCACGTGATCAACTCTCAGCCAATTACAGCTGATCTTTAAAGTAAATGCTGTCGACGCGAAGAAAAAAATAAAGCCGGGAACCGGCTTCTGTTAAAGGGACATCGGTCCCCTAAGTGCCCCCCCCCGCTGCTAATTAGTGCCCTCCAGTGCTGCAAATCCATGCCCACCAGCGCCACATATGAGCGCCCATCAGTACTGCCAATCCGTGCCCAGCAGTGCTACCTCAGTACCCATCAGTGCTGCCAATCAGAGCCCATCAGTGCCTCATCATCGGTGCCTCCTGATCAGTACCCACCAGTGCTGCCTATCAGTGCCACCTCTCTGTGCCACCTATCATTGCCTGTCAGTGCCACCTATCAGTGCCCATTGGTGCCACACATCAGTGCAGCCTCATCAGTGCCTCTTGACCAGTGCCCACCAGTGCCGCCTATCAGTGCAGCCTATCAGTGCCCATCAGTGAAGGAGAAAAAATACAGTTTGCAAAATTTTATAATAAAATATGAAAAATTTTTCAAAATTTTCGGTATTTTTTTGTTTGTTCAACAAAAAATAAAAAACTCAGTGGTGACTAGATATCACTAAAAGAAAGCTCTATTTGTGTGAAAAATTTTAATTTGGGTACATCCTTGCATGACCACTCAATTGTCATTCAAAGTGCAAGAGCGCTGAAAGCTGGAAATTGGCCTGGTCAAGAAGGGGGTATAATTGCCCAGTAAGCATGTGGTTAAGCAAATCAAATCTTTTTATTGGTATCAAAAAGTCTTAGTAAGCTGGAAAAATGTGCTCAATTCCAAGGTCACAAAAAATGCCATGTTGTTGAAACAGTACTTTTACTTGGCTTTGGTCAGAATTCTGTGTATACTAAAAACGTATATCACAAAATGTATTTGGCTTGCTAAGAATGCAACACTGCTTATACATGGAGTCTACTCATGGAGTGGGAAATGGCCAATTCTGGATACTTTGCTCTTCTGGTTAAAGCACATACATCTCTATGACCAACAGGATTGTAAAGTCTGTGATTTTAGGCGAATTGGACAACATTTGGAGTGTCTATGTCCGTCTTCTAATCCTTGCTAAAAATTACTATATATACAACTCATGATACATCAGATTATCATAGGATTGCTTAGAAAGTGGCATTTTTTGTTGTTTATTGATCGTGTGTACTAGGTTTTACACTTGTAATTATTGGGAAGAATTACCCCCTTACAGATAGCTAAAAAGATCAATGGCGTCAGTGGGAACTGAGAGGCAGGAATTGCTCATTGCTCAACAAACTCCTAGCAACCTCTGGAGGAAGCCTAGGGTTCCATGGAACCCTGGTTGAGAAACCCTGGTCTTAGTGGTATCCTGGAAAAGTACCTTGTCACAGTTCATTCTGTGGTTATTGAAGAGATTCATTTTGTAGCTGATCACTTACAATAACAACATTTATGGGTTTGCTTTCCTCAGTTATCCATAAAATGCCTAGGCCACAAGTATTTTGTGAGTACCCACCACTCCTCTTCCAATAAATATAACAAGTAACTAATAACATGCAATGGCACGTGGAAGTCATTGGAATTGTGGAAAAGATGATGTTCTATGGCTGGTTTTCTGTACTTTGGTTTGGTCATGAGTTTCTAATACTAGTTAAGGGTTACCTATTGCAAGTTTCAGCTATACAAATTATGCCCATGTGTTCTCCAGCCTAGAGTTTGTTCTTACAAAGAGGGACCTCTGCAGGATATTGGTGCACACATATATGTGAGAGCTGGGCTGGCAGTGGTCAAACCATTCCCATAACTCCCAACTTTCTGAGATGGGAAAGAGGGAATGTAGGCAAAGAACACACCCCTGCCATGTCCCCAGTTACATGGATCATGAAGAATGAATAAGATAAAAAAAAAAAATAATGGCTAAACCCACACAAGTTTTTTCATCACTATGTTCCCTTTATATTGGCTTTGTAATAATAAAAGGGTCTGTGTGGAAATTTTAACATAACACTTTGGTAATTAAGTATTGCCTTTATTAAAGAGGCCTATCTGTCCAAAAAGAGGGACAACCAAGGGAGAAAGAGGGACTTGATTCTAAAACAGAGACAGTCCCTCCAAACGACGGACCATTGGGTGGCATGGATTCCCTGATGCCAGATCACCCTTTAAGATGCAATGCTAGTTGATGCTGTGTACTCTACGGCCAAGTCTATCTTCACAATTTTCCTAGGCCATACACTATATTTTGTTGCAACAAAATAGATGTTAAATTATGCTTTTAGAACCTGCACAAATACAGTCACAGTTAATACCTTTGCAAAGCTTTTCTAGGTCACCACATTTCATATGTAGATTTAGTGGAAAGTGTAAAAACTCTTTTGAGCAAGCTGTGATTTTTTTCAGCAATGATATTTTTACATTTCATCTGACTTTTTGTGTATGTATGTGTGTTTTTGTGTTTTTTTTTTTTTATAATATCTAAAAGTTAGCCTCTTTTTTTAGATGCTTACAAATTATTTTCATATTACTCGTGTTCTTCTCTTATATGTATTGATTTAACATCCCTGGCAGTTTCCTAAAATAACCCTTCAATCAACATAATGAAGTCGTGTAACCTCCAAGCTAAATTGGACATGGAGAACATGGCTATGTGAAAACAACAGAGCGGTGTTTTTTTTTTTTTTTTTTTTTTTTTTCGAACATGCTGAACTACATAGTGACACAAAGATTTAAAGCTACAAGATTCTAAAAAAAAAAAAATATGAAGTTGTGTATACTTACTTTAAGCAATTTACAGCGAATTTGAGCGGAGACCATATGGCTGTTTCGGAGGTTGCCCACTCTGAACATCAGGGTGAGCTTGCCATCCCTCATGGAGATGACGGCATGTTCGCTGAACATGAGAGTCTCTGCTCTCTTTTTGGGTTGGGACATCTTAATAAACATGCAGCCTATCAAAAAGGCATCGACGATGGAACCAAGGATGGACTGGAAAAGGAAGAGAATAATTCCTTCCGGGCACTTGTCTGTGATGTACCTGAATCCATACCCAATGGTGGCCTCAGTCTCGATGAAGAAGAGAAAGGCAGATGGAAAGTTGTAGACATTGGCTACGCAAGGTGTGTAGTTTTCATCATGTACTCTGTTAAGATCCCCTCTCATGTAGGCAATGACCCACCACATGGATGCCATGAAAAGCCAGGCGACGGTATAGGTCAAGATGAAGATGAATAGGTTCCAGCGCCATTTAAGGTCCACCAAGGTGGTGAAGAGGTCAGAGAGGTATCTGCTCGTCTCGCTTCCCAGGTTCCCATGCTGGACGTTGCACCTGCCGTTCTTCTCCACAAACCTCTGCCTTTTCTTTTTGGGGGCAGCTTGATTAAATCCAGAGCCACTGGAGGAAGTGGTCACTACCTGATAATCGTCCCCAAATTTCCTTCGGAGTGCAGACATAATATGATAAAAAGCAACAACAGCCAGATTCAGTGGATGTGCAAATCAATGTTAGTTTATTATTCTGGCCTTTCGTCGTCTCTTTTTGGTTGTCTTCCACAGCCTTGGTACCTATATCTGGCAAAGTATTATTCTCCTGCGCCAAGCTACAAACCTGATAATCCGTCAGAATCCATTGAGAGGTTGTGTGAACTGGTCAAAGCAGGTTACGAAACTGATTGTCAATAGCTTCTTAAACACAATACAAATGATCTCATTATCATCATTCCCAGATCCCTATACCTTTGGCTTGGGTTCTGCAGCACAGCATCTCCGGCAGCTTTCACGTTGCTTTTAAGTTAGCATGCAGAAAGAAACAAAAAAAAAAAAAAGGAATAGAAAAATATAGCAATCTGGTTACAAGAGTGACAGTGAATCTCGTTCCCGTCTGTTCAGGTGGAAGTCTTTCAGGATGGCTCTCATTGAAAGTATCACTGAGCAAATGCACATGGGTTCGAGCGAAGGTCCAGGCTTGCAGTCTCACAGAGGCATAGTTCCCCCTCCCCTTAAAAAGAGAGGCTCAGCAGAGCAGAACTGTCTTTTGCTTGCAAGGATTTGAGGTTGCAACATCAGGATTGCTTTCTCCAAGCAGCCTACTCTTCCTATAGCTTCCTGGGATGTTGTGAACAAAAGACACTAATGATCCTCAGAGCTCACAGGGTCTGCCTCTATCCTTGTACTCTTTGCAGGAGATCCTTTAGAGGGTCTGGCAAGGGGAGAGAGGGGGTGGTGGTGAGGTGGATGGCATGAAGGGACCCAGCTCAGGGAGAATTAGCTCCAGTCTTTTTTTCTTCCAGGGGGAGGTGGAAGGATCATGGTGATTGTGGTGAGTGTGTGTTAGGGAGAATGGAGATAGTGTTGGTGTATGTGTGTGTGTATATGTGATCAGCTGCAGCGATCCCTGACTCCGCCTGCTCCTCTCCTCCACTCCCCATCTGTACGGTGCTTTCAGACTGCAGTGCCCAACACACACAGACAATGAGGACATCTTCCCACACACACTTGTATAGCATGCACTACCATTCATAGGGCTCATCACATCAAGATCATTGCACGCATGCACCATGGCATGCACATTAAGGCAGGTGCACCCAGGAACACTGGCCCGTAGGAACCATGGACAGTTGCCAACTCTGTCTATAAATTAAAGGGGGACTCCACTGACCCCTCTTGCAGGAAACAAAAAAAAAAAAGAAAAAATATTTCCCTTGACTTAACCACTTGAGCTCTGGAAGGTTTTGACCCATTCATTAACAAGCCATTTTTTTTGCAATTTAGCACTGCGTTACTTTAACTGACGATTGCGGGGTCATGCAATGCTATACACAAGTGAAATTAATATCTTTTTTTTTCACACAAATAGAGCTTTCTTTTGGTGGTATTTGATCACAATTGTGTTTTTTATTTTTTGCAATATAAACAAAAAAAGGGCCAACATTTAAAAAAAATATATATATATTTTCTACTTTCTGCTATAAAATTTATCCAATAAAAAAAATTTAAAAAATCTAATTTCTTCATAAATTTTGGCCAAAATCTATTCCGCTACATGTCTTTGGTATGAAAAAAAAATCCTGTTAAGTGTCTATTGATTGGTTTACGTGAACGTTATAGTCTGCAAACTATGGTATAGATACTGGTATTTTTCTTTCATTATTTTAATTTAATATTCTTTTTATACTAGTAATGGCTGTGATCAGCAGCTTATAGCTTATTATCTGACACTAGCTGATGCTGGGGGGGAACTAACTAGTGGTGATCCTAGCGGGAGCCATAGACAACCTTACAGTGGCAATACCTATGTGGTGGTGGCCATTTCTTTTCTGAACGGTCTCTTTTTCGATATAATCATGGGGAAGTGAATTGTGATTGCTACAATCAGAACGTGTGATCATAAGTTATCAATCGCATCTCTATTTTCACCATGTAATCTCAAAATCTGATCGCCCGAAATATGATCATACTGACGAACAAAGTATCTCGAAAATATTACGCCCTGGCTGATCGACCCAGTTTGATCGAATCCAATCACAACTGAGTCTGAATTGGTTGGAAAGGAAATTATGGCTGTTGGATCGTTTGTGGATTTGATCGTTTTAATTGATGTGCACATTGATTAGATAATAAAATCAAAGCATTTATGTTCACCATAACCACCGCCAAGGGTACACAACCTTAATGGTGGCCAACTGGCCATAGACACTTCCAGTTGATCTACAGGACATCGCAAACACCTCCGTACATTGGGAAAATTAACTCATATTATATTTTATATTATATTTTATATGTTTAATATTTTTACTTATTATTAAATTATTATTCATATTTTGTAAATGTTTTGTAAAACAAATATCACTGTAATTCCATTGATTGTCACATAAATAACACACGCGTTTACAATCATATTAAATAAACTACCAAACCAGCGATTTTTGTTTTCTAATCTTTCTAATTTTAACCACTTCAGCTCCGGAAGATTTACCCCCTTCATGACCAGACCATTTTTTGCGATACGGCACTGCGTTGCTTTAACTGAAATTTGCGAGGTCATGCAACACTATACCCAAATAAAACATAAGTCCTAATTTTCCCACAAATAGAGCTTTCTTTTGGTGGTATTTGATCACCTCTGCATTTTTTTATGTTTTGCGCTATAAACAAAAAACAACTGACCATTTGAAAAAAAAAGACAATATTTTTTACTTTCTGCTCTTAAACACATCCAATAAAAAAAATGTAAAAATCTAATAGATTTACAAGTTTAGGCCAATCTGTTTTCTGCTAGATATTTTAGGTAAAAAAAAAATTCCCAATAAGCGTATATTGATTGGTTTACGCAAAACCACAAACTACAAACCATGGGATATATTTATGTACGTTGTATTTGTTTTTTTTTCTAGTAATGGCAGTAATCAGCGACTTATAGCGGGACTGTGATATTGCGGCAAACAAAATCGCTGCAAAATACTAAACGGACACTTTTGACACTTTTTTGGGAACCAGTGACATCAATACAGTGATCAGTGTTAAAAATATGCACTGCAACTGTACTAATGACACTGGCAGGGAAGGGGTTAACATCAGGGACGATTAAAGGGTTTACTGTGTGCCTAGCCTGCGTTTTAATGTAGTGTGGGAGGTGCTTTTACTAGTGGAATACATGGATCCGTGTTTCTGCTTTGCAGGAACACAGGATCAGTGCCTTCCCTACTGACAGAACGGCAATCTGCCTTGTTTACATAGGCAGACTACGGTTCTGCCTGTGTACTGAACGATCAGTGGGTGCCGGCAAACATTGAGGACCCGCTGATCCACTCCTGCTGTGTAAAATCTCAGCAGGAGCGAGCCGGCGGCGGCGGTCACTCACCCGCTACCCGGAAATGCTGGATCACCTATATATATATATATATATATATATATATATATATATACACATATATATATACACACGTGATCCTGCGCAGCACGGTCGCCCCAGTAGAACTGCTATAGGGTGACTGGCAAGTCGTTAAAGGAAGTGGAAAACAGCGTTACTGGCCGAATCACCAAGTGAGAATAAAGTGCAAAAAAAATAATCTAAAAAAGGAAACGAATGCCGCCACCCCATCAAAGAACTGGTAAGCTGCCATTTATTTACTTTTTGTTTTTGGGTTTAACGGCAAAAACATTTTGTTTGCTTAAACGCTGAGTATCATAAATGATTGTATTTAAATTAAAATTAAATACTTGTTTTCACTTTTTTTTTATGCTCTGGGGAATTTCACTGCTGTTGATCTCATGCAGCCTCTTTGCAGACACTTCATGTTTAGAAGTGATGGCTGCATGGACAGTTTTCCTTGTCTATGGCGACATAATATGTGTTGAAACAGCCGCTTATATATTTCATCAGAAATCTATGTGATGTAGGAGCTCACCTGGCGGGCAGGGACAGAGAATTATCACCCTGTTAGAGAAATTGTTTAAGCAAGGTCCTTCATAGCAGGATTGCCATATTATTAGTTTAACCACTTGCTGACCAGCCGCCGCAGTTGTACTGCGGCAGAATGGCACGGCTGGGCAAAACGACGTTATGTAACATCGCTTCGCCTTGTGGCCACTAGGGGGCGCGTGCGCGCCGCTGGAGGTGAACGTGCACGCCCCCTGCTCGCCCACGGAGCCGGTGCGAGTGCCCGGCGGTGGCAATCACTGCTGGGCTTACGCGATCGAGGCACACGGAGAACTGCGATCTGTGTGTGTAAACACACAGTTTCCGGTTCTCTGAGGGGAGTACAGACAGATTGTCTGTTTATACAGAGTATGAACAGTGATCTGTCATCTCCCCTGCACAGTCCCCTCCCCCCTTCAGTTAGAACACACACTAGGGAACACATTAACCCCTTGATCGCCCCCTAGTGGTTAACCCCTTCACTGCCAGTGACATTTTTACAGTAATCAATGCATTTTCATAGCACCGATCACTGTAAAAATGCCAATGGTCCCAAAAATGTGTCAAAATTGTCCGACATGTCTGCCATAATGTCGCAGATCGCCACCATTTCTAGTAAAAAAAAAAATGAGTGATAAAAATGCCATAAAACTATGCCTTATTTTGTAGACGCTATAACTTTTGCGCAAACCAATCAATATTATTTTGCGATTTATTATTACTTATTGCGATTTTTTTTTACCAAAAATATGCAGAGGAATACATATTGACCTAAACTGTGGAAAAAAATAGTTTTTTTTAATATTTTTGGGGAATATTATAGAAAAAAGTAAAAAATAATGCGTTTTTTTCAAAATTATCGCTCTTTTTTTGTTTATAGTGCATGAAATAAAAACTGCAGAGGTGATCAAATACCACCAAAAGAAAGCTCTATTTGTGGGAAACAAAGGACGTCAATTTTGTTTGGGTGCCACATCACACGACTGCGCAATTGTCAGTTAAAGCGACGCAGTGCCGAATCGCAAAAAGTGCTCTGGTCAGGAAGGGGGTAAAATCTTCCGGGGCTGAAGCGGTTAATGAAATCTGCAGATCGGAAAACATTGAAAATTACTTTTGAAATTACATTAACAAGTTCCATCTATATGCATTGCTATTGTAACTTGGTGAATGGATATGATTATATTATTTATGATTGTAGCGCACCTTCCGTTCCCCCACATGTTGAAGTCTTTGTACGATCTGACCTAGAAAGAGCTGACTGCCCACACACATTGCAATGACTCATTTAGTACTTCACTCCATTTTTTTGGTGGGCCTTTCAAATAAATACTTATACAAAACCAGTATGTGAACAATAAGCCCTACAATAGTGGAGTGGGTTTGTGAACTCAACGAAATACAATATATGGAAGAACAAATAAGTAGAGAAAAAAAAACCACAAGGAATCAAAGGAATCAAAACTATGGCAACAATGGGAGGAATTTCAGCATATATGATCCAATATTTATGATAAGGAATACACCACCCTATCATAAAGGTGGAGAGGTGAGTTTTTGTTTTTTGTTTTTTTTGTTGTTGTTGTGTTGTGTTTTTTGATATGTGGTATTTTGAGTTAATGTTGATGGATGATTGGAATAGAGGATAATAATGAGGTCCTGTGTAAAAGGACAAGGGAAAAGACATAGAAGAGGAAGATAGATCTAAATAATAATGGATACAGGATAACATGTATAGTAATAGTAGTAAAGCATGTGAATGTATTTGTATTTTTATAAATTGTTTATAAAACTAAAAAAAAAAGGGTTGAAAACAAAACCAGTATGTGAAAGGCACATTAATGTTTTATTAGTTAGGGGTAGATTTAGACGTGCGTTTAACCACTTGCCACCCACGAATAGTACATTTACTGCTAGCTGGTGGCATAGCCAGGCACCACGACGTACCCGTACGTGGCAGTGAATGTCCTGGTTTAGCAGCACACATGCACACGCCCCCTGCTGTCCTATGTTGGGATTGGACATGGCATGAGATTGTCAGCAGGTAACAGCCAACCATTGTGGCTGTATACCTGCTGATCGGATGTGGCCAATCACAGCACAGAGATCTGGCTGGGTCTCTCCCTGCTTTCATTAATCATTCAGAACTAAAAGCAAGGAGAGACTCCAGCCAAATGATCTGTGAGTAAAAGCCGCACACATTCACTTGAATACACTTGTTAGGCCCACAGTTAACCCCTTGATTGCCCTCCTGATTGTCCCCCAGCTGGTGTATTAGTACAGTGTACAGTATTATCACTGATCACTGTATAAGTAGCGACGTCATTGTCAGTTAGTCAGTGTTCCTCCTAGTTAGTGTCAGTTAGCGCCAGATTGTCCGCCACACTATCACAGTCATACCATAACCACAATTACTAGTGTCCTGTCTATACAGATCAGTATCTTGAGCATGATCAGAACTATACTAGTTTCCCCAATATTATAGTGTCCCCAAAAATGCAGCGGTAACAGGTTCAGCCCTGATCACTGCCAACACTTGTGACACGTAGCAGAATACATTTTGGCCTAAATTTATGAAGAAATTTGATTTTATTGGATATGTTTTATAACAGAAAGTAGAAAATATTGGGGGGGGGGGATCAAAATGTTGGTCTTTTTTCATATGTATTTAAAGTGCTTGTAAACCCTCACATATATACCCAGTGAATTTAACTACCTCAGATGATACACAGAGATTAAACAAATCCTCTTACATACGTTTTATTTGTATATCTGCTGTCCTCAGCTTTCAAGACTGTTTAGAAAGTGAACATCATGTTAGAATTTTTTCTTCCTGTTCCAGCAGTGGGAGGGGAGTCTTGGCATACATTGTGTGACAGCTGATTGGAAAGGCACACACCCCCCTCCACAAAGGCAGAAGAACAAAGATACTTGCAGAGCTGTGCTGTGAATAGACCAGCTCTCTGTCTCCCTCACAAATTTCCAGCTGATTTTGTCTCCAGTGTTGGAGAACTTGTCAGAAGTTATCATGCTGATAACAGAAGAACGGAGTGGCAGAAAGACACGTGACACAGTGCTTTGGAGAGAGATAAGTAAACACTACAGATATATGTGTCTAGGTCTGATTGCATGAATGAGGTTTACATCCACTTTAATAAAAAATAAAAAACCTAGTGGTGAACATATACCACCAAAAGAAAGCTCTGTTTGTGTGAAAAAAAAATGATATACATTTTACTTGGGTACAGTGTTGAATGACCGTGCAATTACCAGTTAACTGCTTGCCGACCAGCCGCCGCAGTCTTACTGCGGCAGAATGGCACGGCTGGGCGAAACGACGTTACCCTGCATCGCTTCTCTCTTTGGCCACTAGGGGCGCGTGCTCGCCCTCAGCGTGTGCTCGGAGCCAATGCGATGACCACCGGGCACTTGCGATCGCTCGTGACAGAGTGAGAACCAGCATCTATGTGTGTAAACACATAAATCCCAATTCTTTCAGGGAAATAGAGACAGATCGTGTGTTCATACCAAGTATGAACACCGATCTCTCTCTCGTCCTAGACAGTCCCATTCCCCCTACAGTTAGAACACACCTAGGGAACACAGTTAACCCCTTGATCGCCCCCTAGTTCATAGTTGATAGCTCCCCTGTGCAATCCGCTCTGCAGCCGCAACAGAGATATGTGAACCGACTCCATAGACAGCCGGTCACAATCTCCTGTCATGCCAATTGGATGTGGGGGAAATAAGTGTGAACCCAGCAATGCATATTGTTTTTTTTGTTTTGTTTTGTTTTGTTTTTTACACGCTTTCTAATGCTAAACACATTTGTATTAAAACAAATGAAAATTATATAAATGATGAAAAAAAAATCCATAGCTTTTCATTTATTGCAACTGTATGTCATTTCTGTGTGAATGGGGCAAAATCAAATATTCTCAGGCTATATTTACTGCAAATCGAATGCGTAAATAGGGAAAATACCACATCTAGCCCACTAGATGGAGCTGATAAGCATACTCGATTTCTTTGATACTCAGCACCTTCTGGGGGCCATCATGCTGTACTATCCCCATTTATATATACGTTCGATCTGCAAAGAATATAGCTTGAGAATATTTTTTTTCCCCGTTTGCACAGAACAAATGCATTTTTTAATGGAAAAAGACCTATGCAAATGTTTTTACAATACCCTTTGTTTGCTCTGTACACTGTGGGGTAGATTTACTAACACTGGTGACCACATACTCTGGTGCAGCTGTGCATAATAACCAATCAGCTTCTAACTTCAGCTTGTTCAATTAAGCTTTAGCATTAAAACCCGGAAGCTGATTGGTTTAAAAGCAGAGCTGCACCAGATTCTGTGTGCACCAGTTTTAGTAAATCTCCCTCTAGGTGTCATAAACAGTGGCCATTTTCTCCCCATAAAATACTATTTCCACCTTTTTTGCGTCTCGGTGCTGCTGATCTCCTGCAGCCTTTTTTAGCCACTTCCAACAGGCACTCATCCCAGCATCAGCTGCACAGTACTGCTGCGGACCAGCTTCCTGATAGTGACAACCGCAGCAGTGTCATCAAAAACACATCAAAAAGCAACAGTGTGACTAGAGCCCTTCATGCACTAATTAGCACACAGAGACCGAGCTTTTCATTCCTTTTCTTTTAAAGGCTCAGTTAGCACAAAACGAATATTTCATTTTTTGTTGTAGAACCACCTGACATTTTTTAATTCTTGTAATTTATTTATGATATAAAGAATGAGTATTTGCTGGAACACAAAGATGGCCAGGAGCAGCCAAACCAGAGTCAGGCATTAATGGGGAAAATCCCAATGCTGATCTGGCCATACACCAGTAGAATTTTGTTCAACTACTGAAAAATCATTGGTCATAGCATTCGTTCTTGCCATCAACTATTTTTTTTGAAAACCCCCTAAAATTTCATCCAAACTTGCTGCTTGAATAGAACCCCAGATGTATTAAACAGGTTTCTTTTGTGCTTAGAATATCTGCATTACAATATGTATGATTTTCCCAAGCTGAATCACAGTCATGGTTGAATTTTCGTCTTGTTTGCTCATTCAAGAAAAAAGAAATCCCGATCGCCGCACTCCAAACAGACCGGACAGTCATACACCTGAGAAAAAGCCTCAGCCTGACTCTGTCCAGGCCACGCCCCTCCAACGCATTTCGTCCTGACCAAAGGCTTAGTCATGACTAAGACTTCCATGACTAAGTCCAAGGGTGGGGCAGAATATGTCAGTGTCAGGGCTGGGCTCAGCCCTTCCACTAAGCTGTCGGCTAATTGCCAGCTCCCATCTCTCTCCACAGCTACTCAGCTGTTGATGATATCCTGCTCGTCAGTCCTGCCTACTTAAAGTGGAGTTCCACCCAAAAGTGGAACTTCCACTCATCGGATTCCTCCCCCCCTCCGGTGTCACAGTTGGCACCTTTCAGGGGGGAGGGGGGTGCAGATACCTGTATATTACAGGTATCTGTACCCACTTCCGGCGTAGATAGCCGCAGAATCTGCGGTTATTTACGCCACATCCTGTCCCCCCCCCCTGCTGTCTGCTGGGAAACACACGGGTCCCAGAGACAGCAGGGACCAGCCGTATTGAGCTGCGCGACTCGCGCATGCGCAGTAGGGAACCGGGAAGTGAAGCCGCACGGCTTCACTTCCTGATTCCCTTCCCGAAGATGGAGGCGGCAGCACCCGAGGACCGAGAGACGGTTCGGCCTCGGGTGCCGACATCGCGGGCGCCCTGGACAGGTAAGTGTCCATGTTTTAAAAGTCAGCAGCTGCAGTATTGGTAGCTGCTGACTTTTAAAAAAAAACATTTCGGTGGAGCTCCGCTTTAAGCTGTCCAGTCCAGAGGATCTCTGCCTTCGCCTTGGTCAACATCACAAGAAACATCTCCTGCGTTCCTGTTTAAAGACTGGCTTTGCTGACATGTCTTCTGGCTCCAGATCCTGCTTGCTGGCTATCCGTTCCTGTTACTGAACTTTGGCTATGTTTTGGCTACGTTTGTTCTTTTTACTTTTATTATTTAACAAGTGTGATTAAACTGTACTTCTGTCTCAGTCTGATTTTATGGTTTCTGACAGAGGACATGGCCTTGTCTCTTATCTGTACACAGATGAGGGACAGGGATGAGCCAGTCCACTGAATTCGGACACAAGAACCCAAGCAGAAATTCAACTTTCTCTATTCTTGTTTGTTCATTGCTTTAAATTTTATCATCACTACTGTCAAAAATGATCATCTATTTGAACCCACTAACCCTTAGAAAAATTAGTGAATGCTCTAAAAACTACAATTTCTGAACGAAACTCTACCAGTGTATGGCCATCTTAAAGGCTAATACCACCTTTTGTATCATGTTACATGCTACACTTGTATTTGGAATGTAACTTGGTTTGAATCCAAATTATTTCATCCCCAAACCGACTCACTTTTGAAATTTGTGCGGCTGTGTGGGGCTCCACTCTCAAAGCAGCGTTGTTCATTCACAGAGATCTTTGAAATAAAGGACTGCAAGTCCCATCTTCCACCGCAACTGACAGACTTGTAGTTCCCAATGAAACACAAGGGTGGTGGTCACCACTGTCATAGTCTGGTGACACTTTCTTTAGCTCTACAAATGAAAGCTTGTACCTCTGTACAGTCAAGGCGCTAGAGGAAGAGTCTATTGGCTGGTGTAGTTCTCCCCCCATTCAACAGGTGGCGTCTTGCCGGTGTGTGAATTGAGTGGAGACCCAGAGGAATGATGTTACTCTGCAGCCTCCATAGTGGGAGGGCCGCTGTCTGATTGGATGCTGCAATCCCCAGTGACCTTCTACGGGCATCTTGGATGGGGCAGCCCTTATAAATAAGGGACCTTGCTGAGATTTGGAGCACATTTGTGAGTGGATAGAGTAGGGACAGGAATCTGCTTGTCAGGATGAGTTATCTAGTGTCAGGGAAGGGTTCCAGTACAAAGAGGGCAAGCATAGGGATACCATTTGATACCCCTGAAGCACCAGCCCCTTCTCTTTAGCCTCCCTGAAGTTCCAACTTAGCTGCCCTGCCAGTCGGTCACCCCACCTGCACATGCTCTTCCGGTCAGGTGGGCCTTGCTAAAATGTACCTTACAGTGCCTGAAATACCTCTGCATATATGTGGTGATGCTGTGTGACCTAATGGGATTGCCGGTAAGACCGCCATCACCCCTGTTTTTAGATGCTGGCAGAGTACATCTCACTCCAACATACAAGCATACAAATACCGTTGCACACTTTATTCAACTAGAGGGGTGTGGCTGATGGGTGGAGAATTGAGTTGAAGCCCGTCTTTCATTTACCTACCAAAGTTGAATACAGTGTCTATGATATATTATATTCTTATGATCGTCAGCTCCATCTAGTGGCCAACATGCAGATATTTTCTCACTGGGATATTTCATAAGCCGTTACTGCTTTATGGCCACTAGATGGCGCTAATGTTCAAAGGAATTATTCTATTACAAAAATTACAGCCAAAATGTATGCAACCTGCACCAATGTGTGCGACATTCATCCAACAAACGTTTTTTTTTTTTTGTTTTTTTTTAATGAATAGACCCTATAGTGTAATATTGTAGCTTTTATTTGGACAATGACAGCCTCATTGGATACTTGGCACTTAGTGTAATCAGTAAACTGCTGCTTATCTTGGCAGTCTTTTCTTGGCGACTGATTCGCTTTTAAATATTTGCAGCTCCTGCTTAAGAGCCGGATATAGTGTAGAATGGGACAAGCTGACCCCCGCAGTAGTGTGGGCTTCCAACACAAGTTCTAGTTCACCCCCGTATTTTCTTTCCTACTCTTCTAAGCTTCTACTGACAGAGAAAGGAGTGGGAGTAGAGCGGTGGGTGTGGGAAAAATGAAGACAGGTTTAACTATGTAACTGCTGAGGTGAATGGTATAGACCCCCCTTCCTTTAGAAGGACACTTACACTTCATTCTGAGTGTGGATTTTGGAAGTACATCAGAAGATGGCTAAAAACATATCCATTTTTTATGTGTGACTGACAGCATACAAGGATACTGTCATGCATTTTTCAAATGTTCTTTTGACATTGAACTCAATAAAATGATGTATTTGTCTTTTTTTTTTTGTTCATCCTAACTGTACAGCTCTGCAGCGGTGAATGCATTGTTCCTTTGTTTCAATAAGTCAGCACAGACCGCACGCATCCGCCTTTCTGCGAATTTACATTGTAAATTTATCCAAAACACATTCAGTTTGCTTGTGATCAGTTGGACTAATGCTGGTACTGTAAAGATGAACTCTAGGCACATATAAACGACACCAATCAATGTAGCTCTATAATCATTAAACGTATTTGTTTAACTACTTGCCGACCAGCCGCCGCAGTTTACTGTGGCAGGTTGGCATGGCTGCGCGAATCGCTATCATTGTATGTCGGCCGCCTTAAGAAGCGTTAGGGGGCGCCAACGGCGCGATGCCGGAGCCGATGCACGTGGCTGGCGGCTGCGAAGTCCGCCTGCCACCCACGATCGCTCCTCTGAGAGCCAGAACGGGGATCTGTTAATGTAAACAGACAGATTCGCATTCTGTCAGGGGAGTAGAGAGAGATCTGCTGTTCCTAGTGATCAGGAACAGCGATTCCCCTCCTCCTCTAGTCAGTACACTCCCCCCACAGTTAGAAACACCTCCCTAGGGAACACTTAACCCCTTGATCACCTCCTAGTGTTAACCCCTTCCATGGGCATAGCATAAGGGGTTGCAGGGGTGACAATTGCAACCCTGCCCCTAGCTCCAGGGGGCCCCTGCAGCCCCCCTGTCATATTACCATATCCTCCACAAAATCCAGCTCCAATCTGCCCTAGGGCCCCACAGCCACGCTCCAGTACTGGGCTTCTACTTTGCCTTCCACAGTCCACACCCCTCTGTTCCCATTAGCTGGGGAGAAGCTGTGAGCCATTTCCTAAATGGAGTGGAGCACAAAGTGAGAACAGCCCATGATGGGGAAGTGTCTGTGCTGTGTGCTGGCAACATGGAATGGTAACCGAGCT
This sequence comes from Aquarana catesbeiana, assembly GCF_042186555.1. Lineage (NCBI taxonomy): Eukaryota > Metazoa > Chordata > Amphibia > Anura > Ranidae > Aquarana > Aquarana catesbeiana. The sequence goes on from NC_133329.1 coordinate 364,066,554, forward strand.
CAGAGAGGTAAGAGGAGGAGAGTGCCGTCCTGTAGCCACGATGGGACCGATGTCACTGGTGAGGTATGACACCGCTCAGTGTCTCCTAGTCACCAGCTGGGATTCTATGTACCCCTCCACCCGAGGATGTCTACTTACCCCACTTCCCTGACAACTAGGGAAAAGACACGTCCTTCCCCCAACACCTGCTAACACTGACAGAGAAACCTTCAGAAATTGCTAAAACAAATCCCTTAACACCTCCTTGGGGGGGCCCTGAAGGGCTGCAGGCTCCAGATTTTGTGTCACATGGCTTTGCCCCCCAAGATCTAAGTTGCCCCCCCCCCCCAAAGCCCCCTGACCACCCCCTCCACCCTGCATGCTATGCCCGGCTGCTGAGCTCCTTTCCCATTACAGCACTCTATACTACTCCTCCTCCGCAGGGCAGAAATCACATTCCTTTACAACACAGCCAGTTAGCCATGATCTGCACAGTGCAACTACACTGCCGTTCCGACCAGAGAATTCCACAGGTCAGAAGGGAAACATAAAAGCCAGATACACCCTGTGAAGACTGACAGATTGTGTGTAAAGGAATGTGATTTCAGCCCTGTGTAGTGTGAGGGGGAGCTGTATACAGTGCTGGGATAGGAAAGGAGCTCTGCCAAGTGACCTGCCAGGGGTCCCTGTCCTCCAATTCTCCAGCGGTAATCCCTGGCCTCTGATTCTCCAGCGGTAATCCCTGTCCTCTGATTCTCCAGCGGTAATCCCTGGCCTCTGATTCTCCAGCGGTAATCCCTGTCCTCTGATGTAAAGAGGAAACTCTGGGAACTCAAAACTCTTAAGCCACTTTAAGTATCTTGGCGTGCGGTGGATGTATCTGCACGCACGTTGGAAGTAGTGGGGGGGGGGGCCCAGGTCAACTTTTGCATCGGGGCCCACAAGCTTCAAGCTACACCTCTGAGCCCTTCCCTGCCAGTAACATTTATACAGTAATCAGTGGCTATTTTTAGCACTGATCGCTGTATAAATGTCAGTGGTCCCAAAGAAGTGTCAAAAGTGGCCGATCTGTCCGCCACACTGAGGCAGCCCTGCAAAAAATCGCTGATCACAGCCATTACTAGTAAAAAACTAAATAAATAATAAAAATGCCATAAATCTACCCACTATTTTGTAGACACTATAACTTTTGCCCAAATCAATCTATATATACGCTTATTGCAATTTTTTTTTTTTTTACCAAAAATATGAGGAGGAATACATATCGGCCTAAACTGATGAAGAAATTTGTTTTTTGGGGAAATTTATTATAGCAAAAAGTAAAAAAAATATTGTTTCTTTTTTCAAAATTGACGCTTTTTTTGTTTATAGCGCAAAAAATAAGAGGTGATCAAATACCACCAAAAGAAAGCTCTATTTGTGGGAAAAAAAGGACATACATTTTGTTTGGGTACAAAGTCGCACAACCACAAAATTGTCAGTTAAAGTGACGCAGTGCCATATCGCAAAAAATGGCCTGGTCATTATGAGGGCAAATCCTTCCGGTCCTTAAGTGGTTAAATGCAAGCAGTGTAAGTACACAAATTTGACTTGGTATCAGTCTCTTGAAGGTTATACAGCAAGGCTGAAATGTGAGGGAAAGAAGCAGTGCAAGGAGCCAATCAGTTCATGTGCGGGCAAGAAGTATGCCGATAGGAGGAGAGAGCAGAGTAACAAAGAGATGAGCTCCTCACTGTGCTGCTTCTCTTTTGATGGTATAGTCACAGGCTGGGGTGGGTCAGGGGATGTGGGATGAACGATGCTGACCCGCCCCAGCCTCTGACTATTTTTACTTTTTACTATAATAAACAGGGTCTTTTTTTCTCAGGGAAAAGGTGCCGGAACTCACCCCCCTTCCACTAGGTCACTCCTGTCTCCACTTCCTACCCACCCTGAGAACTGCCCCCTAGGACCACCCCTTGTCTCCACCCCTACACACCTCCTAGCACCGCCCCCCTTCAAGAACATGAAAGCGAGAATAATTTTGGGGGGGATTTACAAGGTAACTTGTATGGAATTTGTTAAAAGAAAGCAATTCAGTAAAATGTACAAAACGTTAGAAATATCCAGTGCTTACCAAAGTAAGCTCAGATGCACTTCCAGATATTTCCATATACAGCAAGAGACAGCCCCCAATATCCAACAAGAGACAGCCCCCAATATCCAACAAGAGACAGCCCCCAATATCCAACAAGAGACAGCCTCCAATATCCAACAAGAGACAGCCCCCAATATCCAACAAGAGACAGCCCCCAATATCCAACAAGAGACAGCCCCCAATATCCAACAAGAGACAGTCCCCAATATCCAACAAGAGACAGTCCCCAATATCCAACAAGAGACAGCCCCCAATATCCAACAAGAGACAGCCCCCAATATCCAACAAGAGACAGCCCCCAATATCCAACAAGAGACAGTTCCCAATATCCAACAAGAGACAGTCCCCAATGTCCAACAAGAGACAGTCCCCAATATCCAACAAGAGACAGCCCCCAATATCCAACAAGAGACAGTCCCCAATATCCAACAAGAGACAGCCCCCAATATCCAACAAGAGACAGCTCCCAATATCCAACAAGAGACAGCCCCCAATATCCAACAAGAGACAGTCCCCATATACAGCAAGAGACAGTCAACCATATCCAGCAAGAGACAGACAGTCCCCAAACACAGAAAGAGACAGTCCACCATATACAGCAATTGACAGTCCTCCATATACAGCAAGAGACAGTCCCCACATACAGCAAGAGACAGTCCTCCATATACAGTATGAGACTGTCCTCCATATACAGCAAGAGACAGTCCCCATATACAACAAGAGACAGTCCCCATATACAACAAGAGACAGTCCCCATATACAACAAGAGACAGTCCTCCATATACAGTATGAGACAGTCCCCATATACAGCAAGAGACAGTCCCCATATACAACAAGAGACAGTCCCCATATACAACAAGAGACAGTCCCCATATACAACAAGAGACAGTCCCTATATACAAGAGACAGTCCCCATATACAACAAGAGACAGTCCTCCATATACAGCAAGAGACAGTCCCCATATACAGCAAGAGACAGTCCTCCATATACAGCAAGAGACAGTCCCCATATACAGCAAGAGACAGTCCCCATATACAGCAAGAGACAGTCCCCATATACAACAAGAGACAGTCCCCATATACAACAAGAGACAGTCCTCCATATACAGTATGAGACAGTCCCCATATACAGCAAGAGACAGTCCCCATATACAACAAGAGACAGTCCCCATATACAACAAGAGACAGTCCCCATATACAACAAGAGACAGTCCCTATATACAAGAGACAGTCCCCATATACAACAAGAGACAGTCCTCCATATACAGCAAGAGACAGTCCCCATATACAGCAAGAGACAGTCCTCCAAATACAGCAAGAGACAGTCCCCATATACAGCAAGAGACAGTCCCCATATACAGCAAGAGACAGTCCCCATATACAACAAGAGACAGTCCCCATATACAACAAGAGACAGTCCCCATATACAACAAGAGACAGTCCCCATATACAACAAGAGACAGTCCCCATATACAGCAAGAGACAGTCCCCATATACAGCAAGAGACAGTCCCCATATACAACAAGAGACAGTCCCCATATACAACAAGAGACAGTCCCCATATACAACAAGAGACAGTCCCCATATACAACAAGAGACAGTCCCCATATACAACAAGAGACAGTCCCCATATACAGCAAGAGACAGTCCCCATATACAGCAAGAGACAGTCCCCATATACAACAAGAGACAGTCCTCCATATACAGCAAGAGACAGTCCCCATATACAGCAAGAGACATTCCCCATATACAGCAAGAGACAGTCCCCATATACAACAAGAGACAGTCCCCATATACAACAAGAGACAGTCCCCATATACAACAAGAGACAGTCCCCATATACAACAAGAGACAGTCCTCCATATACAGCAAGAGACAGTGCCCATATACAGCAAGAGACAGTCCTCCATATACAGCAAGAGACAGTCCTCCATATACAGCAAGAGACAGTCCCCATATACAGCAAGAGACAGTCCCCATATACAGCAAGAGACAGTCCCCATATACAGCAAGAGACAGTCCCCATATACAACAAGAGACAGTCCTCCATATACAGCAAGAGACAGTCCTCCATATATAGCAAGAGACAGCCCCCAATATCCAACAAGAGACAGCCCCCAATATCCAACAAGAGACAGCCCCCAATATCCAACAAGAGACAGCTCCCAATATCCAACAAGAGACAGTCCCCATATACAGCAAGAGACAGTCCCCAATATCCAACAAGAGACAGCTCCCAATATCCAACAAGAGACAGTCCCCATATCCAGCAAGAGACAGACAGTCCCCAAACACAGAAAGAGACAGTCCTCCATATACAACAAGAGACAGCCCCCATATACAACAAGAGACAGTTCCCATATACAAGAGACAGTCCCCACATACAGCAAGAGACAGTCCTCCATATACAGTATGAGACAGTCCTCCATATACAGCAAGAGACAGTCCCCATATACAACAAGAGACAGTCCTCCATATACAACAAGAGACAGTCCTCCATATACAGTATGAGACAGTCCCTATATACAGCAAGAGACAGTCCCCATATACAACAAGAGACAGTCCCCATATACAACAAGAGACAGTCCCCATATACAAGAGACAGTCCCCATATACAACAAGAGACAGTCCTCCATATACAGCAAGAGACAGTCTCCATATACAGCAAGAGACAGTCCTCCATATACAGCAAGAGACAGTCCTCCATATACAGCAAGAGACAGTCCCCATATACAACAAGAGACAGTCCCCATATACAAGAGACAGTCCCCATATACAAGAGACAGTCCCCATATACAACAAGAGACAGTCCCCATATACAGCAAGAGACAGTCCTCCATATACAGCAAGAGACAGTCCTCCATATACAACAAGAGACAGTCCCCATATACAACAAGAGACAGTCCCCATATACAAGAGACAGTCCCCATATACAACAAGAGACAGTCCTCCATATACAGTATGAGACAGTCCCCATATACAGTATGAGACAGTCCCCATATACAGCAAGAGACAGTCCCCATATACAACAAGAGACAGTCCCCATATACAACAAGAGACAGTCCCCATATACAGCAAGAGACAGTCCCCATATACAACAAGAGACAGTCCTCCATATACAGCAAGAGACAGTCCCCATATACAGCAAGAGACAGTCCCCATATACAGCAAGAGACAGTCCTCCATATACAGCAAGAGACAGTCCTCCATATACAGCAAGAGACAGTCCTCATATACAGCAAGAGACAGTCCTCCATATACAGCAAGAGACAGTCCTCCATATACAGCAAGAGACAGTCCTCCATATACAGTATGAGACAGTCCCCATATACAACAAGAGACAGTCCCCATATACAACAAGAGACAGTCCTCCATATATAGCAAGAGACAGTCCTCATATACAGCAAGAGACAGTCCTCATATACAGCAAGAGACAGTCCTCATATACAGCAAGAGACAGTCCTCATATACAGCAAGAGACAGTCCTCCATATACAGCAAGAGACAGTCCTCCATATACAGCAAGAGACAGTCCTCCATATACAGTATGAGACAGTCCCCATATACAACAAGAGACAGTCCCCATATACAACAAGAGACAGTCCTCCATATATAGCAAGAGACAGTCCCCATGTACAGCAAGAGACAGTCCTCCATATACAGCAAGAGACAGTCCTCCATATACAGCAAGAGACAGTCCCCATATACAACAAGAGACAGTCCCCATATACAGCAAGAGACAGTCCTCCATATACAGCAAGAGACAGTCCCCATATACAACAAGAGACAGTCCCCATATACAAGAGACAGTCCCCATATACAACAAGAGACAGTCCCCATATACAGCAAGAGACAGTCCTCCATATACAGCAAGAGACAGTCCTCCATATACAACAAGAGACAGTCCCCATATACAACAAGAGACAGTCCCCATATACAAGAGACAGTCCCCATATACAACAAGAGACAGTCCCCATATACAACAAGAGACAGTCCCCATATACAGCAAGAGACAGTCCTCCATATACAGCAAGAGACAGTCCTCCATATACAACAAGAGACAGTCCCCATATACAACAAGAGACAGTCCCCATATACAAGAGACAGTCCCCATATACAACAAGAGACAGTCCTCCATATACAGTATGAGACAGTCCCCATATACAGTATGAGACAGTCCCCATATACAGCAAGAGACAGTCCCCATATACAACAAGAGACAGTCCCCATATACAACAAGAGACAGTCCCCATATACAGCAAGAGACAGTCCCCATATACAACAAGAGACAGTCCTCCATATACAGCAAGAGACAGTCCCCATATACAGCAAGAGACAGTCCCCATATACAGCAAGAGACAGACAGTCCCCAAACACAGAAAGAGACAGTCCTCCATATACAACAAGAGACAGCCCCCATATACAACAAGAGACAGTCCCCATATACAGCAAGAGACAGTCCTCCATATACAGGATGAGACAGTCCTCCATATACAGCAAGAGACAGTCCCCATATACAACAAGAGACAGTCCTCCATAAACAACAAGAGACAGTCCTCCATATACAGTATGAGACAGTCCCTATATACAGCAAGAGACAGTCCCCATATACAACAAGAGACAGTCCCCATATACAACAAGAGACAGTCCCCATATACAAGAGACAGTCCCCATATACAACAAGAGACAGTCCTCCATATACAGCAAGAGACAGTCCCCATATACAGCAAGAGACAGTCCTCCATATACAGCAAGAGACAGTCCTCCATATACAGCAAGAGACAGTCCTCCATATACAGCAAGAGACAGTCCCCATATACAGCAAGAGACAGTCCTCCATATACAGCAAGAGACAGTCCCCATATACAACAAGAGACAGTCCCCATATACAAGAGACAGTCCCCATATACAACAAGAGACAGTCCCCATATACAACAAGAGACAGTCCCCATATACAGCAAGAGACAGTCCTCCATATACAGCAAGAGACAGTCCTCCATATACAACAAGAGACAGTCCCCATATACAACAAGAGACAGTCCCCATATACAAGAGACAGTCCCCATATACAACAAGAGACAGTCCTCCATATACAGTATGAGACAGTCCCCATATACAGTATGAGACAGTCCCCATATACAGCAAGAGACAGTCCCCATATACAACAAGAGACAGTCCCCATATACAACAAGAGACAGTCCCCATATACAGCAAGAGACAGTCCCCATATACAACAAGAGACAGTCCTCCATATACAGCAAGAGACAGTCCCCATATACAGCAAGAGACAGTCCCCATATACAGCAAGAGACAGTCCTCCATATACAGCAAGAGACAGTCCTCCATATACAGCAAGAGACAGTCCTCATATACAGCAAGAGACAGTCCTCCATATACAGCAAGAGACAGTCCTCCATATACAGCAAGAGACAGTCCCCATATACAGCAAGAGACAGTCCCCATATACAGCAAGAGACAGTCCTCCATATACAGCAAGAGACAGTCCCCATATACAACAAGAGACAGTCCTCCATAAACAACAAGAGACAGTCCTCCATATACAGTATGAGACAGTCCCTATATACAGCAAGAGACAGTCCCCATATACAACAAGAGACAGTCCCCATATACAACAAGAGACAGTCCCCATATACAAGAGACAGTCCCCATATACAACAAGAGACAGTCCTCCATATACAGCAAGAGACAGTCCCCATATACAGCAAGAGACAGTCCTCCATATACAGCAAGAGACAGTCCTCCATATACAGCAAGAGACAGTCCCCATATACAACAAGAGACAGTCCCCATATACAAGAGACAGTCCCCATATACAACAAGAGACAGTCCCCATATACAACAAGAGACAGTCCCCATATACAGCAAGAGACAGTCCTCCATATACAGCAAGAGACAGTCCTCCATATACAACAAGAGACAGTCCCCATATACAATAAGAGACAGTCCCCATATACAAGAGACAGTCCCCATATACAACAAGAGACAGTCCCCATATACAACAAGAGACAGTCCCCATATACAGCAAGAGACAGTCCTCCATATACAGCAAGAGACAGTCCCCATATACAACAAGAGACAGTCCCCATATACAAGAGACAGTCCCCATATACAACAAGAGACAGTCCTCCATATACAGTATGAGACAGTCCCCATATACAGTATGAGACAGTCCCCATATACAACAAGAGACAGTCCCCATATACAACAAGAGACAGTCCTCCATATACAGCAAGAGACAGTCCCCATATACAACAAGAGACAGTCCCCATATACAAGAGACAGTCCCCATATACAACAAGAGACAGTCCCCATATACAACAAGAGACAGTCCCCATATACAAGAGACAGTCCCCATATACAACAAGAGACAGTCCTCCATATACAGTATGAGACAGTCCCCATATACAGTATGAGACAGTCCCCATATACAACAAGAGACAGTCCCCATATACAACAAGAGACAGTCCTCCATATACAGCAAGAGACAGTCCCCATATACAACAAGAGACAGTCCCCATATACAAGAGACAGTCCCCATATACAACAAGAGACAGTCCCCATATACAACAAGAGACAGTCCCCATATACAGCAAGAGACAGTCCCCATATCCAGCAAGAGACAGTCCCCATATACAACAAGAGACAGTCCCCATATACAAGAGACAGTCCCCATATACAACAAGAGACAGTCCCCATATACAGCAAGAGACAGTCCTCCATATACAGCAAGAGACAGTCCTCCATATACAACAAGAGACAGTCCCCATATACAACAAGAGACAGTCCCCATATACAAGAGACAGTCCCCATATACAACAAGAGACAGTCCCCATATACAAGAGACAGTCCCCATATACAACAAGAGACAGTCCTCCATATACAGCAAGAGACAGTCCCCCATATACAACAAGAGACAGTCCCCCATATACAACAAGAGACAGTCCCCATATACAACAAGAGACAGTCCCCATATACAAGAGACAGTCCCCATATACAACAAGAGACAGTCCTCCATAGACAGTATGAGACAGTCCCCATATACAGTATGAGACAGTCCCCATATACAGCAAGAGACAGTCCCCATATACAACAAGAGACAGTCCCCATATACAACAAGAGACAGTCCTCCATATACAGCAAGAGACAGTCCCCATATACAACAAGAGACAGTCCCCATATACAAGAGACAGTCCCCATATACAACAAGAGACAGTCCCCATATATAACAAGAGACAGTCCCCATATACAGCAAGAGACAGTCCCCATATACAGCAAGAGACAGTCCCCATATACAACAAGAGACAGTCCCCATATACAAGAGACAGTCCCCATATACAACAAGAGACAGTCCCCATATACAGCAAGAGACAGTCCTCCATATACAGCAAGAGACAGTCCTCCATATACAACAAGAGACAGTCTCTTGTTGTATATGGGGACTGTCTCTTGTTGTATATGGGGACTGTCTCTTGTATATGGGGACTGTCTCTTGTTGTATATGGGGACTGTCTCTTGCTGTATATGGAGGACTGTCTCTTGTTGTATATGGGGACTGTCTCTTGTTGTATATGGGGACTGTCTCTTGTTGTATATGGAGTATGTTGTATATGGAGGACTGTCTCTTGCTGTATATGGAGGACTGTCTCTTGCTGTATATGGGGACTGTCTCTTGTTGTATATGGGGACTGTCTCTTGTTGTATATGGGGACTGTCTCTTGTATATGGGGACTGTCTCTTGTTGTATATGGGGACTGTCTCTTGTATATGGGGACTGTCTCTTGTTGTATATATACAGTATGAGACAGTCCTCCATATACAACAAGAGACAGTCCCCATATACAACAAGAGACAGTCCTCCATATACAGTATGAGACAGTCCCCATATACAGCAAGAGACAGTCCCCATATACAACAAGAGACAGTCCCCATATACAGCAAGAGACAGTCCCCATATACAACAAGAGACAGTCCTCCATATACAGTATGAGACAGTCCCCATATACAGCAAGAGACAGTCCCCATATACAACAAGAGACAGTCCCCATATACAGCAAGAGACAGTCCCCATATACAACAAGAGACAGTCCTCCATATACAGCAAGAGACAGTCCCCATATACAGCAAGAGACAGTCCTCCATATACAGCAAGAGACAGTCCTCCATATACAGCAAGAGACAGTCCTCATATACAGCAAGAGACAGTCCTTCATATACAGCAAGAGACAGTCCTCCATATACAGCAAGAGACAGTCCTCCATATACAACAAGAGACAGTCCCCATATACAAGAGACAGTCCCCATATACAACAAGAGACAGTCCTCCATATACAGTATGAGACAGTCCCCATATACAGTATGAGACAGTCCCCATATACAGCAAGAGACAGTCCCCATATACAACAAGAGACAGTCCCCATATACAACAAGAGACAGTCCTCCATATACAGCAAGAGACAGTCCCCATATACAACAAGAGACAGTCCCCATATACAAGAGACAGTCCCCATATACAACAAGAGACAGTCCCCATATACAACAAGAGACAGTCCCCATATACAAGAGACAGTCCCCATATACAACAAGAGACAGTCCTCCATATACAGTATGAGACAGTCCCCATATACAGTATGAGACAGTCCCCATATACAGCAAGAGACAGTCCCCATATACAACAAGAGACAGTCCCCATATACAACAAGAGACAGTCCTCCATATACAGCAAGAGACAGTCCCCATATACAACAAGAGGCAGTCCCCATATACAAGAGACAGTCCCCATATACAGCAAGAGACAGTCCCCATATACAGCAAGAGACAGTCCCCATATACAACAAGAGACAGTCCCCATATACAAGAGACAGTCCCCATATACAACAAGAGACAGTCCCCATATACAGCAAGAGACAGTCCTCCATATACAGCAAGAGACAGTCCTCCATATACAACAAGAGACAGTCTCTTGTTGTATATGGGGACTGTCTCTTGTTGTATATGGGGACTGTCTCTTGTATATGGGGACTGTCTCTTGTTGTATATGGGGACTGTCTCTTGCTGTATATGGAGGACTGTCTCTTGTTGTATATGGGGACTGTCTCTTGTTGTATATGGGGACTGTCTCTTGTTGTATATGGAGTATGTTGTATATGGAGGACTGTCTCTTGCTGTATATGGAGGACTGTCTCTTGCTGTATATGGGGACTGTCTCTTGTTGTATATGGGGACTGTCTCTTGTTGTATATGGGGACTGTCTCTTGTATATGGGGACTGTCTCTTGTTGTATATGGGGACTGTCTCTTGTATATGGGGACTGTCTCTTGTTGTATATATACAGTATGAGACAGTCCTCCATATACAACAAGAGACAGTCCCCATATACAACAAGAGACAGTCCTCCATATACAGTATGAGACAGTCCCCATATACAGCAAGAGACAGTCCCCATATACAACAAGAGACAGTCCCCATATACAGCAAGAGACAGTCCCCATATACAACAAGAGACAGTCCTCCATATACAGTATGAGACAGTCCCCATATACAGCAAGAGACAGTCCCCATATACAACAAGAGACAGTCCTCCATATACAGCAAGAGACAGTCCCCATATACAGCAAGAGACAGTCCTCCATATACAGCAAGAGACAGTCCTCCATATACAGCAAGAGACAGTCCTCATATACAGCAAGAGACAGTCCTCCATATACAGCAAGAGACAGTCCTCCATATACAGCAAGAGACAGTCCTCCATATACAACAAGAGACAGTCCCCATATACAAGAGACAGTCCCCATATACAACAAGAGACAGTCCTCCATATATAGCAAGAGACAGTCCCCATATACGGCAAGAGACAGTCCTCCATATACAGCAAGAGACAGTCCTCCATATACAGCAAGAGACAGTCCTCCATATACAGCAAGAGACAGTCCTCATATACAACAAGAGACAGTCCACTATCCAGGCAGCATTATTAGACAGCCAGCCCCTATATTCATCCAGCAGCAACACTGTTTAAATAATTACCAAAATCAATGTACTTACCTCAGGTAGGCATGTAATGTACTTTAGGCAGTGAGAAGGAGTGACAGGACAGGACACCACAGGGCAACTCTTCCTCACAGGAACTTCCGCTCTGCTACAGGGAGAGGTAGAGTGCAGCTGATATCACTCTGCTCTCCACTCTCTTAAGGCTGCAGCCGGTGTCTTGCCGAGAATGTTCCCTCGGCGGATAAGTTCCCCCCCTGTACTGCGCAGGCGCAGCGCCTGCGCAGTACATACTACTCTCAGCCGCCGGAGATAGCCGAAGCTCAAATGCTTCAATCAGCTGTAAACGGCGCCTGCGCTCTGGGTCCAGGTTCCTTCCCCACCATCCAAGTGGACCTAGAGGGGGAATCTAAAAGTGCAGAGCGCAGCGAGGCCGTGCCCGAAGCGTGGCGAGCGAAGCGAGCCCGCGAGGGGCCCTCTTCCAGGCGCCGTGTACAGCTGATTTTCAGCTGTTGTGCTTCGGCTATTTCCGCCGATACCTACTGCGCAGGCGCAGTAGAGGGGGGAACTTATACGCCGAGTGGAACTTTCTCGGCAGAACACCAGTACTGTAGGAGCTGTGTCGGCTTTGCTGTCAGCTCATTCCACAGATGGAGAGTTGCATAGAAAAAGCTATTAAAAAAAAGTTCTGGCAAGTTCTGGCAGAAAAAAGCCCTGATAATAAATACCCAAAAGAAAATGTAAAAAAACAAATTTCTTCATCAGTTTAGGCCAATATGTATTCTTCTACATATTTTTGGTAAAAAAAAAAAAAAAAAAATGCAATAAGCGTATATTGATTGGTTTGCCCAAAAGTTATAGCGTCTACAAAAAGGGGGATAGATTTATGGCATTTTTATTATCATTTTTTTTTTTTTACAAGTAATGACAGTGATCAGCGTTTTTTAGCGGGGACTGCGACATTGCGGCAAGCAGATCAGACACTTTTGACACTTTTTTGGTACCAGTGACATTTATACAGCGATCAGACCTAAAAATAGCCACTGATTACTATATAAATGTTACTGACAGGGAAGGGGTTAACAGTAGGGGGCGATCAAGAGGTTAAGTGTTCCAAAGGGAGTTGTTTCTAACTGTGAGGGCAGTGTAGTGACTGGGGGAAGGGACAGATCGCTGTTCATAATCACTAGGAACAGACAATCTGTTTATGCTCCCCGCACAGTACAGACACGTGCATCGGCTCCGGCGTCGCGCCGCAGGCGCATGCACGCACCCCCTACTGGTCTTAAAGCGACGGCATACCATGACAGTGTGTCAGAAAGGTTTAATGATATTTAACGTGCATCCTCACAGGGTGACACTGTGGATACACTAGTTACAATATGCCAATGTCCCAATATTGAATGGAAAAACTAATAAGAATTTGCAGAAATGGACTTTATAGGCACACACATAAGATAAAAAATAATTAGAATTTTTATTGAATAAAGTTAAAATCATGAATTACAAAACATAAAAAGAAAACACATCATATTGGTACATGACCCCAGGGACTCAAATAACGCCTCCAAATATTGTATACTAATCCAATAGGATGTAGTTAGAAATAACCAGTAGCAGCATCCAAAAGGAATAAAGTGCATGGAGTGGTTGAGTCACAGTGTGAGGTCACAAGGATTTTTCGCTCTACATGTTGCGTGCACATGTACCAATATGATGTGTTTTCTTTTTATGTATTGTAAATCATGATTGATCACCACTCCCGATTACAGGGAGCTGTGATCAGTGTCAGTGTCATTAGGCAGAACGGGGCAAAGCTTGTTTACATTAGCATTTCCCCGTTCTTCCTCTCCATGAGACGATCGCGGGTATCCCCACGGAGTCGATGCTCACGGAGCTCCCGGCGGGCGTGCGCACGCCTGCAAGCCGCCTCTTAAGATTAACGTACCTGTACACTGCCCTTCTGCCGCAGTATATCTGCGTGAGGCGGTCGGGAAGCGGTTAAATATTACTTTTGTCATGTGTAAAGATTACCTTCATACATTCAGTTGCATGCATACAATGACAATAAAGTACAGTATTATCATAGATAGATAGATAGATAGATAGATAGATAGATAGATAGATAGATAGATAGATAGATAGATAGATAGATAGATAGATAGATGACCTCACAATAAACCATAGCTGGTTCCTTGGTCTGTATGGGACATGCAGTCTCTAATTACACTCCATTTAATCATTCAATGTTATTTTGTATTGACACATTCTCCATACAGCCAAAGGAACCTTTTATTGATCATGGTTCACTGTACGGTCACCTTGAGGTGAATGCATCATTGTGTACTTTCCCCCAGGGCATGTATGTCTCTGTAGTAAAATCTGCAGATGTCCTCAATGCCTGAGCACTAATTGCAACCAAATTAAACTATGCCTTAATCATATTGAAGCATTTCAAAATGTATAATCCTCATGGACATCTTATAGTGCACGTTTGTAAAGCCAGCCGTACATACAGCAATCTGCTTGTCATTGATCTTGCTTTCACCCATCAAACTCATCTACAGTTTAGATATGTTATGGGTTCATGGGCAAGAGGGCATCCTTCCAGAGATAAGAGGAACATCCTATGACCAATTTCAGCCTGCCCCATAGCCGCCATGGCCATTGTGGCACTGCTGACGCTTTCAGTTGGACAATACATTGTTAAGGTGTAGCTAGTTGTGTATACAAGTGAGAAGGCAGGATCAGATGAAAGCTTCAGGCTACATTCATACAGCAAGTTACATACAGCCACCATTGTCACCACCTGTACGTGATTCTGCTCCGAGGAGCCGCCACCTCGCAGTAAATGTACGTGGGGAGGTCGGAAAAAGGTTAAGGCGTATGTTTGCATTGCCCTTTATAGCCACTTCATTCTTCTTTCATTCTTTGGGCGTTTATGTACATTGTGATGTGTTTTGTGGCATTTGTGTGTCTTTTCATGCATTTGTACATTTTTTTGGTGTGGAAAAAGGCAGCATGTTGTACTTTTTTTTTTTTTTTTTAATTTCTTTTTATTAAGTTTTTTCAATAGCAAAAATACAGCTGGGTGTGTCAACGTGACACTGTCCCAGTTACTTGGCCTCACAGGGCCTAACATGCCTAATTCTAACATATACACTTCTATCCTAACCAATACCCCTTACCCCCCCCCCCCCCCACCCTCTGACTTGTCATGGCTCAGGTATATATACTGCCTAAATTATTGTCAATTGTATTTTACACTTACATATAATCCATTTGTGGTATCACAGTAATTTCATCTTTAGCTTCTACAACCTCATACCTACTAACACTGCTATTTATGTGCACATATTCTATTTCACCTTTAAACCTTCTCATCAAGGATTTATCCTTTACCCATTAAGTTTTGTGGAATTGTCACCTAGCCCACAGTAGTATCAGCTTCCCACCATACCCTTCATATTTTATCAAACTTTTTCTCACAACCTCTCGCTCTGTACGTGGATTTGTAAAATGGTAACATTCCCGTTGACTAACTGTTTCCAAAACCCACTCTCTGGAGCATTCTTATTCTTCCATTTAAGTAAAATAGCCTTTTTCCCATAAAACAGGAGGATGGTAAGTAACGTTCTCAGAGCCCTGGTTGGGACCACTTCATCCACCAGGCCCAACAAGCAGACCTTGATTGACACTGGGATGGGTACTGATATCAGCTCAGAGATACATTGTGTTATTTCCTTCCAATAAACTTGAATGAATGGGCATAACCAGAATATGTGCTCCGCATTAGCTGGAGAGAAAGAGCATCTCCAGCACTTTGCTAAGTCACTACCATATATTTTTGCAAGCCTAGCCGGTGTATAGTAGCTTCTATGTAGATATTTAAACTGTATCAGTCTATCTCTTGCAGAGACTAGATGATTAAACGGTTGCGCCCATAGATCATCCCAATCCTCCCCCTGTAATTCCGGAACCTCTTCCTCCCAACTAGTTCTACATTTAAGTACCGCCTTGGGAGTAGTTTTGAAGAATTCTTTATAAGTTGTTGAGAGGGTTTTTGGCAGGTCCTCCATGGAAAGCATAGACTCTAGTGCCGAAGGCAGAGACTCCACCCTTAACTCCTTGAATTGTGTTTGGTATGCGTGTCTGAGTTGGAGGAATCTAAAAAAGTATAAGTTAGGTAAGTCATGTCTGGCCTTAAGTTGAGGAAAAGTCAAAAGTTTACCAAATGAGGTAATGTCTTTAAGTGTCTTAACACCCTTGGCTGCCCATATCACAGGGTCCGGCATATTGTAAAAATGTGGCAGTCGGGAATTCATCCACAGCGGGGAGGATGGCGACATCCCCTGATAGCTAGGAGATGATAATTTTACTGCCATTCCCCAAGCCCTAATTGTAGCTCTCATTGACAGTGTGAGAGGTAAATCTGTTTTTGTGCCCCTAAACAAGGCCAATCTTAGGCTTTCGTATGACCCAAGATGAGCCGCTTCCAAAACTGTGGCCGCATCCCCATCATCTGATATTAGCCATCTGCGAGCAAAAACCATTTGCCCCGCCAGATAATACTTATACCAGTCCGGTAAAGCCAACCCTCCCTGTGCACTCGGCTCTTGAAGCACTTTTAGTCCTACCCGGGGGGACTTAGGAGCCCATAGAAATGACCCTACCAGGCTGTCTAAACGCTTGAAATAAGTCTTTGGTATCCAGACCGGAGCGTGTCTGAGAAAATATAAAATTACCGGAAGGATTTTTATTTTTAAAAGACATATTCTGCCCATCAAAGAAAGGGGTAGTTTAACTCATGACTGTACTTTTTGCTTAAGGAGTGTTATTAGTGGGAGTAAATTTAGTGTGTAGTAGTCCTGTATTTTCGCCGTTATTTTGACCCCGAGGTATTTAATAGTGTCCACCCATTGTAATTGAAGATCTGGGTCCGCCCCTTCCTTAGCTTTAACATCTATAGGCAATATGGACGATTTACTCCAATTCACCCTGAGCCCTGAGAAACGGGAAAATTTATTTAAAATATCTAAAACTGCTTTTAAGGATTTCCCAGGGTCGTCGAGAAACAGGAGCATGTCGTCAGCATATAAGGCCAAGGTTTCATAAATATTACCCACTCTAATAGCCCCCACACTACCAGAGGACCTAAGAGCTATAGCCATTGGCTCCATCACTAGTACAAAAAGAAACGGGGATAATGGACATCCCTGTCTTGTTCCTCTACCCACTTCAAAATATGGGGACACTGTGGATCCTAATCGTATGGCAACCTTTGGATTCCTGTAAAGCATAGAGATCCATTTCCTAAATTGTGGACCGAAACCCATGACCTCCAGCACCTTGAGCATATACTTCCAGTCAACGGAGTCAAAGGCTTTTTCTATATCTATGGAAACCACTATCCTTGTATCTGAGTCTGTGGGTGGCAACTGCAAGTGGGTGAACAGTCTTCTCAAGTTTGTGTCTGTAGATTTGCCTGGCATAAATCCCGTCTGGTCAATATTAACTAGGGCCAGTATCACCGTGGCCAGTCTTGTCGCTAGTATTTTGGTTAAAATCTTTAAGTCTGTGTTCAAAAGTGCTATTGGTCTATACGACGCGCATTCTGTCGGGTCCTTCCCTGGTTTCAACAACAGAATCATATATGCCTCCAACATGGAGCTTGGTAAGGAGGAATTCTGGTGACAGTATTCCATTAGCCAGCCAAGCCTACTCGCTAGCTGCTCCACATTAGCTTTGTAGAAATCTATGGGGAACCCATCCGGCCCAGGAGCCTTATTAGGCGGGAAAGCAAATATTGCGGCCTGTATCTCTTTAACTGTTATGTTTGCTTCGAGTATTTGACGGTCCCCATCCGACAGCTTCGGGATGGGTAAACCCTCCAATAGTTCAGACATAGCATCTGTGTCATACTCTGGGATCGGTGAATACAGGGATGAGAAAAAATCAAACTCCTGCATTATGGCGGACGGGTCCCTAACCAGTGCACCCTGCCCGTTTCTAATAACTGGGATATGTGCAGAGGGCAATCGATCCGCCACCAGCATAGCCAGGAGCTTACCATTCCTGTCCCCCTCTGCAAACACCATGTGAGCCGCTCTTGTCATTTCAGAACTAATTATACTTTTCACATGTAAGGACAATCGCCTTCTTGCCTCCAGCAGTGATTCGTAGGAGGTCCCAGATGGAGACCCCGCATGAACCTCCGCGCACCACCTCTCGTACTGTTTCAGGGTGTCCAATTCCTCATTTTCATTAACTCTAACAGTTTTGATAGCTGATATACATTCACCTCTAGTTACTGCTTTAAAAGCATCCCAAACCATTGGTGGCTTAGTAGAGTCAGTGTTTATTGACCAGTATGACTTTATGGATCCCTCTAGGTGGGCCGTCACCTGTTCATTTTGCAACCAACTAGCCGAAAGGCGCCATCCTCCCCCCCTTGCTCCGGCCGGAAGGGACAGCGCAAGAGAAAGAGGATTATGATCGGAGATGCTCCCCGCCAGATATTCAACATTTTCCACATACTGTAATAAGTTATTGTTACCAAAGGCTAGATCAATTCTTGATGCCGACCTGTGTGTCAATGATAGGTGAGAGTAGCTTCTGTCTGTAGGATGCTTCCATCTCCACAACTCCGTTAAACCCGCCGTGGAGGCCCATCCACACAGGTCCGCCGAGCTCACTCTACCCGGATTAGAAGAGTCCAACGCCGCATCCAACACAGCATTGAAATCTCCCATCAGGAGTAAAGGGAGATGCAGAAATTGAGCCAATCGGGTCAGCAGGTCATATAGAAGCTGAACCTGGAATGGAGGGGAAATGTAAACATTCACTAACAGTATCTTAGTGTAGAACACATCCATTACCACAGCCACATACCGACCATTAGGGTCAGTTATAATCTGGTGTATATTACACGGAATTTCCCTACTAACCAGCATCAACACTCCTCTAGCAAAGGTGGAATAGGTGGAATGGATCGCCTTTTGTATCCACGGTTTGCGTAAAGACAGCACCTTGCTACCATCCAAGTGTGTCTCCTGCAAGAACACAATGTGAGGTTTTGATTGCTTTAGGTATTGAAACACAGATGCCCTTTTAAACTTATGGTTCAGGCCTCTGACGTTCCAAGATACAATGTGCAGTTTAGCCCTCCCAGTCATTGCAGTGCAAAAAATATCTGTGACCACATATAGAAGAACACTCCCCCCTCCTGTATACTGCAAACCATATTATAATATACTCTACATCAAATTTATGAATCTGAGCCGTGACAAGTTTCTTATTCCCCCCCCCCCTGCTATTATACCAGTAAACAACCCCAACAAAACACAAAAAAGTCTGGCATGTAGCTTTATCCCAAAAAACAACGAACAAAAAATCACAGCGGCCGTCTGCCGCATCCGTCGAAAGTCTGGCAGCTCTCTTTAAAACTCTAACCTTCACGGAGCTCCGATTGTCATAAGTTGTGGAGCGTGTGAACATTTAAGAATGTTGGGGACTTGTATAGAGAACCCTTTCTCTGGGATCAACCAACTGGAGAATTTTAAGGTAAGTAGAACTAAATAATTGTCCTCCATGTGACACCAACTCTAGGGGCTCAAAACTTTTCTATTAACAAGATGAAACCCCTAGAAGATAAGGACAATGGCGGAGCATCAAAAATAAAATTAAAATTTAAAAAATATATAAAAGAAAAATATATATATAAAAAAGGAAGGAAAAACAAAATATGAAAAAGTAAGACACCAATTGAATGGAACAACCAGGAAGGTTGTTAGGACTACTGTCATACCACCCAACTTTGCTGGTTCCTGGAGTATGGAAGACACCGGATTCGCCGACCCCACTGATATATGCAATACTCCTCTGAGATGTGGTGATGATGATTCCAAGAGCACATGTCGTTACTTTTACAATAGTGTAGGGTACGCCCTCGTGACTGAGGATGCGACCAAGAGCCAAGTGGCTTGTTACTGACTCCAACAGCGGGTTTTGGGGGTTAGAAACTTCCATCCTTGCCTTTAATAGTTATGCCCTTGAAGGAAGTTAAACATCAATGGACCATCCGGGCACAATTTTTCATAATCTGCATTTAGGAGAGTTCTTTATCCATCCAGTCGCACGCTTCTGCGGGGTTATCAAAAAATCTCACATTTCCTTTATATTGTATCCAGAGCCTGCTTGGATATAGCATGCTTTACTGCACCTGTTTTTCACGCGGTCTTCTGCGGACATCATTGAAGGAACGGCGCTGTTGTTGCGTGGCTGCAGAAAAATCTGGGAACAGCATTATCTTGGCATTTTCATATTTCAATTCTTTGGCCTTTCTGGATTGTGTCAGGATCAGGTCTCTGTCCCTGTAATTTAGGAACCTGACCAAGAAGGGTCTAGGAAAGGCTCCTGGTGGTCTTTTACCAGTGGAGACCCTGTGCGCTCTCTCCACTACGTATGTGGGGGGTAAATCTTCCAGTGAGAGGAGTTTGGCAAAGAACTTTTCAGCAAAAAGTGCAGGTCTATCCCCCTCTGTACCCTCAGGCAAGCCGACCACCCTGATATTGTTTCTTCTTTGGCGGTCTTCAGCGTCGTCTGCTCTGCGCTGAAGGGAACTGACTAGGCCACGGAGTTCAGCAAGCTGGGTGCTCTGGGTATGGGAGGTATCTTCAACCCCTGACACTCTGTCCTCCACTGTTGTAAGGCGTCCTCTGATTTTGTCTAGGTCGTGCCTGATCAGTGTGCATTCAGATGACAGATGGTCTATTCTCCCCATTAACTCTGACTTGCTGGCACTAATAGCCTCCAGGATAGGCCTGGTGATTGCATCCGCATCCACCGCTACTGTTTGTTCCTCAGCCATGTCTGTGTCAGCCGGCAGCTCCTCTGTAACCTCTGCCTGCGCCATCCTGGATGTGGCTTGTTTGGCGCGCTGTTCAGACTTCCGGGAAGACAAGATGGCGGGGGCGGAGCCTCTGTCCGTCCCCTTAGTGGAGCGGGTCTGGCGCTGATCAGTGTGCCCCTTCTGGAGCATTTTAGAGGCCGTGGAGGGCATCGCTGTGATCCTCTCACCTTCCCCCAGGTTCCGGAGCTGTTGTGGAACGGAGTATGTTGCTCCAACACAGCGGATCGTGCTCAGGATAGACGGAGCTCTGTAAAGGTGCTAGCTGCCTCGCTCACATCTGGCCACGCCCCCATGTTGTACTTTTTTCACTGCACTGTAATGGTGTGAACTACTGTATGCCCATAGGATAACCTGGATTTTGGATTGTCTATTCAGTGACAATGCAGTAAAAAATGCACGTGATTGCATCTGGTGTGAATGGGCTCTTCAACTGCTTACTTTGCAGGCAGCTATTATTTTCCCCTTCTTAAAGCGGAAGTAAACTCAGTAATTTATTTGAAGGGTCCCCCAGCAGTGTTATTCAAAATGTGCTAGAATGCACTATAGACTATCACATTAGGGTAGACGTACCTGCTAAATGCAGCCATCCAGTGATGTGCTGTCCCCTCTCCTGGTGCTCTTATCCTTTCCTTCTGGGTTTGTGTGAATGGCTAGGCCACTATGACATCACTCTCGCACATGCACATAGGAGTCACAATCACAGCACAGCGCTCTCTGCATTCACGGCACACTCGAGAGGTCTGAATGCAGAACACATTGAGCATGTGCAGTGATGTCATCGGCTAGAGCTGATGTGAAAATTGACTAAATTTCGTTAGTTTAGTAGATATTCACAAAACCTACAGACTTATTATAAGTTTACTTGTAAGTGCAATGTTGAAATCTGACTTTACTGACACTTTAAAAATAACAGGATCTACAAAAGTATAATCTACCGCTTATAAAACATTTTACATTGCTTCACAGCCAGCGTTTTCTAATGTCGTATCCCCCCAAAGGTTTATCTCCACCCAAAAGTGTGGCTATTCCTCACTGACCCTTCCACAATCCCTAAGGGCATATCACTACTTTACAACTTGTCACAAAATAAATGTGAGTTTTCTAAAACCAGCTGCATGCTAATATGGGAATTAGACCTTTAGCAGCAGGATCTGAAGCACAGAAGAGAACTGGGAAATCCCGGCCTGCAACCTCCACTCCCCTCCTATCACCTCTTGGCCGCCTAGTCTCCCCCATAGTGCCTCCTGAGTAGGGATGAGCCGAACACCCCCCGGTTCGGTTCGCACCAGAACCTGCGAACGGACCGAAAGTTCGCACGAACGTTAGAACCCCATTGACGTCTATGGGACTCGAACGTTCGAAATCAAAAGTGCTCATTTTAAAGGCTAATTTGCATGGTATTGTCCTAAAAAGGGTTTGGGGACCCGGGTCCTACCCCAGGGGACATGTATCAATGCAAAAAAAACTTTTAAAAACGGCCGTTTTTTCGGGAGCAGTGATTTTAATGATGCTTAAAGTAAAAAAAAAAAAAGTGAAATATTCCTTTAAATATCGTACCTGAGGGGTGTCTATAGTATGCCTGTAAAGTGACGCGTGTTTCCCGTGTTTAGAACAGTCCCTGCACCAAATGTCATTTTTAAAGGAAAAAATCTCATTTAAAACTGCTTGCGGGTTTAATGTAATGTCGGGTCCTGGCAATATGGATGAAAATCAGTGAGACAAACGGCATGGGTACCCCCCAGTCCATTACCAGGCCCTTTGGGTCTTGTATGGATATTAAGGGGAACCCCGCACCCAAATTAAAATAAGGAAAGGTGTGGGGCCACCAGGCCCTATATACTCTGAACAGCAGTATACAGGCTGTAGGTTTGTTGTTAAGTAGAATCTCTTTGTAATTTTGAACGGGTACATTTTTAACGTGTTTAGCTCCAGCCAAAAAATCTTTTTTAAGCTTTTTGGAAAACATAGGGAAGAGTTATCACCCCTGTGACATTTGTTTTGCTGTCTTTCCTCCTCTTCAGAAGATTTCACCTCACTTTTTGTCCCAATGGATTGGAAAGCATCAGTGGAAAGGAGAAATGTTTTTCCCATATTAACTCTTACAGGAGAGAATTTCCCTTCCTAGGGGTAGATTTCACTTCCTGTTGTCTCCTTCCGTTTGCAAGTAGGAGTCGTTTGTAAGTTAGTTGTTTGAAAGTAGGGTCCTGCCCTATATACTCAGCAGAAATTTGGGCCTTAGGTGTTGCTGTGGCCACAACACTGTAAGCCCTCACAGGGCCCTGCTGTGAAATATTAGATCAAGAATTGTAATTACATGCCCCTGTTGAACAGGAGCTGAAAAATTAGGCCTTAGGCACTGGTGCTGGTGCCACAACACTGCAACCCCTCACAGACACTCTAGTTGGAATGCAGGAACGAGCCCTGCTGCAAAGTATTACATCAAAAATCGTAATTACACGCCCCTGTTAAACAGGGGCTGAAAAATTGTGCCTTAGGCACTGGTGGTGGCACCCAGAACCAAAAATGTTCTTACAAGCTATCAGCGTGATGATTGAGGAGGAAGAGGATAATTACTCAGGGATAGTCACTCAGCATCAGCATAGGCAGTCTTTGAAGGGATCTGAGATTTCAAAAAAAATTATTCGGTTACATCAGCATCAGGTGCTTGGTAGCTGGTGGTGATCCAAGACTCATTCATTTTTATGAAGGTCAGTCGATCGACCGCGTCAGTGGACAGACGCACCCTGTGATCGGTTACCACGCCTCCAGCAGCACTGAATGTGCGTTCCGAAAGAATGCTGGATGCAGGACAGGCCAGTAGCTCAATTGCATACTGTGCAAGCTCTGGCCAGTGATCCATCCTCAAGACCCAGTAACCCAGAGGATTTTCGGTGGGAAAGGTGTCCAAGTCTGATCTTGCCCCTAGGTATTCCTGCACCATGTAAAACAGACGCTGGCGATGGTTGCTGGAACCGATCATACCTTGGGGCTGCGGACCAAAAAATTGTCTGAATGCATCGGTCAGACGGCCACCTTCTCCACCGCTCCTTCTTTGACTGACCGAAGCCTCAGCAACACGTTGTCCAGAAACAGGAGTTTGTAACCTCCCAGTCTCTGGGAACGCGTTGCACAGACCTTTCTGCAAGGCCTCCCGAAGATGTTTCATCCTCTGCTCCCTCTGCGATGGCAAGATAAGGTCCGCAACCTTACCCTTGTAACGTGGATCAAGGAGGGTTGCCAGCCAGTATTGGTCCTTCTCCTTGATACCACGAATACGAGGATCCTTACGCAGGCTTTGCAGGATCAGGGAGGCCATGCAGCGTAGGTTTGCTGAGGCATTCGGTCCGGAGTCCTCTGGGTCACTAAGGACGACATGGTCCGCAGCCACCTCCTCCCAGCCACGTACAAGTCCATGTGTTTCTTGGGACTGATCCCTTAAAGACTGCTGCTGATGCTGAGTGCCAGGCTCCACCTCCATACTGACACAATCTTCCTCCTCCTCCTCCTCCTCCTCCTCCTCTTCCTCCTCGTCCTCTTCCTGTGTGATCGGCGGGCACGCAGGAACACTGTCTGGATAAAGGGGGCCTTGAGAGCTAAGGAAGTCCTCCTCTTCCTGCCTCTGTTCTGCCTCAAGTGCCCTGTCCATTATTCCACGCAGCGTGTGCTCCAACAGGTGGACAAGGGGGACAGTGTCACTGATGCATGCACTGTCACTGCTCACCATCCTCGTGGCCTCCTCAAATGGTGACAGGACAGTGCATGCATCCCTGATCATGGCCCACTGGCGTGGGGAAAAAAAACCAAGCTCCCCTGACCCTGTCCTGGTGCCATAGTCGCACAGGTACTCATTGATGGCCCTCTGCTGCGTGTGCAGCCGCTGCAGCATGGCCAACGTTGAGTTCCACCTGGTGGGCATGTCACAGATTAGGCGGTTCTTGGGCAGGTTAAACTCCTTTTGGAGGTCCGTCAGCCGAGCACTGGCATTATATGACCGGCGGAAATGCACACAGACTTTCCTGGCCTGCCTCAGGACATCCTGTAAGCCCGGGTACCTGCCCAAGAACCGCTGCACCACCAAGTTAAGGACGTGAGCCAAACAGGGCACATGGGTCATTTGTCCCTGTCGGAGGGCAGAGAGGAGGTTGGTGCCATTGTCGCAAACCACCATTCCTGCCTTAAGTTGGCGTGGCGTCAACCACCTCTGAACCTGCCCCTGCAGAGCTGACAGAACCTCTGCCCCAGTGTGGCTCCTGTCCCCCAAGCACACCAGCTCAAGCACCGCATGGCATCTTTTGGCCTGCGTACTTGCGTAGCCCCTTGAACGACTACGGAGCACCGCTGGTTCCGAGGAAGAGGCCATGGAGGAAGAAGAAGAGGAGGGGGTGGAGGAGAGAGGTGTGTCACAATCATTAGCATTTTGGAGGCGTGGTGGCGGAACAACCTCCAACACTACTGCACCTTGTCCTGCATCCTTCCCAGCTGCCAGCAGAGTCACCCAATGCGCCGTGAAACTTAGGTAACGTCCCTGTCCATGCCTGCTGGACCATGAGTCAGCGGTAATATGCACCTTACCGCTGACCGCCCTGTCCAGCGAGGCATGGACATTGCCTTCCACATGCTGGTAGAGAGCCGGAATTGCCTTCCGTGAGAAAAAGTGGCATTTGGGTACCTGCCACTGAGGAACCGCACATTCCACAAACTCACGGAAGGGGGCAGAGTCTACCAACTGAAAAGGCAGCAGTTGAAGTGCTAGCAATTTTGCCAAGCTAGCATTCAACCGTTGGGCATGTGGATGGCTGGGAGCAAACTTCTTTCGGCGGTGCAGCAGCTGGGGCAGGGAAATTTGCCTGGTACAATCTGACGTCGGTGTACCAAAATCAGATTGCCCACAAGTACGTGGCTGTGACACACCTAATTCTACACCTTCATTCCTCTCAGTGCAGGTCTTAGAGAGGACTGAAGGTCTAGTGGGGTTGGAAATCTCAGCTGATGAGGAGCAAGCAGAGGTCCTCTTTGTTCTTTGGTGTGGGTCTTTTAGATACGCTTGCCAACGAACTGCATGGCAGGTCAACATATGTCTGGTCAAGCATGTGGTACCCAAGCGGGAGATGTTTTGGCCACGCGAGATACGCTTGAGACATATGTTGCAAATAGCAGCGGTGCGATCTGATGCACTCGTCTCAAAAAAGGCCCACACCAAAGAACTTTTTGAATAACGCGCAGAGACTGCAGCGCCCTGCACATGTGGAGCTTTGGGGTGTGATGCAGTCAATGTGCTGCCCTTAGGCTGGCCCCTGGAGGGCATCCTGCCTCGTTGGTGATGTGCTGCCTCCTCCTCCTCCTCCTCCTCTCTCCTATCAGGCACCCACGTTGAGTCAGTGACCTCATCATCCCCTCCCTCCTCATCACTGGAGCAAACCTGGCAGTATGCTGCAGCAGGGGGAGCATGACTGCCAGATTGCTGTCCTTCTTAGGCACCCCCTCTGTCCGTGCTCGTGTTACTGCCTTCATCGAGCTCAGTATCATCATCAGAGCCTTCCAAACGCTGGGCATCCTCCTGGAGCATGTACCCAACACTGTGGTCAAACAGTTCGAGGGACTCCTCAGGAGGACATGGTGGGGCTAGGGAAGGAGTCACTGATGACATTGAGCCAAGGGAAGAGGCCGCTGCTTTGCCAGACAAAGTACCCTGGGCATGGGTGAGAGAGGATGAGGAGGATGAGGACGGCTTGGTCATCCACTCGACCAAGTCTTCCGCATGTTGCGGCTCAACATGGCCAGCTGCCGAAAAAAAGGCCAAGCGTGTCCCATGGCCACGTGCTGATGAGGATGCACCGTCTCCACGACCAGCACTAGACACAGAGCCTGCTTGCCCTCTCTTATTGGCTTGTGACTGTCTGCCTCTCCTCCTTGGCCTTCCAGACATACTAATGGCCTGTAGCTGCACTAAGCTGGGATATATATATATATATATATATATATATATATATATATATATATATATATATATATATATATATATATATATATATATATATATGTATATATATATATATGTATATATATATGTACTGATACTGCAGCTAGCAAAATCAACTGCCTGCCTGTAGTATGAGAACACCACCAACCTTCTACAGGTAGCTTTAGCTGAACACTGTGAGGTGGACGCACCCCACTAACTTGTAGGTTTAGCTGAACACTGTGAGCAGGGCGCACCCCACTAACTTGTAGGTTTAGCAGAACACTGTGAGCAGGACGCACTGCACTAACTGTAAATAGTCTAGCTGCCTGACTGTGGTACTAATAGGATCAAAAGAACACCAGCAATTTTCTTTAAAATACTGTAACAAGACAAGCCTGCCTGTCAGTAAGAAGATAACAGGAACGGATCTAGCTGAACACTGTGAGCAGGACGCACCCCACTAGCTTGTAGGTTTAGCTGAACACTGTGAGGTGGACGCACCCCACTAACTTGTAGGTTTAGCTGAACACTGTGAACAGGACGCACCCCACTAACTTGTAGGTTTAGCAGAACACTGTGAGCAGGACGCACTGCACTAACTGTAAATAGTCTAGCTGCCTGACTGTGGTACTAATAGGATCAAAAGAACACCAGCAATTTTCTTTAAAATACTGTAACAAGACAAGCCTGCCTGTCAGTAAGAAGATAACAGGAACGGATCTAGCTGAACACTGTGAGCAGGACGCACCCCACTAGCTTGTAGGTTTAGCTGAACACTGTGAGGTGGACGCACCCCACTAACTTGTAGGTTTTGCTGAACACTGTGAGCAGCACGCACCCCACTAACTTGTAGGTTTAGCAGAACACTGTGAGCAGGACGCACTGCACTAACTGTAAATAGTCTAGCTGCCTGACTGTGGTACTAATAGGATCAAAAGAACACCAGCAATTTTCTTCAGGTAGCTGTATTTACTGTAACAAGACCAGCCTGCCTGTCAGTAAGAAGATAACAGAAATGGATCTAGCTGAACACTGTGAGCAGGACGCACCCTACTAGCTTGTAGGTTTAGCTGAACACTGTGAGGTGGACGCACCCCACTAACTTGTAGGTTTTGCTGAACACTGTGAGCAGCACGCACCCCACTAACTTGTAGGTTTAGCAGAACACTGTGAGCAGGACGCACTGCACTAACTGTAAATAGTCTAGCTGCCTGACTGTGGTACTAATAGGATCAAAAGAACACCAGCAATTTTCTTCAGGTAGCTGTATTTACTGTAACAAGACAAGCCTGCCTGTCAGTAAGAAGATAACAGGAACGGATCTAGCTGAACACTGTGAGCAGGACGCACCCCACTAGCTTGTAAGTTTAGCTGAACACTGTGAGGTGGACGCACCCCACTAACTTGTAGGTTTAGCTGAACACTGTGAGCAGGACGCACCCCACTAACTTGTAGGTTTAGCAGAACACTGTGAGCAGGACGCACTGCACTAACTGTAAATAGTCTAGCTGCCTGACTGTGGTACTAATAGGATCAAAAGAACACCAGCAATTTTCTTCAGGTAGCTGTATTTACTGTAACAAGACAAGCCTGCCTGTCTGTAAGAAGATAACAGGAACGGATCTAGCTGAACACTGTGAGCAGGACGCACCCCACTAGCTTGTAGGTTTAGCTGAACACTGTGAGGTGGACGCACCCCACTAACTTGTAGGTTTAGCTGAACACTGTGAGCAGGACGCACCCCACTAACTTGTAGGTTTAGCAAAACACTGTGAGCAGGACGCACTGCACTAACTGTAAATAGTCTAGCTGCCTGACTGTGGTACTAATAGGATCAAAAGAACACCAGCAATTTTCTTCAGGTAGCTGTATTTACTGTAACAAGACAAGCCTGCCTGTCAGTAAGAAGATAACAGAAACGGATCTACCTGAACACTGTGAGCAGGACGCACCCCACTAGCTTGTAGGTTTAGCTGAACACTGTGAGGTGGACGCACCCCACTAACTTGTAGGTTTAGCTGAACACTGTGAGCAGGACGCACCCCACTAACTTGTAGGTTTAGCAGAACACTGTGAGCAGGACGCACTGCACTAACTGTAAATAGTCTAGCTGCCTGACTGTGGTACTAATAGGATCAAAAGAACACCAGCAATTTTCTTCAGGTAGCTGTATTTACTGTAACAAGACAAGCCTGCCTGTTAGTAAGAAGATAACAGAAACGGATCTAGCTGAACACTGTGAGCAGGATGCACCCCACTAGCTTGTAGGTTTAGCTGAACACTGTGAGGTGGACGCACCCCACTAACTTGTAGGTTTAGCTGAACACTGTGAGCAGGACGCACCCCACTTACTTGTAGGTTTAGCAGAACACTGTGGGCAGGACGCACTGCACTAACTGTAAATAGTCTAGCTGCCTGACTGTGGTACTAATAGGATCAAAAGAACACCAGTAATTTTCTTTAAAATACTGTAACAAGACAAGCCTGCCTGTCAGTAAGAAGATAACAGGAACGGATCTAGCTGAACACTGTGAGCAGGACGCACTGCACTAAATGTAAATAGTCTAGCTGCCTGACTGTGGTACTAATAGGATCAAAAGAACACCAGTAATTTTCTTCAAAATACTGTAACAAGACAAGCCTGCCTGTCAGTAGGAATATAACAGGAACGGATCTAGCTGAACACTGTGAGCAGGACGCACTGCACTAAATGTAAATAGTCTAGAAGATAACAGGAACGGATCTAGCTAAACTGAATACAGTGTATATATATATATATATATATGCAACACCTGGGATGCATATATATACACAATACACTTTAAGTGCAGCTAACTGACTGACTGTCCTGCCTAATCTAGCTAACTCAAATGAAATGACACTGTCTCTCTCTCTCTCTCTAAGCACACCGGAACACACTGCACAGGGCCGCGGTGCAGGCGGCCTTATATGGTGTGGGGCGTGTACTAAATCCCCTGAGCCATAATTGGCCAAAGCCTCCTTGGCTTTGGCCAATTATGGCTCTCTGTTAAGGCGGCGCTGTGATTGGCCAAGCATGCGTGAATTATGGGCCGTGACGCGCCACACGAATTTGGCGCGAACGGCCCATATCGTTCGCAATTCGGCGAACGATCGAACAGCCGATGTTCGAGTCGAACATGGGTTCGACTCGAACACGAAGCTCATCCCTACTCCTGAGCTACCGAGGGCTAAGTCTCCATCTGGCTCCCATGCTTCCTCTACACAAGACTAGCAGCCAGAGGGAGGCTGGTGGGACATACTGGCTCTTCTTCCCACCAAGCAGGACATAGCAGCATCAATTGTGAGTACACTTTCTAGAGATCCATGACTTGAAAGACCAGATTGACTCTGTAGACAACTGTGTTACAACTGTAGAAACCACCACGACCACATTGCAAGCACACATGGTGGCCCTCAAGGAGGCCCAGGAACAACACCACAGACTTACCATGATGTACCTGCTCATTTACGACAAAGAGAACCGCAGCCGCAGAAATAATATCATGATCCAGGACATTCCAGAGGCTACCTCTTCTGGTGACATTAAAGCCATGGTTACCGCCATCCTGAACTGCTTTCTGGACAAGCCACCCATGACAGAACTGGATCGGGTACATAGAGTGCAGGATCCTCGAGGGGGGGATGCTCCATATGCCTGTGGCGCCCTGGCCAGTGTACACTTTTACTTTGCTCAGCTATTGTTCTTTTTTCAATATCTTCTATGTACCCGCTGTTATACGTGTTATAATGGCCGTTTGCGCTGTGTGTTTAGAATTATCTATGTAATATGCAAAGCCACAAATATAGATTTTTTTTTTAAAATGAGCGACAGCGCTGAAAGCTGACAATTGGCCTGGGCAGGAAGGGGGGTAAAAGTGGCCGGTATTGAAGTGAATAAAGCAAAATCACACGATGGGAAAAACAAATTTGTTTCTTTTTTACTTTTAGATATTCTGATAATTCAGCTTAAGGCCAGGATCACATATGTGTGGGCGCTGTTCCCAGCATGGGGTCCGGTGCGCTCTTGTTTACCGGTTCAGGCGCGAATCAGGTCCTAATTTTTGCCTGAATTTGCACCTGAACCGGACCCAAAGATACACAGGACCCTTTTTGAATGTGGACTGCGGCCGCCCCGGACATGTGTGAACTGGCTCCATTGAGAAACCCGCTGTCTGTAGGCAGGTGCCGTCTACTTTCTCCACCGCAGATGGCGCTCAACCACAGAGGCATTGCAGAGGGAGAGGAAATCAAGAGGAACATGGTTCCTCTATGGTTTCCTCGGTCACTGAGTTAGCTATCTGGTTGGTTGCTGCCACCCCATGTAACTCTGAAGGCCATCTTGGGTCAGGCAGTCTATTTAGGACCCTGGCTCCCAGGTTTGACTCACTTCTCCCATGTGGGTAGGGTAGGGACAGTTCACCTTATTTGTCAGAGACAGTAAATAGCATCAGGGAGAGGTTCCAGATTAATAGGGAAAGGATAGAGACACTCCATCCTTCCTGAAAGCCTTCCTATTTAAATGCTATGTGAATCATCTGCCCTAACCAAGATGGCTGCAGCTCGAAATGCTAGGAGGGTGTTTTTCAAAGTGATTTCTCAGCAAAATAAAGCATGGAGACATAGATGGATGGGTGAGTTTGCTTTGGATTAAAAAATTAATGAAATAGCATTTTGGTTTGTAGTTCTAGATGCAGTACAGTTCCACTTTAAACATTTTCTGAATGCAGAGACTCAATGGAAAAAAAATATAGTATTGGGAAATTTGTACGGTATATGGTATTTTTAAAACAGTTCATAAAATCTATATTTTTAGGGAAAAAAATACATTAAAATGAATTTATAGCACACAAACTTTCAGTTACCTGCAAAGCATGTAAAATTGATTGGGCGGCTCTACAAGTAATAAAAATAATGCAAAGCTTCAAGACATCTGCTAGTGCCCAACCAATTTGCCATTTTCTTCTTTTTGGAACAAGAATATACTTTGGAGCCAGTGGTAAGTGGTAACCCATAGCAAAGTTTTCCGGCAGAAGATCCAGTTAGAGACTGCCCCTCTTGCCTCCTTATTTTTTGTTAGCTTATGGTGTTCATGCAGGTTGTGCCCTCTCAACCAGTATATGCCCAGTACAGCCATCACCAGGGCCCACTGGCAATATAGTCTTGTCATTGCTAAGTGTGATTTACTTGGATATTGCCAGCCTGGTACTCTGGATGTTATTGCTACAGCATCATACTGTATATGCCTGTGGGTTTCTTTTGGTTTCTCTGTCCTGATCATTATCTACCCAGTGTACTGAATTGTGTAATAGTAATTGTTATTGGCTTGCATTCATTTATGAATCACCTCTCCTAATAATACCCAATAATTTCACTTCTACCCATGGTTTTGTTGTCTCGGTTTAGGTGGCCAGAGTGTTGGGCATTAAGGCATTTCTGTTTGAGTTTATTCCCTTATCCAGTGATCTGGTGTGTCAGTAGGGCTGAAGTATTAGGCAGGTTGTGGCCGAGAACACAGGACCCAACTTAACCGGCGGCTCCTCCGGGGGGTAGGGCTACTTGACCTTTATACCTGCATTAGAAGCCAATGGATGACCACATTGTCAATTGGTGGGTCACCCTTTTTGAGTTTGGTTGTTGCAGAGGGCTGGAAAGTTGCTATTAGAAGCTTACTAGTATCTATTGTATTAAAGCAGGCTTTTATGTGCTATATTTAAGTGTTCTTGCATAGCAAGACCACTTACTGTTATCTCACATATATATTCTTATTATAGCCAAATTTACCACCCTAACTTCTCCCACAGCTTTTACACTACATAGACGGTAATATACTGAAACGTGCGGTTTGTTCCCGATTGGTGTGCTATCACTTTGTGGAACGTTTTGCCGAATGGTTCACGAAATATTGCCGTTTTTGCGGCGAAATTGGTCCCGTAGGAATTAATGGCGAAATGTTCAAAACTACAGTGGGAGGTGACAAAAGCTGACAACCCCATGATCAGTCAAAACATTATGACCACCCCATGATCAGCCAAAACATTATGTCCACCCCATGATCAGCCAAATAATTTATGACCACCCCATTATCAGTCAAAACATTATGACCACAACATGATCAGCCAAAATATTATGACCACCCCATGAAAACAAAAATAATAATTTAAAAAAAAAAATCATTTTTGAAAAAAAAAATTTTTTTGAAAAAAAAAAACATTTTTTGAAAAAAATATTCAGCTCTTTCAGCTAATGATGGGACTTCTTCAACCTTTTTACTACTATTTATACTTTTTAAAATATTAAGCTTTTTAACACTTTTCACAGTTACTCCAGCCACTCCACCCAGTTACTCCTCCCACTCCAGTTGTAGACTACTGTAGGTGGAGGCAAGAACACTTCACACAATTTTTCCAGAAATTGTAGCTTTTCTAGGTTTTACTGTGTTTTCTGGATGCACATTAATCTGTGCATTAGAGCAAATAACTGCATTGTTTTAAAGGGGTCAGGGGTCATGTGAAATCTGTTGGATGCTGCTCTGTTAAGTGTCTGACTTTACCCACTGGGACCAGTAATCAAGCTGTTTTAGTACTTAAAGCAGCACCCCCTCCCCTTTCCCCCATTAATACAACTTACAACAGCAATGAAACCTAATTTACAAAACCAACACCATTAGCAACAGTTACTTGCTTACTGTTTTCTGCACACTCCTTGTTTGTCCCCATTGTCAATAGAAACCCATGCTAATATTTTGAAAAAATGTAATTGGCAACCAGCTTATTCTTTGTCATTCTGTGCCGGCCCACTAAAGATATTATTTACAAATTACAATAACCACAAAACCACGATGGTATTATTTACATTAACAAACCCCGGCAGATCTAATATAACACATGCCCAAGATCAGTGGAGGACTCCCTGAAAAACACTAGTGATGTAGCCTTCCCAGGGGGCGGCTTTGACGTCCTGGCTGGGTCTAATTAAATGTAAGTAAAATAAAAAAATTTTAACAGTCGGCACACCAAGATGATTTTATATCAGCATACCGAGCTGCTTGTACTACTGTTTGGGTCCACTTTAAAGTATATTAAAACCAGTGGCGGCTGGTGTTTTTTTTTGGTTGGCCGGGTCACAGCTAGTTCCATAAGCATTATGTTATAAAAATGTATGTAAATGTAAAAACTTGCCGTAGCCTGGCAGGTGCCTGTGTGCCCATCCTTGTGGCAGGTCCTGACTCCAGTGAGCGGTTGCTCTATCTGGTGTGTTTCGGCCTCTGTGAGCGGTTGTTGGTGTGCCCATACACTGTGGGTCCCGGCCACAGTCTGCGGCCGCTTAGCCTGGCGAGTCTTTTACACTGTCCCGACAGTTAAATCCCAGAGTTTGCTGACACCAACACTCCCGGCCAACTTCCCCAGCAGGTCTAGGCCCCGCACTTACCCCATCTCATGAGCAGGGAAGCGGTGGCTTCTCTCTGGGCTCGCTTCCCTGCGTCTCCTCCCTCCTCCTCCTGGCAGCCAGTCTAATTGGCTCTCCTTATGGCCAATCGGGTGATGGGTCTCAGGACCCGCTTCCTGATTGGCCGGGAGGAGAATCAGTGTTACAATAGCGAATATTCATCCACTATTGTCACACAACTGGATGGGCTTGGGACGCAGTGCTCTGCGCCCCAAGCCCACCCTCTTTTTAAGCCTATTAGAGCCTCTGGCTCTAATCACATGCTTCTAAACCCCCCCATTGAAATCTATGGTCTGGCCCCTGCATGTAGATCAGGGGGCCGGACGCATGAATAGGGGGGGGGGCGCCCCTATGGATGGGCCGCCACTGATTGATACCCAATAACAAAATTGTGATATATTGCCACTTACCAGACCTTAGATGTAGCTGCATTTGTTTTCTTTTAGGAGAGCACTGAATATACTGATTAGAATGTATTCGTTGCACTATTTAAATAGGTAACAAAACACATTCAATGGTTTTAAGGGCTTGTTCACAAGAGCAGCAGGGACTGCCACTCCTCTGAAAAGCAATCTGTGCTTAGTTTACTTTTCAGAGGAGACAGGTGGTGAGGAAGCAATATGTTGCCTTCTCACTGCCCGATTAACCCAGTAAATGCTTCAGTACCATGCATTGCATGTAATTGTGGGGCAGTTGCAAGGTGGCCCAATAGAACTGTATTAGTTGCATTTGGCGGCAGCACCTCCCGGAGGAGTCACATCTGACGTCACCCACAGCCATCTTCCTGGTTAGTAACCAGTATTCATAATAAAAAGAAAAAGAATTGCGCTTGGTGCGTAAATAAATTTAAAAAGTGAAAACATAAATGAATGAATAAGGTCCTGCTGCTGTACACTATAACCCCGATATGAGGGAACATGAAACAGAATAAAAATAGGAAGTGCAGCGCTGGACTAATAACATAAACACATGCGAGTGATAATGATAAAACAGTGATACAATCGATAAATCGAAATAGTGAACCAAAATTATGTCCAATGAATGATCAAAAAATCTGCAACAATTACATGCTCAAAAAAATTAAAAAAAAACCAAATAAATCTATAAACATAAGGTCCATAAATTAGTGATGTGTAGAAATCCGATAAGGAGTCAGGGATCATCCACCGGGAAGTGCTGCCCACCACCAAATGGAAATAATTGGAGGCTTACCGGAAAGCCTGTGACCGCCCTTACTCAGGGGGGTCAAACCAGGCTTAGTAGAAGCAGACCATCAAGGGAACACTTCAGGACACACTGCATCGATCTCCTATGTGGACGACCAACTGGCGATATGCTGTATAAGGTGCTGTTCCAGGATCACCTCTCATAGGGCAGTCAATTGGATTCCATAAATCCGGCGAAAAGAAATTGTATATGCCAAAAGAAAAATGGGAGAGACTCCAATGATGTAGAAAAAACTTGGCTGGTTTTATTTAAAATAACAATGATAAAACATCAATCTTGCAGAGATAGAAAAAAACGACACCACCGCCGTTTAAAATAAAAGCGTGCATGCGCGATGCGATGATTTTTTAACCAGTATTCATACCATGCTCATATGCTTGCACTTGGTCGAAGTGCTAATTTTGTAAGTAGGTTTTTATTGTTATGCTGACAATAAACTTTTAAAACGAGGGCACTAGATTCTTTCCTTTCTGTTCATATGTCCGGAGGGATCATCAGCTTCATCGATATCAGTGGATTGTTGGTTATTTGTACCCCAGGTGTGGGGAAAGTCCTGAGTGACCTTTTCAGGTCGAATTTGGGAGGTGAGAGACTTGATTATCTGTGGTGGATGGGCTGCAATCACGTTTCACCGTCTGGTCTGTCATCTGATATTGCATCTGTTTGTTTTATATTGGACGATTGCAAATGGACATGTAACTTATTGCTCTGCATTGCATTTGTTATTTATCTTTATTTATCTTTATCGAGGCGTTCTGGATTATCCTTGAGTGTAGGCTTGCAATTTATTTTTTTAGATTTCTTCATTATTGTCTTATGTGTGCTGAATATTTTCTGTTTTCATAAGTGACTGTATGCTAGTGTTCAGGTTGGTGTCAGGGAGGTGGTAAAGTCACGGCCAAATCGATTTTTTTTTCTGCCCCCCCCCCCCCAACCGCTCATGTGAAATAGCCCATAGGGTTTATATACAGTATATTTTAAGAGCCCATTCATGCCAAGGGCTGTAGGGCTGTGCTGGTCAGCCTTGCCCAGTGCAATACCAATGCAGAACAAATAAATATTCCTTGTTTCCTATCAGGCCACTTCAGGATGCATTGTGTTTGTGTGTGCTGAAAAAAAATAAGGCATACTTTTTTTTCAGCACAGCATGATGCAACCCAATGCAAACTACTACACTGTGCTGTGACCTGTAGAACTTAAAGGGGTTGTAAAGGTTTGTGTATTTTCACCTTAACCACTTGCCGACCATCGCACACCGATGTACGTCGGCAGAATGGCAATGGTGGGCAAAAGGGCGTACTGGTACGTCCCCATTAAGAAGCGGTCTCGAGCGCGCGTGCTGCTATCTCCGTGACCGGAGAGGAAGAATGGGGAGATGCTTTTGTAAACAAAGCATTTTCTTGTTCTGCCTAGTGACAGGACAGTCATCACAGCTCTCTGTCATCGAGAGCAGTGATCACTGACGTGTGTGTTGAAGCCCCTCCCCCCCACAGTTAGAATCACTCCCTAGGACACACTTAACCCCTTCACCACCCCATAGTGGTTAACCCCTTCACTGCCAATGTCATTTACAGAGCAATCAATGCATTTTTATAGCACTGATCGCTGTATAAATGACAATGGTCCCAAAATAGTGTAAAAAATGTCCGATGTGTCCACCATAATGCCGCAGTCCCGATAAAAATTGCAGATCACTGCCATTCCTAATAAAAAAAATTAATAATAAAAATGCCATAAAACTATCCCCTATTTTGTAGACGCTATAAATTTTGCGCAAACCAATCAATATACGCTTATTGCGATTTTTTTTTACTAAAAATATGTAGAACAATACATATCGGCCTAAACTGAGGAAAAAAATATTTTTTTTCATATATTTTTGGGGATATTTATTATAGCAAAAAGTAAAAAATATTGCTTTTTTTTCAAAATTGTCACTCTTTTTTTGTTTATAGCGCAAAAAATAAAAACAGCAGAGGTGATCAAAAGAAAGATCTATTTGTGGGAAAAAAAAGGACGTCAGTTTTGTTTGGGTGCAGTTTCGCACGACCTCGCAAATGTCAGTTAAAGCGACGCAGTGACGAATCAAAAAAAAAATGGCCTGGTCATGGCTATGCATTAAGGTGAAAAAACACCTGTCAGTGATCGCCCCTGAGCCCCCCCCCCCCCCCGTTTTACTTACCTGAACCCTCTAACTTGTCCCACGGGGACGCGCCTTCTCTCTGCTAGGGGGTTCTCAGCTGTTGATTGGATAAATTGATAGCAGTGCAGCCATTGGCTCCCACTGCTGTCAATCAAATCCAATGATGCGGCCGCCGGGGGGCAGGGCCGAGTCCGGCATTCGATGTCTATGGACGCCGAATGCTGGACTCGAGAGTGTGCCCGCAAGGTAACCCCCCGGGAGAGCGCTTCTCCCAGGGGGTTATCTGATGCAGGGAGGAGCTGAGAGAGCCGCCAAGGGACCCCCGAAGACCAGGATCGGGGCCACTAAGTATGACGGGTTTGTTATTTAAAAAAAAAAAAAATGACCTTGATGCCCTGTACACATGATCGGTTTTCCCGTCGGAATAAACTCTGAAGTTTTTTTCGATGGAGTTCCGACGGAATTCCGCTCAAGCGGTCTTGCATACACACGGTCACACCAAATTCCGACTGTCCAGAATGGTACGTCTGAACAGCATACAGACGAACGGTTTTCCCGATAGTAATTGGTTCCGTTGGAAAAATTTAGAACATGTTCTCTTTCTAGGTCCGTCAGAATGCTCGACGTAAAAAGTCCGATGGGGCATACACACGATCGGAATGTACAATGTAAATCTCACGTCGGACTTTTTCTGTCGGACATTCCGCTCGTGTGTACACGGCATGAGTTTCACTTTAATGAAATGTCACTTTGTGAAAATCTCAATAAAATTTACATAAAAAAGCATGGGTTTGGCGCATCGGCACCACCGTCATGCTACAGCACACCAGCGTCTGCTGATGTGAACGGGTCTTAAGGGATTTTTTGTAAATCCTCCAAAAAATCTAATATGAATACCAAAAACCAAATGATTAAATGTGAAATTATCACATGCGAAACCACTTTAGCACGCTTCTCCTCCCAATCTTATGCAGCGTAAACATGGGCGGACTTTTCCGACTGACTTTTTAACGGACAGGCTTGCCTACACACGATCACACCAAAGTCCGACGGATTCATACGTGATGACGTACAATGGACTAAAATAAGGAAGTTGATAGCCAGTAGCCAATAGCTGCCCTAGCATCAGTTTTTGTCCGTCGGACTAGCATACTGACGAGCGGATTTCTGGGTCCGGCGGAGTTACGACGTAAAGATTTGAAGCATGTTCCAAATCTAAAGTCCGTCAGATTTTCGACTGGAAAAGTCTGCTGAAGGTCCGATGAAGCCCACACACGATCGGATTGTCCGCTGGACTCGGTCCGTCGGACCAGTCCAGTCAAAAAGTCCGACCGCGTGTACGCCGCTTTATGTTCACCCGTCCCCTATCTACCCTAAAGCCTCATACACACGATCGGATTTTCCGCAGACAAAGCATCAGACTTTTGTCTGAAGGGAGTGTGCTGTGAACTTGTCTTGCATACAAACGGTACACAATTGTCGGCCAACAAATTTCAGTTCTTGAGCACCACCCTTTGGGCAACTTCTGCTAATGTCGTGTTTGGTGACCATTGATTCTGAGCATGCGTGTTTGTACTTTGGACTTTTGTGTGACGGACTTGTGTACACACGATACGAAAATCTGACAACAGACCGCTGTCTGCCGAAAATTTACTAGCCTGCTAAACAACATTTGTCTGCGGAAAGTTGGCCAACAATTGTCTGATGGCGCGTGCTAACGGTCTGATTTTAGGCAAACAGTCTGTCATCACACATTTCCCAGACAAAAATCCGATCGTGTGTACGAGGCTTTAGCCTGGCTGTGCATCTTCCTCCAGGCTGCACAATCACTTTGTCAAAATCTTCCCCACCGGGCCGTACATTCACATTGTAATCTCTGTTCAATTGTATTGAGAGTTTGCACTCCGCTGGAGCAGAGTCCCTTCGCTACCACTGAAAAATATAAAAAAAAAGAAAAATGAGTTTTCTTTCTGTGTAAAATTTTCCCACAATTCCCCGTAACGCCAGCGCTCATAAATTACATGCAAAGATATTTGACATTAGGCTAGGTGAGCCATGCATGACATCCCCGTGGGCTCATTAGAGAAGGACACCATTGTGACATTAAGTACTATGCATCAGCTGACACGCTTCCTAATGTCTACAAGACACAGTTATTTATGGCAGTGTGCGCTTATTGATTGAGGTGTGTTTGGAACATAAAGCCGTATCAGGTGCTGTGCGGTAACGTATGACCTTCCAGACAACTCTTGCTCTTTTGAGGTCAGTAAAAATGGCACTGATGTCATCATTTATTCTGTCTCTTGTAGTATTTTTATCAATAGGATTTGTTCCTCATTATTGCTGTATTGATGTAAGCAGGCTAGAACTGAGAATGGCCATAATGCTGATGAATGCAAGACTGCAAACCTCATGGAAAGCCAACATTTTCTACTTGTAACATTTTATTGTACGATCTTCATTGTAGTATTAGTATTATGCGTGATGTAAAGACTTGTAAAACGACACTAAACTGACTTGTTTATTATCTAGATGGAGGGCGGATATTCCGACCCTTGACAAGGAGAAATGGGAAGGGTGTGTCTCAACCTTTATTCCCTCCATGATTGCGGCAAAAGATAGGTTCATTCAACTGAAGTTCCTTCACAGGGCCTATTATACGCCCCAAAGGCTGTCCAGTATATATAGTCAGCAGGATCCTAAGTGTACTATATATAATCTTGAGGTGAGCAGCTTTTGGCATATGGTCTGGTCCTGTCCCAAATTACACCCTTACTGGGAGGCGATAGTGGCCCACTTTGGGTGACATATGTGGCATGAGTGTACCCTTATGCCCTGTACACACGCCAGGATTTTCCGACAACAAAATCCATGGATTTTTTCCGATGGATGTTGGCTCA
The DNA here is from genome assembly GCF_042186555.1 of Aquarana catesbeiana. Lineage (NCBI taxonomy): Eukaryota > Metazoa > Chordata > Amphibia > Anura > Ranidae > Aquarana > Aquarana catesbeiana. The sequence continues at coordinate 364,107,284 of NC_133329.1, forward strand.
AACTTGTCTTGCATACACACGGTCATACAAATCTTGTCGGACATTCCGAACGTCAAGAACGCGGTGATGTACAACACGTACGACGACCTGAGAAAAATGAAGTTCAATAGCCAGTGCGGCTCTTCTGCTTGATTCCGAGCATGCGTGGAACTTTGTGCCTCGGAATTGTGTACACACGATCGGAATTGACGACAACGGATTTTGTTGTCGGAAAATTTGAGAACCAGCTCTCAAATTTTGTGTGACGGAAATTCCCATGGAGCCTACACACGGTTGGAATTTCCGACAACAAGCTCCTATAGAACATTTTCCGTCGGAAAATCCTATCGTGTGTATGGGGCATTGGACCCACTTGTGCTACTGCTAAGTCATTTGGAGGACATTGAAGGGGATAGATACACTAAGCTTTGGTTAACTGTTGGGATTCAGGGGTGGCTTCGTTTGCCACTCTAATGCCGCGTACACATGCTCGGAATTTCCGACAACAAATGTTCGATGGGAGCTTGTTGTCGGAAATTCCGACCGCGTGTGGACTCCATCGGACATTTGTTGTCGGAATTTCCAACAACAAAAATTTGAGAGGTGGATCTCAAATTTTCCAGCAACAAAATCCGTTGGAAATTCCGAGTGTGTGTAGACAATTCCGACGCACAAAATTCCACACATACTCGGAATCAAGCAGAAGAGCCGCACTGGCTATTGAACTTAATTTTTCTGGGCTCGTCGTACGTGTTGTATGTCACCGCCTTCTTGACGTTCGGAATTTCCGACAACATTTGTGCGACCGTGTGCATGCAAGACAAGTTTGAGCCAACATCCGTCTGAAAAAAATCCAGGATTATGTTGTCGGAATGTCCGATCGTGTGTACGCAGCATAAGTGCTCTGGGATTTTGCCTTGCCTGGTGCCTTGCTTGCCCCCCCCCCCACCTCTTCCCTGGTGTCTCTCCCTTACCCCCCCATCTCTTGCTCCTTTTTCCTTATGTCTCCTGCATCCCACTGCCTTCCCGCCCCCTTCTATCCTGCCACTCTCTAATGCAACGTCCTTCATAAGGGCTAGCTCTTAAGAGTATTGTGTTTTGTGCAGCATGTCTTTTTTACTCTACACAGTTCTCTTGGTGGGCATTGTAATTTGTATAATAAACGTTGGGGTTAACCCCTTGGAATATGATCATTTTCACTGATTATAAGTTTGTAATGCAATTGCCTATGCCTGTTGGCATGTGTTTTGTACAGCTGATTTGTTCAATAAAAAATGTTTCTGTTAAAAAAACAAAGACTTGTAAAACTGTTATTATCTAAAATGAAACTCCACAAAACACCCCGGATCCTCAACTTCTCAGGTCCCCCGCCAGTGCTCCTGGCCCCTCCCACCTGCCAAGTGCCCCCATAGCTAACAGCTTGCTATGAGGGCACCTGAGCATACTCGCTCCTGAGCTGCTGCTCTGTGTGTCCATTCACATGCAGAGTGCAGCTCGGCCCCGCTCCTGCTCTCTTCTTATTGGCTCACTGGCTGTGATTGACAGCAGTGGGAGCCAATGGTTCCCACTGCTGTCTCAGCCAATGAGCAGGAAGAGACCTGGGAGAGCCTCTGCTCTCATGCACATCACTGGATCGAGATGTATGCTCCATCGGACAATTGTTGTTGCTTTTTCAACGGACAAATGTTCGCTGTGCATGCTCTCAAACTTTTTGACAACAAATGTCCGGTGGAGGATAATCCGATCGTGTGTACACAAGTCCATCGGACTAAAGTCCAAAGTACAAACACTCATGTTCAGAACCAGTGCTAAACATCAGCCAACAATAGCAAAAGTTGCCCAAAGGGTGGCGGTAAAGAGCTGAAAAACCATGTGATTTTGTGAAAGTTGGCTGAAAATGTTCTGCCGTGTGCATGCAGAACAAGTTCACGGCCAACGCCCATTCAGACAAAAATCCACGGAAAAGTCTGATGGAAGTTCGATCGTGTTTATGAGGCTTTAGGGGGGCTGCTGCACACAGAAGGTTTTTTACCTTCATGCATGAAGCTGAAAAATCTTGAGCCTCTACAACCACTTTATGCTAAGCCCCCTTCACACTTGAGAGTTTTTCTACATTTTACTACACCTGACTAAGTGCAACATGCAGAATCTAATTCTTCTGAATTGTCCCATTTGACACTTGATTGCTCTGTCGCCTTGCTCTACACCCTATGTTCAATAAATGGTATGAGCTCTCTTATTTAGGGTATTCAGGCTTTTTTGGCTTTACAGACTTCAATAGGAATATGTGTGTTTTAGCGTGCGATTTTATGCCTGAAGAACTCCTATCCTCCTTTAGTTGATCAGTTTTTGTGTATACATTTTTTATGTTCCTTGTAATTGGGAGCATGGTAGGGGTATGTCCTTTGTCTACATATTGTACTTTGTTTTAAAGACCCGACGTGCTTGTAGAGCATACAGAACGGGTGTATTTCGCTGCTCTGGAGGCACAGGTGTAGTGTACAGCCCACTGCCAGTGGCATGTCAAAATCAATGACAGGCTGAAATTGCAGCAGATTTTTGCTGTTCCAAATTGTACTTGTGTTCTTTTTTCTGAGTTCAGGTCATACAACTTTACATGCATACGGCCCTATACAGCCACTGTGTATTTCAGCCTGTCATTGATTTCCACATGTTTCTGCCAGCAGGCTTTATGCTGCACTGATGCCTCCCAAATCTGGGATCAAGGGGATGACCCATGTGATTGAAGGCCCTCCCACTTATGGGAGAGCTAATACAATAGATTATTTAAATGCAAAACATACATCATTCCTAATCAGGACAAAGATCACCAACTACAGTATACATATTCTTTACATTAGTGTGTACACAAAACATTGTGTGCATGTATACTGTATATATATATATATATATATATATATATATATATATATATATATATATATAAAAACACAAATTCATATATTATTGTGAAAATTGAGTAAAAAAAGCAAATGAACTGACACTTACTGCTCTATTATGCGAAGCACCAAGCTCTATGCTTCTGATTGGCAATTGAATCAATACACACATACAAATATATATACATATACTCACTTTCCTTGGCGGTAATCTCTTAAACGCAGGAGTTTTTGACTTTTCTTTACTGCCATATAGGTGGCCTGACTTTTCCACTTGAATACAAGGCACTTATAAACCCTTCCTTCCTGCCCAGACCAATTTTCAGCTTTCAGTGCTCTCGCATTTTGAATGTTAATTACTCAGTCATGCAACACTGTACCCAAACAAAATTTTTTTCATTTTTTTCACACAAATAGAGCTTTCTTTTGGTGGTATGTAATCATCACTGGGTTTTTTTTATTTTTTGCGACATAAGTGAAAAAAGTGCGAACATTTTGAAAAAAAAAACACTTTTTTGTAGTTTCTATAATAAAATTTTGCAAATAAGTAATTTTTGTTCATAAATTTGGGCCAAAATTTATACTGCTACATATCTTTGGTAAAAATAACCCAGATAAGTGTATATTATTTGGTCTGTGTGAAAGTTATAGAGTCTACAAGTTATGGTGCAAATTATTGAAAATTGATCACACCTGAAGTACTGACGGCCTATCTCATCTCTTGAGGCCCTGAAATGTTAGGAAAGTAATAACCCCCCCAAATTACCCCTTTTTGGAAAGTAGACAGTCCAATGTATTTATCAAGAGGCATAGTGAGTTTTTTGAAGTTGGCATTTTTTCCCACAATTCTTGTGAAAATGAAGAAATTATTATTTTTATTTTTTTTTTTTACACAAAATTTTCATAATAACAAGCTATATGTCACACACAGTATATGCAAACTTTCAATTACTCCCCAAAACACATTCAGCTACTCCTCCCGAGTATCGTGATACCACATGTGTGGGACTTTTTCATAGTCTGGCCACATGGAGAGGTTCAACATTCAGGGAGCACCATCAAGCGTTCTAGGAGCATAAATTGCACATAAAATTTCCTATTGACCTATCACAATTTTGAAGGCCCTGGAGCACCAGGACAATGGAATTATCCACAAAATGACCCAATTTTGGAAAGCAAACACCCCAAGGTATATTCTATGAGGCATAACGAGTCTTTTGAACAGTTCATTTTTTTTCCACAAGTCTTTGGAAAATGTGGAAAGAAAATGAAAATGTTTTTTTTTTTTTACACAAAGTTGTCCATTTATAAGATATTTCTAACACACAGCATGTACATAGCAAAAATTACATCCCAAAATACATTCTGCTACCCCTCCTGTGTATGGTGATACCACATGTGTGAGACTTTTACACAGCCTGGCCGCATAGAAAGGTCCACCATTGAAGTAGTACCTTCAGGTGTTCTAGGAGAATACATTACACATATAATTTAATTCCTTCGTATCACAATTTTGCAGGTCCTGGAGCACCAGGACAGTGGAATTACCCACAAAATGACTCTATTTTGGAAAGCAAACACCCCAATGTATATTCTATGAGGCATGGGCTGCATATAGGTACTTGAGCACTCTGATAGGCTGGTGATAGGTACTCGGGTACTCTGATGGCTGGTGACAGGTACTCGGGTACACTGATGGGCTGGTGACAGGTACTCGGGTACTCTGAAGGGCTGGTGACAGGTACTCAGGTACTCAGATGGGCTGGTGACAGGTACTCGAGTACTCTGATGGGCTGGTGACAGGTACTCGGGTACTCAGATGGGTTGGTGACAGGTACTTGGGTACTCAGATGGGCTGGTGACAGGTACTCGGGTACTCAGATGGGCTGCTGACAGGTACACAGGTACTCAGATGGGCTGGTGACAGGTACACAGGTACCTAGATGGCCTGGTGACAGGTACTCGGGTACTCTGATGGGCTGGTGACAGGTACTCGGGTACACAGATGGGTTGGTGACAGGTACTCGGGTACTCAGATGGGCTGGTGACAGGTACTCGGGTACTCAGATGGCCTGGAGACAGGTACACAAGTACTCAGATGGGCTGGTGACAGGTACTCGGGTACTCTGATGGGCTGGTGACAGGTACTCAGGTATTCAGATGGGCTGGTGACAGGTCCTCTGTCAGACAGGCATCAATGAGCTTTAGAATGGTGCGTTTTACAAGCGCTAAAACGCTCCCTAAACGCCCTATGCATGGTTTCGTAGCATTTGATGAGCGCTAAAACTGCTCCACAATGGAAAGTGACAGATTTTAATGCTCCCCAACGGCCCCAAAACCGCGCTGAAAATGCCTGCCATGCGTTTGCGGAGCATTACCATACACGTGAATAAAGGGCGATGAAAAGCTTCAACGCCTCCTGACTCAACATGAAGCTTCAATTTTGAAGCAAAGCGACGCTAATGCTTCATGTTTTTGTAATGTGAACAGCACAATGTGCTGTTTATTGAATCTTATGCATAGGCGTTTGAGGGGTGTTTTTAATGCCTGTCAAACGCCTCTCAAACACCTGTTCTTAAGCCAGTGTGAACTCGGTCTTAGTTAGTCAATACAGCTAGATCACCTCCATGTCCCCAAACGATGTGTGACTGGACTGTAAGGGTGCAGCAACAGGCCAACAAGCTCATCTGTCTCCTCCCCTCTCCGGTCAGCATGTTCCTTGTCAGAACATGTACATTGCAGCCCTCCTGGCCCCTAGTGTTACCCCTTTAGTATGTCTCCCATCTAAGCTCTGCTGTATAGTGGGTTACAAAAAGTTGATATCAAGCCAAATTCAGGTACATAAAATAACTGCATTTAACCACTTGCCGACCACCGAACGCCGATATACGTCCTCACTATGAGGACGAATATCGTTGTTATGGCAGCAGCTAGCTGCCATAAGCCCAGTATCCTCGTGTTCGGCCAGCAACGAGATAAAAGTGGTCTCTGCGGCCCACCCTCCCGCCGCACTCTGGTGCCCTCCACCGCTTACCGGAGCCATCGGCAGCAGCGGAGGTGATCCGGTCCTCTCGGTAGCTGTGCAGGGAGACAAGTGAGGGGAAGATGGCCCCCACCCGTCTTCATGACTTTGCAGGGCGGAAGCGACGTCAAAACATCACTTCCGCCCATAGCTCTTAAAGGGCCATTTTTGTTTAATCATTTCTTTAAATTACAAAGTTTTTTTTTTTATTGCATTTTAGTGTAAATATGAGATCTGAGGTCTTTTTGACCCCATATCTCATATTTAAGGAATCCTGTCTTTCTTTTTTTTTTTAAATGCGCCCTGTCCTGCTGAGCTCACGTGCAGAAGCAAACACATACGTGAGCAGCGCCCGCATATGAAAACGGTGTTCAAACCACACATGTGAGGTATCGCCATGATCGGTAGAGCAATAATTCTCGCCCTAGACCTCCTCTGTAACTCAAAACATGCAACCTGTAGAATTTTTTAAACGTCGCCTATGGAGATTTTTAAGGGTAAAAGTTTGTCGCCATTCCACGAGCGGACGCAATTTTGAAGCGTGACATGTTAGGTATCAATTTACTCGGCGTAACATTATCTTTCACAATATAAGAAAAACAAACAAAGAAAAACAAAGAAAACAAACAAAGAAAAATGTATTTTTTTTACAGAATTTTCAGTCTTTTTTTATTTATAGCGCAAAAAATAAAAAACCCAGCGGTAAAAAAAATATCACCAAAAGAAAGCTCTGTGTGAAAAAAAGGAAAAAATTTCATATGGGTACAGTGTTGCATGACTGAGTAATTGTCATTCAAAGTGTGAGAGCGCTGAAAGCTGAAAATTGGTCTGGTTAGGAAGGAGGTATAAGTGCCCAGTGGTCAAGTGGTTAACATGAAGCAATATATCTGATACCAGGGCCACTTTAGATGTGTCCTTCCTTTCACTAAATCTATTCCTATTGCCATTTCTTCTACTACAGCAGGCATGTAATCCTAATGCACATTGTAATAGAGGCATAGGTGTGCACAGCCTATTGCATTAGGGTGTGCACCCCAAAGCTCAAACACATATTGCCTGTGCTTGTGTATATACACTGCCGGTGTCAATAGAGCAGTGGACAGTGCCAGTAGGGCAGAGTTTGGTGTCAGAAGGACAGTGAATGGTGTCAGTATTTTTACAATTTTATTTTTTTATTATTTTTTTACAATTTTATTTTTTTAAATTTTTTTTTTACAATTTTTTTAGAAGCCCCATTAGGGGGGGTTGGTGAAATTTCAGCAGTCTAAATAGGGGGCATCTATAGCACATGGGGTGATTAGGGTGTGCCTAGGCACACCTGGCACATCCTGTGTGCACGCCTATGAATAGAGGCAGCTGAATGACCCTAACAATCTAATTTCCCGCTACCCTTAGCTAGAAGCACATTTTTTAGCCAGCCTAGTAGGGGTAAGTGACAGAGCAAGCTTTATGTGCCCATGTTCAAATTTGCTTCTTGCAGTCAAGGACAAAGTAGTCTTTTTGAGGGAATTAGAATAAGCTTGTAAATAAAAGACGACGAGACGGAATGAATATGCAAGATAAGTGGTGTTAAAAAATGCAAGCTTTCATGAAGCACAAATCTATTTATATTGTAGTATCTCTTTAATAGTCAATTAGAATGACACCAGAGTTGCCAGTAGGAAAAGAAGAAAACAATTTGCAAAAAATAGAAAACGCTTCTTGCTCTGAACCTAAAAATACACACACTGGGAATCTAATCATAATTCCTTCCATTTCCACCAGTCGCAGAATCGTTTCCAGAAAGGGATTCCAAGATGTGTTGCTTGTTAATTATTGCAAATATATTATAGCAGTGCACAATTTGATATAGGCCAATGAGGGGTGGCACACGCAAGCACATTTACTGCTGGTCGGTAAAGAGGAAGCAGTAATTTGCAAGTAAAAAAAAATGTGACCAACCAATGGCACTAAAAATCCATTCAATTTGGCACATTTTTGCACTTTTGTTTCTACATATTAGTATTGGATGTAACCATAACAATTTTTTTTTTTTGGTGCGGTGACATGAAATTAAAGAACATCTCCTACTGGGTCTTTCCAGGACCTTATTGGGAAATACCGCAGGGATGGGGGCACCGCCATTCTGACTATAGGCCTGACAGGAGTAGTGACAGTGGCATCACTACTCCTGTCAGCCAAGCTCTGGGAACAGTGAGGAGAGCAGTAGACTGGCAGTTCAGTTCTTGCGATGACTCCGCTCTTAATAAAAATCCTCCTATTAACAAGCGGATGACTACTAGGCGTAGGATCCCCTATGCTCGCACATAATGGGGGAGGGGGGGGGGGCGCAGTTTGGCATATTTTCCCGTCACTGGACAGAGCTGAGGATGACGTTGCTTAGATGGTCAGTGAACCTATTTATGTCTATTGTCCTGCATCAGGTCAGGTACCCTGTAAAATGTGACATGTGAAGCATGTTTGGGTTGGATAAATACTCCAGTCTGGTTGCCTCACAAACCCTGTGGACTAATCCGTGATGGGGGTGAAGGTTATTACAGATATCTGGATTAATGCATAAACCACACCATACACTAGTAGAATATCATTCAACGTTTTTTGTTTTAAGAACATTTGTTCAATTTTCTAACTATCAGTAGAGTCAAATTGATGTTAGTTTTCAACGACAGCGATGAGAACATTTAATAGAGCAAGATGGACATTTTTTTCAAACAAACACATTTCTAACAGGGTATGTGATTTCCAATCAGGAAAGTCCATTGGCTCCAAGATCGAATGTTAAAAACAAATTACAGTGCCTTAAAAAAGTATTCATACCCCTTGAAATTTTCCACATTTTCCTAATTTTGCCATGTTACAACCAAAATACGTAAAAATGGGATTTTTATAACAGCTTACTTGTAAAATCCTTTTCTTGGAGTACATCAGAGCCATAGTAGTTACTATGTGGGTTATATAGGCCACCTTTAGGTGATAGACACTGGCACACCCTAAGACAGGAAGTTCACTCCCTAATTAACCCCTCCCATTACCGGGAGTACCTCAGTTTTTGTAGCAAAGCAATATACGTGTATCAAAAGAGGGGCAGGACCTCTGTGTCCCGTGATGTACTCCAAGAAAAGGATTTTACAGGTAAGCTGTTATAAAAATCCTATTTTCTTTATCGTACATCATGGGACACAGAGCCATAGTAGTTACTTTGTGGGATGTCCCAGAGCAATGCTATCTGAGGGGAGGGAGACACAAACAAAAGTAGGGTGCAATCAGACCTGAGGACCTATACTACTGCCTGCAGCACACTGCGCCCAAAGGAGATGTCCTCGTGCCTTCTCACATCCACCTGATAGAATCTGGTGAATGTATAGACTGAAGACCAAGTTGCAGCCTTGCAGATTTGAGCCATGGAGGCCTAGTGATGCACTGCCCATGAAGCACTAACAACCCTGGTGGAGTGCGCTTTGATTTGAACAGGTGGAACTTTCCTCTTGAAACCATAAGCTTGAATAACTACTTGCTGAATCCACTTAGCAATAGTAGATTTCTACGCTGCCTGTCCTTTTTTAGGACCTTCAGGCCACACAAACAAAACATCAGTTTTCCGAACCTGAGCAGTCGCCTTCAAATAGATTTTGACCGATCTCACTACATCCAGAGAATGTAGTGACTTTTCTTCCGTAGAACAGGGTTCTGGAAAAAATGAAGGCAAAACAATATCCTGGTTTAGATGAAAACCTGAACCCACCTTCGGTAAAAGCTAGGATGAGGATACAATACTACTCTATCCTTGTGAATGATTAAATATGGCTCTTTACAAGAAAGAGCCGCCAATTCTGATACCCTTCTTGCAGAGGAAATGGCTACCAGAAAAACTAGCTTCCTTGTCAAAAGGACCAAGGAAATATGTCGCATCGGCTCAAATGGCTGTTTCTGTAATACTGACAGAACTAAATTCAAGTCCCAAGGGTTCAGGGGTGCTCTAACCAGTGGATTAAGCCGCGTTACCCCCTGTATAAAGCTTTGGACCAAAGAATGCGAAGCAAACTGACGTTGAAACAATATCGATAAGGCCGAGACCTGGCCCTTGATAGTACTCAAGGCCAGCTTCGTCTCTAACCCCATTTGCAGAAAAGCAAGGATTCTACCTATGACATACTTTCTGGGATGCCAACCCCTGGATTCACACCAGGAAATATATGCCTTCCAGACTCTATAATAAATGATTCTGGAAGCTGGCTTCCTTGCATTAATTAAGGTAGATATCACTGAGCCTGAAAGCCCGCGATTCTTCAGAATATGGGTTTCAATAGCCAAACCCTTAAATTTAGCATTTGTAAGGTAGGATGGAACACTGGTCCCTGCAATAGCAGGTCTGGACGTGGTGGTAAGGGACCATGGGGGCCCTACCGCCATCTTTACTATTTCTGCATACCAAGATCTTTTGGGCCATGCTGGGGCTACCAGTAGCACCGACTTCTTTACCTACTTGATCCTGTGAAGAAGTCGTGGTAGCAGCAGAATAGGAGGGAATGCATAAATCAGTGAGAACTGATCCCACGGAGTCACCAGCGCATCTGTCCTGCATGCAAGTGGATCCCTTGTTCTTGACACAAAGTTGTCGATCTTGTTCTTGAACCTGGACGCAAACAGATCTACGTCCCCCATCTTGGCCATATAGCCAGGAAGATGTCGAGGTATTCCCCTGGGAACAACTGCTGGTGACTTAAGTAGTCCGCCTGCCAGTTCTCTACCCCTGGAATGAAGATTGCTGATATGCATGGCACATGCTTTTCTGCCCAGGTTAGGATCTGGTTTACCTCTCCCTGGGCTGCACGATTTCTGGTGCCCCCTTAGTGATTGATACAAGCCACTGCTGTGGCATTGTCAGATTGGATCCTGACAGAACAACCCTGCAACCTGAATGTCATGGCTAGGGATGAGCCGAACACCCCCCGGTTCGGTTCGCACCAGAACCTGCGAACGGACCGAAAGTTCGCACGAACGTTAGAACCCCATTGACGTCTATGGGACTCGAACGTTCGAAATCAAAAGTGCTCATTTTAAAGGCTAATTTGCATGGTATTGTCCTAAAAAGGGTTTGGGGACCCGGGTCCTACCCCAGGGGACATGTATCAATGCAAAAAAAACTTTTAAAAACGGCCGTTTTTTCGGGAGCAGTGATTTTAATGATGCTTAAAGTAAAAAAAAAAAAAAGTGAAATATTCCTTTAAATATCGTACCTGAGGGGTGTCTATAGTATGCCTGTAAAGTGACGCGTGTTTCCCGTGTTTAGAACAGTCCCTGCACCAAATGTCATTTTTAAAGGAAAAAATCTCATTTAAAACTGCTTGCGGGTTTAATGTAATGTCGGGTCCTGGCAATATGGATGAAAATCAGTGAGACAAACGGCATGGGTACCCCCCAGTCCATTACCAGGCCCTTTGGGTCTTGTATGGATATTAAGGGGAACCCCGCACCCAAATTAAAATAAGGAAAGGTGTGGGGCCACCAGGCCCTATATACTCTGAACAGCAGTATACAGGCTGTAGGTTTGTTGTTAAGTAGAATCTCTTTGTAATTTTGAACGGGTACATTTTTAACGTGTTTAGCTCCAGCCAAAAAATCTTTTTTAAGCTTTTTGGAAAACATAGGGAAGGGTTATCACCCCTGTGACATTTGTTTTGCTGTCTTTCCTCCTCTTCAGAAGATTTCACCTCACTTTTTGTCCCAATGGATTGGAAAGCATCAGTGGAAAGGAGAAATGTTTTTCCCATATCAACTCTTACAGGAGAGAATTTCCCTTCCTAGGGGTAGATTTATTCTCACTTCCTGTTGTCTCCTTCCGTTTGCAAGTAGGAGTCGTTTGTAAGTTAGTTGTTTGAAAGTAGGGTCCTGCCCTATATACTCAGCAGAAATTTGGGCCTTAGGTGTTGCTGTGGCCACAACACTGTAAGCCCTCACAGGGCTCTGCTGTGAAATATTAGATCAAGAATTGTAATTACATGCCCCTGTTGAACAGGAGCTGAAAAATTAGGCCTTAGGGACTGGTGCTGGTGCCACAACACTGCAACCCCTCACGGACACTCTAGTTGGAATGCAGGAACGAGCCCTGCTGCAAAGTATTGCATCAAAAATTGTAATTACACGCCCCTGTTAAACAAGGGCTGAAAAATTGGGCCTTAGGCACTGGTGCTGGTGCCACAACACTGCAACCCCTCACAGACACTCTAGTTGGAATGCAGGAACGAGCCCTGCTGCAAAGTATTATATCAAAAATCGTAATTACACGCCCCTGTTAAACAGGGGCTGAAAAATTGTGCCTTAGGCACTGGTGGTGGTGCCCAGAACCAAAAATGCTCTTACAAGCTATCAGCGTGATGATTGAGGAGGAAGAGGATAATTACTCAGGAATAGTCACTCAGCATCAGCATAGGCAGTCTTTGAAGGGATCTGAGATTTCAAAAAAAATTATTCAGTTACATCAGCATCAGGTGCTTGGTAGCTGGTGGTGATCCAAGACTCATTCATTTTTATGAAGGTCAGTCGATCGACCGAGTCAGTGGACAGACGCACCCTGTGATCGGTTACCACGCCTCCAGCAGCACTGAATGTGCGTTCCGAAAGAACGCTGGATGCAGGACAGGCCAGTAGCTCAATTGCATACTGTGCAAGCTCTGGCCAGTGATCCATCCTCAAGACCCAGTAACCCAGAGGATTTTCGGTGGGAAAGGTGTCCAAGTCTGATCTTGCCCCTAGGTATTCCTGCACCATGTAAAACAGACGCTGGCGATGGTTGCTGGAACCGATCATACCTTGGGGCTGCGGACCAAAAAATTGTCTGAACGCATCGGTCAGACGGCCACCTTCTCCACCGCTCCTTCTTTGACTGACCAAAGCCTCAGCAACACGTTGTCCAGAAACAGGAGTTTGTAACCTCCCAGTCTCTGGGAACGCGTTGCACAGACCTTTCTGCAAGGCCTCCCGAAGATGTTTCATCCTCTGCTCCCTCTGCGATGGCAAGATAAGGTCCGCAACCTTACCCTTGTAACGTGGATCAAGGAGGGTTGCCAGCCAGTATTGGTCCTTCTCCTTGATACCACGAATACGAGGATCCTTACGCAGGCTTTGCAGGATCAGGGAGGCCATGCAGCGTAGGTTTGCTGAGGCATTCGGTCCGGAGTCCTCTGGGTCACTAAGGACGACATGGTCCGCAGCCACCTCCTCCCAGCCACGTACATGTCCATGTGTTTCTTGGGACTGATCCCTTAAAGACTGCTGCTGATGCTGAGTGCCAGGCTCCACCTCCATACTGACACAATCTTCCTCCTCCTCCTCCTCTTCCTCCTCGTCCTCTTCCTGTGTGATCGGCGGGCACGCAGGAACACTGTCTGGATAAAGGGGGCCTTGAGAGCTAAGGAAGTCCTCCTCTTCCTGCCTCTGTTCTGCCTCAAGTGCCCTGTCCATTATTCCACGCAGCGTGTGCTCCAACAGGTGGACAAGGGGGACAGTGTCACTGATGCATGCACTGTCACTGCTCACCATCCTCGTGGCCTCCTCAAATGGTGACAGGACAGTGCATGCATCCCTGATCATGGCCCACTGGCGTGGGGAAAAAAAAACAAGCTCCCCTGACCCTGTCCTGGTGCCATAGTCGCACAGGTACTCATTGATGGTCCTCTGCTGCGTGTGCAGCCGCTGCAGCATGGCCAACGTTGAGTTCCACCTGGTGGGCATGTCACAGATTAGGCGGTTCTTGGGCAGGTTAAACTCCTTTTGGAGGTCCGTCAGCCGAGCACTGGCATTATATGACCGGCGGAAATGCACACAGACTTTCCTGGCCTGCCTCAGGACATCCTGTAAGCCCGGGTACCTGCCCAAGAACCGCTGCACCACCAAGTTAAGGACGTGAGCCAAACAGGGCACATGGGTCATTTGTCCCTGTCGGAGGGCAGAGAGGAGGTTGGTGCCATTGTCGCAAACCACCATTCCTGCCTTAAGTTGGCGTGGCGTCAACCACCTCTGAACCTGCCCCTGCAGAGCTGACAGAACCTCTGCCCCAGTGTGGCTCCTGTCCCCCAAGCACACCAGCTCAAGCACCGCATGGCATCTTTTGGCCTGCGTACTTGCGTAGCCCCTTGAACGACTACGGAGCACTGCTGGTTCCGAGGAAGAGGCCATGGAGGAAGAAGAAGAGGAGGGGGTGGAGGAGAGAGGTGTGTCACAATCATTAGCATTTTGGAGGCGTGGTGGCGGAACAACCTCCAACACTACTGCACCTTGTCCTGCATCCTTCCCAGCTGCCAGCAGAGTCACCCAATGCGCCGTGAAACTTAGGTAACGTCCCTGTCCATGCCTGCTGGACCATGAGTCAGCGGTAATATGCACCTTACCGCTGACCGCCCTGTCCAGCGAGGCATGGACATTGCCTTCCACATGCTGGTAGAGAGCCGGAATCGCCTTCCGTGAGAAAAAGTGGCGTTTGGGTACCTGCCACTGAGGAACTGCACATTCCACAAACTCACGGAAGGGGGCAGAGTCTACCAACTGAAAAGGCAGCAGTTGAAGTGCTAGCAATTTTGCCAAGCTAGCATTCAACCGCTGGGCATGTGGATGGCTGGGAGCAAACTTCTTTCGACGGTGCAGCAGCTGGGGCAGGGAAATTTGCCTGGTACAATCTGACGTCGGTGTACCAAAATCAGATTGCCCACAAGTACATGGCTGTGACACACCTAATTCTACACCTTCATTCCTCTCAGTGCAGGTCTCAGAGAGGACTGAAGGTCTAGTGGGGTTGGAAATCTCAGCTAATGAGGAGCAAGCAGAGGTCCTCTTTGTTCTTTGGTGTGGGTCTTTTAGATACGCTTGCCAACGAACTGCATGGCAGGTCAACATATGTCTGGTCAAGCATGTGGTACCCAAGCGGGAGATGTTTTGGCCACGCGAGATACGCTTGAGACATATGTTGCAAATAGCAGCGGTGCGATCTGATGCACTCGTCTCAAAAAAGGCCCACACCAAAGAACTTTTTGAATAACGCGCAGAGACTGCAGCGCCCTGCACATGTGGAGCTTTGGGGTGTGATGCAGTCAATGTGCTGCCCTTAGGCTGGCCCCTGGAGGGCATCCTGCCTCGTTGGTGATGTGCCTCCTCCTCCTCCTCCTCCTCCTCCTCTCTCCTATCAGGCACCCACGTTGAGTCAGTGACCTCATCATCCCCTCCCTCCTCATCACTGGAGCAAACCTGGCAGTATGCTGCAGCAGGGGGAGCATGACTGCCAGATTGCTGTCCTTCTTGGGCACCCCCTCTGTCCGTGCTCGTGTTACTGCCTTCATCGAGCTCAGTATCATCATCAGAGCCTTCCAAACGCTGGGCATCCTCCTGGAGCATGTACCCAACACTGTGGTCAAACAGTTCGAGGGACTCCTCAGGAGGACATGGTGGGGCTAGGGAAGGAGTCACTGATGACATTGAGCCGAGGGAAGAGGCCGCTGCTTTGCCAGACAAAGTACCCTGGGCATGGGTGAGAGAGGATGAGGAGGATGATGACGGCTTGGTCATCCACTCGACCAAGTCTTCCGCATGTTGCGGCTCAACATGGCCAGCTGCCGAAAAAAAGGCCAAGCGTGTCCCATGGCCACGTGCTGATGAGGATGCACCGTCTCCACGACCAGCACTAGACACAGAGCCTGCTTGCCCTCTCTTATTGGCTTGTGACTGTCTGCCTCTCCTTCTTGGCCTTCCAGACATACTAATGGCCTGTAGCTGCACTAAGCTGGGATATATATATATATATATATATATATATATATATATATATATATATATATGTACTGATACTGCAGCTAGCAAAATCAACTGCCTGCCTGTAGTATGAGAACACCACCAACCTTCTACAGGTAGCTTTAGCTGAACACTGTGAGGTGGACGCACCCCACTAACTTGTAGGTTTAGCAGAACACTGTGAGCAAGACGCACTGCACTAACTGTAAATAGTCTAGCTGCCTGACTGTGGTACTAATAGGATCAAAAGAACACCAGCAATTTTCTTTAAAATACTGTAACAAGACAAGCCTGCCTGTCAGTAAGAAGATAACAGGAACGGATCTAGCTGAACACTGTGAGCAGGACGCACCCCACTAGCTTGTAGGTTTAGCTGAACACTGTGAGGTGGACGCACCCCACTAACTTGTAGGTTTAGCTGAACACTGTGAGCAGGACGCACCCCACTAACTTGTAGGTTTAGCAGAACACTGTGAGCAGGACGCACTGCACTAACTGTAAATAGTCTAGCTGCCTGACTGTGGTACTAATAGGATCAAAAGAACACCAGCAATTTTCTTCAGGTAGCTGTATTTACTGTAACAAGACAAGCCTGCCTGTCAGTAAGAAGATAACAGAAACGAATCTAGCTGAACACTGTGAGCAGGACGCACCCCACTAGCTTGTAGGTTTAGCTGAACACTGTGAGGTGGACGCACCCCACTAACTTGTAGGTTTAGCTGAACACTGTGAGCAGGACGCACCCCACTAACTTGTAGGTTTAGCAGAACACTGTGAGCAGGACGCACTGCACTAACTGTAAATAGTCTAGCTGCCTGACTGTGGTACTAATAGGATCAAAAGAACATCAGTAATTTTCTTTAAAATACTGTAACAAGACAAGCCTGCCTGTCAGTAAGAAGATAACAGGAACGGATCTAGCTGAACACTGTGAGCAGGACGCACCCCACTAGCTTGTAGGTTTAGCTGAACACTGTGAGGTGGACGCACCCCACTAACTTGTAGGTTTAGCTGAACACTGTGAACAGGACGCACCCCACTAACTTGTAGGTTTAGCAGAACACTGTGAGCAGGACGCACTGCACTAACTGTAAATAGTCTAGCTGCCTGACTGTGGTACTAATAGGATCAAAAGAACACCAGCAATTTTCTTTAAAATACTGTAACAAGACAAGCCTGCCTGTCAGTAAGAAGATAACAGGAACGGATCTAGCTGAACACTGTGAGCAGGACGCACCCCACTAGCTTGTAGGTTTAGCTGAACACTGTGAGGTGGACGCACCCCACTAACTTGTAGGTTTAGCTGAACACTGTGAGCAGGACGCACCCCACTAACTTGTAGGTTTAGCAGAACACTGTGAGCAGGACGCACTGCACTAACTGTAAATAGTCTAGCTGCCTGACTGTGGTACTAATAGGATCAAAAGAACACCAGCAATTTTCTTTAAAATACTGTAACAAGACAAGCCTGCCTGTCAGTAAGAAGATAACAGGAACGGATCTAGCTGAACACTGTGAGCAGGACGCACCCCACTAGCTTGTAGGTTTAGCTGAACACTGTGAGGTGGACGCACCCCACTAACTTGTAGGTTTTGCTGAACACTGTGAGCAGCACGCACCCCACTAACTTGTAGGTTTAGCAGAACACTGTGAGCAGGACGCACTGCACTAACTGTAAATAGTCTAGCTGCCTGACTGTGGTACTAATAGGATCAAAAGAACACCAGCAATTTTCTTCAGGTAGCTGTATTTACTGTAACAAGACAAGCCTGCCTGTCAGTAAGAAGATAACAGAAATGGATCTAGCTGAACACTGTGAGCAGGACGCACCCCACTAGCTTGTAGGTTTAGCTGAACACTGTGAGGTGGACGCACCCCACTAACTTGTAGGTTTAGCTGAACACTGTGAGCAGGACGCACCCCACTTACTTGTAGGTTTAGCAGAACACTGTGGGCAGGACGCACTGCACTAACTGTAAATAGTCTAGCTGCCTGACTGTGGTACTAATAGGATCAAAAGAACACCAGTAATTTTCTTTAAAATACTGTAACAAGACAAGCCTGCCTGTCAGTAAGAAGATAACAGGAACGGATCTAGCTGAACACTGTGAGCAGGACGCACTGCACTAAATGTAAATAGTCTAGCTGCCTGACTGTGGCACTAATAGGATCAAAAGAACACCAGTAATTTTCTTCAAAATACTGTAACAAGACAAGCCTGCCTGTCAGTAGGAATATAACAGGAACGGATCTAGCTGAACACTGTGAGCAGGACGCACTGCACTAAATGTAAATAGTCTAGAAGATAACAGGAACGGATCTAGCTAAACTGAATACAGTGTATATATATATATATATATGCAACACCTGGGATGCATATATATACACAATACACTTTAAGTGCAGCTAACTGACTGACTGTCCTGCCTAATCTAGCTAACTCAAATGAAATGACACTGTCTCTCTCTCTCTCTAAGCACACCGGAACACACTGCACAGGGCCGCCGTGCAGGCGGCCTTATATAGTGTGGGGCGTGTACTAAATCCCCTGAGCCATAATTGGCCAAAGCCTCCTTGGCTTTGACCAATTATGGCTCTCTGTTAAGGCGGCGCTGTGATTGGCCAAGCATGCGGGTCATAGTGCATGCTTGGCCAATCATCAGCAAGCAATGCACTGCGATGCCGCAGTGAATTATGGGCCGTGACGCGCCACACGAATTTGGCGCGAACAGCCCATATCGTTCGTAATTCGACGAACGATCGAACAGCCGATGTTCGAGTCGAACATGGGTTCGACTCGAACACGAAGCTCATCCCTAGTCATGGCCTTTAGGGCTAAGTACGCTGCCCGAATCTCTAGAATGTTGATGGGTAAGGTCCTCTCTGTTCTGGACCATTTCCCTTGGACAGTCGTCTCTTCCAGAACTGCTCCCCAACCCGAAAGGCTGGCATATGTAGTTACCACTTTCCAGGTAACTGGTAAGAAGGATTTCCCTTTCCACAGATTCTCGGGTATCAACCACCAACTGAGGTTCTGACGCACTATTGGCGATAAACGCACCGGAAAATCTAGCACCTGGACTTTCTTGTTCCAGGCAGACAGGGTTTTGCAGCAGTCTCGAATGAAACTGAGCATAGGGAACCGCTTCGTATGAAGCCACCATCTTTCCCAGTATTTCTTTTGAGCGGGGAAAATAGTAGGTATGCATCCTTGATGTTGATTGATGCCAGAAGTTCTCCTCCTTGTAGGATGGATACTACTGATTGGATTGATTCCATGCGAAAAGATCACATTTTTAGGAACCGGTTTAGATCCTTGAGATCTAGAATGGGTCTGACATCTCCATTTGGTTTTGGCACCGTGAAAAGGTTTGAATAAAATCCCAACCCCTGCTCTTCCATGGGAACCACCATGATTACTTTCTGCGACAAAAGTCGCTCCAACGCTTGAAGGAGAGACTTCTTTTTCTCTGGGTCTTTGGGAACATTTGATCTGAGGATATGAAAGCTTTACTCCACTCCATGTACCACCTCTAAAGGTCCTCCTATCACCTCACTGTATCAGTCAAATACATGTAGACGGGTCCAAATGTGGCTGAGGCGCCTGCGCACCATTCCACTGGGACCTAAGACAGAGGGCTGGAATTTGCAACTGCAATTTTATTTTTAAAACTTTGGGTCTGTTCCCATTAGTATCACACACACACCCTCTATATACTGTATTAAACTGCTATATTTCATATAGCACTTTATAACTCCCCTTTTCACTGGGTATCCATCCATCCTTCTTCCCTAGCCTCCTTCCTCCTCTTTTTATACATTTCTCTAGGGCTGTGTTCACAAAGGCTTTAACTATAGGACGGAACCTGGCAATTGTTTTCAATGTCTCCCAAGCGCACTCATATGGAGGTATTTACGAAAGGCAAATCCACTTTGCACTGCAAGTGCACTTGAAAGTGCACTGAAAGTGCACTTGGAAGTGCAGTCACTCTCAATCTAAGGGGTAGATCTGAAATGAGTGGAAGCTCTGCTGATTTTATCATCCAATCATGTGCAAGCTAAAATGCTGTTTTTTATTTTCCTTGCATGTCCCCCTCGGATCTACAATGACTTCACTTCCAAGTGCACTTTTAGTGCACTTTCAAGTGCACTTGCAGTGCAAAGTGGATTTTCCTTTAGTAAATAACCCCCATAGTCAACTCAGTATACCATAGCAGGATGTTTAGATGTATCCACTTGACTGTAATTGATTCCCCTTCCTGGTAGAGCATGGACTCTAATGCCCCGTACACACGGTCAGATTTTCAGACGGAAAATGTTCGATGGGAGCTTGTTGTCGGAAATTCCGACCGTGTGTAGGCTCTAACGGACATTTTCCATCGGAATTTCCATCACACAAAATTTGAGATCTGGATCTCAAATTTTCCGACAACAAAATCCGTTGTCGTAAATTCCAGTCGTGTGTACACAATTCCGACACACAAAGTTCCACACATGCTTAGAATCAAGCAGAAGAGCCGCACTGGCTATTGAACTTCATTTTTCTCGGCTCGTCGTAAGTGTGGTACGTCACCGCGTTCTTCACGTTAGGAATTTCCTACAAGATTTGTGTGACCGTGTGTATGTAAGACAAGTTTGAGCCAACATCCATCGGAAAAAAAACATGAATTTTGTTGTCGGAATGTCCGATCGTGTGTACGCGGCATAAGGGTGGAGCAGAACCTCCAAAACTTGGCAGCTGGATACCAAATAGCAGAGAATAGGTGCAGGTACTACCCCCTTCCAGCTCACTCCTTGTCTCCACTCTCCACCTCCTACCCACCTCTGAGCACCATCCTTCGGTTCCACCTCTACCCACCTCCCAGTACTGCCCCTTTTAGGGAATACAGTACCAATTATCATTTTGAAGTGCAAAGTGTGGAGTTTGTTAATGATAACAAGAAAAGCAGTAAAACAGATCCCCTGCAGCCAGCAAAAATAGACCCCCAGCAATAATAGACCTTTCCCTCAACAGTAGATCCCTCCCAGGAATAATTGACCCCCCAGCAACATAAGACCCTGCCCAGCAACAATAGATCCCCCACTAGCAAAAATAGACCTCACCAGCAACAGTAGAGACCCCTACAACAATAGATCCCCCTGTGGCAATAGATCCCTCAGCAGCCCCCAACAATAGACCCTCCAACACACCCCACCACCCCTTGCCATACATTCAGTGCTGGAGATGCCAGAATTGCATTCCCCCACATTCCCGCAAGAAAACAAATTTTCTCTCTGCCTTTTCCTTTTTACCTCTGTCACGTTTCTCTCTTACTTGGGTTGATTTATATAAACGGGAGAAAAAAATGAGTACAAAATTGACATTGTTGTCCACTATCCATTAAATTCTGCCATGCTTTTTGGAGTTTGCTGCTATGGGTAACAGCTCTTTTTCTTTTTCTGTATCTCTCTATTGCTGTTGATCTCACTTTCTATTACTCTCTTTCCCTCTGTTTCTTTCTCAATCTGTCACACTCCCCAAAACCCATCTGACTATCTGTTCTTCCTCACTCTCTTCCTTTCCTTCTATCCCTATCATGTGGTGTCTCCTCTTTTTTTCTATAAACGTGAAATCTTGAATGAGAGCACCAGAAGTAAGTGAGTTCTCAGGAAACAGTAGCAAGAAGTGGACCTTAACCTCCAGGGCACCCTGGTCACACTTTTGATATGGTCTACCTTCTCTGGGCTTATAGGTCTCCTTGTGCCACCATGAATTGATTTTCAGGCTGTGGATGCTCCGTTTGTACAGAATCAGGATCTGCCCATCTCCAAAAGCATCTCCAAATATGAGGCCAGTTGGTAGTCTTTTTCCAGTTATTGCATTTCTCCATTCGTTCACATAGTTTTCTATGGAATTGTTCATTTTGTCCTTTTTTTAAAATTTTGTTGGTCAACATTTTTGGAAGCTTTGGATGAGCAAGGTGCTCATGAGGTGTTGGTCGGTACGGCTTTATGGTGGTATGAGGTGGGGCTGTTTTGCAAGTGGTTCCAGTAAGATTAAATAAGGGCATTAGCCAATGCATCCTATTGGGTAATAAACCTAAAAGAGCAATCAAAATTCTTGAATGACTTGACTAAAATGTAAAAATGCATATAAAAGCAAAGGAGAAGGCCTTCCAAAAATACTGGGTTGAGGGATCATCAGCAGCATTCACACTTTATAAAGAATGCAACAAGAAATGTAAGGATAAGGACAGCTAAGATAAAACATGAAAGTCACATAGCGGAGGAAAGCAAAAAAATTCCCAAGAAATACTTTAAGTATGTAAACAGTAAAAAAGGGAGGACAGACCATATTGGCCCCATAAAGAATGAGGAAGGACATCTGGTTACAAAGGATGGGGAGATGGCGAAGGTATTGAATTTATTCTTCTCCTCAGTCTTCACGAGGGAATCGGGGGGCTTCAGTAACCAAAACTGCAGTGTTTATCCTCATGACACATCACAGGAAGCACCTCCATGGTTAACAGAGGACAGAATTAAAATTAAACTTGAGAAACTTAACATTAATAAATCACCGGGACCAGATGGCTTGCACCCGAGGGTACTTAGGGAACTCAGTCAAGTAGTTGCCAGACCATTGTTCCTAATTTTTACTGATAGTCTACTGACTGGAATGCTACCAGCTGATTGGAGAAAAGCCAACGTAGCACCAATATTTAAAAAGGGCCCTGGGAATTACAGACCAGTTAGCCTAACATCAATAGTATGTAAACTCTTGGAGGGGATGATAAGGGACTATATACAAGATTTTAGTAATGAGAACAGTATCAATAGCAGTAATTAGCATGGATTAATGAAGAATTGTTCTTGCCAAACCAATCTATTAACCTTCTATGAAGAGGTGAGTTGCCATCTAGATAAAGGAAGGGCCGTAGACGTGGTGTATCTGAATTTTGCAAAAGCATTTGACACAATTCCCCATAAAAGTTTACTGTACAAAATACGGTCTGTTGGCATGGACCATAGGGTGAGTACAGGGATTGAAAACTGGCTGCAAGGGAGAGTTCCGAGGGTGGTGATAAATGGGGAGTAATCAGAATGGTCAGGGGGGTGGTAGTGGGGTCCCCCAGGGTTCTGTGCTGGGACCAATCCTATTTAATTTGTTCATAAATGACCTGGAGGATGGGGTAAACAGTTCAATCTCTGTATTTGCAGACTATACTAAGCTAAGCAGGGCAATAACTTCTCCAGAAAATGTGGAAACCTTGCAAAAAGATCTGAATAAATTAATGGGGTGGGCAACTACATGGCAAATGAGGTTCAATGTAGAAAAATGTAAAATAATGCATTTGGGTGGCAAAAATATGACTGCAATCTGTACACTGGGAGGAGATCCTCTGAGGGAATCTAGGATGGAAAAGGACCTGGGGGTCCTAGTAGATGATAGGCTCAGCAATGGCATGCAATGCCAAGCTGCTGCTAACAAAACAAACAGAATATTGGCATGCATTAAAAAGGGGATCAACTCCAGAGATAAAACGATAATTCTCCCGCTCTACAAGACTCTGGTCTGGCCGCACCTAGATTATGCTGTCCAGTTCTGGGCACCAGGCATCAGGAAGGATGTACTGGAAATGGAGCGAGTACAAAGAAGGGCAACAAAGCTAATAAAGGGTCTGGAGGATATTAGTTATGAGGAAAGGTTGCGAGCACTGAACTTATTCTCTCTGGAGAAGAGAGGGGATATGATTTCAATATACAAATACCATACTGGTGACCCCACAATAGGGATAAAACATTTTCGCAGAAGGAAGTTTAACAAGACTCGTGGCCACAGGCCACATTCCCTTTCACAGGCGGTGGTCTCAGCAGGGGGCATTGATAGTTTCAAGAAACTATTAGATAAGCACCTGAAGGACCGCAACATACAGGGTTATACAATGTAATACTGACATATAATCACACACATTGGTTGGACTTGATGGACTTGTGTCTTTTTTCAACCTCACCTACTATGTAACTATGTAACACTCTCCTATACTGCCAGCTGTAAAGTGAATGTGGCCAACTCAGCCCAGCAGGCATTGTTGGAGGTGCTCCAGTGGACTTACATACCTCCCAACTTTTTGAGATGGGAAGAAGGGACACCTATTAGCAAAAGTATGTAGGCGTAGGACACACCCCCTGCCATGCCACTTACAGGAGAATTATACAAAAAAGTTAAAACCCACAAGTGCTTTTTTTCTTTTTTTTTTAGCCACCACTATTCCATTATACTAGCTTTTGACATTTACAAATGCAGAAATTTAGAAATTGAATGAAAGGTTTAGCACTGGGAAACACGCTTTAAAAGATAAATAGTGCATTTTATATACAACTATATAGGTCAGACCAAAATGAAGGACAAACGAAAGAGATGACATATTGTCATAAAGTAAGAGTGGGGTGATGACACTGTGAAGGATTTTAAGACAGACTTCAAGTATACTGGTGGTTCTAGGTGGTACTACTGTTTTTCAGGGCCTCTGTGGTTGGCTTGAAACTTCCCGGTTAATTTACCTTCCTCTGTTCAACATTCACTTTTCTTCTCTCAATCTCCCTATCCCTCTCTCACACTCCCTGTATCTTGAAGTGATTGAAAACGGTCACCTTGTAACAACAGGGTTGTAAACAACCCGTTCGGTTTAAAACTGAAATAAGGCAAAAAATTTGTGTTTACAGTGGGGACGGAAAGTATTCAGACCCCCTTAAATTTTTCACTCTTTGTTATATTGCAGCCATTTGCTAAAATCATTTAAGTTCATTTTTCTCCTCATTAATGTACACACAGCACCCCATATTGACAGAAAAACACAGAATTGTTGACATTTTTGCAGATTTATTAAAAAAGAAAAACTGAAAAACTGGAGTATTCAGAGCCTTTGCTCAGTATTTAGTAGAAGCACCCTTTTGATCTAATACAGCCTTGAGTCTTTTTGGAACAAGTTTTTCACACCTGGATTTGGGGATCCTCTGCCATTCCTCCTTGCAGATCCTCTCCAGTTCTGTCAGGTTGGATGGTAAACGTTGGTGGACAGCCATTTTTAGGTCTCTCCAGAGATGCTCAATTGGGTTTTATTTAGGGCTCTGGCTGGGCCATTCAAGAACAGTAATGGAGTTGTTGTGAAGCTACTCCTTCGTTATTTTAGCTGTGTGCTTAGGGTCATTGTCTTGTTGGAAGGTAAACCTTCGGCCGAGTCTGAGGTCCTGAGCACTCTGGAGAAGGTTTTTGTCCAGGATATCCCTGTACTTGGCCGCATTCATCTTTCCCTCAATTTCAACCAGTCGTCCTGTCCCTGCAGCTGAAAAACACCCCCACAGCATGATGCTGCTACCACCATGCTTCACTGTTGGGTCTGTATTGGACAGGTAATGAGCAGTGCCTGGTTTTCTCCACACATACCGCTTAGAATTAAGGCCAAAAAGTTCTATCTTGGTCTCATCAGACCAGAGAATCTTATTTCTCACTATCTTGGAGTCCTTCAGGTTTTTTTTAGCAAACTCGATGCGGGCTTTCATGTGTCTTGCACTGAAGAGAGGCTTCCGTCGTGCCACTTTGCCATAAAGCTCCGACTGGTGGAGGGCTGCAGTGATGGTTGACTTTTTACAACTTTCTCCCATCTCCCGACTGCATCTGGAGCTCAGCCACAGTGATCTTTGGGCTCTTCTTTACCTCTCTCACCAAGGCTCTTCTCCCCCGATAGCTCAGTTTGGCCGGACGGCCAGCTTTAGGAAGGGTTCTGGTCATCCCAAACATCTTCCATTTAAGGATTATGGAGGCCACTGTGCTCTTAGGAACCTTAAGTGCAGCAGAATTTTTTTTTGTAACCTTGGCCAGATCTGTGCCTTGCCACAATTCTGTCTCTGAGCTCTTCAGGCAGTTCCTTTGACCTCATGATTCTCATTTGCTCTGACATGCACTGTGAGCTCTAAGGTCTTATATAGACAGGTGTGTGGCTTTCCTAAACAAGTCCAATCAGTATAATCAAACACAGTTGGACTCAAATGAAGGTGTAAAACCATCTCAAGGATGATCAGAAGAAATGGACAGCACCTGAGTTAAATATATGAGTGTCACAGCAAAGGGTCTGAATACTTAGGACCATGTGATATTTCAGTTTTTCTTTTTTAATAAATCTGCAAAAATGTCAACAATTCTGTGTTTTTCTGTCAATATGGGGTGCTGTGTGTACATTAACCACTTGAGGACCGCCTCACGCCGATGTACGTCGGCAAGGCGGCACGGGCAGGCAGAATCACGTACATACACGTGATCTGCCTCCCGCGGGTGGGGGGTCCGATCGGTGCCCGAGGCGGTCCTCTTTTGTCCCCCGGCGATCGGAGGTGAGGGGGAGGCCATCCATTCGTGGCCCCCCCCTCGCGATCGCCGCCGGCCAATCAGAACATTCCTTTGCTGCTGTATGCTAAACAGCAGCAAAGGAAATGATGTCATCTCTCCTCGGCTCGGTATTTTCCGTTCCGGCGCCGAGGAGAGAAGACATCAATGTGAGTGCACAAACACTACACCTCACAGTAGAACATGCCAGGCACAAAAAACACCCCCGATCCCCCCCCTGATCGCCCCCTGATCACCCCCCAATCCCCCCCCCCCCGTCACACTGACACCAAGCAGTGTTTTGTTTGTTTTTTTTTTTTTTTCTGATTACTGCATGGTGTCAGTTTGTGACAGTTACTGTGGTAGGACAGTTACTGTTAGCCCCCTTTAGGTCTAGGGTACCCCCCTAACCCCCCCTAATAAAGTTTTAACCCCTTGATCACCCCCTGTCACCAGTGTCGCTAAGCGTTCATTTTTCTGATCGCTGTATTAGTGTCGCTGGTGACGCTAGTTAGGGACGTAAATATTTAGGTTTGCCGCCAGCGTTTTATAGCGTCAGGGACCCCCATATACTATCTAATAAATGTTTTAACCCCTTGATTGCCCCCTAGTTAACCCTTTCACCACTGATCACCGTATAACTGTTACGGGTGACGCTGGTTAGTTCGTTTATTTTTTATAGTGTCAGGGCACCCGCCGTTTATTACCGAATAAAGGTTTAGCCCCCTGATTGCCCGGCGGTGATATGCGTCGCCCCAGGCAGCGTCAGATTAGCGCCAGTACCGCTAACACCCACGCACGCAGCATACGCCTCCCTTAGTGGTATAGTATCTGTACGGATCAATCTCTGATCCGATCAGATCTATACTAGCATCCCCAGCAGTTTAGGGTTCCCAAAAACGCAGTGTTAGCGGGATCAGCCCAGATACCTGCTAGCACCTGCGTTTTGCCCCTCCGCCCGGCCCAGCCCAGCCTACCCAAGTGCAGTATCGATCGATCACTGTCACTTACAAAACACTAAACGCATAAATGCAGCGTTCGCAGAGTCAGGCCTGATCCCTGCAATCGCTAACAGTTTTTTTGGTAGCATTTTGGTGAACTGGCAAGCACCAGCCCCAGGCAGCGTCAGATTAGCGCCAGTACCGCTAACACCCACGCACGCACCGTACACCTCCCTTAGTGGTATAGTATCTGAACGGATCAATATCTGATCCGATCAGATCTATACTAGCGTCCCCAGCAGTTTAGGGTTCCCAAAAACGCAGTGTTAGCGGGATCAGCCCAGATACCTGCTATCACCTGCATTTTGCCCCTTCGCCCGGCCCAGCCCAGCCCACCCAAGTGCAGTATCGACCAATCACTGTCACTTACAAAACACTAAATGCATAACTGCAGCGTTCGCAGAGTCAGGCCTGATCCCTGCGATCGCTAACAGTTTTTTTGGCAGCGTTTTGGTGAACTGGCAAGCACCAGCGCCCTAGTACACCCCGGTCGTAGTCAAACCAGCACTGCAGTAACACTTGGTGACGTGGCGAGTCCCATAAATGCAGTTCAAGCTGGTGAGGTGGCAAACACAAGTAGTGTCCCGCTGCCACCAAGAAGACAAACACAGGCCCGTCATGCCCATAATGCCCTTCCTGCTGCATTCGCCAATCCTAATTGGGAACCCACCACTTCTGCAGCGCCCGTACTTCCCCCATTCACATCCCCAACCAAATGCAGTCGGCTGCATTAGAGGCATTTTCTTTATGTCCTCCCGAGTACCCCTACCCAGCGAACCCCCCCAAAAAAGATGTTGTGTCTGCAGAAAGCGCAGATATAGGCGTGACACCCGCTATTATTAAATAAAAAAAAATAGTTGTCGTTTTATTGTTCTCTCTCTCTCTCTATTCTCTCTCTATTGTTCTGCTCTTTTTTATTGTATTCTATTCTGCAATGTTTTATTGTTATTATGTTTTATCATGTTTGCTTTTCAGGTATGCAATTTTTTATACTTTACCGTTTACTGTGTTTTATTGTTAACCATTTTTTTGTCTTCAGGTACGCCATTCACGAATTTGAGTGGTTATACCAGAATGATGCCTGCAGGTTTAGGTATCATCTTGGTATCATTCTTTTCAGCCATTGGTCGGCTTTCATGTAAAAGCAATCCTAGTGGCTAATTAGCCTCTAGACTGCTTTTACAAGCAGTGGGAGGGAATGCCCCCCCCACCACCACCGTCTTCCGTGTTTTTCTCTGGCTCTCCTGTCTCAACAGGGAACCTGAGAATGCAGCCGGTGATTCAGCCAGCTGACCATAGAGCTGATCAGAGACCAGAGTGGCTCTAAACACTCTATGGCCTAAGAAACCGGAAGCTACGAGCATTTCATGACTTAGATTTCGCCGGATGTAAACCGCGCCATTGGGAAATTGGGAAAGCATTTTATCACACCGATCTTGGTGTGGTCAGATGCTTTGAGGGCAGAGGAGAGATCTAGGGTCTAACAGACCCCAATTTTTTCAAAAAAGAGTACCTGTCACTACCTATTGCTATCATGGGGGATATTTACATTCCCTGAGATAACAATAAAAATGATTAAAAAAAAAAAAATGAAAGGAACAGTTTAAAAATAAGATAAAAAAGCAAAAAAATGCAAAGGCGTCGTCGGTCTGGCATCAAATGTAAACAGCAATTGCACCATGCATGTGAGGTGTCACCGCGAACGTCAGATCGAGGGCAGTAATTTTAGCAGTAGACCTCCTCTGTAAATCTAAAGTGGTAACCTGTAAAGGCATTTAAAGGCTTTTAAAAATGTATTTAGTTTGTCGCCACTGCACGTTTGTGCGCAATTTTAAAGCATGTCATGTTTGGTATCCATGTACTCGGCCTAAGATCATCTTTTTTATTTCATCAAACATTTGGGCAATATAGTGTGTTTTAGTGCATTAAAATTTAAAAAAGTGTGTTTTTTCCCCAAAAAATGCATTTGAAAAATCGCTGCGCAAATACTGTGTGGAAAAAAAAAATGAAACACCCACCATTTTAATCTGTAGGGCATTTGCTTTAAAAAATATATAATGTTTGGGGGTTCAAAGTAATTTTCTTGCAAAAAAAAAAAATAATTTTTTCATGTAAACAAAAAGTGTCAGAAAGGGCTTTGTCTTCAAGTGGTTAGAAGAGTGGGTGATGTGTGACATAAGCTTCTAAATGTTGTGCATAAAATGCCAGGACAGTTCAAAACCCCCCCAAATGACCCCATTTTGGAAAGTAGACACCCCAAACTATTTGCTGAGAGACATGTCGAGTCCCTGGAATATTTTATATTGTGACACAAGTTGCGGGAAAGAGACAATTTTTTTTTTTTTTTGCACAAAGTTGTCACTAAATGATATATTGCTCAAACATGCCATGGGAATATGTGAAATTACACCCCAAAATACATTCTGTTGCTTCTCCTGAGTATGGGGATACCACATGTGTGAGACTTTTTGGGAGCCTAGCCGCGTACGGGACCCCGAAAACCAAGCACTGCCTTCAGGCTTTCTAAGGGCGTAAATTTTTGATTTCACTCTTCACTGCCTATCACAGTTTCGGAGGCCATGGAATGCCCAGGTGGCACAAAACCCCCCCAAATGACCCCATTTTGGAAAGTAGACACCCCAAGCTATTTGCTGAGAGGTATAGTGAGTATTTTGCAGACCTCAATTTTTGTCACAAAGTTTTGAAAATTGAAAAAAGAAAAAAAAAAAGTTTTTTCTTGTCTTTCCTTATTTTCAAAAACAAATGAAAGCTGCAAACTACTCACCATGCCTCTCAGCAAATAGCTTGGGGTGTCTACTTTCCAAAATGGGTTCATTTGAGGGGGGTTTTGTGCCACCTGGGCATTCCATGGCCTCCGAAACTGTGATAGGCAGTGAAGAGTGAAATCAAAAATTTACACCCTTAGAAATCCTGAAGGCGGTGATTGGTTTTCGGGGCCCCGTACGTAGCTAGGCTTCCAAAAAGTCCCACACATGTGGTATCCCCATACTCAGGAGAAGCAGCTAAATGTATTTTGGGGTGCAATTCCACATATGCCCATGGCCTGTGTGAGCAATATATCATTTAGTGACAACTTTGTGCAAAAAAAAAAAAAAAAAATTTGTCACTTTCCCGCAACTTGTGTCAAAATATAAAATATTCCATGGACTCAACATGCCTCTCAGCAAATAGCTTTGGGTGTCTACTTTCCAAAATGGGGTCATTTGGGGGGGGGGGGTTTGTGCCATCTGGGCATTTTTTGGCCTTCAAAACTGTGATAGGTAGTGAGGAGTGAAA
Organism: Aquarana catesbeiana; assembly: GCF_042186555.1. Lineage (NCBI taxonomy): Eukaryota > Metazoa > Chordata > Amphibia > Anura > Ranidae > Aquarana > Aquarana catesbeiana. The sequence continues at coordinate 364,137,617 of NC_133329.1, forward strand.
TAAAAAATTTACGCCCTTAGAAATCCTGAAGGCGGTGATTGGTTTTCGGGGCCCCGTACGCGGCTAGGCTCCCAAAAAGTCCCACACATGTGGTATCCCATGGCCTGTGTGAGCAATATATCATTTAGTGACAACTTTTTGTAATTTTTTTTTTTGTCATTATTCAATCACTTGGGACAAAAAAAATTAATATTCAATGGGCTCAACATGCCTCTCAGCAATTTCCTTGGGGTGTCTACTTTCCAAAATGGGGTCATTTGGGGGGTTTTTGTACTGCCCTGCCATTTTAGCACCTCAAGAAATGACATAGGCAGTCATAAACTAAAAGCTGTGTAAATTCCAGAAAATGTACCCTAGCTTGTAGACGCTATAACTTTTGCGCAAACCAATAAATATACGCTTATTGACATTTTTTTTTACCAAAGACATGTGGCCGAATACATTTTGGCCTAAATGTATGACTAAAATTGAGTTTATTGGATTTTTTTATAACAAAAAGTAGAAAATATCACTTTTTTTCAAAATTTTCGGTCTTTTTCCGTTTATAGCGCAAAAAATAAAAACGGCAGAGGTGATCAAATAACATCAAAAGAAAGCTCTATTTGTGGGAAGAAAAGGACGCAAATTTCGTTTGGGTACAGCATTGCATGATCGCGCAATTAGCAGTTAAAGCGACGCAGTGCCAAATTAGAAAAAGTCCTCTGGTCCTTAGGCAGCATAATGGTCCGGGGCTGAATTGGTTAATGAGGGAAAAAATTAACTTTAATGATTTTAGCAAATAGTTGCAATATAACAAAGAGTGAAAATTTTAGGGGCGTCTGAATACTTTCCGTCCCCACTGTAGATATAAAAAAAAAAACATTATAAATACCTTTTTTACCTTTTTTTAACCACTTCAGCCCCGGAAGGATTTACCCCCTTCCTGACCAGAGCACTTTTTACAAATTGGCACTGCGTCGCTTTAACTGCTAATTGCGCGGTCATGCAATGCTGTAACCAAACGAAATTTGCGTCCTTTTCTTCCCACAAATAGAGCTTTCTTTTGATGGTATTTGATCACCTCTGCCGTTTTTATTTTTTGCGCTATACACGGAAAAAGACCGAAAATTTTGAAAAAAAATGATATTTTCTACTTTTTGTTCTAAAAAAAATCCAATAAACTCAATTTTAGTCATACATTTAGGCCAAAATGTATTTGGCCACATGTCTTTGGTAAAAAAAATGTCAATAAGTGTATATTTATTGGTTTGCGCAAAAGTTATAGCGCCTACAATCTAGGGTACATTTTCTGGAATTTACACAGCCTTTAATTTATGACTGCCTATGTCGTTTCTTGAGGTGCTAAAATGGCAGGGCAGTACAAAACCCCCACAAATGACCCCATTTTGGAAAGTAGACACCCCAAGGAAATTGCTGATAGGCATGTTGAGCCCATTGAATATTCTTTTTTTTTGTCCCAAGTGATTGAATAATGACAAAAAAAAAAAAAAAAATTACAAAAAGTTGTCACTAAATGATATATTGCTCACACAGGCCATGGGCATATGTGGAATTGCACCCCAAAATACATTTAGCTGCTTCTCCTGAGTATGGGGATACCACATGTGTGGGACTTTTTGGGAGCCTAGCCGCATACGGGGCCCCGAAAACCAATCACCGCCTTCAGGATTTCTAAGGGCGTACATTTTTGATTTTACTCCTCACTACCTATCACAGTTTTGAAGGCCATAAAATGCCCAGATGGCACAAACCCCCCCCAAATGACCCCATTTTGGAAAGTAGACACCCCAAGCTATTTGCTGAGAGGCATGTTGAGTCCATGGAATATTTTATATTTTGACACAAGTTGCGGGAAAGTGACAATTTATTTATTTATTTTTTTTTTTTTGCACAAAGTTGTCACTAAATGATATATTGCTCACACAGGTCATGGGCATATGTGGAATTGCACCCCAAAATACATTCTGCTGCTTCTCCTGAGTATGGGGATACCACATGTGTGGGACTTTTTAGGAGCCTAGCCGCGTACGGGACCCCGAAAACCAATCACCGCCTTCAGGATTTCTAAGGGTGTACATTTTTGATTTCACTCTTCACTGCCTATCACAGTTTCGGAGGTCATGGAATGCCCAGGTGGCACAAACCCCCCCCAAATGACCCCATTTTGGAAAGTAGACACCCCAAGCTATTTGCTGAGAGGCATGGTGAGTATTTTGCAGCTCTCATTTGTTTTTGAAAATGAAGAAAGACAAAAAAAAAAATTTTTTTTTTCTTTTTTTAATTTTCAAAACTTTGTGACAAAAAGTGAGGTCTGCAAAATACTCACTATACCGCTCAGCAAATAGCTTTGGGTGTCTACTTTCCAAAATGGGGTCATTTGGGGGGGGTTTGTGCCACCTGGGCATTCCATGGCCTCCGAGACTGTGATAGGCAGTGAAGAGTGAAATCAAAAATTTACGCCCTTAGAAAGCCTGAAGGCGGTGCTTGGTTTTCGGGGTCCCATACGCGGCTAGGCTCCCAAAAAGTCTCACACATGTGGTATCCCCGTACTCAGGAGAAGCAGCAGAATGTATTTTGGGGTGTAATTTCACATATTCCCATGGCATGTTTGAGCAATATATAATTTAGTGACAACTTTGTGCAAAAAAAAAAAAAAAAAATTTGTCTCTTTCCCGCAACTTGTGTCACAATATAAAATATTCCATGGACTCGACATGCCTCTCAGCAAATAGCTTGGGGTGTCTACTTTCCAAAATGGGGTCATTTGGGGGGGGTTTGAACTGTCCTGGCATTTTATGCACAACATTTAGAAGCTTATGTCACACATCACCCACTCTTCTAACCACTTGAAGACAATGCCCTTTCTGACACTTTTTGATTACATGAAAAAATTATTTTTTTTTGCAAGAAAATTACTTTGAACCCCCACACATTATATATTTTTTTAAAGCAAATGCCCTACAGATTAAAATGGTGGGTGTTTAATTTTTTTTTTTCACACAGTATTTGCGCAGCGATTTTTCAAACGCATTTTTTGGGGAAAAAACACACTTTTTTACATTTTAATGCACTAAAACACACTATATTGCCCAAATGTTTGATGAAATAAAAAAGATGATCTTAGGCCGAGTACATGGATACCAAACATGACATGCTTTACAATTGCGCACAAACGTGCAGTGGCAACAAAATAAATACATTTTTAAAAGCCTTTAAAAGCCTTTACAGGTTACCACTTTAGATTTACAGAGGAGGTCTACTGCTAAAATTACTGCCCTCGATCTGACCGTCGCGGTGATACCTCACATGCATGGTGCAATTGCTGTTTACATTTGACGCCAGACCGACGCTTGCGTTCGCCTTAGCGCGAGAGCAGGGGGGACAGGGGTGCTTTTTTTTTTTTTTTTTTTTTTTTTCTTTATTATTTTTTTGCTTTTTTATCTTATTTTAAAACTGTTCCTTTCATTTTTTTTTTTTTAATCATTTTTACTGTTATCTCAGGGAATGTAAATATCCCCTATGATAGCAATAGGTAGTGACAGGTACTCTTTTTTGAAAAAATTGGGGTCTATTAGACCCTAGATTTCTCCTCTGCCCTCAAAGCATCTGACCACACCAAGATCGGTGTGATAAAATGCTTCCCCAATTTCCCAATGGCGCTATTTACATCCGGCGAAATCTAAGTCATAAAATGCTCGTAGCTTCCGGTTTCTTAGGCCATAGAGATGTTTGGAGCCACTCTGGTCTCTGATCAGCTCTATGGTCAGCTGGCTGAATCACCGGCTGCATTCTCAGGTTCCCTGTTGAGACAGGAGAGCCAGAGAAAAACACGGAAGACGATGGGGGGGGGGGGCATTCTCTCCCACTGCTTGTAAAAGCAGTCTAGAGGCTAATTAGCCGCTAGGATTGCTTTTACATGAAAGCCGACCGCTGGCTGAAAAGAATGATACCAAGATGATACCTAAACCTGCAAGCATCATTTTGGTATAACCACTCAAAGTCGTGAATGCTGTACCTGAAGACAAAAATATGGCTAACAATAAAGCACAGTAAATGGTAAAGTATAAAAAATTGCATACCTGAAAAGCAAACATGATAAAACATAATAACAATAAAACATTGCAGAATAGAATACAGTAAAAAAGAGCAGAACAATAGAGAGAATAGAGAGAGAGAGAATAGAGAGAGAACAATAAAACGACAACTATTACTTTTTATTTTATATTTTTGTTTGTGTTTTTTTTTTTTTTTTTTTACACTTTTTTTGTAACTGTAACTTTTATAACGGTAACCGGTTCCAGGTTCGGGTCTCTCAAAATGCGATGGCATCTTGGGAGACCCTGTGAAAGTGTGTCCTAGTCTGTGCAATGCTGTACCCTACGCTAATACTCAGCTAGTGAATGGTAGCATTCAAAACATTCACCAATGCAAAGACCAGGATTGTCAGGACAGGAGGGACAATAATAGCGGGTGTCACGCTTATATCCGCGCTTACTGCAGACACGACATCTTTTTTGGGAGGGTTCGTTGGGTAGGGGTACTAGGGAGGACATAAAGAAAATGCCTCTCATGCAGCCGACTGCATTTGGTTGGGGATGTGAATGGGGGAAGTACGGGCGCTGCAGAAGCGGTGGGTTCCCAATTAGGATTGGCGAATGCAGCAGGAAGGGCATTATGGGCACGACGGGCCTGTGTTTGTCTTCTTTGTGGCAGCGGGACACTACTTGTGCTTGCCACCTCACCAGCTTGAACTGCACTTATGGGACTCGCCACGTCACCAAGTGTTACTGCAGTGCTGGTTTGACTATGACCGGGGTGTACTAGGCCGCTGGCGCTTGCCAGTTCACCAAAACGCTACCAAAAAAACTGTTAACGATCGCAGGGATCAGGCCTGACTCTGCGAACGCTGCAGTTATGCGTTTAGTGTTTTGTAAGTGACAGTGATCGATCGATACTGCACTTGGGTGGGCTGGGCTGGGCCGGGCGGAGGGGCAAAACGCAGGTGCTAGCAGGTATCTGGGCTGATCCCACTAACACTGCGTTTTTGGGAACCCTAAACTGCTGGGGATGCCAGTATAGATCTGATCGGATCAGATCAGATATTGATCAGTTCAGATACTATACCACTAAGGGAGGTGTACGGTGCGTGCGTGGGTGTTAGCGCTACTGGCACTAACCTGACGCTGCCTGGGGCTGGTGCTTGCCAGTTCACCAAAACGCTACCAAAAAAACTGTTAGCGATCGCAGGGATCAGGCCTGACTCTGCGAACGCTGCAGTTATGCGTTTAGTGTTTTGTAAGTGACAGTGATCGATCGATACTGCACTTGGGTGGGCTGGGCTGGGCCGGGCGGAGGGGCAAAACGCAGGTGCTAGCAGGTATCTGGGCTGATCCCGCTAACACTGCGTTTTTGGGAATCCTAAACTGTTGGGGACGCTAGTATAGATCTGATCAGATATTGATGCGTTCAGATACTATACCACTAAGGGAGGTGTACGGTGCGTGCGTGGGTGTTAGCGCTACTGGCACTAACCTGACGCTGCCTGGGGCTGGTGCTTGCCATTTCACCAAAACGCTACCAAAAAAACTGTTAGCGATCACAGGGATCAGGCCTGACTCTGCGAACGCTGCAGTTATGCGTTTAGTGTTTTGTAAGTGACCGTGATCGATCGATACTGCACTTGGGTGGGCTGGGCCGAGCCGGGCGGAGGGGCAAAACGCAGGTGCTAGCAGGTATCTGGGCTGATCCCGCTAACACTGTGTTTTTGGGAACCCTAAACTGCTGGGGACGCTAGTATAGATCTGATCAGATCAGATATTGATCCGTACAGATACTATACCACTAAGGGAGGCGTATGCTGCGTGCGTGGGTGTTAGCGTTACTGGCGCTAATCTGACGCTGCCTGGGGCGACGCATATCACCGCCGGGCGATCAGGGGGCTAAATCTTTATTCGGCGGGTGCCCTGACACTATAAAAAATAAACAAACTAACCAGCGTCACCCGTAACAGTTATACGGTGATCAGTGGTGAAAGGGTTAACTAGGGGGCAATCAAGGGGTTAAAACATTTATTAGGTAGTATATGGGGGTCCCTGTCGCTATAAAACGCTGACGGCGAACCTAAATATTTACCTCACTAACTAGCGTCACCAGCGACACTAATACAGCGATCAGAAAAATGATCGCTTAGCGACACTGGTGACGGGGGGTGATCAAGGGGTTAAAACTTTATTAGGGGGGGTTAGGGGGGTACCCTAGACCTACAGGGGGGTAATACTAACTGTCCTAACACTGTAAATGTCACAAACTGACACCAATACAGTAATCAGAAAAAAAAAAAAAAAAAAAAAAAAACCTGCTGGTGTCAGTTTGTGACAGGGGGGGGGGGTGATTGGGGGGGGATCGGGGGGCGATCGGGGGGGGGATCGGGGTGTTTTGTGTGCCTGGCATGTTCTACTGTGTGTGTGTGTGTTGTGCACTCACATTGCAGTCTTCTCTCCTCGGCCCGGAACGGAAAATACCGAGCCGAGGAGAGATGACATCATTTCCTCTGCCTCTGTGTACAATACAGAGGCAGGGAAATGATCCCATTGGCTGAGAGCGATCGCGAGGGGGGGGCCACGAATGGATGGCCTCCCCCTCACCTCCGATCGCCGGGGGAGATTTGCCGACCGCCGCTGGCACCGGGGGGGGGTCCGATCGGACCCCCCACCGCGGGCAGGCAAGGATGTACATGTAAGTCCTTTTGCCTGCCCGTGCCATTCTGCCGACGTATATAGTCGTGCGGCGGTCGGCAAGTGGTTAAATGAGCACATTCCCTCTGTCCTCTCTGTTCTCAGCTGAATAAGAGCTGGGGGGAGGAGAAGCAACAGCACGCTGATCTTCCCAGTGAGAGGCTATGCAGTGTGGGCGTGTCAGGACAAGTCTGATTATTGGAGGAGAACAGGCTGAGTTCCTTCCCAGCACAGCTAGAAAACTGACCATGCTGTGCTCTTCTGGTTAGTGTGGTCAATTTTTATACAATACAAATGGAATACAAATGGATTTCTTATACAAGTACATGGTACAACAGTCACATATCAGGAATATGAAAAGCTGGGGTAACAAACACTTTAATCTCTCTCATCTGCTTCTCTCCTTTTCTTCTCACTTGTATTATTGTTGTTACTCTCTCGCCCCGCTCTTGTCTATCTATCCTTCTTTCTCGTACTCTCTCTCACCCTCCTCTCCCTCTCTCTCGCTTTCTTACGCTCCCTCTATCTCTCCTCTCTATCCTCTCACTCTCTCTGTCTCTCCTAATTACTTTCCCCCTCTCACACTGCCCCTCTCTGTCTCTCTCTCTGTCTCTCTGTCTCTCTCTCTCTCTTTCTCTCTCTCTCTCTGTCTCCCCCCTCTCCCCCCCCTCTCTCTCTCTCTCTCTCTCCCCCCCTCCCCCCTCTCTCTCTCTCTCTCCCCCCTCTCCCCCCTCTCTCTCTCTCTCTGTCTCTCTTCCCCCCTCTCTCTCTCTCCCCCCTCTCTCTCTCTCTCTCTCTCTCTCTCTCTGTCTCTCTCCCCCCTCTCTCTCTCCCCCCTCTCTCTCTCTCTCTCTCTCTCTCCTCTCTCTCTCTCTCTCTCCTCTCTCTCTCTCTCCCCCCCCTCTCTCTCTCTCTCTGTCCCCCTCTCTCTCTCCCCTCCTCCCTCTCTCTCCCCCCTCTCTCGCTCGCTCTCTCTCTCTCTCCCCCTTCTCTCTATGTTTCTCTCACTCTCTCCTAATTACGCTCTCATCTCTCTCTCTCTCTCTCATCTCTCACACTCCCTTTCTCCATCTCATCTCTCTCTTTCACTGTCTCTCTTCCAATCTCTCTTACACACTCCCTTTTTCTCCCTCTCTCCTTTTCAATTACCAATAATGTGTTCCTGAAAATTCTTGTAGCCTGCACTAAAGTGCTATAATTATCTCAGGGAAAAGAACTGTTCTTTATCTTTTTCTCACAATAATCTTTGCGATTTAGTTGAGCTTTCATCATTGCTAATTCCACCTCTGCATGCCTTTCATCAGTGTCGCCGATCTTTGATCTTCACTTTCCATGCCCTCTCCTCTTAACAGCATCATGCTGATTGCTGTTCATGACAACAAGTGTCCTGCTGACATTTTCCTGTCATGGGCATACGGTTGGATCTGTCAGAATTCAGACTTTGTGCTGTTTCATGCCTGAATAGGGCAGAACAGTGGCCCAATGGTTATCTCCTATGCCTTGTAGCAATCAGGTCTTTGGTTCACATCACAGCCAGCACACTATCTGTATGGAGTTTGCATTATCTCCATGGGCTTGTGTGGTTTCCTCCCACACTCCAAAGATAGGTTAATTGGCTACTGTGAAAATGTGCCCTAGTATCAGTGGTGGCCCCTATCCATGCATCCGGCCCCCCTAATCTACATGTGGGGCGCCAGATGTATGGATTCCAATGTTTTTTTTTTTTTGTTTTTTTTTTTTGAAGCATGTGATTAGAGTCAGAGGCTCTAATAGGCTTCAAAAAAGGGTGGGTTCACCCAGTTGTGTGACAATAGCGAATGAACATTCTCCGCCAATCAGGAAGCGGGTCCTGACCCTCACCTGATTGGCCGAAAGGAGACGCGATCCTATTGGCCACCTATGGGAGGGCAGAGTGGAGGAGGAGGGAGTAGACACAGCAGAATCTGCCGTGATGCAGAGGAGGAGGAGATGCGGGAGAAGCCTCCACCCTTCGCCTGGAGGAAGCGCTGCCTGATAGATGAGGTAAGTGTGGGGCTGGTTACTGACCGGGGAGGGGAGGGTGCGAGTGACCCGTCCGACCAACCACCAGCCACCACCACTGCCTAATATATGTGTCCAGGTCAAAAAATCCTCACTGCAGACCCTGGCAGTGCTAAGATGAATGGCTAACACTGTGCAGGCCACAAATCAGCAGCAAATCAGCAGCAGCTCACACTGACACAGAGCTCCTGCTGGCAGAATACAAGCCGGTGTCCCAAAAGAGCGATGTTGGCCTAAATCAGTCCTTTTATATCCTCTCCCAGCAGTCTGTCCTTGCCTGATCTGTCAGTTTAGGTGTCTTGGCAGGTTTGCAGTTGTGCCATACTCTTTCCATTTTCAGATGATGGATTGAACAGTGCTCCGTGAGATGTTCAAAGCTTGGGATATTTTTTTATAACTTAGCCCTGCTTTAAACTTCTCCACAACTTTATCCCAGACCTGTCTGGTGTGTTCCTTGGCCTTCATGATGCTGTTTGTTCACTAAGGTTCTCTAACAAACCTTTGAGGGCTTCACAGAACAGCTGCATTTATACTGAGAATTAATTACACACAGGTGGACTCTATTTACAGTTGGTTCCACTAGATTTTAGTTAGGGGTATCAGAGTAAAGGGGGCTGAATACAAATGCACACCACACTTTTCAGATATTTAGTTGTAAAAAAAAATTTAAACCATTTATCATGTTTCCTTTTATGTGCCACTTTGTGTTGGTCTATCAAATAAAATCCCAATAAACTACAGTTACGTCTTTGGTTGTAACATGACAAAATGTGGAAATATTCAAGGGGTATAAATACTTTTTCAAGGCACTGTAGATATTTTTTTATATCTATACACAAATGTTTTACCTTTCATTTCAGTTTTAAACTAAATAGGTTAACAGGGTTTACAATCACTTTAATTTGCTCCACAGACCTGATTATTGCATCCTTGAAGGAAGCAAAGAAAGGTCCCATGCTAGGTGCTTGGCTGTCATCTTGATCCAATGGCTTTGGTACTAAGTCACTATGTGCTTGTCCCAGGTCAGTGACTCAGAAAGCAGAGAAGCTAGGCAACCAGTATTTTCCAGCAACGGCAGCCTACACATTTCTCTCTGCACAAGTTGATAATGTAATTTGATAAGCCCATGGGGCTAATTTATAAAAAGAGATGCTGAAGATGTTTTTTTGCCCATGGCATTCATTGGCTTCTTTTTTCATTTGTGGGGTCAAACCTAACTGATTATTATGAGCAAAAGCTGTGCTCTTGTACAGTTTTCCTACATCAGCTCAGCAAAAGTCTATTTAGCAACAGTGAAAGGACCAATGAGACCTGTAACCTAAGGCAACCAATCAGAAGCACATATTCCCCCACTTTAAAAGACTTTAAGATGAACACTGAGTTCTGAATTGTTGCTATCAGCAACAGCCAATTTCAGCTCATATTTCCATAAATTGGGTCTAGCAAACATCTTTTGGCCTCAGAGATCTTCTGGGCTATGAAGATCCATAGCAGCTGAGATGATAGACTGCATTTTAATCTAGGTCAACATTGGAGCAACCCAATTGTCCTTTCAGAGCAAACACTCATGGGAGACAAGGTTGTCAAACACTATTCACTTTTTGTACAGTGAGGAAACATTGTTAGGATGGAGAAAGATGATTGATAGCTCAACAAATCAACTATAATTTTTATCTTATCTTTGGGATGTACGTATGTTTCTTGGAAGGGCAGTTTTAAAATTGTGGTCATTTCAATGACAATCAAGTCTCTGGTGTGAGGAAAGAGAACCTCAAAAATAATAAGTGAGTTATATAGTTACCAGTTATCCACGACATTTCGATTTTTGTCCTGCTTCCAGTAATTGCCAAGTGAACATTTTGCTGTATAACTTAAGTGTAACTCACAGGCTGCTTGATGGTAGATAAAGTAAGTGTATTATTGTAGGGCAAGATAAATGCAATGCACAAACAAGAAACAGGTCAATTAATATGGTTGAATATGTTAGATTAACTGATGGGATTGCTAGCCTCAACTATGCAAAATAACAAACCACAATGAGGCTAAGCCAATTTAATTTGGTGCACACAAAAACCTCACAAAGAAATGTCCCAATGTAACTTTTGGTAATAACTAGCCCCGAGTGCACAATGTGATACACCCCTAGGAGAGGGTGGGTGTACTCCATTCTTGAGCGGGGTACCCCTAGAAGGTGGTTGTGTAATCCCTGATGCCAAGGTTGCAATATTAAGCTAGCTAACTTTGGGGCCCATCTGTACGGTGGTGCATGTGTTATCATCTCTTTAAACTGTATGCAGTAGATGACTATTGAATAAGGGCAGTCTCTACTGACATTAACTGTGGTTGTAAAGAAATAAGTACAGTTGGTTCTGCTCACCGCTCCTGGTATCCAATGGACTTAATTCAGAACGCTTGGCAGTCTGTTGTCTGCAGTGGCTCGGGCCTCATGATCGGGTCCCTACAAGGCTCTATTCTGGCTGGCGTAGGTACTTACACGGCAACAGGTCTCTCCAACTTGGGTCCCAGCACAGTGAAAGACCTTTCTGCAGCCCAGTCCTTAAGCTCTATGGACACAGCAAGAGCATCCAATCTCTGCACAGGCTCAGCAAAGGCGACAGGTCCACACTGTTTGGTTCCCACGTTGCTCTGATACGGCACTCTGCACAGGCTCAGCAAAGGAAACAGGTCTGAGCAGCTCAGCCTCCTCATGCAAAAGGCCTTTATTTCCTCCTCAAAGCCTGAGATAAGTACATTCCCCTCCTCCAGAATCCTGGGTATTGCAGTTTGCAACCCATAGCCCCATAGCCTCCATTGCACAGCGCCTCTTTAAGGACTACATGAAGGGGCAGGGGTGGTGGGAGTCCTGGCGCTCCTGCCAAGTACCCAGCTACTCGGGGGGGGGGGGGGGGCGGAGACCGAACACAAATGAGCAAAGTCTGTGTCTGCTAGCTGCACATTGGGTACCTTTTATGTGAAGCGTGCTCATCAATACCCGGGACCAGGCGGAGACTGTGGTCATGTGAAAAATCTAACATTAAGGCAGTTCCCCGACTTAGAAATAACCCTTTACTCTGTATGCAGTAAAAATACAAAGTTCTGCTTAAAAATGCTGTCCCATTTCACTACACACTGTACCTTGTATGTTGCATTAGGAAGGACGTGGTGAGCCTGCGCCCACTCCACCATTCCAGTGTACCTCTCTTACCTCACTCTCAGTAACAGAATAGGGTCTCGCTGTGCAGACCTCATGTGTGCACTTGTTAACTCCTTACTTCCTATACCTTGTGACCAGGCCATGGATCTCTGTAATGTGGGTTCAGTCCCGGTTGCTACTGCAAGCCAACTGCTAGGGAGGGAGCCAGAACTTCAACCCCCTCACTACTGGAAGACTTGTCACCTTTACCAGATACCACACCTAATGACTGGTTGCTTTGTGTCTTGAACTGTGCTTGGGTACTCTTAGCAAGACTCTTATCGTGCCAAGTTAACCCTTTTGTAGTGGTGTTGCTTCATAACCCTTTGTGCTTTACAGATCCTGATACTTTTGATATGCCAGAACCAACATGCACCGATTTAAATAACTTCAGACCAAGCTCAGAACAATTGATGCAACTATTTCTTAAAAGTCTTTAAACATTACAGTTAAATGTAAACAGAGTACTAACTCTAACTACAACGGAATGGCTCCCCAGGCATACCTCTACAAGGTAGTAGTTAATGCTGGAATTCTCCAGATCCTGGTCAACCTCCGGATCCCCAGTGCCTCAGACAGACTGCAAGGAACAGCAGTCCTCCTTCACATCATTTGCAGTTAAGCTCAGGCCAATAACCCAGCCTTCTCCTATTTTTATATCACTGATGAGTAGACTGGATCCAAAAAGCCCAGGAACTGAGCACACACACTTAACTCTTTCCCCCCTCAGCCTGGGCCAGCCACTAACTAGCAATAAATAACCTGCCTGCAAGCTGATTAAAAAATATATTTGTATTCTTCCCCGCTACAACTTCCTTCAGTAGAATGACCTAAGTTCACTCTACTTGGACCCACTGTATGTGGGAATGTAGCTATCCTCCTCGGCACACTCCCAAAATGGACTACATGAATGTGATCCTACTGCACACTTGTCCATGACATAATTTATGCTGGTTCCTCACACAAGCTTAGCATTTAATTTAAACTTCCCTAATTGTCTTTAAAAAAAGTATTTAAATATGTATTCTTAACTCAAAAATAAAAAAGTCAATTCTATGGCTCTCAGCTTTCTCCAAATCTCCAAATTCCTTTCTTCTTTGCTGTTGTGATCCAACGTCTTCATAAAGGGTGGCTACATTTGTTCTCCATGGTACAACTGTATGCAAGAATATAGCCACCCTCTCTTGCCTGCTTCGAAGAGTGACTATGCGATTTGTAGTGTGAATAGAGCAGACCACAACCAATGTGCAATGCTCATTCCAAACAAAAGGAAGTGAGGGGGAATAGGAGACTTTGTGGGACGTTACAGAGAGGCAGAAAAACACAGTAACAACAAAGAAAAATAGATTGCAGAGCCATTAAAGTATAGCTATTTTTTTTTTTGTCTTGGATAGAGTGAAGAGGAATTAACAGCCCTCTCAGTTTTTATTGTTGTCTGTGCCCCCCGTTAATGAGATTCACCCTCTCTATTTGTTTTACCATCATCATCAAAAGAGCAAGTAAAAGAAAATCCCAAACTTTGGGTTGTCCCCAGAAAAGTAATAGAGCGGAAATTTTCCAATGGGGACCGTAGTTCTGATGACCTGGTGGGCCCCAGGGAATTCACCTAATTTGCAAGGCTTTCCTCTTACTTCATGTGTGGCTATGGGACATGAAGTGAAGGAAATCTCCACAATGGGATATAGAGGAGGAAAAAAAATGCTTTATCAAAAAAAAAAAAAGTTTTGCCTATAGTTCTACTTTAAGTAGTTGATGTGTATGGATGATTTCTGTAGAATAAAGATATTGTTTAGTGTCCCTTTTAGCAATACCAAGTAGATGGCATTCCACCCCAAACTGAATATTTTTTTTTTGTTAGAACGAGATTGGCCCTTTTAGTGCTTGCTGTTTGCTTTGTATGGGTTTTCTCATTATAACAAGCATCTGTGTTGGTGCATGATATGTGTAAATGTTCACTGTGCAATCAATGGCATTACATGTGGTTTACATTTGACTGTTCTTATTGCCTTTGTGTTGTAAATTATAAATAACTATTGACACAAGCAATCCCTGTGCTCTCCTAGTACTACAAATGTCTAAAGAAGCTGTATATCTAGCAGGGCTTTATAGATTTGTCTATAAACCTCAGCGTAAACACGGCTTGAGGTATCCTAATATCCTGGTATTAATAACCACAAGTGAGTAAATCTCGAGAGACAGTCAGTACAGCCGGGATGCAGACGATGATGCTGCTTGATAGTTTGCTGAGAGTCATTTATCAGCCTGCCCTGCCAGCAGGTGGAGGAGGGGAAGGGAGGTACAGTAAAACCTTGGATTGCGAGCATAATTCATTCCAGAAACATGCTTGTAATCCAAAGCACTTGTATATCAAAGCGAATTTCCCCATAAGAAATAATGGAAACTCAAATGATTCATTCCACAACCATTTATTCATAAGTCCTTCAGTTTATAATCCATATAAAAAGATTATAGCAATGTGATCAGGTTGTGTAACCATAAAATGTCCATCCACAAATGGCAGCCTCCGCAAGGTGATTAGAAGCAAAATCCAGCAGGAGCTACAGAGTATAAATGAGAAGAGAGGCGCCTCTAAGTGTAACAATACGGTTACATTTAATGAAGGTGCAACATTTAGCAACTCACATGGTTGATGATTAAAAGAGGAACATCTAAGTATGCTGGCATCCGGGGTAAAGCTGTGCTCACAGACCATCCTCTGCACCACCGGCTCTCACCGCTGTCAGTCTGCAATCATGACCGGAAAGACTACGCTGCAGTAGAGCGATCTGAAAGTGTGGCTTGAAGCGATCGTGGATCGCAAAGTGGAAGGAATGACGTTGATGGCTGTGCGGAGGATGGTCTATGTGGACAGCTTTACCCCAGATGCCTGCATACTTCGATGTGCCTCTTTTAATCATCAACCATGCGAGTTGAGAAATGTTGTACCTTCATTAAATGTAACCATATTGCTACACTTAGAGGCGCCTCTGTTCTGTTTTATACTCAGTTGTGACGTTACGTTACTTGTATATCAAGATATTGTTTGTATATCAAGTCAAATTTTTTTTTTAAATGTTGCTTGTCTTGCAAAACGCACTCAAACCAAGTTGCTCTCAAACCAAGGTTTTACAGTATTAGGTGTGACTGGTTCTTTCAGTAATGAAGGTTTTAAAGTATTTTGGAAGTTCTGAAGTGGAACCTTGATTTATTTCTGCATGTGGGTGGAGATTTGGATCCTCTGTCAATTTTTGTATTGATGGGGTACATGTATAAGAAAAACTAGATCTCCTATTATTAATATTCTGCGAATGACCATCTTATTGATTAAGCATATTTGCTTTGGCAAGGTTGCTCACATTTACCAAAGCACCCCTCAAAAGAAGGGGCATCCTGAAGGAAATCCAAATATGTAGAAGCAGTAAAGACACACACAAGTGATCATAGTTTCCAAAATGGTTCTTATTGAATAATTAGTGGAATAAAAGAGTCAGCGTGTTTTAGGATTTCAAGCACCCCAACTTCATCGGGGTTTATATATTATATAACCTCAGAAGTACTTGAACTCGAATTTTGAATAATATTTGTATATGTGAAGTCAAATACTAATGCTAGCAGGTTGTACAGTGTAGTCCGTGTGTAGTCTATGACCACTGGTTTGTCACCCTTATGCCCCGTACACACGATTGGACTTTCCAACAACAAAACCGTGGATTTTTGTTCGAAGGTTTTTGGCTCCAACTTGTCTTGCATACACACGGTCACACAAATGTTGGCCAACAATTATGAACGTGGTGACATACAAGACATACGACAAACTGAGAAAAAGGAAGTTCAATAGCCAGTGCGGCTCCTTCTTGTGTACACACGATCGGAAATTCTGACAACAAAGTTTTGTTGGCGGAAAATTTGAGAACCTGCTAGCCAACATTTGTTGCCAGAAAGTCGGACAACAAATGTTCAATGGAGCATACACACGGTCGGACTTTCAGCCAACAAGCTCACATCCAACATTTGTTGTCGGAAAATCCGTGTACGGGGCATTCCATGTTGTGTTTTGTATTGCTCTCTGGAACTCCATTGAGAACAGTTCACTTCTGGTCACAGTGACATTGGACACATAGTAAAAAACACTTGACAGAGGCTTTAGCCTTATCAAATGTTTACTAAAAACATTTTCTTTATCGTACATCACGGGACACAGAGCACCATAATAATGACTATGTGGGTTATACGCTTACCTTTAGGTGATTGGACTCTGGCAACCAATAGTAAGACGGTTCCTCCCATATAACCCCTCCTACACAGGAAGTGCCTCAGTTTTTTCGCCAGTGTCTTGAAGGTGATGGTCATGGCTGTTAAAGCTCTTCAGTTTCTTCAAAGAAATGTCCCACTGAGGATGTTATAATCGGATCCATTCGGATAGCTTACTAAGCTAAAGTGGATGGTACCCGAACCTCGGCTCAAGAACGAGGTGTTGCTTGTAATGTGTCCTTTTAGGCGCTGGACCCTTGTTAAAATTGGTATTCCTGGTCAATCTTGCCCAAGGAAACCATAAAGGGTGCTTTACAGGTCCAGGGGTGTGGACCCCAATATGGGGGACCCGGTCCCTGAAGGTCCTTAGAGGCGCTACCCGCCGTGATGGGGGAAGATTGGGCCTGGCAAGACAAGCCCTGCTGCTTGGGATAGTGAGTACTCCCTTTGGGGCTTTTTTGTATATACATGTGAATATATGTATTTCCCCTTGTAAAACTGCTAGTGTAACCTTGAGCCTGTGCTAGGATTACAGAGGCTGGTTTGGCGCGCATTTTTAACAATTTTTGCGTGTGAGTGCGCATGCGTGTGCACGGCGTGTGCACACCGCGTGCGTGCCACTGGCGTGCGAGTGCGCCGCTGGTGTGCGTGTGTGCCGCCGCTATCCACGTCACAGGTGCGCGTCAGGATGGCGCATGTGCCATGCGGTAGGCGGGTCGCCAATCGCTGATGCGCGCACTCGCTCACTCTCATACTAGTGCTTTTAAAGCAGGGAGCTCTGGCATGCGCATGGAGGAGGCAGAGTGAATGGTGGGCACGTGAGCCTGGTGGTCTTGGACACAGCAGTGACAGATTTAATCTAGTTATAGTTTGTGGGGAGTACTCCTGTTTAGTTTCCTCGTGTGTAAGCAATGTCTTACAAAAAACGCAAGCACAGGGGTAAGAGTCCCTCCACAAATAACAGGAGACCAACCCCATGCTGATGTAGCCTCAGTTTCTTCTGAAGGACCTGCAGCTTCTGACCTGGCTGAGCCATTGCACTTGTCAGGCATAGTAGCCACTACCAATGTACCTGCCTCGGCTTATGTTACAAAGGATGATTTGGCATCTGCCTTAGCGAGTCTTGAAGGCAAGATAGCTGGCATGATTGCCTCTGTAACACAGGGGGGGAAGGAAGCGTAATAGATCTCCCTCCCCGGGCCAAGTGGTGAGTCACTAGAGCCCCAGGATTCCTTTAGCCATATGGGTCCAGGTAACCTAGAACCAGAATGGGCAGAGGATCCAGAGGAGGTGGTCATGAAGGACCAGGAGGTAGGAGAGGCTGAAGATTCCTCGGCAGAGGTTTCTGGCTCTGAGGAGCCAACTTCAGCCTCCCATTGCCAGCAATTGTTTATCCAATCTCTAATGGAGATGGTACGAATTGGGTTTAAGTTACCCCCGGTTCAGGAGTCTGCATTCGCTTGTTCCACTCTGGGATCTTTGCGACATAAGCAAATTTCCCAAGCCTTTCCCTTGCATCCGTTACTGGAGCAGGTGATTTATGCGGACTGGGAGCATCCTGACAGGATATACTAACCTCCCAAAAGGTTTTCTGTTTTGTACCCTATGGAGGAGAAGTTTAGGAAGAAATGGAGCACACCTTTGGTAGATGCTGCCATATCTTCCGTGAATAAAAACTTAACCTGTCCAGTGGATAATGCCCAGGTGTTCAAGGATCCGGCTGATAAAAAGCTAGAGTCCTTATTGAAGGCCTCCTTCTCGGTTGTCAGTGTAACAGTTCAGCCTGCTATTGCAGCTATTGGGATTTGTCAATCCCTAAAGGATCGCTTTAAGAGGATAGTAAAAAGCATTCCTTGCCAGGGGGAATCTGCTGAAGAGCTATCAGAGATCCCTTATGCCTTGTGTTTTGCGGTAGGTGCTTTAAAGGACTCAATTCAACAGATGTCTCGTTTTACGTTATTATCAGTTCATATGCGCCGAGTATTGTGGCTAAAGAACTGGTCTGCTGAGACACCATGTAAAAGGCTACTTGCTGCCTTTCCATTTCATGGAGAACGCCTGTTTGGCGATGATCTGGATAAATATATCCAAAAGATCTCTGGAGGAAAGAGCGCTCTGCTTCCTATTAAAAAGAAGGGGAAGCAGCCCTCTTATAAAATTGCTAATCCCCCAGGGCCTGGTGCCTCTTCCCCTAAACGGTATCGACGGCCTCAGCTGTCTGGGTTTAAAAGACCACTGGGTCAGAAAAAACCCTGGACCCAAAAACCACCCAAGCCTAACTCCAAGTCTACCTTGTGAAGGGGCGCCCCCGCTCTCACGGGTGGGGGGCAGGCTTTGACTGTTTGGGGAGGCCTGGGAGGAACTGGTTCAAGACAGATGGGTAATTTCCACTGTAAAGAACGGTTACAGAATAGAGTTCCGTGAGGTTCCCCGAACCGCTTTCTACACTCAAGGGTCCCGGCGGATCCAGAGAAAAGAAGTTGCCTACTCCTAGCTTTACACCATCTGCTGATGCAGGGGGTAATTGTAAAGGTCCCGCACGAAGAAAGATTCAAGGGGTTTTACTCAAACTCGTTCACCATGCCGAAACCAAATGGGGAAGTAAGGCCCATTTTAGACCTCAAGGCTCTCAACTTCCTTGTAGACGTCCGATCTTTCCGCATGGAGTCGGTTCGCTCAGTAATAAGGTCCCTGAGAAAGGGAGACTATTTGGCATCCATAGATATCAAGGATGCTTACCTTCATGTGCCGATCTTCGGTCCACACCAAAGGTTCTTACGTTTCGCTGTAGAGGGCAGTCATTTCCAGTTTGTGGCACTACCTTTTGGTCTAGCCACTGCCCCCAGGGTCTTCACAAAGGTTCTGGCCCCAGTATTGGCTTCCCTAAGATCTCAAGGAGTCTCCATAATAGGATACCTGGACGATCTACTTCTAAGGGATTGTTCTCGCCCTACACTAGTTCTCAACGTGTCAAGTACAGTGCGGGTCTTACATTGCCTAGGTTGGGTACTAAATTTGGACAAGTCAGCTCTTTGTCCAACCCAAACCTTGGTGTATTTGGGGGTGGTCTTGGACACCGCCCAAGAAAAGGTGTTTCTTCCGCCCTTAAAGGTCGCCTCCATAGTGGAACTTGTACAGAAGGTGAAAAAAGAACCAACACCTTCCGTCTGGCTGTGCATGAGGTTATTGGGCAAGATGGTGTCATCTTTCAGCGCGGTGCCATATGCACAGTTCCACTCCAGAGTGTTCTAGAACAGTATCCTGAAAGCCTGGGACAAGTCTGCTCGAACCTTGGATCAACCAATGGTTCTATCTCCACAGGTTCTATGGAACCTCTCTTGGTGGTTAAGAACCAGCAACTTACAAAGAGTGAAATCTTTCCCACCAGTAGCCTGGAAGGTGGTGACTATGGACGCCAGTCTTCTTGGCTGGGGAGCAGTCCTAGAGGAAGCGTCTGTCCAGGGAGTATGGTCCCAGACAGAAAAGACTCTGCCCATCAATCTACTGGAGATTCGGGTAGCTCGTCTGGCCCTGCGATTCTGGACGTCCAGATTGCGGGGCTTTCCGGTCAGAGTTCAGTCCAACAACTCCACAGTAGTGGCATATATCAACCACGAGGGAGGTACCAGGAGTCGGGCAGCCCAAAGAGAAGTAAATCATATACTAACCTGGGCAGAAAATCATGTGCCGTTTCTATCGGCAGTGTTTATCCCGGGGGTGGACAATTGGCAGGCGGATTTCCTGAGTCGCCAGAAATTGTTACCAGGGGAATGGTCCCTGCATCCCAAGGTTTTTCTACAGATCTGCCAATTCTGGGGGACCTCAGATGTGGATCTGCTGGCATCCAGATTCAATGCCAAACTGGACAGGTTTGTGTCCAGGACCAAGGAACTGTCGGGATAGACGCGTTAGTAGTTGCTTGGGATCAGTATTCTCTGATATATGCTTTCCCTCCAATCCAAATTCTGCCGCACTTACTACGCAGAATACTGGAGGAATGGAAGACGGTGATCTTAGTGGCCCCAGCGTGGCCCAGGAGATCATGGTACTCGGATATTGTGAGGTTGGCAGTAGGAGATCCGTTGGTTCTTCCTTGCCGCCCAGACCTGTTGTCTCAAGGGCCCATATTCCATCCTTCTTTACAGTTGCTGAATTTGATGGCCTGGCTATTGAGACCAGATTACTGAAAGACCGTGGTATTATGGGTTCAGTCTTGTCCACTTTGATAAACGCTAGAAAGTAGTTTCTAGAGCTATCTATTATAGAGTCTGGAAGTCATACAATTCTTGGTGTGAGAAAAGGAAATGGAATGGAACCCTCGTAGGTATACGATTGGAAGGGTGCTCGCCTTTCTCCAAACAGGAGTAGACTTGCAGCTTGCTTTAGGGACAATCAAGGGACAGATTTCGGCCTTATCGTTTTTTTTCCAAAGACCAATTGCATCCCATTCTTTGGTGCGAACCTTTGTCAAGGGAGTAACACACCTGAGGCCACCGCTTAAACCACCTTTATGTCCTTGGGACCTAAATTTGGTACTGTCAGCCTTATGCCCCGTACACACGGTCGGATTTTCCGATGGAAAATGTCCGATCGGAGCGTGTTGTCGGAAATTCCGACCATGTGTGGGCTCCATCGGACATTTTCCATCGGATTTTCCGACACACAAAGTTGGAGAGCAGGAGATAAAATTTTCCGACAACAAAATCCGTTGTCGGAAATTCCGATCGTGTGTACACAAATCCGACGGACAAAGTGCCACGCATGCTCAGAATAAATAAAGAGATGAAGGCTATTGGCCACTGCCCCGTTTATAGTCCCGGCGTACGTGTTTTACGTCATCGCGTTCAGAACGATCGGATTTTCCGACAACTTTGTGTGACCGTGTGTATGCAAGACAAGTTTGAGCCAACATCCGTCGGAAAAAATCCTAGGATTTTGTTGTCGGAATGTCCGAACAAAGTCCGACCGTGTGTACGCCCTATTACAGAGTCAGCCCTTTTAACCTATTAGGCATATCCCTTTTGTCCTATTGACCAGGAAATTAGTTTTTCTAATGGATATAACATCAGCTAGAAGGGTGTCAAAATTAGGCCGCCCTTTCGTGCAAAGAACCTTTTATGGTTCTTCATAAGGACAGAGTGGTCATGCGACCTCGTCCGGATTTTCTACCAAAAGTGGTTTCCAAATTTCATTTGAATCAGAATATCATTTTTCCTTCCTTTTTTCTAAACCCTTAGACTAGGGAGGAAAGGTCGCTTCACTCACTGGATGTGGTGTGGACGATTAAAGCTTACTTAGAAATGTCAGCTCCCTTTCGGAAAACTGACTGTTTTTTTGTCTTGCCTGAGGGTCCTAAAAGAGGACAGCCGGCGACAAGTTCAACTATATCCAGGTGGATTCGCCAGACTATTGTTCAGGCGTATGGATTAAAGCGCAGGGTTCCACCCCGGGATTTAAGAGCACACTCCACTAGAGGGGTTAGTGCATCATGGGCAGTACGCTAGCAGGTGTCTATGGCTCAGGTTTGCAAAGCAGCCGTTTGGTCTTCAGTTCATACGTTCACCAGCTTTTACCAGGTGGATGTGAGATCTCAAAATGAGACTGTTTTTGGCCACAGCGTGCTGCAGGCTGCTTTATAAAAGATCCATTGGGTCTAGGGATGATGTGTCCCCCCCCTCAGATGCATTGCTTTAGGACATCCCACATAGTCATTATTATGGTGCTCTGTGTCCCGTGATGTACGATAAAGTAAAATGGATTTTTAAAACAGCTTACCTGTAAAATCGTTTTCTTGGAGTACATCACGGGACACAGAGGTCCCTCCCCTCTTTTTCTGGGATCATTGTTTGCTACAAAACTGAGGCACTTCCTGTGTAGGAGGGGTTATATGGGAGGAACCGTCTTACTATTGGTTGCCAGTGTCCAATCACCTAAAGGTAAGCGTACAACCCACATAGTCATTATTATGGTGCTCTGTGTCCCGTGATGTACTCCGAGAAAAGGATTTTACAGGTAAGCTGTTTTAAAAATCCATTTTTTACTGCTGTTCTGTCCCTGTTGAAGAGAGTCTGTATTTCTACTACTGCTGAGTGAGCACACTAATGCTACCACCAGCTGGGAAATTTTAAACTTCATAGCCTCACAGATTTTTCAAAGATTAAGCCAAACCCTAAGTAATCAAAATTTTCAGAAATTCGCTCATCTCTTGAGGTCTAAGCTTTCCCAACCCTATCTAAAATAAAACAAAATTGGCTGGAGTTTCAATTTAAGGACTGATGCAGCCTTCTGTGCCTTACTTTTCGAATGCTAGCCCAAAAATATTTCAACAATATGTTATGGTTATGGTAATATTTAGTGTGAATGTCATTCAGAAGCTCAGAATATTACTGTGAAAGACACCAAAACCTTCGTAAACTATTGTTACGGGCTTCACGCCTGGCAGGTGATGTGGACTTACCCAAGGCACAAAGTGGTACCTTGGTCTTCAAGGCCCAGCAGCGGACAAGCGTCTCTCTCCCTCTGCCTTTCTGCTACATTAGCAGACAATCCCCGACCTCCTGGCATTCTCCCTGCACAGCTCAGTGCTCTGTTATCAGCTTTCCTTCCCTGCATTATCATCTATCAACCTCTGGAGGTTGGTTACCCCTCCAACCTTCTAGATCAGGGGTCTCAAACTGGCGGGCCTCCAGCTGTTGCAAAATTACAAGTCCCATGAGGCATTGCAAGGCTGACAGTTACAAGCATGTCTCCCTCAGGCAAAGACATAATGGAACTTGCAGTTCAGCAACAGCTGGAGGGCTACCAGTTTGAGACCCCTGTTCTAGATACTTGTCCTGCTCACATTCTCCCTTCTTAGTCCCACTGATTGTGCCCAGGTCAGTCTCCGTTCAGTCACTCCTGTACTCTTCTTCTCTGTCTCACAGTGGATTGTTCCTCCAACTCATTGCCCCCAGCCTGTGTATTCTTTTCTGCTCTCCCCCCTTCAGCTTTGCCTCCCTGACCCAATCACGGCCGATCACCTACATTCAGGTCTTCCATCTTATCTTATCCAGTGGGGCTTCTCACTCCTCTCTTCTAAGCCTCATTCCCCCGAATTCTGATACAAATCTCCCATTCCCCCATCTAATGTAACTTCTACTCCCCCTCTACACTGTCATCACCCCTTACACATTCCATTCCCCTCTACAAATCTCTGTATCACTGCTCAGCCACCACCACGTAACCTTTTACTAACTGATCTGGTTAATGTGTCCCATTTTCTATCACCTATAGCTTAGATCTTATAGGATTCTTAATTAAGTCTGAGTGCTAGTCCAATTGCATCTATAAATTCAGGTCAGTCCTATTCCCTCATCTCTAATAGCATTAAGACTGCATTCACACTTGTGCAATCACAGACATCGCATGTGATTCACACCACATTGCTATGCACATCACATGCCATGTCTGTGCAACTGTATGGCTGAAATCCCATCACATTTACACCAGAATGGTGCAGGACTCCTTTTTTGGTCCACACTGGAATCAGATCGCATGGGTGTTGAAACCCATGTGATCCGATTCCTGTACCATTTCACAGTTTGCACTGCGAACCAATCTGGGAGTGTCATTAGCTTTCTATTGACACCTGCAGTGGTTCGCAGATGTCAGTGTGAATCGTCTGTGATTCAGGTGTGATGCGCGAACCCGCACAGAATCCGCAGGGTTTCCCACATCACACCACTGTGAACCCAGCTTTAATCATTTCACTACATTTCAATTTTTTTTTTTTTCATAATTTTTAAAACATTTTTCAATGGATATTTAATAAGCAATAATCTGTGGGGTTGATCTCCAAAACCAATCCCTCTATGGGATGAGCCTTGATCCTTCTGCCTGTCCATGATCTCCCCCTCCCCCCAGCAGACCTAATCCCCCTGTGCACCCAGCAGCAGCTTCTTCTCTCTCTCAGCACACAGGGGGATAGTTTCAGGATAAGGGTGAGGGTACATTCCTGAACCTTGCACTCTGAGCATAGCATTCTCCTGAGCCCTACACTCTGTAAGTAGCATCCTCCTGAGCCCTACACTCTGTACATAGCATCCTCCTGAGCCCTACACTCTGTACGTAGCATCCTCCTGAGCCCTACACTCTGTACATAGCATCCTCCTGAGCCCTACACTCTGTACATAGCATCCTTCTGAGCCCTACACTCTATACGTAGCATTCTCCTGGGCCCTACACTCTGTACGTAGCATCCTCCTGAGCCCTGCATTCTATACGTGACATCCTCCTGAGCCCTGCACTATGTACGTAGCATCCTCCTCAGAATGCACATGTCTAACAGCTAATATCTTTACTGCAATCTGAAAGATAAAGGGCAGATCTTTGATATCAGAGCAGGGCTTAGCCAGCGAACTTATGCCAACTTACTGGAGCAAAACATTACTCTTCTAGAATACACAAACCCTCATCTGTAAAAATTATGACATCTACATTCTCTATCCTCTACCTTTTGTAGCATAGATTTTTCCCACATGCTAAAAAGCTCCTTCAGAGCACTGTTTTCCTGCTTTTGACATATACATGAAGAGCATGTCAAACACAGGTGAGGAGATTCCCATTATTTTATTATTTCAATGGTATAATGATATAATGGTATAATGAGGAGGACGATATTGATACTGTGTTCGATATGCTTTGTGTTGCATCACCTAATGCCGCGTACACAGAAGCGGAATTTCCGACAGAAAGAGTCAGATGAGAGCTCTTCATCAAATATTCTGACCGTGTGTATGCCTCATCGGACTTTTTCTGTCAAAAATTCAGACGGACTTAGATAGAGAACATGTTCTATATTTTTCCGACGGAACAAATTACTATCGGAAAAAAACACTCGTCTGTATGCTGTTCCGACGTACTAAAAACGACTCATGCTCTGAAGCAAGTACGAGACGGAAGCTATTGGCTACTGGCTATTCCGTTTTCTAGTCCCGTCGTACGTGTTGTACGTCACCGCGTTCTGGATGGTCGGAATTCGGTGTGACCGTCTGTATGCAAGACAGCTTGAGTGGAATTCCGTCGGAATTCCGAAGGCAAAACCGGTCGTGTGTACAGGGCATTAGACTCAACAGGTCATTTTGAGATACCGGTGATCAACCGGTTACCCAGTATTTGCCTCCATCCCCTTCCCCCTACCCCCATTCCTAGTACCATTTTGAGATACATCTGCAGTGCAGGCAAAGTAGGTCGAATTCAGCCTTTTGCTGCATTTCATGTTTAAATGCAATAATTCAAACAGCACTGCGTTTAATTGCAAAAGGCAACATTAGACAATAATGCAACTCTAAAAATACCTTAAAGCACTCCTGTAGTTTAGTAGCAGGCTTCGAAGGAGGACAGAAGAGGAAGTAGATGTTGAACTTGTTTCTCTGCTATTGTAGGTATTGAAATTGCCATGTTTAGGGATAACATGTTTCTTTGCTCTTAATGGGATTTTTTGACAAGGACCCTCCCAACCACCCCCACTTATACTCAGCTTCACCGAGGTCTCCTGTGCTGCGCTCATCTGTGGGAGTGCTGAATCTTCTCCTTGAATAAATTCCTTGTTGGTTAAGATTGTAGCTCACGCAGGGTTAATAACCCTCTGTTCTTCCCAAGGCCAAAGTGTTCGATTCTGGGGATTGGCCACTTAGGTCCGAACACTGCATCCTGGGAGGAAGAGGGGGAAGGTCACATACCCAAAAATGCCTCTGCTTTTTCCACAAATGAACAAAAACATAAGCTCACAGGGGAGCACTACAGCGGTGACTTTAAGTGGGTGTGTCTTAGGATGCCATATGAAGAGAACATGTCACTTTTCCTGATTGGACAAAGTGATGAATTCTACAAAATTAATTACTTGAACTCTTATAAATGATTAAAAAAATCTGACAGTTACGTAACTGGGGCTTTGTATGAAATATTTGTGCTTGAGTTCCCGTTTTTTAGCAGGATGTGTAGGAACATACTGTATAAAAGTGTATAGGAATAAACAAAAGTGCAGGTGGATAGGTGTTGGCATTGTGGAAGGCGGGTCTTATGCCCCGTACACACGGTCGGATTTTCCGATGGAAAATGTCCGATCGGAGCGTGTTGTCGGAAATTCCGACCGTGTGTGGGCTCCATCGGACATTTTCCATCGGATTTTCCGACACACAAAGTTGGAGAGCAGGAGATAAAATTTTCCGACAACAAAATCCGTTGTCGGAAATTCCGATCGTGTGTACACAAATCCGACGGACAAAGTGCCACGCATGCTCAGAATAAATAAAGAGATGAAAGCTATTGGCCACTGCCCCGTTTATAGTCCCGACGTACGTGTTTTACGTCACCACGTTTAGAACGATCGGATTTTCCGACAACTTTGTGTGACCGTGTGTATGCAAGACAAGTTTGAGCCAACATCCGTCGGAAAAAATCCTAGGATTTTGTTGTCGGAATGTCTGAACAAAGTCCGACCGTGTGTACGGGGCATTAGTGTTGGATATTTATAATAACAATGGGTAACTTGACCTTAAAAGCTCCTGTATAATTTTTTGGGTGGAACGACCTTTTAAAAAGCAGAAAACTACTAATTTATCCCCCTTTTTTGGGTGTCAAGATTTTAAGCAAATCCCAGGAAGGGGCAAGGATATTACTTTTAGCCTATGCTGAAAACCTATTTGGCTAGTTCAGTTGAATGATTTTATGTAACTATTGATTTATTTAATTTGAAAATTGTCTCCAATAAAGGTAATACATTTTAGCTTGTCTTTCTGTTCACTTTTTCCTTATAGTGTTGGGGGATGAGGAAGGATTTTCTATTTTGCAGCAACTAGGACTTCATAAAAAGGAGTTCCGCCCATCCCTTTAAAAATTAAAAGTCAGCAGCTACAAATACTGTAGCAGCTGACTTTTAACATTAGGACACTTACCTGTCCTGGAGTCCAGCGATGTCGGCACGGCAGCCAATGTTTACATTGGCTGGTCAGGTGCTGCGGCCGCCGTTGCTGGTAAGGGAACCCGGCCGTGTTCACGGCCGGGTCCGAACTGCGCATGTGCAAAGCGCGCTGTGCTTTCTCACTGGCCAGACAGAAGAGGAGGGAGGAGGAGGGGGGCGGAGCTGCTCACGTACTTCGCCGCAGCCCGGTCTCCCAGAAGTGGGGACAGGGTACCTGTAAAAAACAGGTACCCTCTCCCCCCCACCCCCCTGAACGGTGCCAAATGTGGCACCAGAGGGGGGGAGGAATCAGATAAGCGGATGTTCCACTTTTGGGTGGAACTCCACTTTAATACCCCAAAATCTGGGCACAGTGGCTAAACAGCTGGGTTGTAGAGATGGGCCCGGGCATGTTCCAAACTCCACATGCCCGATCCTGCCAGGAAGCCGACACTGCACAAGGCTAATCACAGACAGTAAGACATTTCCTAATCCGCAGCTGCAGAGATCAGGAAATGTCTCACTGCCTGTGATTAGCCGTGTGCAGTGTCGGCTTCTTGGCGGGATCGGGCATGTGAGGTTTCGGACAAGCCCGAGCCCATCTCTACTGGGTTGAACAGAGCAGAAGCACTTAATCCCATGTTAATTTTTTTTTTTATTAAAATAAGATTATAGTGTTCCTTTCAGCCTTGTTAAGAGTTTATTGACAAAGCCTGTATGGTGTTAATCCGGCCACACAAGGATCAAAATTTGGCCCGTTCAGCAGGGATTGGCCAAATTTCTATCCATGTACAGGCGCCTTGGTTGTGCACAAGTCGATACATCGATTGACTTATGTATAAGCAGCCTGTTGGGTTTTCCCAAATGATTAGTACCGTTGGCTTTAGGCTGGGAACACTAATAATTATGTTCGCTGGCAGGGAAGGCTCCACATGCTTACTGCAAACAAAACACAATAGAGCTGCGGGAGAGATTACCCCATTAACACTGAATATGTTTATGGAGGAATTGAGCAATTTTCTTTCCTTCTACCAGTGGTGAAAGGAAAGAAAATTGCAAAATCTATGGCCTACTTTACTTTAGAGAGAGATCCTGAAGCAGTTTATTTTGTAGTCCATGTTATGAGGTCCCTACTCCCAGGGCCAGTCCCAGACGGGTGCACGGGGTGCAGTGCACCCAGGCGCCAGAGAGGTGGGGGCGCTGAAGCGCCAGAGTGCTCCCCTCCCTCCTCCTTCTCCCCTCCGTGCTTCTGGACACTTCTGGATCTACTTCTGGATAGCTCTGTCCGCAGGTCACCGCCGCGGAGCGGCCGCTGTGCTTTTCACTGCTAGAGCCCGTCCCCCCTCCCTCCTCCTCCTGTCAGAGGAGAGCAGCCGCCGGAGATCGGAGCGGCTGGTCTCTGTGTTGAGAGAGACCAGCCGCGCAGTGACTTCGCTGGGGGGAGGAAGGGGGGCGGCCCGTGCCTGCAGCCTGACACAGGTTCTCTCCTCTGTCTCTCACTCCCGCCTAAGCTGCTGCCTGTCTCGATCTGTTCTTCACCCGGGCGGCGCGGCTTCACACTGTCCTCTCTAGCTGCCGCATGGGTGTTATGTGTCTGTACTGATAGAGGGATTTTTGTCCCTGGGGCGGTCTGTACTAATGGGGGGTTGTCCTGGGGGTCTGTAGTAATGGGGGGTTGTCCTGGGGGTCTGTACTAATGGGGGGTTGTCCTGGGGGTCTGTACTAATGGGGGGTTGTCCTGGGGGTCTGTACTAATGGGGGGGCTGTCCTGGGGGGTCTGTACTAATGGGGGGGCTGTCCTGGGGGGTCTGTACTAATGGGAGGGTTGTCCTGGGGGGTCTGTACTAATGGGGGGGTTGTCCTGGGGTCTGTACTAATGGTGGGTTGTCCTGGGGGTCTGTACTAATGGGGGGTTGTCCTGGGGGGTCTGTACTAATGGGGGGTTGTCCTGGGGGTCTGTACTAATGGGGGGATTGTCCTGGGGGTCTGTACTAATGGGGGGGCTGTCCTGGGGGGTCTGTACTAATGGGGGGGTTGTCCTGGGGGGTCTGTACTAATGGGGGGCTGTCCTGGGGGGTCTGTACTAATGGGGGGGTTGTCCTGGGGGGTCTGTACTAATGGGGGGATGTCTTGGGGGTCTGTACTAATGGGGGGGTTGTCCTGGGGGGTCTGTACTAATGGGGGGTTGTCCTGGGGGTCTGTACTAATGGGTGGGTTGTCCTGGGGGTCTGTACTAATGGGGGGTTGTCCTGGGGGGTTGTCCTGGGGGTCTGTACTAATGGGGGGGTTGTCCTAGGGGGTCTGTACTAATGGGGGGTTGTCCTGGGGGTCTGTACTAATGGGGGGTTGTCCTGGGGGTCTGTACTAATGGGGGGGTTGTCCTGGGGGGTCTGTACTAATGGAGGGGGAGTTGTCTTGGGGGGGTCTGTACTAATGAAGGGGGGTTGACCTGGGGGGTCTGTACTAATGAAGGGGGGGATTTGTCCTGGGGGGTCTGTACTAATGGAGGGATTTGTCCTGGGGGTCTGTACTAATGGAGGGGGGTGTTTGTCCTGGGGGTCTGTACTAATGGAGGGGGGTGTTTGTCCTGGGGGTCTGTACTAATGGAGGGGGGTTGTCCTGGGGGGGTCTGTACTAATGGAGGGGGGTTGTTCTGGGGGAGTCTGTACTAATGGAGGGGGGTGTTTGTCCAGGAGGGTCTGTACTAATGGAGGGGGGATGTCCTGGGGGGGGTTGTACTAATGGAGGGGGGTTTGTCCTGGTGGGGGGTCTGTACTATTGGAGGGGGGTTTGTCCTGGTGGGGGGTCTGTACTAATGGAGGGGGGGTTTGTCCTGGGGGGTCTGTACTAATGAAGGGGGGATTTGTCCTGTGGGGGTCTGTACTAGTGGAGGGGGGGTTTTCCTGGGGGGTCTGTAGTAATGGTGGGGGTTTGTCCTGGGGGGTCTGTACTAATGGAGGGGGGGTTTGTCCTGGGGGGTCTGTACTAATGAAGGGGGGATTTGTCCTGTGGGGGTCTGTACTAGTGGAGGGGGGGTTCTCCTGGGGGGTCTGTACTAATGGAGGGGGTTTGTCCTGGGGGTCTGTACTAATAGAGGGGGGTTTGTCCTGGGGGTCTGTACTAATGGAGGGGGGTTGTCCTGGGGGGTCTGTACTAATGAAGGGGGGCTTTGTCCTGGGGGGGATCTGTACTAATGGAGGGGGGGTTGTCCTGGTGGGGGTCTACTAATGGAGGGGGGGTGGTTTGTCCTGGGGGGGTCTATACTGATGAAGGGGGGTCTGTACTGAGAGAGGGGTTTATACTTAGTGGGGGGTCTGCACTGACGAAGGGGGGTCTATACTTAGTGGAGGGGGAGTCTGTACTGAGGGGCGACTAAAGTTGGTGGAAGGAGGGTGACACCATGTTATACCGCACCTGGTGACACCAACCCTAGTGACGTCACTGCAACTGCGGGCTCTCCTTTCGCCCCTTCCCCTCCCTCTCCCTCTCCACCGCACGTGCACTGCTATACTAGTGAGTGGCGCTGGCCAGCACAGCCTCCCACTATGTTTCTTCCCCCGCCTTTATATCAGCCAGGGAAAAATAGAATAGAAAAAGGAGAAGAGGATTGTGGGACATGTAGTCCCGAGGACTGGCAGCCCCACTGTAACACGGAAACTGCAGCCCACACAGCAGGCTCAGCTGAATGGGAGAGAGAGAGAGATACAGGAGCCTGGGAAAGCTTTCAGGGAAGTACACCCAGGACTCCAGAGGGAGAGGGCAGTGCTGAGGGAACACCATCAAAGAGGAAACCCCACTGCCCTGCGCCAGCAGAGGGAAAGACACACAGCCTGGTGCCATCCCTGGCAGAGAAAGGAATGCAGTCATTGCCAGAATACAGATCTGGGTTCTACCCAGCGGAGTCACCATGGGCAATTCAGAGTGAGCTGACTCCTGATCAGAGGAACCATCGCTGGGTCAGGTGAGAGGGCCGATCGGCCATTATCTACTAACGTCCATAGGAACTGCAGTCTCTGACCATCTCCTGTATCATGTCTTCAGTCTCTGACCTTCTCTTGTATCATGTCTGCAGTCTCTGACCTTCTCTTGTATCATGTCTGCAGTCTCTGACCATTTCTTGTATCATGTCTGCAGTCTCTGACCATCTCCTGTATCATGTCTGCAGTCTCTGACCATCTCTTGTATCATGTCTGCAGTCTCTGACCATCTCTTGTATCATGTCTGCAATCTCTGACCAGCTTCTGTACCATGTCTCCAGTGTCTGACTGTCTCTTGTATCATGTCTACAGTCTCTGACCATCTATTCTATCTTGTCTGTAGTCTCTGACCATCTCCTGTATTATGTCTGCAGTCTCTGATCATCTCTTGTATCATGTCTGCAGTCTCTGACCATCTCCTGTACTATGTCTGCAGTCTCTGACTGTCTCTTGTATCATGTCTACAGTCTCTGACCATCTCCTGTACTATGTCTGCAGTCTCTGATCATCTCCTGTACCATGTCTGCAGTCTCTGATCATCTCCTGTACTATGTCTACAGTCTCTGATCATCTCCTGTACTATGTCTACAGTCTCTGATCATCTCCTGTACCATGTCTGAAGTCTCTGATCATCTCCTGTACCATGTCTGAAGTCTCTGATCATCTCCTGTACTATGTCTGCAGTCTCTGACCATCTATTCTATCTTGTCTGTAGTCTCTGACCATCTCCTGTATTATGTCTGCAGTCTCTGATCATCTCCTGTACTATGTCTGCAGTCTCTGATCATCTCCTGTACCATGTCTGTAGTCTCTGATCATCTCCTGTACCATGTCTGCAGTCTCTGATCATCTCCTGTACCATGTCTACAGTCTCTGACCATCTATTCTATCTTGTCTGTAGTCTCTGACCATCTCCTGTATTATGTCTGCAGTCTCTGACCATCTCTTGTATCATGTCTGCAGTCTCTGACCATCTCCTGTACTATGTCTGCAGTCTCTGACTGTCTCTTGTATCATGTTTACAGTCTCTGACCATCTCCTGTACTATGTCTGCAGTCTCTGATCATCTCCTGCACCATGTCTGCAGTCTCTGACCACCTCCTGTACTATGTCTGCAGTCTCTGACTGTCTCTTGTATCATGTCTACAGTCTCTGATCATCTCCTGTACTATGTCTGCAGTCTCTGACTGTCTCTTGTATCATGTCTACAGTCTCTGACCATCTCCTGTACTATGTGTGCAGTCTCTGATCATCTCCTGTACCATGTCTGCAGTCTCTGATCATCTCCTGTACTATGTCTACAGTCTCTGATCATCTCCTGTACCATGTCTGCAGTCTCTGATCATCTCCTGTACCATGTCTACAGTCTCTGATCATCTCCTGTACCATGTCTGCAGTCTCTGATCATCTCCTGTACTATGTCTGCAGTCTCTGATCATCTCCTGTACCATGTCTGCAGTCTCTGATCATCTCCTGTACCATGTCTGCAGTCTCTGATCATCTCCTGTACTATGTCTGCAGTCTCTGATAATCTCCTGTATTATGTCTGCAGTCTCTGACCATCTCCTGTACTATGTCTGCAGTCTCTGACTGTCTCTTGTATCATGTCTACAGTCTCTGACTGTCTCTTGTATCATGTCTGCAGTCTCTGATCATCTCCTGTACTATGTCTGCAGTCTCTGACCATCTCTTGTATCATGTCTGCAATCTCTGACCAGCTTCTGTACCATGTCTGCAGTCTCTGACTGTCTCTTGTATCATGTCTACAGTCTCTGACTGTCTCTTGTATCATGTCTGCAGTCTCTGATCATCTCCTGTACTATGTCTGCAGTCTCTGATCATCTCCTGTACCATGTCTGCAGTCTCTGATCATCTCCTGTACTATGTCTGCAGTCTCTGATCATCTCCTGTATTATGTCTGCAGTCTCTGACCATCTCCTGCACTATGTCTGCAGTCTCTGACTGTCTCTTGTATCATGTCTGCAGTCTCTGATCATCTCCTGTACTATGTCTGCAGTCTCTGACCATCTCTTGTATCATGTCTGCAGTCTCTGATCATCTCCTGTACCATGTCTGCAGTCTCTGACCATCTCCTGTACTATGTCTGCAGTCTCTGATCATCTCCTGTACCATGTCTGCAGTCTCTGACCGTCTCTTGTATCATGTCTACAGTCTCTGATCATCTCCTGTATCATGTCTGCAGTCTCTGACCATCTCCTGTACCATGTCTGCAGTCTCTGATCATCTCCTGTACCATGTCTGCAGTCTCTGATCATCTCCTGTACCATGTCTGCAGTCTCTGATCATCTCCTGTACCATGTCTACAGTCTCTGATCATCTCCTGTACCACGTCTGCAGTCTCTGATCATCTCCTGTATCATGTCTGCAGTCTCTGATCATCTCCTGTACCATGTCTGCAGTCTCTGATCATCTCCTGTATTATGTCTGCAGTCTCTGATCATCTCCTGTACCATGTCTGCAGTCTCTGATCATCTCCTGTACCATGTCTGCAGTCTCTGATCATCTCCTGTACCATGTCTGCAGTCTCTGATCATCTCCTGTACTATGTCTGCAGTCTCTGATCATCTCCTGTACTATGTCTGCAGTCTCTGATCATCTCCTGTATTATGTCTGCAGTCTCTGATAATCTTCTGTACTATGTCTGCAGTCTCTGACCATCTCTTGTATCATGTCTGCAGTCTTTGACCGTATCATGTATTATGTCTGGGGACTCTTTATAACAGAAGCCCTCTCTGTGTGCATCAGAGAGACTCCCCTCCAGGTCTCATTAGCGTTCTCTCTTCCTGTATTTTCTTTATTGTTAAGAGATCATGGGAGGATTTCAGGGTAACGAAGACTTCTTAGAGGAGCAGCTCTGTATTTGAGTCGTTGCCATAGAATCGTTTGTAAAGGGGAGGAGTTGGTAAGATGACCACGCCCATGTGGGGGCGCCAGAAATATTTCTGCACCCAGGCGCCGGTGACCCTAGGATCGGCCCTGCCTACCCCACTGCAGGTCATGAGTTTTACGTAGGATGGAGATCTGCAATTAGGTGCATCACCTTTATCACCATCTGCTGTGATTCCGCAACAAAATACACATTATCCTTTATGGGACTAATAATATTTTTGTTCTGGGACTTGAGCTAGCCAAGTACTTTGAACAGCAGTAAAACCTTAATGGGATGTATTGCATGGAGGGATCCTAGTAAAATAGTTTTCCATTTTCTTTAAAATTCTCTCAAGGCTACATATGTGCCTTAGGCGCCACGTCTTGTTAAGATGTCCTTGCAGGCTACAAGAACATTTTCCTTCTAACACTTTTCAAACACGAAGCCCATTCTGTTTCATCTTTATGATTCCTGTGTCTAATAATATGAGAAAATAATTGTATTCAATGCAAAGACAAGATCAAGGACTCCTAATCATGCTGACTAGCACATAACTGATATAATATGTGATTCTTTCAGTCTTTTTTCCTTACATCTACAGAGCTTAATGAATACATACTCATTTAAATAGTGAAATAATTAAACTTATGTTGTACAAGGGGGCAATTATAGGCAGAAGAGATTTTCTGACTGAAAGGCAGCTAAAACAACTAAACATAAAATTACATTTTGTATTTGTAGCACCCTCCTAGCTAGGTGCTAGGATTAGTGTAAAATAGTTTTTGGTTTCTCTGCTTAACAGATAGCAGTGATCAGATAATGTAGGCTGTTCAGTGTACTCTGGTGCTGTTCATGCTGTCTTGAAGTTTCATGCTGTCCTGGAAACTATGGAAAGTCCTGGATAGTAGCCAGAAGCTATGCAGATGGGAGCATGAATAATCATACAACCCTGGCCAATTACAAGTGGAAGTTTCTTCTAGGCATGCTAGGTGCCTGTATTTATATTCAAGGAGCACATGGGCTTTTGGTCACTCCTAGCAGAGGATTGCCATTTGCATCAGGCTGTGGGAGAGGATCCTTACAGTTATACCCGCTTGTGCTCTAAGTCAGCTGAGGGCCTACACAAAGAAGAATGCTAGCTGTTCTTAGAGCTTTGTCCAGAGCTGTCCACTACTTTACTAAGGGACATTGCTCTGTTCTGCAATAAGTTTGTTGCTGAAGTCTGCATGTGCCTTTGCAAGGACTTCAGTCAAGTTTCACTAGGAAAGGAATCTAGAGTCCTCAGTCTGAATAGTTCAATTAGGAAGTACCCCAGTACATCCCTTAGCCTATCCAAGTTCTCCAATAAAACAACAAAAACAAAACCCCTAGACTGGTTATTGGAGTAACAAGCGGAAGTATGTGTAGGGGCTGCTAAGTGATGTGGCCCACCTGTCACCATGCCCGGACCGACATTCACTTCCCAGACACTCCAACACAATGAACAGTCCATTGGCTTTGTTTTTGTTGTTTTATTGAGGGAATTTAACTTGGATGGGGTATGGGAAATATGGGATGCCCAGTGAAATAATAGCAAAGTTGCTAGGGACAACTATGTACACTCTTTGTACACTTCTCCAGACTCCTCCAGGACAACTCTTCACTTCCTATTTAGTGGTTCGCTCCATTCTTCCTGAATGTCGCTTCCTATTTAGTGGTTCCAGGAACAGCTAGCACATGGTGCCTGATACTGGCTCAGCCAGGCCTTAGAAATAGCCTTTTGCAGGCAGGGACTGCAGGCCCCTATAGTGTAGCAGGAAATATGGAAAGTCTCTTTAGTGCTAGCTGTCCTAAAAATGGACTACTGCTCCCAGTCCGCCCTTTCCAGGCCCTGTCAGCCCTCCTGGCTGCAGCTCTCCTACTTCACTGCCCGCAACATCATCAGTCCACACTACTGGCTCTGCAACCATCCCAGACTGCACACTCCCAGTCCTCTCAGGCGTGCCTCCCCAGTCCTCCTGACTGTGCATGTCAATCACCAGTCCTCCTGACTGTGCATGTCAATCACCAGCCCTCCTGGCTGCAACCAGTGGTTCCCTCCTGAAGACTTTCCTGGCAGTACCTGCTCCTGCTGTCCTCTCTGACTCCTCCTGTGCCCCCTGTTCAGATCCTTTATGAGTTCTTGAAGGGCTCCATCCTGCACCCGAGTCCCAGACCCAAAGTCACTCCCCCCCAGACAGGGGAGCTCCCTCAAAGGCCCTGACAGCCTAGTACTTCATCCTCAGTTCTTCCAGGCGACAACTCCTCCCCAGCTGAGCTGACCCCGGGTATTTAAAGGAGGCCTGCCCCCTGCCAATCCTAGTTGAGGATTAGTCAGGGCTCCCTGAGACACCCCAGACAGCTCCACCTCTCTTTCCCTCCTCTTCTTCTAGAAGAAAGAGGAAGGTAACAATGAGGTGATGCTGTCTGTGAGTCATAGCTGCTACTCTGAGCCACTCCCAGCCCACACAAACCAAAACAAACAGGACTAGCATCCAGCTAGGCCTGACTAAATTTACCTACACTTACCAAAAAACCTACTCTAGCACCTACCTAGGTAGAGGTTGCTACATGTGTGCACAACTGGTTGTGGGAAATACCTTGTGCCTGGCTGTGGAAAAAGAGTGGGAAAGACCCGGGCAAAATACCAGCGGCTCCTGCGGTGGTAGCGCTACATATTGGAAAGGGATAGTTTTCAGCTGGTTTAGGAGGCAACATAGCTAAAAGCGCAAGAACACATTCTGTATCTGTATCCACAATATATTATTTTTAAGTTTGGATAAATTAGTAAATGGTTAAAATCCATGGAAGGAAGGAAATATTTTACAAGTGAGGACAAAGGCCCACTCACTGTAACAAGTGTGAAAATCATCCCCTAGCCAAAACAAGTAGTTAACTTTTGCAGTGGGGAGCGAAGGTGAAGATTTTTTTTCCCTGGAGTTCAGCTTAAATGTAGCTTCAAAAAAGTATTTAGCCCAGAGAGGGCCTATAGTGGACCTGAGTTCAAACCTGAGCATCCTGAAAAATAGTAGTACATTACATATGATCTAAGAGCACATAGGCACTCCTGTTCCTTCAGCCTCATAGCTATATATCTGCAGTGTAAGATCATCTAAGGCACCACTGCCCTTGCTTGCCTGTGCAAGAGATTTGGAGAGAGATTTGGTGATGTCATTACTGTTTTACTTGCTGTTCTCCTTGCTGGAGGTTCTGACATGAGGAAGCAAAGCCCTCTCTCTACCAAGATGGCTGCTTCTACACACAGACACAGTACAGATCAAGGCATAGTAAGCAATGGGGAATAGATAAGCTGCAAGGTGACTAGTCTTTTGCTCTCTACCTGTTTTAACCTCTTCCAGCTGATGTGGCGCATATATGTGGCCCCTTGGTAGGTGGGCTTTAACGCAGAGCGGCCACATATATGTGTCCCTATGTAAACACTTTACTGTGCTGAGAACTCGCTCCCAGCTCAGTAACCAGTGGGTACCAGAAAGCTCCTGATGCATACTTGTGATCAAGAACTTTATGATCATGTGACCACTGTGACTACCAATCAGGTAATCAGAATGGCCGCCTCCGGGCATTTAGAACCTGTTAAGGGGCCACGAGGTGGCAGCAGGCAGGGGTTAAGTTAGGCACAGCTTCCAAAGTTCACTTAATCTTTAAATCAAAGAAAAGTTTGACTATATCACAAATGCAATATTTTTTGTTTAACATTAGCAAGTCACTGATTCTTATGCTTTGTATAACTGCTTTTTAAGACAATATCTTATAAATATATTTTCACATTCATACGCAAATGGTTTTATTTAAATAATGATCTCTGTTAAAAACAGAGGCAATTTAATTTTTTCATGCCCCTTTGTTAGATGATACACTGATTCAGCACTGACGGAAGAATAGCTGCAGGCATCGTTGTGTCTTGTGGACCACTAAATCAGAAGAAGTGATTATTCAGTGTAAATAATTTATTATACTTATGCCATCTGATTGTTTTAAAAGTCTCAACAGGAGCACATTTTAATGAACATTACTATTACAAAAAGGAAAATAATTGCCGAGCCAGTTAGTAATTGTGAGAAGGTCAGATTTACAAATGCCAGGATCAGGTGAGGTACACTGAAACAGAACACAATATAAAAAGAGACAATGTGCATCATAATTATGCAATCTAAGTGACCAAATAAAGAGCAGAATAAATAAATAGTTTCTGAATGCTATGAGTTTTAATCTAATGCTGGAAAGAGAAGTGTAGTTAATACTCTGGGCACGTGTAATAAACTCATCCTTGTTAAGCCACTAACACTTCTGTTCTGTTTCAAATGACACTTTATGCATAGACAAAGACCCAGTCTATCCAGACATAATGGCCACCTACTGATCTGGCCTCAGCCAACTCTTCAATAAGACACAGACTTTGAATTTATCTAATATTATTTTAGATAATTGCAGTGCAGAGGATGTTTCTCCAGTCTTTTGAAGTGTAAGGTCAATGATTTTCCCAAGCCATGTCTCTGGGAAGACCTGACATTGACTGAAGGAACATGGAAGAAATAGGGAGGGTCTAGCTAGGACTAACTTGCACTAATCAGAAGGGGAGAACAGAGAGATATACCAAATCTCAAAGTAAACAAACTGCAGTGACTCTAAATCACCACTAGACATCAGCATACTACAAATGATAGTGACCCGAGTTAAATACAGCAACAG
Source organism: Aquarana catesbeiana (assembly GCF_042186555.1). NCBI lineage: Eukaryota > Metazoa > Chordata > Amphibia > Anura > Ranidae > Aquarana > Aquarana catesbeiana. Next base: position 364,176,369 of record NC_133329.1, read on the forward strand.
AAAAAAGGTGTGACAGAACAACTTCTGTATAGTTGTGAGAAGACCAAGCAGGGGAAATAATGTTTTACGGGAGAAATGGTTCCATGTAATGACCTGAGATGGGCACTCTCTTTTGAAACATAAATAAGAAATGCTATATGAGGAACATACTGTAGGTGGGTAAAACACCATTCATAATAGGAAGGACATTGCCTCCTATTGACATTTTGAGCGCCCGTATAATTATAGCTTGGTCCCTACTCTCCTTCTTGCCATTCCCAGTTCTCTATTCTCTTCACACTCTGCCTGCTTGTTCTCCTACTCTCTGCCTGTTTCCCATTGCCCTCCTTGCCACTGCCAAACCTTGCTCTCTTCCTGATGTGCAAACCATCAGTTCTCAGATATGCTTTCTATCTGCACTTGCATTGCACCCACACGCAAGTGATTAAAATGTCTCCTGTTCCTGAATTGGAAACCCTTGCCGATTTTATATTGTAGAGATTCTAGGACAGTGGTCTCCAAAATGCCAGATGTGGTCCTTTGCTTGCCTTTATCTAGCCCTTGGGGCACTTTTCCTCCCACTGACACCACCAATGGGCCAATATTCCTCCCACTGACACCAATGATAGAGCACTATTCTTCCCACTGACACCAATGATAGAGCACTATTCTTCCCACTGACACCAATGATAGAGCACTATTCTTCCCACTGACACCAACAATGGGGCACTATGCCTCCCACTGACACCAATAACGGGTCACTATTCCTCCCACTGACACCAATGATGTGCCTCCCATTCCTCCCATTGATGCCAACAATAGGGCACGATTCCTCCCATTGATGCCAACAATAGGGCACAATTCATCCAGCGGATACTAACAATGGGACATAATTCTTCCCACTGACACCAACCATGGGGCACTATTACTCCCCCGAATGCCAAAAGATTCACTGTTTACTCCCACGGACGCAAATTTTATCCTCCCACTGGCCAAAAGTCCTGCTCCCATAAAGTCTGAAGGTCGGTAAACTTGCCCTTTGTTTAGAAAGTTTGGAGACCCCTGTTCTAGGAGGTGTAGGAACACCCAAAACTCTAAGGTAGTGTTTCTCAACCTTTTTACCCACGAGGAACCCCTGGAAAAAAGTTTGGGATCACGAGGAATCTCGAGAAATAGCATTAAATAAAGAATAAATATTAAAACGTACCTATTTAATGTGAAGCTTGTGCTTTCTTTTGCTGCAGAGCTGATCCAATTAAGGGGACATTACATGAGGCAGAGCAAATTACATGGAACAGAGCACATGACAGGGGACATTACATGGAAAAGGGGACATTACGTGGGTCAAGGGACATGATAGGGGACATTACATAGGACAGGGCACATTGCATGGGACAGGACACATTACATGGGACAGGGCACATGACAGGAGCCATTACATGTGGCAGGGGACCTTACATGGGACAGGGGACACTACATGGGGCAGGGCACATTACGTGGGACATGGCACATGACAGGGGACATTACATGGGGCAGAGCACATGACAGGGGACATTACATGGAACAGGCGACATTACATGGGACAGGGGATATGACAGGGCGCATGACATGGGACATTGCATGAGGCAGGGGACATTACATGGGGCAGAGCACATTACATAGAACAGGGCACATTACATGGAGCAGAGCACATTACATGGAACAGGGCACATGGGACAGGGGACATTACATGGGGCAGAGCAGATAACAGGGAACATTACATGGGACAGGGGACATTACATGATACCGGGGACATTACATGGGACAGGGGACATGACAGGGGACATTACATGGGGCAGGGGAGATTACATGGGACAGGGCACATGACAGGGGACATTACAGGGGGAAGAGCACATGACAGGGGACATTACATGGGACAGGGGGCATTACATAGGGCAGGGCACATGACAGGAGACATGACAGGGGACATTACATTGGACAGGGGACTTAACAGTGAACATTACATGGGGAAGGGCACATTACATGGGACATGACAGGGGACATTGCATGGGGCAGAACACATTACATGGAACAAGGCACAATACACGAGACATGGGACATGACAGTGGACATTACATGGGACAGGGCACATTACATGGGGCAGGACACATTACATGGAACAGGGCACATGGGACAGGGGAAATTACATGGGGCAGGGGACATCACATGGGGCAGAGCACATTACATGGAGCAGAGCACATTACATGGGACAGAGCACATTACAGGGGACATTACATGGGGCAGAGCACATGACAGGGGACATTACATGGGACAGGGGACATTACATGATACAGGGGACATTACAGGGGACATGACAGAGGACATTACATGGGGCAGGGGACATTACATGGGACAGGGCACATGACAAGGGACATTACAGGGGGCAGAGCACATGACAAGGGACATTACATGGGACAGGGGGGATTACATGGGGCAGGGCACATTACATGGGGCAGGGCACATGACAGGAGACATGACAGGGGACATGACAGTGAACATTACATGGGGAAGGGGACATTACATGGGACATGACAGGGGACATTACATGGGACAGGGGACATTACATGGGACAGAGGACATTACATGGGACAGGGCACATTACATGGGACAGGGGACATTACATGGGACAGAGGACATTACATGGGACAGGGCACATTACACGGGGCTGGGCACATTACATGGAACAGGGCACATTACATGGGACAGGGCACATGACAGGGGACATTACATGGGACAGGGCACATGACAGGGGACAAAACATGGGGCAGGCCACATTATATGGGACAGGGGACATGACAGTGGACATTACATGGGACAGGGGACATTACATGGGGCAGGGCACATTACATGGGGCAGAGCACATTACATTGGACAGGGGACATTACATGGGATATTACATGGGGCACAGCACATCACATGGAACAGGGCATATGACTGGGGAAATTACATGGGACAGGGCACATTACATGGGACGGGGCACATGATAGGGGACATTACATGGGACATGGGACACGACAGGGGACATTAAATGGGGCAGGCCACATTAAGGGGGCAGAACACATTACATGGAACAGGGCACATGACAGGGGACATTATATGGGACAGGGCACATGACAGGGGACATTACATGGGACAGGGCACATGACAGGGGGCATTACATGGGACAGGGCACATGACAGGGGGCATTACATGGGACAGGGCACATGACATGGGACAGCGCACATGACAGGGGACATTACATGGGATAGGGCATATGGGATAGGGCACATGACAGCGGACATTACATGGGACAGGGCACATGACAGCGAACATTACATGGAACAGGGCACATGACAGAGGACATTACTTGGGACAGGGCATGTGACAGGGGACATTACATGGGGCAGGGCACATTACATGGGGTAGGGGACACGACAAGGGACATTACATGGTACAGACTGTTGGGCACATTGTGGGGGGACACAGCTGGGCATACTTCATTACCAGCTTTCTTCTTCTGGCTTCAGAACTAATTTCATATCTGCTCCAGTGGCGCGCTGTCTCCCCCCGACCCCTCCTATCCTTTCCACCCCAGATGATGTCCCTTACAACCACTCGGGAAAGACAGGAAGGGAGGAGGAGCTGGTGGGGAACAGCACGCTACAGAGAATAGGAGGCCAGCCGCTTCCCTGCCTATCTCTGCCTGTGTCTGTGGGATCCTTCTGTCAGCTGCCTGCGACTGACAGTCAGTTCGCTACGGAACCCCTGGGGACCTCACGCGGAACCCCGGTTGAGAACCACTGCTCTACGGTGAGATTGGGTAATATGGAGAGTATTTCTTACCAAATGATAAAAGAAGCAAAAGGGTGACCTAAGCTGACAGACTTACGAATAATTATATTACATTTGGTTGGACTTAATCTTTATATTACTCAGCAAAATGAGAGTAAAATGTCCCAGCTAGCTTTAGCCTAGTTCAGAAGCGTAATGTTAAATCACATCTGTATAACTAATCAATCTCTACATCCCATACAGTTTATATTATGGCAGTTCTAAGGAGGTTCAAGAAGACAAGTCATTTTAAATCTTTAAGAGCCATGTCTGAGAGCAAAGGCCACAAGATGTCTTCTATTATTTAGACAGAAACTCATCACCTGTGTCATTTTGGTGCTAGGCGTCAAATAGTTTCATTTTGGTGCTAGGCGTCTGACTTTAGGACCTTGGCAGGCAGGCGAAGGGCAGTAAAAATAGTCATTTGAGCCATTGTTTTACTGCCTTGCATTACCCTTTGGGCATTGTGACAAGAGGGGTCTATGCATATGTACGGACACTTGTAGTTGTTATCAGGAGTGCATGTGACAGGATGACAATGCAGGGGCACATTTGGGAGACAATTGTCACCTATAAACGGGATATGTATGAACCAGGGTTCATGGTAGCTTCAGAAGAATTTTTTTTTTTTCAAATAACATTTTTATTTTATTTAGCTTATCAAGCAGCAGATAAACATAACTTGTGCATTGCAATGTACAAAAGTCAACATAATAGCCACAATTCAGCTTATGCACATATTGTATCCAAACATAGCATTGTGAGTGACATGCCGTCACATCTGGCCTACTGCCTAAATCGTCAATTCTCAAACAACATCTGCTACATGCTATTACATAGCTAGGAAAAAAACAAGGAAAAAAGAGGAAGAAGTAAGAAAGACAGATTAGAGATTACAGAATTTTAGAACTAAAAGGAGGGTAGAAAGTGGAGGTATGAAGGATAGGGATGGAGTCTCGACCCTCAGCTCAAGGCGGATCCTCATTGTGGTGCCACTCCTCCCAGACCTTATTGTGTGTTTCCAGCCTAACTTGTAGTCTAGCTGTCATCTTTTCCATAAGTTCTACATCTTTTATTCTAGCATAAAGGTCTTCCTGGGAGGGGGGGGGAGTGTCTTTTCCAGTGGACGGCAACCAGGCATCGGGCAGCTGTTAGAATATGTCTTAACAGTTTTTTAGAGGGTTTAGGAATCCGTAAGGGAGACACCCCTAGTAAAAATAGTTTTGGAGTCAGGGGGACCTGTAGAGTTTTTTTTTTAAAGAACTTCACCAACAGCAACTTTCTTTCCTCCAATCTTAAATTGTGTCTACATGTCCTTGTCAGGCCACCAATGATAAATCTGTAGATAGCAATAATGTCTCCTCAATAAGGTAAGGTAAAAAGTTTAATTTACCTAATCGTTCCTCATAGCTAAAGTCCTCTAATTTCCTGATGACGCCATCCAGTGAAATGCATCAAGGTCCATGTAGCGGTGGTATAGCCGGTTTAATCGCATCTGATTTAGGTGGAACGCACGCCAGCTCTTGAAATTGAGCGGCGAGAATTTTTCAGCAAACCAGGCAATATATAGCGGGTTCCACTACTCGGCACAGATAAATGTGAGTGCATTGGTTATTGTTTTTATGGGAAAGTTTTTATAATAAACGTCCTGCATGATCATTTGGTATTTTTTTTCATTTTGCAATATCCCTGCTGGTGACATTGGATGCCTACTGATCCCATATCAAAAGGAAGGAATTTCACAAATAGATGTGAGGGTCTGGGTGGCCCATAATTTTCCTGGATAACCTTGCTGGTGCAATTGGATGTATAAAGGAATCACTCATAAAGCTGTGAGGCTCCTGGTGGCCCAAAGAAAATCTGATAAATGGTGGTGGTGCACACTAGCTCAAAGAAGTACCTTAATCAAGAAGAATATGGATCACAAATGGCACATGAGGTGTTATTAATAATTTGCACAAAGAACTGTTATTGCTGAAAATGAGTATAGGACTTGCATTCACTGTTACCATTAGCACAGAATTATTTGTTAAATTTATGCTTTATTTTACACAATGTTTTATCAAGATTTTTTCATGTGAATTCATGGTCCACACTATAATAACTAGTACCTCAACAAACACAAATAAAGCCCTCTTTTTTCTGTGTATAAGCTGAAGAAAAATTGTATTTAACACATTAGCATTAGCCATGTCATTTGTGACCTAAGTCTCAAATTCATCCCTTATGAGGCCTGCTTATTCTGTTCTTACCTTTTTATGGTTGATGTATTTGTAGAACTTTTTGTGATTTTTCTTGCTTTCTGAGGCAACGTGCTTCTCATAATCAATTTTAGCTGTTTTCACTCTTCATTTGTCATTTGTTCTTAAATTGTTTTTTAAAACTATAATTGAGCCACATAGGTTCATTGTTTTTTCTTACCAAAACTCACTTTATATCTACTGGAGGTGAGGTATTCTGTTAAGAAATGTAGTAGCCGAATACAGTTTTGGAGGTGTTCCAGTCTGCGTTACAATCCTTTTTATATCCACTCTATCTCACGGTTTTATTAGACTTGAGGAGAGATTGCATTTAAAGAGCAGGAGGCTGGCAGCAAGCCATATGCTGGACTAAGTAGGAGACTGCTGCCACTTTCATGAACACAGTAGCAATCAGCAGACTAAGAAATTGGCCATTAAAATGGAATCTCTGGCTGTGTACATCTTGTGAATTTGTTTTTATAGCTGCTGAGCTGCAAACTACACAGCACTGTCTGTCCATTTTTACATTGAACCCGTGTTCATTTTTTTGCCTTCTAAACTTTCACTGAACACAGACATCTTTAGATGCTTGTATGAACAGTCACCTTACTTGAAAAGTGAATCCGCAGTTCAGAAAGCAAAGTAGTTCTATTTTTGAAAACTTTGCAGCCAATAAGAATATAGTTTACTCCAGTCAAACACCTGAAACAGTTGTGTGTGCAGAAACAGGGGTAACAGGAGCTGTGGTTGCAACCAGATCACTGCTCCAATAGGGCCTGCCAACTACATCCGAATACCCAATGCAATTACCTTGAGCAAAATTGTGACTAAATTGGTGCTAGGCGTAACCCTTGCCTCCGAACTATCCTTTCAGTCCTACATCCAATTGCTGTCGCCTCAACCTCCGCAGCATCTCCAAAATACACCCCTTCCTAAACAATGACACCGCAAAGCTCCTCATTCATTCCCTGGTTATTTCTGCCCTAGACTACTGCAACTCCCTCCTCATTGGCTTACCTTTATACTATCTCCCCTTCATTAATGCTGCTGCCAGACTCATCCACCTTACAAACCGCTCAGTGTCTGCTACCCCTCTCTGCCAATCCCTCCATTGGCTACCACTCACCCAACAAATTAAATTCAAAATACTAACAATAAGTTACAAAGCCATCCACAACTCTGCCCCCAGCTACATCACTAACCTAGTCTCAAAATACCAACCTAATTGTTCTCTTCCTTCCTTCCAAGACCTCCTGCTCTCTAGCCCCCTTGTCACCTACTTCATTCCAGGACTTCTCCTGAGCCTCTACTATCCTCTGGAACTCCCTAGATCAATATGTCCGACTCTCTCCTAGTCTGTCCACTATTAGACGATCCCTAAAAACCCTTCTCTTCAGAGAGGTCTACTCTGCATTCCCCCCCCCCCCCTCAACAAATGTACTTTTATTTTTCCTCCATCAGCTCATCCCCCAAAGCTATTACCTTTTGTTTCTCTTAACCCTCCCTCTTAGATTGTATGCTCTAATTAGCAGGGCCCTCTGATCCCTGTTGTTTTTAAATTGTATTGTAATTGTACTGTCTGCCCTTATGTTGTAAAGAACTGCGTAAACTCTTGGCGCTATATAAATAATAATAAATTGCTTCTTGTTAAGAAGAGATGAAAGACATCTTGTAGTAAGAATTGGGAGAGTTATATATGGAGAAGCTGTTATGAAGGTTGGATGTTTTAAAGCGGAGCTCCACCCAAAAGGTAAATCTCCACTTTTTTTGCTTCCCCCTCCGCTGCCACATTTGGCACCTTTCAGGGGAATTGGATACATGTCAAAACCAAGTATCTGCTCCAACTTCCATGTAAGATCGCCACAATCTTGTGCGTCGATCTACGCTCTACACAATATCCAGGCCCTCCTCACCCCCCCCGCTGCCTTCTGGGAGACACACAGGTCCCAGAAGACAGCGGGACAATTCAGAAAGCGCAGCTCGACTCGCAGAATGCGCAGTAGGATACAGGCTGTGAAGCAGCAAGGCGCCTGCACCCAGAGCCGATGGACAGATTGGCTAGGGGGTGCTGACATCATATGCTCCCTGGACAGGTAAGTGTCCTTATACTAAAAGTCAGCAGCTACAGTATTTGTCGCTGCTGACTTTACATTTTTTGTACAGGCTGGACCTCCTCTTTAAATACAGAAAACAATGGGATGGATATGTTAGCCGCAGAGGGTGTTAAAACAGTTGTGAATGTCTGGAAAAGTGGCTTTTTGAGATTGAAGTTCAGGGGTTCTTACTCACATGTTATATTTGGGCCCTGGCATATTAAGCACCTAGCCATATCCAAATACCATTCTCATCACCACCATCATCATAAGCAAGTGTGCAGCTATATCACTTCTTCTGAACAAAGGGGGCATACCGTACACTTTACAGCAGGGTTTCTTAACCAGGGTTCCTCCAGAGATTGCTAGGGGTTCCTTGAGCAATAAGCACTACTGAGTAACCGCAGACACCAATGATCTTTTTAGCTATCTGTAAGGAGGGATTCGTCCCAATGACCACAAATGTAAGGAGCATTCTTCCTGCTAACCATCAAACGAATGTACTGTCAGCTGGAAATAATAACTATTAGAAGGGGTCCTCTAAAGCCAAAAAGTTATTTAAAGGGTTCCTCAATTTTAAAAAGATTGAGAAAGGCAGCTTTAGAGAGTGTTTAATGTTCAGGATTTGTAAGAGCTAAGGAGGGGTTATGAAGGTTGAGGGTCTTAGGTACAAGAGGTAATGAGGTGTGCAAGTTATCTATGAGGGGAGTTGTGACTATATGGATAGTGTTAGTGGGTATAAGGCTGGCTAATTATCTCATTATCTCATTACCTTGCCACTTTTTGTGCAGCCCTTCAGTCTCCTTCAAACACTGATCTTTGTTCCCCTATTGTTCTGTTGTGATTTCTAGCAGCTTCATGTATTTCTCCAGTCTGATTGTCTCCTGAAGCATGTCCCCATTCTCCAACAACTTATATAGAATGTCCACAGTCCCTGACCACCTCTTGTATCATGTATGCAATCTCTGACCATCCCTTGTGTCATACCCATTGTCTTTGATTATATCCTGCTGTGTGTCTGCTGTCTCTGAAAATACGAATATTCACTGAATTTTATTTGTGGCCCTTTGGTGATGTCAGAAGCAACAATTAGGCCTCCCATATTAAAAAAGTTGACAACCACTGCTTTAGACAGTCCTTATAAAATTAGCAAATGTAACGGCATATCTTGTCGAATAAAGCGTAACCGCCATCATCTTTATGTGGCAATACAGTAGTTGCAAGTTTTAAGATTGCAGTTCCACCTGCCCCCACATCTCTTGGCAAGTCTAAATTTTTGCAACCCCCCAAGCTCTGATTATTGGCTTCAAGCTACACAGTGATGAGGAGTCGTGACGTTGAGAAGACCCAGCAAACAGCTAAGTGGTCTCCTCAGCAGAAAATGTTGTCACAACAGTTAGTGACCAGCATTTCCTGATCAATTACAGTATTATACTACAAATAAAACCAGTGGCTGCATAAAGAAGTGCACCAACAATAAAGTTGAGACACATCTATTTTTTTTTTTGCCTAAGCCTGGACAACACCTTTCTATACAGCTCGGATAAGCATATAAAATTTGTTCCCAGATAAATGCAGTCTTTGGCACTAATTTCCTTATGAGTCCTTGTGGATTTTTGGAAGTACAATTCAAAAGGCTTTGCAAAGATTTCCACTAAATGGTGATGAAAATTTCAAAGCTTAATAAAACTGTCAAGATGATATCCTACCAAAGTTTCACATCCTGCTGTCGATATTGTAATAAAATGTGATATCTTATTTATTTTTAAAGACAAAATTAATGAAGCAAGTTGGCTTTTATCTCTGCTTCACAGTCAGCCCTTAGTCGTCATACACAGCGTGCTTTTTCCACTCATCATGGAAATGGGACTGACTGCACAATGATGCAAGTGAGGGGCATGGGTAAATGAGTAGTAGCCACTAAGGGTGTAGAAAGTTTTACTCCTGTAGTGCAGTATACTGATGTGACTGATTTTGTAAGCCCAAAAATATTTTGAGTACCGTATGTTTTTGCAGGGTCTAAAGTTAACCTATAGGCATTCAAGTATGTACATATTCTTACTAAGCTGCCATTGACCTTTAAAACAAACCCACACTACCTTTGTAGCAGCATGTATTGTGGAGAAATTCATCCTCAAAGTTTGCAGCAGAAGCACTGAACCTGCTTAAGACATTTTCTTTGTAGCTTAGCCCTCACCCTGACTAACTGTTTGTGTTTTCAATAAAAATTAGAAAGCTAGAGGGCTGCAGGGTCACTGCTGATAGGGAGGAGCTGAGATACCGAGATAACAACTTCAATGCTTCTGCCGTGATTTATGCAGCTATTCTGGGAGGAAAGATCAGTAATCTATGGCTGCAGTCCCTCAGCGCTGACAATCAATCTCGTTGCTGCCCTTTTTTTATGGAGTCTTCAGGATCCTCTCAATGAACAGCAAATAGGAAGTGTCTACATAACTGGACGTGGGTACCTGAAGAAGAACCCCCCACTCTTCAGTTTAGAAGAAGAAAACTTCAGATTCAACATTTCACATGAACATGGCTTAGTATTTGTAGCTTTTAGTGCAGTTTTTTAAAAATATATAGGCCAAAAACCAGAGGGAGGACCGTGGCCTGAGATAAGACTTGAAGTAGGCCTTCATGAGGGGGCAATATAGAAGGCGGGAGAGTAGAGGTGGTAGAGGGACAGGATGGGTCATATGGTATAGGGGGTCTCAGCTGGTGGGGGGGGGTGCAGGGCCTGTACCTGTGTGGCTACTGTAGCTACAGTTATGAGGCAAAGAGTTTACCCCTTTCCAGGAGTAAGTTTTTTAAAAAAAATTAAGGTCAAAATTACCCACAAACCTGGCCCTAGTACCAGCAAGAAAGAGAATGCCTGCAAATAGCCCCAGTGGATTTTGTTGTGCATGCTGTCAGTAATAAGGAATTTAGATAAATGTGTTCAGCATCTTTTCCTTACTGAAGGCATGCTCATTAGTCAATAACAGAAACCACAGACTGTTCTGCGTGTGCTCTGGGCATCCCTCTATGCTGGGATCAGCCGACAAGTGATTTGTCTACATCCCCATTATGTCCCCTGTCTTTTTTCAGTAATAACCTTCAGCTAGAAAATTATTTGCACATTCCCAACAGTAATGTTTGAATCGATCCCAGAAAATTCAATTTCAGTTGCTTATGAATGTGCCGAAAATTGCTTTTTTTTTGCAGATCATAATCAATATGCATTTTTTTTTTTTTTACCTCAAAGGTTTCAGAAGAATTTAAAATACAAAACGATATTTATATTTTGGTAGTGATTAGCAAATCAACATTTTTTGATGTTTTTAAGAAAGCCTGTTATAAAATTGAAGAGTAAAATCATCTAAAAAAAGAGCTGAAGTTTGCCAACCATTCCAAAATCTATGAATAATCCTTAACCACTTTATTTTTCAGACTTGTTGTTAAGTGAAAATCATTTTTTTTTGCTAGAAAATTACTTAGAACCCTCAAACATTATATATTTTTTTCTAACAGTCTAGAGAATAAAATGGCGGTCGTTGCAATACTTTCTGTCACAGCGTATTTGCGCAGCGGTCTTACAAGCACACTTTTTTTGGGAAAAAATATATTTTTTGAATTTAAAAATAAGACAACAGAAAAGTTAGCCCAATTTTTTAATATTGTGAAAGAGGATGTTATGCAGAGTAAATTGATACCCAACATGTCACGCTTCAAAATTGCGCCCGCTCGTGGAATGGCGACAAACTTTTATCCTTTAAAATCTCCATATACGACGTTTAAAATTTTTTACAGGTTGCATGTTTTGAGTTACAGAGGAGGTCTAGGGCTAAAATTATTGCTCTTTCTCTAAGGATCGCAGTGATACCTCACATGTGTGGTTTGAACACCATTTTCATATGCGGGCGCTACTCACGTATGCGTTTGCTTCTGCACGCGAGCTCGGAGGAACGGGACGATTTAAAAAATTGTATTTATTTTTCATTATTTATTTCACTTTTTATTTTTTATTTTTCCACTGCCAAACTGGCCGCACTTAATCTGTGCAGAGTGCAGTTGCACCCAGAGGTGGCGTTTAACATGGTAAACTGTCTCACCCCCCCCCCCCCCCGGATGCCCATGTAAGCCACAGTATGTAGCCAGTACATACTGTGCCAGCCTTTCTTAACCTTTTTACTCTAGAGAAAACCTTAAGCAGAAGTCAACCCAGTGATTTAACAGTTTAAAAAAAAACAGTTACATTCCCGACACGTGCCTGAAATGTAACTTAAATTAGTTGTGCTCTCAACCAAGCTGTCAAACCATCTAATGGCTGGTGTCATAATGATAGGAGAGTTTACTTCCACTTTAAAATGATTTTCAGATCTCGGGGAACCTCTACTAAAGCCAATTCACTGAGGGTCAATGGGAAAATGCCCCTTATATTGGAGGTCAGTGGGAAAAAATGCCCTCTACATTGGAGTTCGGTGGAAAGAATGCGACACTCAGGCCTTGTTTACATTTGCGTTGCCCTCTGAAGAACTATCCCTGTTGGATCACTTTTCAGAGGGCATTTGACAGGCACTGAGGAAGGTTATATCACCTTCTCACCACCTATTTTAAATCCTCAATTACCGCCGCAGTGAGCTGCAACTGCATGCATGGGTTGAGTCCAGCGAGGGGTACTGCCATTCAAATGCAAGGACTGCCTCTGCAGCTTGAGAGGGAGTAGTTGGGGGGTGGAAAAAAACGTGTCATGTGCCCCCCCATTTTCCAGTGTGAACAAGACTGTACAGGTGATCAGAATATCCTTCCAACAGGCAGGTAAAAATATAATTGTTGTAATGCCACTGACTTTGCCCCGAAACTATGTAGTTGTCATCAGATGGGAGGTCCAGCAGCCACAGCTCATGGAACCCCTACCGACCTCAGGAGGAACCCTAGGCTCCACGGAACCCTGTTTGACAATGGCTGTCCTGTGTATTTCACTGCTTCTGGCTGATGCCTCTTCTTAGGCTCAGCTCAGAATATGAGAATTGGATGCGTTTTTAACCAGAGCCAGTTTACACAGTTGAAGTCCTTTGGGACGAAACGCGTTGGGCTTGGCTTTCTGCTTCTCACATTGCCCCCCATTTTTTACTCTTTGATCACAGTTTTTATTCTTATATATGTATGCTGGTTTTTAGAAATAAAAAAAAACACTTTTTTGACCTACACCATATGGAGGCATTTTTTCTTTGCATATACTTTTGGACGAGAGTTCCTGTGTGGTCCAGTTTTACCTCCTATACCCAAGTTCCAGTCCTGGTGTTTCCAACATCCGAGGTCCAATACAGCGGACTTTTCCACAATCCCATTATTATTGTATGATCACATAATTTTGGATTTGTCACAGATATATGCATATGTGTTTATTCCTTAGTGCTACATTTTATACCATTCAGTTCACACATGTCTTTTTCTAAAAAGGGTCCTGTGTAGGGTTGCCACCTCATTCCTTTAAAACCGAATACATATTAATTACACAGGTTATGTGGCTAATTAAGATGGTAATTAAACTCACTTGGTGGCTTATCTGCATTAAATTAGCCTCAGAACCTGTGTAATTCATATCTGTTCGGGTTTAATTGTACTCAGTTTACTCCATTTTAGACCAGTACCAGTCCCTTCTCAAGCCAGAAGCACTACTTTTAAAATCTCATGTGTCATGTTTTCATTGTCAAATCCTCTTAGTGGAAGGACGATTGTCAGCCTTGTCACAGCGCAGTGGATATATTTTGTGGAAGTACAGGGGAATCAATCAGACTGACTGCATCTGCCGTAATTAGCTCACCTGTGGCCAAGCCGGAATATTTGGGCTTATTAGGCTTCCCCAGTGGATTGGGCTGCCAGTGATTTGTTAGAAGTAGTTTTATGGGCAGCATTGCTGTATCACCAATAATATGTGTCTAGCAAGGACCCCTTTAGCTGCACGCTATGTAACTCAAAGCCTTACCTATTACATAAATTGCTAAAGATAAGGCCTGGTACTGCTAAATTTAGCTTTCAGGAATCCCATGTGTTGTCATGGTAACAACATATTTACTACAAATTCATCAGTTGCTATAGCAATTATTGAAATTATACATACACCTCAGTAGATTTATTGACAATATGTGATTGAGCATATTAGAACAGAACAAGACAAGCAACTTTGAGGGTTTTTAGTCGTAGATGTTTTTATACTATCTTAAAGCGGAACTAAACCCTCCAATCTTTTGCAGCCAAGGAAGCTGCCATCTTAGCCTCTGTTTGATCTGCAGTTGCCATGGTGTTGCACTTGTGATCAGTTATGACACCAGACATTTGAGAGCTTGACAGTTTGGTTGCGACCACAAGAAACTGTGACAGTTATCATTCACAGTATGCTTTTAGTTTACCTGTTTTGAAAAACAGTTACATGATGGGCTAAGTTATAATCCAAATTGATGGGGTTAGTTCCATTTAATCTGGTTTATTCAAGGATAAATTTGATTTAGGCCAGGTTTTCATGCTTTGCTGACTGTAAATTAGTCCCCCATAGATGCATACAGTTAGGTCCATATATATTTGGACACAGGCACAATTTTCATACTTTTGGCTCTGTATGCCACCAGAATAAAATTAAAACAAAACAATCCAAATGAATTTGAAGTGCAGACTTTCAACTTTAATTCAAGGGGTTGAACATAAATATAAAGTACAAATTTTAGGAACTGCAACCATTTTTATACACAGCCCCCATTTTCAGGGGCTCAAATGTAATTAGACAAATTAATATAGTCATAAATAAGATGTTCATTTTTAATATTTTGTTGAGAATCCTTTACTGGCAATGACTGCCTGAAGTCTGGAATCCATGGACATTACCAAAGACTGGGTTTCCTCCTTTCTGATGCTTTGCCAGGCTCTAACTGCAGCTGTCTTCAGTTGTTCTTTGTTTGTGGGTCTTTCTGCATTTAGTTTTGCCTTCAGCAAGTGAAATGCATGCTCAATTGGTTTGAGATCAGGTGATTGACTCGGCCATTGCAGAATATTCCACTTCTTTTCCTTCAAAAGCTCCTGGGTTGCTTTTGCAGTGTGTTTTGGATCATTGTCCATCTGTACTGTGAAGCGCCGTCCAAACACCTTTGCTACATTTTGCTGAATCTGGGCTGACAGTATATCTCTAAACACTGCAGAATTCATGCTTCTGTCTTCTGTCACATCATCAATAAACATCAATGACCCAGTGCCACTGGAAGCCATGCATGCCATCACACTGCCTCCACCATGTTTTATAGATGACGTTGTGTGCTTTGGATCATGAGCTGTTCCAAGCCTTCTGCACACTTTTTTCTTCCCATCATTCTGGTACAGATTAATCTTAGTTTCATCTGTCCAAAGAATGCTTTTCCAGAAAAGCTTCACTTTGCAAAGAATATCCAAACCATACAAATAAAATAAAAAAATACAATTTATGCTTGCACATGATTGGATGATGGAAGTCAGCAGAGATTTTCCTCATTTACTAAGCTCTGGAGCAACTGCTCTTACAGAGCGCACAGTCTATTTGCCTTTAATAAATCACCCCCTTTATTTCTACTTGCATGCATGTCAAGTCACCAGGTAAAACAAAAGAAATACTTTTGTATTATTATGTTTCCTGGATCTGGTCACCTGTTTAGTATAGTTGACCTCTGAGATTTTCCAGGTGACATGTTAGTATCAGCTAAGGTAACACAATTTGTTTCTGATACTCTGAGTGCTGACCCACCTCTTTAATACATCACTCAAAAGCAGAAACGGATGGGTGATATCAGGGCTGTCCCTGGCGGAGAAGGACTAATAACAGAGCATATCATTGACCTGCCAAGGGACTTGCCAAGGCAGCAGAAAAGTGGGATGGTAAAAAAAAATTGTGAGGACAGAATTGGGGAGGGAGAACATTTTTATTTTTTGGCTCGAAAAAAAAGATTTTTTTACTCTGAACACTAAAATTCATAAAGTTCTATGATCCTACAGTAGGTCTGCAGCCTAGTAAAAATATAAAACCTGGTAACATTTCCTAATCCTAATATTTGATAACCCTGTTAGTGGGGTGCAGCGTGGTGTTGCAATAACACACACAGTCCCATGAACTTGTATTGAAATAATGCAAAGACAGTTCACAAATGATACAGTGGGAAGGCAGCCCAGCTGGGAACACTCACAGTTCCAATATCATGTAGAGAGTTGGAATCAGTCGAACTGACAGCTTCTGTTAAAAGTGGTAAGACTGTGGTTTGGCCGTCTCGTGCCCAAGCAGGAAGATGCCCAGGGAAGTTGTGAGCCCCATGCTTTCTCTCCACCTTTCCCTGCAGCTAGTTTTGTCTCTACCAGGTGGAGTACCTGTCTACCAACTCAAAAAATACGTGCCAAGCCTGGGCCTTAAATAGGCTCTACCTGACCAAAGATGGTGAGAGTCACACGGGGCAGCAGCATCCGATTGGCTAGCTTCCCCTGTGACCCAGGAAACCATAGAGGAACCATACCCTTGCAGTGGGGAAAATAGACTGCACCTGCCTACAACCCATCAATAGGTTGTAGTGTTTCACTCAAATGTGTGTTTATCCCGCCCGGGTTCATAAAGCTCTATGCACTGCATTATTTAGCGAGAAAATCTATGATATAAGTTAGTTTACTGTGGAACGAGGATTCCCTCTGTGCTATATGACTGTTTACCCGGTTCCTGACTGGCTCATGTCTATATACCGCAACAGAATGGCACCGCTGGGCGAAACACCTTACCCATACGTCGCTCGCTCCCGCCGGCAGGGAACGCGCCCAACGATCGGATTCGTCCCAGAACCGATCAAACTTCAGGTCCAGGCCAATGATTTCTGGCCTGGATCTGCTGATCGGTTATGGCGAATGAAATGCTTCCGCTGCCTATAAGTGTAAACACAGGCAGGGGAAGTGATGTTATTTCCTCTCCTGGAATTCTTTTTGGTTCCAGAGAGAGTTGAACACTACACTAACACCAGTACACGTAGGTACACATTTCACCCCATGATCACCCCCTGATCGCCCCCACCCCCCCCCCCAGTTAACCCCTTCACTCCCTGTCACAGTGTCACCAAGTGCAGTTTTCAGATTTTTCACTTATCACTGTACAGGTGTCACTTGTGACTCTAATCAGCATTAGGGCAGTTAGTAGTAGGCCCAGGTAGCTTTAGGTTACCCCCCTAAATCCCCCTAATAAAGGTTTAACTCCTTGATCGCCCCCCAGTTAACCCTTTCACCCCCTGTCACCAGTGTCACTAGTAGATCTTTTTTCTGATCACCGTATTAGTGTCACGGGTGATGCTAGTTATCTAGTTAGTTGGCTAGTTTCACCGTCAGGTTTTTATAGCATCAGGGTATCCCATATATTACCTAATAGAGGTTTTAACCCCCTGATTGCCCCCTAGTTAACCCTTTCACCCCCTGTCACCAGTGATCACCGTATTAGTGTTAAGGGTGAGGCTGGTTAGTTAGTTTGTTTTTTATCTGGGAATTTCACGGCCTCCAAAACTGCAATAGGTAGTGAGGAGTGAAATCAAAAATTTACTCCCTTAGAAAGCCTGAAGGCGGTGATTGGATTTCGGGGTCCTGTACGCGGCTAGACTGCCAAAAAGTCTCACACATGTGGTATCCCCGTACTCAGGAGAAGCAGCAGAATGTATTTTGGGGTGTAATTTCACATATACCCAAGGCATGTTTGAGCAATATATCATTTCAGTGACAACTTTGTGTAAATATATATATATTTTTGTCATTTTTGGATCACTTATGACAAAAAAAAAAAATATTCAATGTACTCATTGAAAAAATTGGGTCATTTGGGTGGTAGTGGTGGGTGGGGGGGGGGTTGTACTGCGCTGCCATTTTAGCACCTCAAGAATTGAGATAGGCAGTCATAAACTAAAAGCTGCGTAAATTCCAGAAAATTTACCCTAGTTACAACTTTTGCGCAAACCAATAAATATATGCTTATTGAATTTTTTTTTTACCCAAGACACGTGGCTGAATGCTTTTTGGCCTAAATGTATGACTAAATTGAGTTTATTGTATTTTTTTATAACAAAAAGTAGAAAATATAATTTTTTTTCAAATATTACGGTCTTTTTTAATTTATATCGCAAATAATAAAAATTGCAGAGGTGATCAAATACCACCAAAAGACAGCTCTATTTGTGGGATAAAAAAGGATGCAAATTTTGTTTGGGTACAGCATTGCATGACATCGCGCAATTACCAGTTACAGCAGCGCAGTGCCAAATTGTAAAAAGTGCTTTTATCAGGATGGAAGGGGGTAAAATCTTCCGGGGCTGAAGTGGTTAAAGATGGAGACTAATATTGTGCTCAAACATCTTATCTTATTTAGGCTTGTGTAGATAGGGCCGCATGATTTCAAGTGCATTTGGCTTGTATTTAAAGTGATTGTAAAGTCAGAAGTTTTTTTTTATCTTAATGCATTCTATGCATTAAGATAAAAAGCCTTCTGTGTGCAGCAGCCCCCCACCCCCCAATACTTACTTCAGCCCCCTCTCTATCCAGCGATGTCCACGAGTGAATCGGACATTCGGGACTCTCCCTCCTGATTGGCTGAGACCCAGCAGCAGCACCATTGGCTCCCACTGCTGTCAATCAAACTCAGTTAGTCAGTCAGGAGAGAAAGGGGGCGGGACCAAACTGCATCTCTGTGTCTGAATGGCCACACAGAGCTGTGGCTCAGTTTGGGTGCCCCCATAGCAAGCTGCTTGTTGTGGGGGGCACTCAAAAGCAGGGAGGGGCCAGGAGCTCCAGCCAGGGACCTGAGAAGAGGAGGATCTGGGCTGCTCTGTGTAAAACCATTACACAGAGCAGGTAAGTATAATTTGTTTGTTTATTTAAAAAAAAATTTAAAACGAGACTTTACAATCACTTTAAGATTAGTTTGAGATGCTTTTGAGGTTCTTCACAAGTGCCTCTGACATGCATTGGGCCTCCTTCTGACTTGTATTTGACCTCCTGCCTTTTATCAAGCTGCTTTTGCACGCCTGTTGACTTTTATTGAAGAAAATTAGGTCTGACTTGAATACCCTTTTGTACACAGGCCCTTCTTGAGGTTCATTAGAACAATACTTGCATCCTTAAGGTGTTTGTAACCTTAAAAAAAAAAAAAAAATAGAAAATTAATCCTGTTCCCTTAAAGTATGAATAACAGCACAGTGCCTCTGTATTTGGCCGCTTGTATCATCTAAAATACCTGACTGATCCTACCTGGTTCTGTCCTCCACCCTGTAAACTGACCAGGGTTTATTAAGCTGCTGTCAGGGCTGGGCTCAGGAGACTCTTCCTTCCACAGTGACTCACCTGGTCTTCATTTCCTGCTCATCAGCTAGAGCTGCTGGTTATATAAACTCCCTGGATCAGAGCTTCTGTGCCTTTGCCTTGGTCAACATATCTGGACTCTCTCTCTGCTGTGTTTTCCTGTGAAAGACTTTTGCTTGGCTCACTTACCTTCTGGTTCCTGATCCTGTTTGCTGCACCTGATTTCGCTGATCTCTGGACTCCTGTTTCTCTGGCTTGTTCTGACTACCCGTCCTGGTTAATGAACCCTGGCTATGTTTTGACTATGTTTGCTCTGTTAATACCATTTTACCATTTTATTAAATAGTGTGATTTTTACTGCACTTCTGTCTGATTAATGGCTCCTGACAGCTGCTGAGCCCTGGCACTGTGGTCACTGTGGGTTTACATGCCTCCATCATCCGCAGCTCTCCTCGGTCCTCCTCTCCCCCTCCCTCCCTGCCTGTCAGTTGTGTCAGTGCCACTCTGCCCCTTCCCTTCCTGCTGTGATAATAGCTTGGTTATATTCCTACAATCCCCTCTGTTAGATAATGTATGTGCCCACTGTATGTGCTGTATAAAAAATATGCCAAACTCTACCCTATTTCAGAGAGCCACTCAGCGCTTACATGACCACCCACTGCTCTCCTTCCCTCCTCCTGGCTAACATCAGTGGGAGTTCTTGGCCCCTCCAGCTGTAGCTGTCAGACTGGGTGAGCAGTCACATGAGTGCGGGGAGGGACTCTTAAATAAAGTAGAAATCTGCATATTTTCTATACAGCACATACAGTGAGGCACATAACATTATCTAACAGTGGCGATTGTTCAATCATGACCAAGTGGCTTTACAACCACTTTAATACTGTATGTTGGGAGGAGATTAAATGCTCCCCAATTCTTGGAAGCAAATGGTATTTGCAACCGTTCTGATGGAGAAACAAAGTATCATAGGAGTATTGCGAAGATATAATTGGGTCTAGGTGTGGGGTAGTAAGAGATTCTGTTGAATGAGCATAGTGACAAGTTCTCTTACACATGGATTTTCTGTCCCACTTACTGTATATGTATTTTCTATGTTGTATTGAACTGCATCAGGTTATTATTGTTCTGTAGTATAATAACATCTAGTAGTGGTTTTAAACCACTATAACATGCTTACTTGATGTGTTTCCCTCATTGTCCTCCCTTCCTGTTTAGTGCTAGTTAGTTCAGTCCTAGCTAGCCCCCCCCCCTGTTTCTTCCATGTTCCTTCAGTCAGTGTTAGCGCTTTGCAGAATCAGAGCTTAGGAAAGTCCCTGTCTTCATGAACTTCAAAAGCTGGAAAACATCCTCTGTACTGCAGGTAGCTGAAGTAAAATCGGCTTTGTTTCAACTTCTGTGTCCTAGTGAGGAGTTAAAGACAAGAGTGATATGTCACCAGCACACCAGGGAACTCCATAAAAGGGTTCAACCCTTTTTGAATGATCACATAAGATAGTGGTTTCCGAGCCACACATGACTCCTTCATCAGGCATGTGGCCAAAATCAAAGGTATGCCTATTAAAAACAAATACCCCACAAAATGACCTTGTAGTAACACGCCTGATGAAGTGGTCCTATGTGGCCCCGAAACTTCTCTATCTTCTGCTGCTATGTGATCATTCAATAAAGCTTTGGACCCTTTTATGGAGTTCCCTGGTGTGCTGGTGACATATCGTTTTCAGCAACATGTGCGTTTAGAATATTGCTTTGGACTTATTGAAGAGTTAAACTCCATTTTGTGGTGCCAAGTCAGGAGGTACACTATATTGTCAAAAGTATTGTGACGCCTGCCTTTACACGCATATTAGTTAAAATATCAGTTTGTAAATGGATAAAAACTGGCTAAAACACAGAATTCAGAGAGTAGTGGGACCCTTACTTTTTAATACCTTTATAAATGATATAGGGTCTGGGATTAAAAGTAACATTTTTGTCTTTGCAGATGCAGTGGAATAACGTCCTTACAGGATGTCTCCAATTTACAAGCCAACCTCAGTGCACTGTCTAATTGGGCGACTATGTGGCAGATGAGGTTTAATGTTGATAAATGTAAAGTTATGCACTTGGGGGCTAAGAATATGCATGCATCATACATACTAGGGGGGTACAATTGGGGGAATCAATGGTGGAGAAGGATCTGGGGGTTTTGGTAGATCATAAGCTCCATAATAGCATGTGTAGCAATAACTCTCGATGGAGCTGCTGGTTTAAGCGGGCCTGTTACCTTCACTCTCCTTCCCTCTGCTTCACCGGCACCGGGTCCAGGGCTCCGTTGAGTTTACCTCTGGACGACACACACACCAACACTTGAGTACGTTTTCAATGCTTTATTAAACCATCAACGAAGGAAGTAGCAGGAAAGAGGCAGAAGCGAAACCGCAGAGGAAAACTCAAATACCTTTTAGTAAGATTCTTGACAAATGTCCTTTGGGGTTGGATATTTCAGTAGAATGCACTCCCTTGGTGGAATACACTCCTTGCATGCCTGGATAGGCCTCTCTCACTAGCCTAGCAGCCAGTACGTAGCACGAACAAAAGTCTCTGCCACAGACTTGTTTGGGATGAACCCGTACGATCCTCTGCCACAGGATGTATTGTTTTTTTTGTGGTGAAAGTCAGTCACAGTGCTTGAACCTTTAAGCCAACCCGGCAACACTATTCTGTACAATCTCTTTAGGATCCGTCCTCCAACCGAGTCACCAGGCCCCTCTCCAGACCAGCACGTTGCATCATCCTTCCATGACGGGTCCTCCCCTGGGATCTTCTCGGTTGTCCAGCTTCTTCCCTTTGGATAGACAGCTCAGGACCATTCCTCGGCCACTGTGGTAGGCCCCAGACAAGCCTCGGGGCCCACCCCCGCACCGCAGCAACGCGGGCCTCGGGGACGGAGGAACACGAGATAGCTCTCTAATGCATACCTGTGGGCCAGGAGGGCCAGCAGGTGGATGTAAAACGAACCCAGAATATGGTGTCTGTCCCATAAATACCCTCGCCCAGAATGCAACTCGGAGGACCACCTCCACCGAGTTGTCCCCGGGACAGAAGAGCATCCATACACTTAGACACGTTGCCTTTCCAACACCAGCCAGCGGTAACAGCGACACCCACGGCTCAGTATGGAAACACACGCAACGTCAGCCAAGCTGAAACAGAGGCAAATCTAACCTTCCTAACGAACAAGTTACTAAATTTACCTATCAGATGGTAGATCGCAAATCTACCAGCGCTACATACTCCCCCCCACTACAATAGACGTTGTCCCCAACGTCTGTCCAAAAACAATGACAGTAACTGCCAAGCCTGGGAGTAGGTATTTGAGCTTTTAATAACTTGGATAGACAAAGAGAGAAAGAAAGACAGTGGAAAGATATTATAAGACTTAAATCTATAAAACATTATGTTCACATCCGCAAACAAAACCATCTTACGACTGTACATAACCTCACTATCTATCTAGCTGAAAAGCCTCCCAGCCCGATAGGAGATCCAATTATTCCTGAAAAGGAAAACATATTAAACACACACATATATACTATACAATATCAGGAGAAAAGCCTCATTTTTAGAGAAAATGAGCCTCTCTTCCCATCATCTAGTTATCAAAAAAAGAAAATCTTAAGGAGTCCATCCCTGTATACTCTCTTTAAATGGAAAAGTCCAGATAGCGAAGAGTCTTTGAATTTGAAGACGTCAAGATGAACATTATATTTTGATCACGAAGATCCCTATACACTGACATTAACTAACTAACCCAAAGTTCTTTTGTCCAGAGTCACCAATAAAACTGGGGATTTGGCAATGTCAGTGGTTTTCCCGTTTTATCCACTGTGGTAATGAAATAGACAACGTCATCTTTTCCGGGCCTGCAGATGACCACTTTGTCAGCATAGAAGTTCCAGTGCATAAAACATCCACTAAAATGTTCATCCATTTTAACAGAACATCCAGTCTTTCGGAAAGGCTTAGGCACAGACAAATAGTCCCAAACAGCTTCACTGTACCAAAGTTCCCGGTTAAGTTCAATCACTTGCATAATATCCTGAGGCACATAAGGGAACTCCAAGCCATACTGTCAGGAAATGTTCCATCCGCTGCTAATATCTGTCATTTGGCATGCAGTACTGAGGTCCACCAGCAGGTGTCTCCTGGCAGTTTGGAGCTGTCAGGACAGCTTTTCCCTGCTGATGTTATGTCATCTTTGGGCCGCAGTACTGGCGTCCACCAGCGGATTGATCCTGGCAGTGTGGAGCAGACAGTACCTCCTACAATCAGGTGTCACTTGAGGCCAATCACAGGCCTATAAATACCCAGCAAGCAATCACATGTTTGCCTTGGTTTCTTCCTTGCGCCCTGACCTGCTAGCTTGTGATCTGATCCTGATCCTGATTCTGAACCTGTTCCTGTGTCCTGAACCTGTGACCTGTGTATCTGATCCTGTCTCCCTGTCCCGATCCCTATCTTGTCCCACCTGTTACCTTGCATCCCTTCAAAAATAAAAATAAAAACTGCGCTGCAGAGCAAAAAAGGTCAAAGGTAAAAGCTGCACACAAAATACACCAATATCTGTGTATACCATGAAAAATAAAAAATAAATAAAGTGCGCTAATTATATGAAAATACACACATAGATGTGAATACATGTGGGTGGTAGTAAAAACCACAATCTACTGAGAGCAAGTAAATGACTCCATGAGTGGTAGAAATATATAAGTGCAAAACATAAAAACTCAAATAAAAAGAAGAAACAAAAAATGTGTACATGTGAAGTACAATGATATTAATAGCGTGAAAATCTGAAAATCAAACAAACTCAGTCCATGGGTTCAAACATAAAAAGTTCATCAGTGAAAAAAAGCTTCCATCCACTATACAGCTCAGCAGCAACTAATCCCCCTATGAGTGGATTGACAAGGGAGAGAGATGTGCAGGATGGTGACTCCAATAAGTGAGAAAGTGATAAAGGTGGACTCTTACCCTCCGTGTTGGACCCCCTCCTTGGCAGGGTCTATCAGGCATGCAGATTTTTGCCCTCTGCAGGGACCGTGTAATGAGAAGATCTCCCCAGCAGCTGTCAGGAATGTTGTCTCCGATCTGGGCTGGTCCAAGTGAAACGCCTGGAGAGGGGGGAAGGAAAGCTCTCTTGCTCCCAGTGTGGCAAAGGAAAAAGCAAAAGAGCGGAGCTCCAATAGTGTAAAAAGTTTCAGAATTTATTCAATAAAAGTACAGACCGCAACGGAGAGTGCACGCTCCGTGAGGTAAAAATACAATTAAAAACAAGCCGGCATATAAGAATCGTAATAACCCGTGCATAACATGGGGCAATCGTGACGGCTTACAACGTAGCCACGCCCTACATGTTTCGTCATTAGTAGACGTCTTCAAAGGGGCCTTGAAGACGTCCTGCAGTCTGATCCATCCATCCTCTCCCTGTCCTGTGTTCCTTACCCCATCTGCTGATCTCCCTGTGTCTCTGGAACATCCCCTGTCCATCTGCTGATCTGCTGTGTATGACCCTGGCCTGGCTATTGTTTATGATCCTGGTATTTCCTATTTATTGTACTTATCTGTCTGTTGTTATTTGTGGGTCTCTGTCTGAGGTTGGTTATTGCACTGTGTCATATTGGAGGTGGTTGTACTTATATTATTCACTTACTTTAATAAATTATTATATTTTCACTTACATACGTTTTGGTGTCCTCTGTCGCAGATCACACGGTTCTGGTCACACCTGTTCATGACACATACTCTGCAGCTACACGCTTGTTTAACATTCTCTGCAAACGTGCAAGTTTGGGCAAAGATCTGTCGTTCCCCATACCAGGCGGCACACAGGAATCCAATGATTTGCTCACCATAGACCCAGCCGGTGTCTGTAGTGAACTAGCAACTTTCGATAAAGTCTCGGTAACAGAACTGTGTGGCTCCACACAGGGTGACGTCTTCCCAGAACTCAGGGCTGTCCATTCAGGGAAAGTCATAGCAGAGGCGACATCTTCATCTTGTGACCATAACAGCTCTTGTGACATAGTCTCAAATAGGTCATCATCACCGGAAAGATCTGACATGGATTCTATTTCCGAATCTTCCAAATCTTCCACTGGCAGATATTTATTTACAGTCCCAGATACATTCCCCATCAGTGGCTTACCCGTTCCTGACATGGATTTAGGTAGCTCCGGTTCAGGTAACCTCTGGGGTAGGCCTCAACCACGGCCTCGAGAAGCCTTCACATATCCCACCTTCCTTTGAACAGGTACAACAGGAGTAGGTGTAGTGGACGCAGAAATCACAGTAATGTCCCCTGATGAGACAACAGCAGCAGTGTCTCTCTCCAGGACATTGTCAGCAACAACAGGCGAAGTGATGGCCTGCCGTTCTCTCTGTAGTAGTAGCAGCTTCTATTGTGGCGATACCTGTTGCCCAATCCATTCGATAAGCACGGGGCGACGTGGTAGGTTGCTCCACCACAAACAAGTACACTCCACATTGCGGACATCGGCCAAAAGGACGAAGATGTACGGCCAATCCTTCACATCAGTGGCAGATCATGCCCAGTCCCTCAATATCTCCTGAGGTATACAGAACAAACCACCCCTGAGGCTTCAAACGAACTCCAGTATCCGTAAGCAGGGCTCCGGTCAACACAGTATTCAACACGGTGCTTGCAGGGAACATAACACCTATCAGATGGTAGATCGCAAATCTACCAGCGCTACACATGCAATGCCAAGCTGCAGTTTCCAAAGCGAGCAAAGTCCTTTCTTGTATTAGGAGAGGTATGGACTCCAGAGAGAGAGATATAATTTTGCCCCTCTACAATTCATTAGTAAGACCTCATCTGGAATATGCAGTTCAGTTTTGGGCACCAATTCTCAAAAAGGATATCGGGGAACTGGAGAAAGTGCAGAGACCAAACTGATAAGAGGCATGGAATAGCTCCGCTATGAGGAAAGATTAGAGGAACTGAATTTATTCACTCTTGAGAAGAGGAGATTAAGGGGGATATGATCAACATGTATAAATATATAAGGGGTCCATATAGTGAACTTGGTATTGAGTTATTCACTTTACATTCAATACTGAGGACAAGGGGGCACTCTTTACGCCTAGAGGAAAAGAGATATCATCCCCAAATACGGAAAGGTTTCTTCACAGTAAGAGCTGTGAAAATGTGGAATAGACTCCCGCCAGAGGTGGTTCTGGCCAGCTCAGTAGATTGCTTTAAGAAAGGCCTGGATTCTTTCCTAAATGTACATAATATAACTGGGTAATAACATTTATAGGTAAAGTTGATCCAGGGAAAATCCGATTGCCTCTCTGGGATCAAGAAGGAATTTTTTCCCCTGCTGTAGCAAATTGGATCCTGCTTTTCTGGGGGGTTTTTTTCGCCTTCCTCTGGATCAACTGTGAGTATAGGATTGGATATATGGGAGTGTATGATATTTTTTATTTTATTTATTTATTTTTTTAAGGTTGAACTAGATAGACTTGTGTCTTTTTTCAACCTGACCAACTATGTAACTATGTAACGCATATGAACTTTAATGGCTTCCCAGTCTTAATCCATAGGGTTCAATATTGCGTTGGCCCACCCTCTGCAGCTATAACAGCTTCAACTGTTCTGGAAAGGCTGTCCACAAGGTTTAGGAGTGTGTCTATGAGGATGTTTGACCATTCTTTCAGAAGTGCATTTGTGAGGTCAGGCACTGATGTTGGACGAGAAGGCCTGGCTCGCAGTCTCTGCTCTAATTCATCCCAAAGGTGTTCTATTGGGTTGAGGTTAGGACTCTGTGCAGGCCAATGAAGTTCCTCCACCCCAAACTCGCTCATCCATGTCTTTATGGACCTTGCTTTGTGCACTGGTGCGCAGTCATGTTGGAACAGGAAGGGGCCATCCCCAAACTGTTCCCACAAAATTGGGAGCATGAAATTGTCCAAAATGCTGATGCCTTAAGATTTCCCTGGAACTAAGGGGCCAAGCCCAACCTCTAAAAAACAACCCCACACCATAATCCCCCTCCACCAAATGATTTGGACCAGTGCATCACTGCATTTGTCACACAGCAGGGGTCCGGTGCGTGCTGGTTCACCATTTCAGGTCTGATTTCAGCCTGAATTTTGGGCTGAATTCATACCTGAAACGGACCAAAAAAGGCAAAACACACTGGACCTGCTGCGGAGATATGTGAACCGGCTCCATAGAGAGCCAATCACATTCTCCTGCTATGCGAATTGGATGCGGTAAAAATCCGCATCCAAGTCGCATAGGTGTGAACCCAGCCTCAAGAGCTATATTTTTGTTGACGTAGCCTTCTATCTGAATGTTACACTGCTGTTTATTGTCTGACTATGTATTTCACCATGCTGTATAATTACTTGACAATGTTTGATTTTTACTTCATTTATTTAGCTTTTGTGCATGTTCAATCGATTTTATACAGGGGCCAATTTGGTCTTTATGGAGTATGCAGAGAATACACATGGTAATAAGTTGTAAAATAAACATTAATTATTGCCAGCTCTCAATTAAGCTTGTTATAATCAAACACAACTTAATTCAATGGCAATCATTAATACAACTAGGTCTTATGCTTTGCTCTGCAGAGAGGAATATTGATATTTTAGCATAATACGGACGAAAAACCTGAGTGCTATTATTCCCTGTATTTACATAATGCCTAATGTGCTCTGCTGCCATTTACAAAGAACACTGAATTATTCCAATCAGTCTCTGCCCCAGAGGAGCCTATGTTCCAATGCTCTGCCATAGTAATACAGGAATACATATGGCCAATTTTCAATAAAAGCCAAGTAAGTTACTGATGTCTTTTAGTCGTGGCTGGAAACAAATAGCTTCGCAAATACTGCAGTACGTCTTGTACCTTGGAAAAGAAAAAGAAAACATTCTGCATTTCCTTTTCAGTAGAAAATGTAGAGTGATTGATGCTGTGTTGTTTACCATAAAATAGCACTACTGGCGGTCCCCAGGTTACAAACAAGTTAGGGACTGTAGGTTTGTTCTTAAAGCGGGGGTCCACCTATCTATCGTTTTTTTTTTTTTTAGTTCATTCACAAACTTTTCTTCTCAGCATTACATACTCACATATTGTGTGTAATATGTCCACCTGTGTCAGATTTCGTCAGAAAGAATAACTTATATTATTCACTGCAGGCGGTTTCCATCTTCATTGTGGGCATTTGAAGCCCACAAGCATTTATTTCCTGGATGTGGTGAATGCTGTGCTCCCAGCATTCACCGCTCATTCCCGCACATGCTCAGTGGCATCCTGGGAAGCCTGAGACTAGCTCCCAGGAATCTGGGAGAGGCTAGAAACACGCCTACTCCCACGGGAGGAGAACCAGGAAGTGCAAAGAAGAATAGAAAAATAAAAGGTAATTACGGCGATTTAAATTTTTTTAAACGGCATGTCAGCATCTAGGCAAGGAAGAGAATACATACAGATATTGTTCAAAATTTAGGTGGAACCCCGCTTTAAGTTTAATCTGTTTGTAAGTCAAAACAGGTACATTTTTTAAGTGTAGCTCCAGCCAAAAAAAATATTTTTAAGCTTTTTGGATAACATAGGGAAGGGTTAACACCCCTGTAATGTTTGTTTTGCTGTCTGTGCCCCTGTTCAGAAGATTTTACCTCACTTTCTGTCCCAATGACAATTGGATTTTGAAAATTTTGGGTTGTTGTGGAAACAAGGATTGGTGATAAAGCATCAGTGGAGGTACCTTTTTCCCATAATAACTCTTACAGGAGTGAATCGTTTGTAAGTCAGATGTTTGTAACTAGGGGGCCGCCTATATACAGTGGGGACGGAAAGTATTCAGACCCCCTTAAATTTTTCACTCTTTGTTATATTGCAGCCATTTGCTAAAATCATTTAAGTTGATTTTTTCCTCATTAATGTACAATCAGCACCCCATATTGACAGAAAAACACAGAATTGTTGACATTTTTGCAGATTTATTAAAAAAGAAAAACTGAAATATCACATGGTCCTAAGTATTCAGACCCTTTGCTCAGTATTTAGTAGAAGCACCCTTTTGATCTAATACAGCCATGAGTCTTTTTGGGAAAGATGCAACAAGTTTTTCACACCTGGATTTGGTGATACTCTGCCAAACCAAAATAGAACCAAAAATATGGACACAAGCTTTATTTGAAGGACAAATATATAGCTCTTTTACATTTTTAATATATTTCAACTTTAAAGTACCGTATATACTTGAGTATAAGTCGTCCTGAGTATAAGCCGAGGCACCTAATTTACCACAAAAAACTGGGAAAACTTATTGACTCGAGTATAAGCCGAGGTTGACAAATGCAGCAGCTACTGTAAGTGGAAAAGAGGGTCAACAATGCCCATTTGCAGCTGCATGCCTCCCTGTGTCCATTGCATACCTCACTGTGTCCATTGCATACTTCACTGTGTCCATTGCATGCCTCACTGTGTCCATTGCATGCCTCCCTGTGTCCATTGCATGCCTCCCTGTGTCCATTGCATACCTCACTGTGTCCATTGCATACTTCAATGTGTCCATTGCATGCCTCACTGTGTCCATTGCATGCCTCCCTGTGTCCATTGCATGCCTCACTGTGTCCATTGCATACCTCCCTGTGTCCATTGCAGCCTCCCTGTGCAGATCTGCCTAACTCACTGTGTCCATTGCAGCCTCCCTGTGCAGATCTGCCTACCTCGCTGTGTCCATTGCAGCCTCCCTGTGCAGATCTGCCTACCTCGCTGTGTCCATTGCAGCCTACCTGTGCCAATCTGCAACCTCTCTGTGTCCATTGCAGCCTCCCTGTGCAGATCTGCCTACCTCGCTGTGTCCATTGCAGCCTACCTGTGCAATCTGCAACCTCTGTGTCCATTGCAGCCTTCCTGTGCCGATCTGCAACCTCTCTGTGTCCAATGCAGCCTTCCTGTGATGATCTGCAACCTCTCTGTGTCCATCCATTGCAGCCTTCCTGTGCCGATCTGCAACCGCTCTATGTCCATCCATTGCAGCCTTCCTGTGCTGATCTGCAACCTTTCTGTGTCCATGCATTGCAGCCTTCCTGTGCCGATCTGCAACCTCCCTGTGTCCATCCATTGCAGCCTTCCTGTGCCGATCTGCAACCTCTCTGTGTCCATTGCAGCCTTCCTGTGCCGATCTGCAACCTCTCTGTGTCCATTGCAGCCTCCCTGTGCAGATCTGCCTACCTCGCTGTGTCCATTGCAGCCTACCTGTGCCAATCTGCAAACGCTCTGTGTCCATTGCAGCCTCCCTGTGCAGATCTGCCTACCTCGCTGTGTCCAATGCAGCCTTCCTGTGCTGATCTGCAACCTCTCTGTATCCATCCATTGCAGCCTTCCTGTGCCGATCTGCAACCTCTCTGTGTCCATCCATTGCAGCCTTCCTGTGTCGATCTGCAACCTCTCTGTGTCCATTGCAGCCTTCCTGTGCCGATCTGCAACCTCCCTGTGTCCATCCATTGCAGCCTTCCTGTGCCAATCTGCATACCAGCGTGTCATGCAGCCAGAGGGCGGCCATTCCAGTGTACAAAAGCCGCGTCCCCTCCTCATCCTCGTCTGTGCTAGGCGGAACACTAACTTTCCCAGCAGTCAGGTTTCAGTCTATCACGGACATCCTCTCATCCTCGTCCGTGGGATGAGGGTGAGAGGACGTCCGTGATAGGTAGAACACTGAACACTGACTGACTGCTGGGAAACTGAGTGTTCCCCTATCACAGACCAGGACGAGGAGGATGCGCGGCTTTGGTACACTGGAATGACCACCGTCTGACTGCATGACATGCTGATCAGGTAGGCAGACAGCAATGACTTGAGTATAAGCCTAGGGGGGCACTTTCAGCACAAAAAAATGTGCTGAAAACTTGTCTTATACTTGAGTATATAAAGTAACCCATGCTATCCCATTCCATCTAACAGTACCTGTTCATAGAGGCCGTTGTAAGCTCTTTATCCTTCTAACTCTCATGTCATGGCTCACTTGCAGGGACTAGAAAACTCTTAGCAAAAATCAATCTTCCCCTTTTGGGGGATTTCTCCAGGGCAAACAATGACAGGAAATATGTCCAACAAGGTAACAGACAACAATAAAAACAAATTTTCTCTCGACTCTTATCACAACTCAGTTAACAATTCTGTGATACATATTGCAGATACTAGCGATGAATCCATCAGTGGACATCTTCAAGAATATAAAAACACCCATGTATACATCAGTAATAGTCACTGTTAGTTTACATACCCCATTCACCTACACATGTACAATAATGCCCCATACACACGGTCGGATTTTCCAATGGAAAATGTCCGATCGGAGCGCGTTGTTGGAAATTTCCGACCGTGTGTGGGCTCCATCGGACATTTTCCATCGGATTTTCCGACACGCAAAGTTTGAGAGCAGGCTATAAAATTTTTTTTTTTATAAAAAATCCGATCGCGTCAATTCCGACCGTGTGTGGCCTGTTCCGACGCACAAAGTGCCACGCATGCTCAGAAGAAATTCCGACACGGAACAGCTCGGTCTGGTAAAATTAGCGTTCGTAATGGATACAGCACTTTCGTCCCGCTGCAATGTTAAAAATGGTTTAATACAGCGCACTCTCTTCTTCTTTATAATGTGAGAAGAATGAAGTAGTTTTGCTGCTCATATTCACACACACTTCTCACAAACTTCTTTCTTTATTTTTTATTGGGATTACCTGAACATATTTTTATTTGTCACATCTGACATAAATAATTTTTTTTTTTTTTTTTAAAGCCATTATTATTTTAGATTTTATGTTTTTATTTTTTCAAAGGCTGATCTTTGTTTAATGTTTTTTTTAGTTTTACTCCAGAATATTTTTGTGTGTGTTTTGTGTGTCAAGTTACCACAATACCATTGATATCTTTTATTATTGAAGTTCAAGGAGATTGTTTGATGTTGGTGTCCCTTGTTGATTTCACATTGTATATTTGAAAGGTACCTGAATCCTCACAAACAAACTGTCCTTTTTGAAGTAAAACACACATAGGCAAGTATAATTCAAACCAAAATTCCTTTATTAAGGGCTCAGAACCAAACAAAGAGGGAGGCAACGCTGGATAAACAGGAGAAATTAGCGAAGCCTTGGACCCCCAGGGCAGACATCAATTCTTGAACATCAAAATTGGTGGCCTGAGGAGTCCATATGTAAGGGAGTGCAGTCTGGTCCAGAAGTCCCAGAGATCCGGAAATCAGCAGATGACATCTGTGTCCCCAGGCTGTGGTACCACAAGAGGCTGCATCTTTTGCCAGACCAGACTGGATCCAAGGTCCTCACTTTCTGGTCTTCCTTCCACGCTTCCTTCCTGGCTGTGGCTCTGCTGTTGGAGATGTGGCAGGAGGAGGAGTAGGACCTGGAGGAGGAGGAGGACTAGTAGGACCTGGAGGAGAAGTAGGAGGAGGACCTGGAGGAGGAGGAGGAGGACCATGTGTGAGGTCACAAAGGTGTGTATCAGATGTTATTTGGGCCCTCAACCCCTTATTGAGAGCCTCCAACATTAAGGACTCACACATGAGTTGTTGGCCCTCCTCCATCCGCTGCATTTTACAGGCAATGATGGCAGCGAAGTCCTCCTCCACGGTGTGTGGTGCTCCCAGGGCCTCTGTAGCCTTCCAAAAGAGGCCTATGGCAGCCTCCTCTAGGGCACTCCTCCTCCTGCCACTTTCTCTTTGCAGGTGTAGGGGAGGGACCTACAGATCAGGCAGCCTGCTCGGCCCGGCCACCTCCTGGCTGAGACTTCCCTGTGTATGAAAAAGGGACATGGTTTTAGTTTTTGCATCATCAATCACAATCATAAATTCGTACTCCAAACTAACATATAGTTAACATCATTGATTGGACAACCAGAAATATTTAGATATTTACCTGGCTCAATCTGGGCTCCTCCACATGTTGTTGCCTGGAAGGCCCAGGTTGGGCGTCAGAAGCCTCAGCTGGGGGGGAAGGAAGCGTGGAAGGAAGACTGGAGAGGGATGACCTGGGTTCAGTCTGGCCTGCCAGAAAATGCAGTCTGTCATAGTACCACATCCTGGGGACATAGATGTCATCTGCTGCTCCGGATCTCTGCGAATCCTGGACTTTCTGGAGCTCCCTTACATATGTGCTCCTCAGGCCATCAATTAGGATCTTCAAATATGTGATGTCTGCCATGGGGATCACCTGCTTCACAATTTCCAACAATTGATCCAGCGCTGCCTTCCTCTTTGTTTGGTTCCTGTAATGTGGGTGGGTGGTCTCCCACAGACAAGGCAGCTCCCTGAACATATCAATGAATATTGCCATGAAGTCAGTATATTTAAAGATATCCATTTTCACTGCAAGACACAACACAACACAAACCCTAATGTCAGGCCAAACTCTCCTAATCTTGTTACAATATAGGCCTCAATGTAGAAGCAGTATAGGCACAAGTATGTCTCTTACCTTCGTTCTTACGATGGGCGCCTCCAATGCTCCTTCCTCCGCTCACAGATCGTACGTAATACGCACGCGTGGATCGCTTTATATACACTGCACATGCGTGTAACTCCGCCGACCCCTGACGTTCTTTCTAGTCTATTCCCCGCCCCTTTTCGTTCTGCGCAGTGGGGGAAGAGCACATGGCGGATACACAGCAGGTGCGTGCTAATTACAGGAACGAGGAGGAGGAGGAGGAAAGCC
Source organism: Aquarana catesbeiana (assembly GCF_042186555.1). NCBI lineage: Eukaryota > Metazoa > Chordata > Amphibia > Anura > Ranidae > Aquarana > Aquarana catesbeiana. The sequence continues at coordinate 364,210,583 of NC_133329.1, forward strand.
CGGATCCGGACACGTCCCGATCCAGTAAGAGATTTAAGGCCTCAAATATGTCCTTTGGGGAGATGTTGGAGATGGTCAACATCCTGAAGAAGACCGACTATGATGGAAAGTATGGACCTTACCCCAACCCCAATGTCCGAAAGGCCGAGATCATGGCGAAAGTAGTCAAGAGTCTGCACCGGCATTTCGGGTACGACGATCGAAAGATCAGCTCAGGAAGCGGTGGTCGGACCTCAAATTACGAGAACATGAGCAGTACAGAAAGATCCGGAGAGTGCTGCAAAAAAGTAAGTTGTTGTGCTGTGTTCCTATTCTTTATGTTTATTATGTTCGTGCTGCTCCATGTGCTTTTCTTAAAAGTGTACATTTTAAAATGTCAACTTTCATGTTCATTGGCACATTATTCGTTCGTATCAAACATTTTTCTTTCGGACTATAAAACACCATTGTTTTGGCCATATGCATTTGGCCACATTTTTTACGCCCTACTTGTATGAAACTAATTTGGTGGTGTAGATGGCTTTGTTACTAGAATGAAATGCAAACTAGATTCTGTGTAAGGAGAGGACACTGAGCAGCTGTTTTCACATCTGGACACTGGAGCACTAGTGTGGGACACCAGAACACCATTTTTATTAGGGGGGCCACACAGGTGCTCCAGTGTATACTATAGGGGGGTCTCCATCTGTGAAGCTTGTACCAAACAGGTAAAGTATTGCAGCTTGACAAAGGACACTAAAAATGCTACATCTTGGAACTCTGCTAAAATTGACAATTGTGCCCCACTTCCAAGCAATGTTTCCTATTTATAGTTCTGCCATCAAATATCTGTGTGCTAAGTATAGCATTTTTGTTTTACATAGGGGAGAAAAGACTCGGAGGACACCCCTCATCCGAGGAGACCACAGACCCCCCACCTCTGGAAGAATGGGAAATACCCCCAACCCAAGAAGAGCAGGAGGAGGAAGACGTGGTTGAAATTGTCACCACAACAGGTGAGTGTCTGCGACCACAGGCTCAGGTAAGAGATGGATGCCGGCATATTTTTGATACCTGTTTTTGTTTTGCTCTCTTTTTAGGTGATCGTGATGTTGTGGATCCAGATCCTTTCACATCAGAAAGTGCCCAGATCCTGATCGGGGAGATCATGGGGTGTAATTTACAATTGGAAAACCTCAAGAAAAACATCAATGATGTTATCCAAAAAAATAAGAACATCACTGATGTTTTGGGGCGAGTTAAAAACCCCTCAAAATCACTTTCTTCTTTTGTGTTCTACAAATTTTAAAATGTTTTAGCGATTTTTCTAAAAGCTAAATTTGGAGGATGCACACAGTGTGCCAACATGTGCTATCTGCCATCACGGGAGATCAATGGACACGTTTTGGGGGTGCAACACCTTCCTCAATAATAAAGTAGCTGCGAGGAAGGGGTTTCTCCCCCAAAACACGTCCCTTGATCCCCCGTGATGCAGCTAGCACATGTTGACATTCGTAAATTGGTGTGCATCTTCCAAATTTGGCTTTTCCTGGGGTGACTTCACCCCATCTGAACGCAATATCAAACACAGTTCCTAAATACTCATGTCTGATATTGCCTTCAAGTTCTACCAAATGTGAACTTTGTAAGTTCCAAGATTTGTGTCTTTCTTGTTGGTTTTACACATGCCTGTTTTATCTTAAATGGACATTTCGATTTGTGATAATGTAACCCCAAAAATTGTTATACAACAAACATGTTGGTTTGTTTTAAAAACCTTTTCTAAATGCACATGTGATTGTGCAGGTATTAAAGTGATTGTTAATGAAGAATGTGTGGATTATTGTGTCAACGCTAAAACACTTTGGTGGTGATGTAATTGGTGTTTTCTGTGAAAATGGGGGTTATTTCCTAAGGGCAAATCCTCTTTGCACTACAAGTGCAGTTTCAGTGCAGTTGCAAGTGCACTTGTAGCGCAAAGTGTCTTTGCCTTTAGTAAATAACACCCAACAGTGCTTTGTATAAGGTTACACAATCACGCCATTTTCAGGACTCCCCACATTTCTGACAGGGTCAGGTAAAACAAACACAAGCAGGAAATGTCACCAAAGATTTGGTTATTTTTTTTTTATTTGATAAAGGCTTCACAAATTGTCTGGCATATTGATGGCCCCCCTACCCGCAAAGAACTCAAGGTATCTTAACCGGACATCACGGCACTCAGGGAGGGCAAGCCAGGACGGCCACTTTCAAGCGCCGTCATTGTTGGTTCATTGATCATTCTGGCCTCAGGCCCAACCGAGCCAGCATAGTTGGCAGAATGTTTGCGTAAAAAGTTATGTAGAACACAGCACGCCAGGATTAGATGATTAAGTTTATACTCCGCCATATGGATGGGTGTCAGAAATAGGCGGAACCGGCTGGCCATGATTCCAAATGTGTTCTCCACCACTCTTCTGGCTCTGGCCAGCCGGTAATTAAAAACCCTCTGTGGGTGAGGGTCCTCATCGGGAATAGACGCATAAGATGGTCCCCCGGCGCAAAGGCTTCATCCGCAACAAAGATGAATGGGAGTCCTTCCACATTGTCTTCTGGAGGTGGCAAGTCCAAGCTGCCACTCTGGAGACGCCTGTAAAACTCCGTCTGGGCAATGACTCCACCATCAGACATCCGGCCATTCTTCCCCACGTCCACATACAGGAACTCATAAGTAGCCGACACCACCGCCAACATCACAATACTATTGAACCCCTTGTAGTTGTAATAGTACGACCCCGAGTTGGGTGGTGGGACGATGTGGACGTGTTTCCCATTAATTGCCCCTCCGCAGTTAGGAAAGTCCCACCGCTGGGCAAAGTGGGAGGCCACAGTCTGCCATTCCTGTGGCGTGGAAGGAAACTGTTGAGGAAAAAAAAAAACATTATTATTATTGCACATAACCATGGAAAGCAGATTATAGACACAAAACATTCTTGGCCAACATCCAGATCACATTTATTAAGGGGAATTTTACAACACCAAAGTATAAGGTACACCTGTCATATTCACCCTCCCACCCCCTCTCATGGGCCATTTCTAACATTATAGGGGGGGGTGATCTTGGACAGGTAACCCTCTTCACTTCATTGAGAGATGAATGCTTAAATACAGGGTATTACTTGGAACAGCCCCTCCTAAGTTACACTATTGGCAGCCCACTAGACAGGTAAGAAGTGTCATAATACAAAGATATAAATACACATTGTACACATTAGAGCACATTTTGACATTCTGCTATTACCTATCAAGATAATAATAGGATACAAAAACTTGAAACAGTACCATTTGAAAGTATACAGGCAGGCCCTTGCACTACATGCTTTGGGGAATTCATCCATACATCTGACCACAAAAGATATGGGTATAGTGTGTATGGGCTTGGCAAAGTTAGCAGATAGATGATTGAGGATAGATAGAGAATTGGTATCAGCTGACTTAGCAGTTGGGGGGAGGGAGGGTTAATAAAAATTATTTGGGGACACTACAAAAAAAAGCCTCTGGCACTCTGAATTTAAAGCACAAATCACATTTATAAACATTTTAGGGGGTGTTTGGGGTAAAGCACTACTATGGAACTGATAAAATACATTGTTAAGTGACTACATGAGGTGAATATAGGGCCAGAAGAACATGCTGGGAAGGTTAGTGAAGGCAAATAGGTATGAAGGACGAAAAAAGAGATGACATAAAAATCCAGCATGCATGAGAACAAAGGGGACATTCACAGCATATTACAATTATGGTAATTAGGGAATGAGGAAAGAAATACAATATATTAGCAAACATTCAATAAAATGTGATATTAAAGGATAAAAATCTTACCTTCATATACTCCTTCTGCAGGACCTGAATGATGGCAGAACAGGTCTCCGGGATAATGATCCCCAGAGCCTGGGGGGAGATGCCTGTCGAGAACTTCAAGTCCTGCAGGCTTCTCCCTGTCGCCAAGTACCGCAGGGTAGCGACGAGCCTCTGCTCCGGAGTGATGGCTTGCCTCATGCAGGTATCCTGCCTGCTGATATAGAGGGTCAGCGAAGCCAACAAACGGTGAAATACGGGGTCCGTCATCCAGAGAAAGTTCCTGAAATCATCAGGATTATTCTCACGGATCTCACGGAGCAAAGGCATATGAGAGAACTGGTCACGCTGAAGCAACCAATTCTTGGTCCATGAACTCCTCCCCACCCTGTTCATGGACTGGACTTGTGTCAAGGTCAGGACCCCAACACCAAGCCCCCATACAGCACGAACTCTACGAGGAGTACGTATACGCAACATGGCTAGAAAACGGTCGGCTGCTCAGAACGAAGTAACAGAACGCACTGAAGAACAGCAAGGCCTGTGAAGAGCGACCTGAAAAACAGCAACGAGCGGGCAAGATCGCACAGAAAACTCCAATACGAACTTACTGCACGCACTGAAGAGCAGATACAAACCCACAAGCACAAACTGAACCGCAGAAAACGATCTGAAAGCCACGAGTCTGAAAAAGCGCGAATTGTCTCTCACCAAACTTTTACTAACACGAGATTAGCAAAAGGAGCCCAAAGGGTGCGCGCTTGGTTCTGAACTGGCCTTTTCTAGTCTCGTCGTACGTGGTGTACATGACCGCGTGGTTGGCGATCGGAAATTCTGACAACTTTGTGCGACCGTGTGTAAAACAAGTTTGAGCCAACATCCGTCGGAAAAAATCCTAGGATTTTGTTGTCGGAATGTCCGATCAATGTCCGACCGTGTGTACGGGGCATTAGAGGCTTCAGACACTTTTTTCTGCTAACAACTTTATTGCATATATTACATAATGTCTATTGGCTACTATCTATGAAAAACCAGGTGCTACTACAACATCCCTTCAGCATTTGTACTGTTTTGAATTCATTTTTAAAAATAAATTAAAAGAAAGTTAAAAAATGTAGGACAGTTGGTAAGGTTTAGAACTAAAGACAATGTTTTAACGTCCATGCCTTTCTGTCCCACCTGACAACTGCATTTTTTAGTGTCACGTCCAGAAAAAATGAACCGGAAATACATTTTAACTTTACCCTACTTTATCCAAAGTAAAATTAAAAATGTAAAACAAGGGTAAGCTTCTTAAGGTGGTAAAGGGGTGAGGATGATCTTTATTTTTAGTATAAATTGGAAGTCCAAGCTTTTCCTAACTATACTTAAATTTATATTAAAGGCAAGTTTTGTTGTTGTTTTTTTTCTTAAAACATACATGTCATACTTACTTGCCCTGTGTGAAGGTTTTGCACAGAGCAGTCCCGATCCTTCTCTTCTTGGGTCCTCCACAGGCACTCCTGGCCCCTTCCTCCTGCCAAGTTAAGCATAGTTAGAAAAAGCTTCAAGAACCCTTTACCCTTTAGGTTGGGTTTACAATTTACCTTGCATCATTTTCATGTGTTTTAACACAAGTTTCACACAATTGTGCCTTTTCATGTGCTGCCATGAATGGACCCTATAACCCTTTTCGATGCAACAAGAAATGGACAACACACATTAACGCATTTCAACTATCTGACCTATCACCATTTATAAAAATTGCTAATCTGTGTACATACATTGTTATGCATTAAATTGCAGAGGTGAGAATTGGCCTTTAATGCCAATCTGATTTCCTGGACTTCTGATAATGCATGTGTATAATTACAGTATTGCTGTTTTCTTGTTAGTTCTATTTCACCATAATGGACCAGTGCTTAGAGAACCACTCACTAAACCTTAGAAAAAAAATTAGCATTGCATTAAATGAACAATTAGGAGGAAGCAAAACAAATAAAAAGCATGCTGATTACATCAATATGTAAGATGCAACAAATTAATCAATTAAAACACTTTGCAGCAATTAAATATGTTTGCAAAATGAAAGCTGCTCCCTTGGGTACTTAATTTGCTGTTTTCTTGGATTGGAAGTGTTTCCGGGGCCTCCTATTCAATATGAGGAGAAAATCAGATTCGGCTCTTTTCTCTAATTAATTCCTGATAACTAACTGTACAGAGATTTAAGACAGCTCTATAGCGTCTGTATAAAATAGCATGTAACCAGATTGGAAAATACCACAAACAAAATGTTTGACATATTGACTTCAGAGGGTCTAAGTGGAACTGCAGCCAAAACTATTTTTCTTTTTTCTATTTGGACAGCATTGGGAGAGTTGGATCATCGGTCATGTCTTTTAATTGGCTGCCAAACCAGCTACTGGTAAGACCTGTTACATAGTTACATAGTCAGGTTGAAAAAAGTCCATCTAGTTCAACCATTAAAAAATAAATAAATAAAATAAAGAATATCATACAATTTCATAAACCCAATCCTATACCCACAGTTGATCCAGAGGAAGGCCTTTGCCTGTTATCAAAATACTATTTACATTTCAGTCTATATACATTGTTAGCGTGAATACTCCTGCGCTACCAGCTCTATATTTGGAGTGTAAGGGATGTACCTTTTGTTTGATATCTTGCTGCCAGCACTAATATGTGTTCCCACACTTTCAAAATGACTACTTGTTAAGAAAATGTTGTGCTACTTTTAATTAAGTCAAATTGCAATGTTCTCATTGCTCATTTAAATCTAAAACATAAATAATATAACCAATTTGACCCAATACATATTAATAATAGTGACTCATGATCTTAATAATGGTAATAATAGTACCATCAATGTGATTCATTAAATTAATGAGTCATGGATATCATCAATGTGATCCGATGAAATAGTGACTCATGAAATGATACTCGATTATTATAACAAATGAAAAATACATCAAAATCTAGTGATAGAAGTGCTCAAAAGTCCGTATTCACTACCTACGTGCATCCATGACTTAATCCAAGATTTTTTGCTGTTGTTGGAAATGTCCGTGCTGCGCCCTTCACCTTACACTATCAAGTAGAACCAAACCGTGCTATACACCACGTGTTGGTGATAGGTTCCCAGAACTCTCTACTCAGATCAATATTGTTAGCACATGTATTGCCCAGTACACCTTAGGTTACTCCTTCTTTTGGATGGGTGCCACTCAGCCCCAGGGGTCCCTCTCCAGGTGTCTCCTCTCTGTTATGCAGGCTGTATATATGCATAGAGCTCTAGAATTCCTGCGGCCAATCTACATAGCACTTTTTCTGTTATGAAGAAAATTCCATATGCATTGTTTTCCATTCAAGTCCTGGTGAAGGGGGTGTCTTTGGAACCTATAAATGCGTTGGGTTCCTCTTTTTGATTTTGTCGCTAACCTTATACTAGAATAAAGTTGTATCTAGGCTATTGATCAGTGGTGTGGGGCTTCAATCTTATACCTGCTGTTTTGCACTACAAACCAAGGAATCTGTAAGAATCCTCTGGGGTGTAAAAGTTGCCAACCCAGTGACCAGGTAACAATACCAACCCCATTATAATACTATTGGATAGCAGCACCAATAGGCAGAGGTGGCTGGTGGTAATTTTTTTTGGGTGGGGCGGAAATCAGTGCACCCACCAAGGGTCGGGTTGAGCTGGTCAGTTGGCCGGTCAGTCGGTGCACTTACCCCATCCATGGTGGACAATTACTGGTGGCTTCCCCGGCTCTCCTCCGCGGTCATCACGAGCAGCTTCTCCTTTCCCTGCTCGGCGGCTTCCGTCTCCTCCCTCCTCCTTGGCGGCAAATCAGAACGCTTCTCCTTTCGGCCAATCGAGAAACGGGTCTCAGACCCACGCTTCCTGATTGGCGGAGAGGCGATTCAGTGTAAGAATAGGGAATAATCATTCACTATTCTCACACACTTGGGTGGGCTCCGAGTGCATTCTCAGTGCCCTGAGCCCACCTTATTTTGAAGCCTATCAGAGCCTCTGGCTCTAATCGATGCTTCAAAAAACCACCCACCCCACATTGGAATCCATGCGCTCAGCAGCCTGAAAGGGGCCAGACTCATGGATAGAGGGGTGGTGGCGATGGATAGGGGAGACGGCACCCGTGCGCCCTTAATGGATGGGCCACCCTTGCCAATAGGACAACCTAAGTGGCAAATGCTACCTATCTATAAAGCATGGCTTTATATCTGTTCTCTTTTTATTTTCTGTTCCAGTGACAATGATCAGGAAAGAAACATATTACTGTCCCTGTTGGAGAGATTTCCTCTCATCTGCCATTTTGTCCAATGAAAGAAGTCATGGGGGCAGGAAGAAAGGGAAATCTCTTCAACATCAGACAGCCACAGAAATTGGAAAATATATTTAAAGTGGTTGTACAGCTCTAATGTGAAAAATGAACAAAGCACATCTATAGTGTATTTCTCTTCTTGTTCTTCTGGTATGTGCATGAGTAATTTCTGACAGGTTGTGCCAACTCCAAGGGATCAATGGGGATGAGGAGACACAGCCTGTGACTGAAAGTCTCAGCTGTGCATGTTCCCCTATGAGACTGTGTAGAGGGGGGAGTGTCCCTTCTCTATACTAAGATTGCTTGACATCATATCCCTGTCCTCTGCCTTTGGAAGCTTAGAAATGCAGTGTAAATTCTGACCTTTAAATGGGTGTAGAGAAAAGTGGGTGGCAGATAAACAAGTACAACGTATGTAGGAGGATTTGTTTAATCTATGTGTATTACCTAAGGTATATATAAGGGTTTACAACCACTTGAATTCAAATTACATAAGCTTTAGCATATTAATATAACTTCAAAAGCCCTTTTCAACATATTAAAATCTGTAGTTTTTTATTATATTAAAACCTGGTGATCATGCCATAAAGGTTCTGGTTCGGGCACTTCCTGTTATAAGGTGACAACACACTGTCCCTGTCTCCCAGTTTTGCTCCTGTGTTGTCACCTTGTTGGGCAAAGTGCAGGTTTACTTTAACACAGTGGTAACAATTTCTTCCTACAATTACCTGTTCCTCAAAGCAGAACTAAACCCTCCTATCCTTTTCAGCAAAGGAAGTTGCCATCTTGGCTTCTGATTGATCTTCAACTGTTATGAAGCCACACATATGATAACTTATGTCACCAGCCTTTTGATGGTTTGACAGTTTGGTTGAGAGCACAAGCAATGTAACAGTTATATTACCTGAACTGTTTTTTGAATCTGTCAAATCAATGGGTTTAGCTCTGCTTTAACTGAAACAGAGGAAGTAGTAGACAAAATATTTTTGTAAAATTGCTAAAAAGAGAACTGATTTTTCTATACTCTTGTTAGATGATCTACACTGCTCAAAAAATACTTTTTAATCAGAGTATAGCATCAAGTCAATTAAACTCTTGGGATATTGATCTGGTCAGTTAAGTAGCCAAGGAAGTTGTTAATTAGTTTCAGCTGCTTTGGTGTTAATGAAATTAACAACAGGTGCACTCGATGGGCAACAATGCGACGACCTCCAAAACAGGAATGGTTTTACAGGTGGAGGCCACTGAAATTTTTTTTCCACCTCATCTTTTCGTCTTTTTTTTTTTACTAGTTTTGCATTTGGCTAGCGTCAGTGTCACTACTGATAGCATGAGGTGATACCCGGACCCTATAGAGGTTGCACAGGCAGTCCAACTCCTCCAGGATGGCACATTAATACGTGCCATTACCAGAAGGTTTGCTGTGTCTCCCAGCACAGTCTCAAGAGCATGGAGGAGATTCCAAGAGACTGGAAGTTACTCTAGGAGAGCTGGCCAGGGCCGTAGAAGGTCCTTAACCCATCAGCAGGACCGGTATCTGCTCCTTTATGACTTTATTAAAGTACTAATGGGATAGAACAGGCCCGGAGCAAAGGGAACCTAGGTGCTGGGCCCACATGACTGGGGTTTGAGCGACCAGATCTTTCAGCGTATTGGTCGTTGGGAATCTCACTGCTTTCGGTTGTACGTACGCCCTCATCTTCTTTAAGGTTGGGGGGTGGAGATCTTTCGTCGGTTGGGTCCAGTGGCAGATAGGGTGGTATCTTTTGTCTGGTGTTGTCTGTTTGGAGGTTTCTGTGGGTGGCCTTATCGGGCTGGTGGGTTTACTGTGGGGGTCTGTGTGTGTGGAGGGTGTGTAAAAGGTTCTGTTTTTTTCTATGTTTCTTGTGTTTATGTTTTTCAGGCCTGGTGTGCTTGATGTGGATCCTGGGGCACTCGTATGTTCACTGGGGGGCTAGGAGGGCACTGGTTAGGCTGGAAGGCAGGCAGCTGGGTTTCCCCCAGGAGGAAGCAACAGTCCGGTGGATTGGGATACCAGGGATGCTGTGGTCTTGAGTACTACTGGAAATTCAACGGTACACTAGGATGGACAGGCCTCCTAATATGCTGCTACTGCATGTTGGTGGCAATGACCTCAGTATCAGGGCATCCAGGGAACTCATTCGAGACATTAAGTGAGATTTCCTCCGCTTGAGGTCAGCCTTTCCGGATATTGTCCCAGTCTGGGATATCATTGGCAGGGCTGCATGGAGGGGGGCACGGTCGGTGGATAGGATCAACAAGGCCAGGATTAAGGTCAGTAAGGCAAAATTTGTTGTCCGTAATGGGGGGCTGGTTGTTCGCCATGGCGAGTTGGAGGAAGAAAATGGCCTGTATTTGAGGGGAGACAAAGTATACTTATCAGCGGTAGGCATAGACATGTGGTTTCTGGGTCTCCAGGAGGGGCTTCAGCGGGCCTTGAGGCTGTGGCGGGCCGCCCACGCGTGAGGTTTCACTGGTGGGCATTTGTGGCAGGGATCTCGAGTTCTTGAAGGTCGGAATGGTGGAAGGAATACAGTATATGGTGTGGAACGGGTTGGGCCTATTTTGATATGGGTACCTTCCCTATCATGAAAATAATGGGCTATCGGTCATCGGCTGCATCGGGCAAGAAGTTGGTAATAGTTTGTCCCTGAGCTGGTGGGATCGCGGCTAGGGGCCAGGATGCCTAGGTGGTGGTGGTACAGCCGATGCGATAGTAAACCTTCCTTCATGAACCTTAGACATAGCATTCAGTTTAAGGCAGGTACAAAAAGTTGGGTTATATATATAAAATGGAATTTATTTTATAGAAATTTTTGTTATGGTTCTCATTAAAGGGGCCATACGGCCATTTAATCCAGAAGGTGTTGCGTATTTCTTTCCTTAGGTATTTATGGGTTAAAATAGAGGGGTGGGGCTAGTGGGTGGTGGCAGACGACACATCAGCCATACACTAGTCAAGAACAGGCCTGGAGCAAAGTGAACCTAGGTGCAGGGCCCACATGACTGAGGGGTCGCTGGGCATGTTGCACCGGTCAGTTCCTGCTAATGTGCAGGTTAGGGGTGGGGTGGCTTTCATTGGGCAATGGAAGGGTAGGGGGGTGCGGGCTGGGTACTGGGTTAACCCCGGGGGGGGCAGGGGGTAGTTTCATTAGTGGGGTTGGCAGGCGAAGAGATAACGGCACAGAAAGTTTTTTTCCTTTTCCTCCCTCCCTTCCTCCCTATTTTTTAAGCTGTGTGGTTGGTTTAATGTTATGTTTTATCGTCTAGGTTGCTGGTTGCAGGGGTCTCGGGTTCTTGAAGTTCGGAATGGTGGAAGGAATACAGTATATGGTGTGGAAGGGGTTGGGCCTATCTCGGTATGGGTACCTTCCCTAACATGGAAATAATGGACTATTGGTCATCGGGCAAGAAGTTGGAAATAGTTTGTCCCTGAGCTGGTGGGATCGCACCTAGGGGCCAGGATGTCTAGGTGGTGGTAGTACAGCCGATGCGATAGTAAACCTTCCTTCATGAACCTTAGACATAGCATTCCGTTTAAGGCGGGTACAAAAAGTTGGGTTATATATACAGTATATCACAAAAGTGAGCACACCCCTCACATTTTTGTAAATATTTTATTATATCTTTTCATGTGACAACACTGAAGAAATGACACTTTGCTACAATGTAAAGTAGTGAGTGTACAGCTTGTTTAACCCTTTCATGACTAAGCCTATTTTTGAAATTTGGTGTTTACAAGTTAAAATCCGTATTTTTTGCTAGAAAATTACTTAGAACCCCCAAACATTATATATATATTTTTTAGAAGAGAATCTAGAGAATAAAATGGCGATTGTTGCAATATTTTTTATCACACGGTATTTGTGCAGCAGTGTTTTAAACGCAAATTTTTGGAAAAGTGACACTTTCATGAATTTTAAAAAATCCAAACAGTAAAGTTACCCCAATTTTTTTGTATAATGTGAAAGATGATGTTACGCCGAGTAAATAGATACCAAACATGTCACCCTTTATAATTGCACGCACTCGTGGAATGGCGACGAACTACGGTACCTATGAATTTCCATAGGCAACGCTTTAAAAATTTTTTACGGTTACCAGGTTTGAGCTACAGAGGAGGTCTAGGACTAGAATTATTGCTCTCGCTCTGACGATCGCGGCGATACCTCACATGTGTGGTTTGAACACCGTTTACATATGCGGGCGCGACTTCCGTATGAGTTTTCTTCGCTGCGCGAGCTCGCGGGGACAGGGGCACTTTAAACATTTTTTTTTTTTCTTTTTTTTTTTTTGTACTTTTATAAATTGTGTTTAAAAATTTTTTATTTTTTTTTACTTTTATTGCTGTCACAAGCAATGTAAACATCCCTTGTGACAGTAATAGGTGGTGACAGGTACTCTTTATGGAGGTATGGGGGGTCTAAAAGACCCCCCATCCCTCCTTTACACTTCAAAGTATTCAGATCGCCGAAAACGGCGATTCTGAATACTGTGTACTTTTTTTAATTCGGCGCCATTGGCAGCCGAGTAAACGGGAAGTGACGTCATGACGTCGCTTCCGCGTTTACAACAAGAAGGCTGGAACGAAGCCGCTCACAGCTTCGTTCCAGCCCGCCCCCAGCCGCCGAAGATTCCCGATTGGACACCGGGCCTCCCGGTTGCACGGGAGGCTCGGTAACAGCGGCGGGAGGCGGCGGGAGGGGGGGGATGTCCCCTCCCGCTCCTCCGGTATAACAACCGAGCGGCTTTTAGCCGCATCGGTTGTTATACTCGGGTAGCCGATCACCCGCTGAAAACAACGGTACCGGGATGATGCCTGCAGCTGCGGGCATCATCCCGGTATAACCCCGGAAAGCCGAGTACGCATATGTGCGTACGGTCGGCGGGAAGGGGATAACAGTGTCAATTTGCTATCCCTTCAAAATAACTCAACACACAGCCATTAATGTCTAAACGGCTGGCAACAAAAGTGAGTACACCCCTAAGTGAAAATGTCCAAATTGGGCCCAAAGTGTCAATATTTTGTGTGGCCACCATTATTTTCCAGTACTGCCTTAACCCTCTTGGGCATGGAGTTCACCAGAGCTTCATAGGTTGCTACTGGTGTCCTCTTCCACTCCTCCACATGACGACATCACGGAGCCGGTGGATGTTAGAGACCTTGCGCTCCTCCACCTTTTATTTGAGGATGCTCCACAAATGTTTAATAGGGTTTAGGTCTGGGGACATGCTTGGCCAGTCCATCATCTTTACCCTCAGCTTTTTTACCAAGGCAGTGGTTGTCTTGGTAGGTGTATTTGGGATCGTTATTATGTTGGAATACTGCCCTGCAGCCCAATCTCCTAAGGGAGGGCAACATTCTCTGCTTCAGTATGTCACAGTACATGTTGACATTCATGGTTCCCTCAGTGAACTGTAACTCCCCAGTGCCGGCAGCACTCATGCAGCCCTGGACCATGACACTCCCACCACCATGCTTCACTGTACGCAAGACACACTTGTCTTTGTTCCCCCCTTACCTGATTGTCGCCACACACGCTTGACATCATCTGAACCAAATAAGTTTATCTTGGTATCATCAGACCAGAGGACATGGTTCCAGTAATCCATGACCTTAATCTGCTTGTCTACAGCAAACTGTTTGCGGACTTTCTTGTGCATCATCTTTAGAAGAGGCTTCCTTCTGGGATGACAGCCATGCAGACCAATTTGATGCAGTGTGCAGCATATGGTCTGAGCACTGACAGGCTGACCCCCCTTCAACCTCTGCAGCAATGCTGGCAGCACTCATACATCTATTTCCCAAAGACAACATCTGGATATGACGCTGAACACGTGAACTCAACTTCTTCTTATAGCCTAGGCCATCTTTATGTAGAGCAACAATTCTTTTTTTCAGATCCTCAGGGAGTTCTTTGCAATGAGGTGCCATGTTAAACTTCCAGTGACCAGTATCATAGAGTGAGAGCGATAACACCAAATTTAACACACTTGTTCCCCATTCACACCTGAGCCATTGTAACACTAACGAGTCACATGACATCGGGGAGGGAAAATGGCTAATTGGGCCCAATTTGGACATTTTCACTTAGGGGTGTACTCACTTTTGTTGCCAGCGGTTTAGACATTAAGGGCTGTGTGTTGAGTTATTTTGAGGGGACAGCAAATTTACACTGTTATACAAGCTGTACACTCACTACTTTACATTGTAGCAAAGTGTCATTTCTTCAGTGTTGTCACATGTAAATATATAATAAAAATATTTACAGAAATGTGAGGGGTGTACTCACTTTTGTGAGATACTGTATAAAATGGAATTTATTTTATAGAACTTTTTGTTATGGTTGTTAATAAAGGAGCCATACTGCCATATAATCCAGAAGGTGTTGCGTATTTCTTTCCTAAGGTATTTATGGGTTAAAATAGAGGGGTGAGGTTAGTAGATAGTGGCAGGCGACACATCAGCCATACACCAGTCAAGTTTTTTTTTTGCTCCTGGTGCCTGTTATGCCGTGTACACACGAGCGGACTTTCCAGTAGACTTGGTCCGGGGGACCAGACTCTATCAGACAATTCGATCGTGTGTGGGCTCCAGCTGACTTTTTTTCCCCAAAAGTCCGACGGACCTAGAAATAAAACATGTTTCAAATCTTTCTGATGGACTCAAGTCGAAAAATCCGCTCGTCTGTATACTAGTCCAATGGACAAAAACCGACGCTAGGGCAGCTATTGGCTACTGGCTATCAACTTCCTTATTTTAGTCCGGTCGTATGTCATCACGTACAAATCCGTCAAACTTTGGTTGGCATAACTCTCTGGATTATAATAGAAAGATGATGGATGGTCTTCATCCGTATGGTTTACCATTGTCTTTAGCAGTGAATGTTAGCAGTCCAGGCTTGATTAATCATCCCCCTGCATCACTTACCACTGAACATCCACGCATTATTCTGTGCTGTGCCCGGCGGTTTCATCTCAGATTTCCATGCTCTGTAGCAAGAGTTAATTGGTCTCTGGTTATTGCTACTGTGTGTTGTAAATCAGTGAATTAAAGAATTATTGTGGTAATTCTAGGAACATTTGTCTGCTTTCATTACATTTAAATAACTATTAATCTTGTGCTCTTTCTTTCCTGACCTAATATTATTCCACTTGACCTGCTCATGCAAGTTATTTCCAAAGCCGACTTCTGAGAAAAGATGAGCACTTTACACTGTGAAAGGACAGGCTGTTCTCAGAGACCGTCACACTTGCTGGAATACTGCCCCATGTCAGATGGATAGAGGATGAGGATCATTTTATGTTCAGTGTGCCCTATGCATAAAGAAAACTGTTCATTTTATTGGGCACTTAGTTAATGTCTCCAGATTCTTAAAGTTGAACTCCATGCAGAGATTAAAAAAAAAAAAAAAAAATGGAATGTATTTTTGTATTCATTAATGCATCATTGAATTTAGATTTATAAATGCAAGCAGTCTAGGTATCTAGTTTAACTTGGTATCAGCCTCTTGCTATTCCCTATAAAGCAGAACAAAAGGCAGGGAAAAGGATAAACAACACAAAGAGCCAATCAGTTGTGCTCATGTACTAACAAGATGCATGCTGATTTAAGGAAAGAGCAGAGTGAGCGAGATATAAGTTCATCAGTTTGTTGTTTCTCCTTTCACTGTCGAGTCATAGGTTAGGGGCGAAGCGAGTCCTGCACATATTGCTTAATTGTAGCAGAGAAAGATCAGGTCTCTTGTCCTACCAGCTAGGGCTACACTGTACACTGTTGGGCAAAACTGTGTAAATGTCAGGACTGGCTGGACATTAATACAAGTCCCTTGGCAGGTAAGACACATTTTATTTGAGTTTTATCTATGTAGCAGTTTTAAAACTGTATTTTGAATATCGAGCAAACCCTGGGTTAACTAGCCAATTGGATGCCTTAGGAGAAGTATTTGGAAGGAGAGTATATACATGCACTCACTGGGCACTTTATTAGGTACACCTTTGTAGTACCTGGTTGGACCCCCTTTTGCTTTCAGAACTGCCTTATATCTTTGTGGCATAGATTCAACAAGGTGTTGGAAACATTCCTCAGAGATTTTGGTCCATAGTGACATGATAGCATCACGCAGTTGCTGCAGATTTGTCGGCTACACATCCATTATGAGGATCTCCGGTTCCACTTGTGGTCCACATGGTGCAGAAGGAGGCAAATGTGAAGAGAATACTGGATAAAGTAAGATCAATAGTGAATCTCTTCCGCAAGTCTTCAATTGCAACACAGAAGCTATTGGAGCATTGTGGCCTTATTCTTTTAAATGACTGCCTCACACGCTGGTCAAGTACATTCAACATGATTGCAAGACTCCTCAAACTGAAAGAGTGAGTCTGCCAAATCGCAAACAACATGGGATGAGACAACTTGCTCCCTAGTGAATGGCAAAAGCTCACATCATTGCATAACCTACTGCTTCCTTTTGCAGAACACACAAAAACCCTTCAGAGTGACACCATGTCCATGTCCCTGGTTGTCCCTGCCCTCTTTGATCTGCTCAGCCATCTTGAGGACTTAAAATAGAACAATAGCTACCAAGACCTTGCCACAATTGCACAGAAAATGAAAGAGAGCGTGAACCAGCGTTTTTCTTCATTCTTACATCCAACTGACGAAATGTTCTCTCCACTTGCAGCAACTGCTTGTTTTGTCAATCCTATCGTCTGTGAAACCCTTGTTGATGTGGCCGATGAGAATATTCAAGGACTGCTTAACCACTTCAGCCCCGGAAGATTTAGCTGCTCAATGACCAGGCCATTTTTTGTGATACGGCACTACATCGCTTTAACTGACAATTGCACAGTCGTGCGACACTGTAACCAATCAAAATTTATGTCCTTTTTTCCCACAAATAGAGCTTTCTTTTGGTGGTATTTGATCACTTCTGCGGTTTTTATTTTTTTGCGCTATAAACAAAAGAAGAGCGAAAATTTTGAAAAAAGCAAAATATCTTTTACTTTTTGCTATAATAATTATCCCACATTTTTTTGAAAAAAGACACATTTTTTCCTCAGTTTAGGCCGATATGTATTCTTCTACATATTTTTGGTAAAAAAAATTGCAATAAGCGTATATGGATTGGTTTGCGCAAAAGTTATAGCTTCTATAAAATAGGGGATTGATTTATGGCATTTTAATTTTTTTTTTTTTTGTTACTGGTAGTGGCGGCGATCTGCGATTATTATCAGGACTGCGATATTGCGGTGGACAAATCAGACACTTTTAACACATTTTTGGGATCATTGAGAATTATACAGCGATCCGTGCTATAAAAATGCACTGATTACTGTATAAATGTCACTTCCAGGGAAGGGGTTAACACTAGGGGGTGATCAAGGGGTTAACTGTGTTCCCTCACTGTGTTCTAACAGTAGGGGGGGTGAGACTGTCTCAGAGGAGAGACAGATCGGTGCTCATACTTAGTATGAACACACAATCTGTTGCTACTCCCCTGAAAGAACTGGAATTTGTGTGTTTACACACACAGATCCCGGTTCTCACTCTTTCACAAATGATCGCGAGTGCCTGCGGTCATCGCGCCCCTGCTGGGCACTCGCATTGGCTCCGGTCACACACTGCAGGCGCGCGCCCCTAGTGACCAAAAGGAAAAGCAACGTAGTGTAATGTCGATTTGCCCAGCCGAGCCAACCTGCCACAGTAAAACTGTGGCGGCTGGTCCGGAAGTGGTTAGAAAGGCAGAGGAGTATGCTGCAAGAAAAGCCACATTGCCACACACAAAACATGAGGAATTGTCTGAAGAAGATGATGTGGTGGAAGAACTATCTCAGGAAGTGGAAGGAACACCGCCACCGGCATCCGCATCTAAGCAGCCAGTCTTTTGGGTTCTTTCTAAATGCCACCGAAGACCCAAGCAGAGGATCTCCCCAAACAGCATAGAGCAGCAGATCAGAAAATATAAGGAAGAACTTTTGCACCAGCCTCTCATTTCTTGACACCAATGTGTGTAAAATAACTCTAAGTACCTAACCACCTTTGGTGATAAGGGGCCCGATCTTGAGCTATGTTAAAGGCGCTACAACTTGATCTAACTCAGGCCCAAACGGGCAGTAGCCTAACCCAACTGTAAATACTGTTATAATTGTTTTTACATTACAGCCATATGGATGATCAGACACTTGGTCACCTTTTGAGAGTGCATGGATTTTTCTGTACTGATATGCTGTTTGCAGCCTAAGAAATTTGTTAAACTTTTGAATAAAAACCTATTGCAAACAAAATTAATCGAAACAAAAAGAAGTGTTTTATTCTTCAGGTATGTTGATTTCTAACATAAGAAGCATACTTAATATTTGTGGGTTTTGCTTATTGTGATAGGAAGAATCAGTAGTTCAACAGTTTTAATTGTGAATTAAATTCAAAGGGAAAAATGATAGGAAAAAGGGGTAAACGGTTTCAATAACCCCCTTTTCCTCATGGGAGAGCGGCAGGATGAGCAGTTTCAAGTCTCCCCCTTGGGGAGCCAGATAAAGGCTCTCAGGTGGACACCTGGTGCTCACATGGCCTGGGAGAGCAGTACATGTGACTTTCCCGGGCTTTCCCGGGCTTTTTGGGGTACTAGGTTTGAAAACTAGATCTGGTCGGATCTAGTGGGTTATAGGGCTATATAAATGGGGTTCCGTCTGGTCAGCTTCAGCCGCCTCAGAAGACAGGAACTGTGGTGTTCTTGGAGTTATCTCCATTGAGCAGAGTCTTCTGGGGCCAGAAGATGAGCCTGATGCGGTGGCTGATCGAACGGGCAGGCGAGGAGGGAGGTGAAGATTGGATCCGGCGATGCTTAGACCTACCTCGGGCTCCGTGTCAAGAGGCTGCGGTGGGAGCCACACCAGCCGCAAGAGTCCAGGGAGCTCGGCGGCCGAAGTCGGGATGCCAGCGGTGGAATCCATCATCAGTGAGCCAGCGTCGCGTCCGGAAGAGGAAGACGCCGAACAGAGAGAGGAAGTTCCGAGTCACAGGGTTCGTGACCCCTCGGCAACAAGGAGTGGATCGGGGAAGAGAAGGCGCATCCCTCGCCGAAGACACTCCCCTTCACCACCAGCAGCCAGACGAGCGGAGAGGTCGGCTTTGGGAGGAGGCAGCGCATCGGGAGGCGTGGCTAGGGGCGCGGCTAGAGCGTCGAATAACCACAGAGTAAGTAGAATCTCGGCTGAAGGTTCGGCCGGAGGTGTGTCAAGCGGTGTGTCAAGAGGCGGAGCTAGAGGCGGGGCTTCAGCACGGCACTCATTCATTCCTCAGCCAGAAGAATCATCGTCATGGCAACAATTAGCACAGCCTGAGGTCAGTAATAGAGCTGCATTTGAATTGAATGACAATCCACAACAACACTACTACAATTAGTCAAGCACACAGAGAATTTGAGGAAGCGGGCTTAATGATATCACAGGATGGCCAGCACACACAGCTGCAAGGGAATGGTGAGTCAGCTACTGTTACTAGTCTAGCTCAGTGTTTCTCAACTCCAGTCCTCAAGGCGCACCAGCAGGTCATGTTTTCAGTATTTCCCTCAGATGAAATGGCTGTGGTAATTACTAAGGCAGTGAAAACTGATCAAATCACCTGTGCAAAATAGTGGAAATCCTGAAAACATGACCTGTTGGTGCCCCTTGAGGACTGGAGTTGAGAAACACTGGTCTAGCTGATATAGCTGAGCTTTTGGCTAAATTAGCTAAAGATATTACCTCAGCTACTAGCCAGGCTCGAGCTTTGCCAACTCAGGAAAATACACTTATGGGAATCTGGGCGCCATCTAGTCGTTTGTTAGTTAATGATCAGTCCTCAGATTCCAATACTTCATATCAATTAGTCAGATCACAGAATTTACCTGAAACATGTGTAAAAGAATCCATTGCTTGTGAAATCTCTCCATTGGGTTATCATTTATCTATTGCAGTGAAAGAAAAAATTTGGAGAGGTGAATTTTTAGATGTGTTATCTTTACTTCCTTCTACTAAAGAGTTTATTACAGGCTTTCTGCATTTTTTCGGGAATTATGTGTGAGAAATTGCGGGAGAAAAGCACTGGCCTTTTTCAACATTTGGACATTGTTCTCTAGGCTTTTAAGAATTTTGGTGGCACTGCATGGTTTAATTATGATGAGGCTTTTCGTCAAAAATTGTCGGTTCATCCAACATTACATTGGGGAGTGAAAGATGTGGGCCTTTGGCTCAATCTTTTTCTTCCCCAAAGAACGAGTTTTGTTAAGCAGAGCCAAAATTCTCAGCCAACAAACAATTCCATTTATAGAAAAGGAATTTGTTTCAACTTCAACGATGGTTAGTGCAAATGGCCAAACTCTTGCAAATATCGACATGAGTGTGCCTTTTGCACAGGAACGCATCCAATTTCAAAGTGTTTCAAAAAGATGTTCGCAAATAACCAACAATCATGGATTCTTCAAAAAAGCAATTACACCGGTGAAATGGCAAGATATGCTCCCATGGCTCAGAATGTTTCCAGACATGTTGAGGGCCCAGCTGCTAATTGAAAGATTTAGAGATGGATTTTCGTTACCAGTTTTTTCGGGTAAAGGGTGTACTTTAGTTAATAATCTTAAAGCTGTAGATCAATTTTCAGATGTAGTTTGGGTGGTTAGTGTAGAGTCTGGTTCGCAATTTGTAATTCATTATCTAGATGATTTTTTATTTTTAGGTTCAGCTAATTCTTTTGATTGTTCGTTATTATTAGAGACATTTTTTAAGATTTGTAACGATTTGGAATTCTGCTAGCTCTTGAAAAGACGGCCTGGCCTTCAACTTCGCTTGAATTTTTAGGTATTACCATTGATTCAGAATTAATGGAATTTAGGTTACCGGAAGAGAAAATAAATAAACTTACATCTTTATTGTTGGTTATAATAAGAAAAAAGAAGGTATGTTTAAAAGATATGCAGTCTCTATTGGGCCTGTTAGCCTTCGCTTCTAGAATTATGCCAATTGGCAAAGTTTTTTCTAGAAAATTATATGTGGCCATTTCAGGATTGAAATCCCCCTTTTCTCATATTAGAATAACTCATGATATGAGAGAAGATTTATTAGTGTGGTTACAATTTCTTACACATTTTAATGGGAAATCTGTATGGCAAGAGGAATTTATTTTGGATAAAGACTTTTTTCTGTTCACTGACGCTGCTGGATCTTGTGGTTTTGCTGCAATTTGGCAAGCTCAGTGGTGCGCAGATCGTTGGAATCCCAAATGGCAACAGAAAGGTCTTTTAAAAAACATAGTTCTTTTAGAGTTGTTTCCAATAATTGTAGCGCTAGAGCTTTGGGGTCCTTACATTAAAAATAAGCGAATATTAGTTAGGACGGATAATAAAGGAGTCATGTATGCGATTAACTGTTTAACATCAAAATCTCCAACGGTCATTGTCCTGTTGCGCTATATGATTTTCAAATGTCTAAATTTGAACATTTGGTTAAAAGCAATTCATGTGGCAGGTAAGGACAATGACATGGCGGACTCCTTGTCTCGCTTTCAGATGGATTGATTTTTTCAGCTGTTTCCAGATGCAGACAGAGTAGGAATACGGTGTCCTCCCAAATTATGGGATCTGGTTTAAGTCCAATTTCGGAATATATTAAGAATTCGGTTGCACCTTCGACATGGGCTGGATATCAATCGGCCTGGTTGCTTTGGCTTTCTTTTTTAAATTCGATCCGGGAAACTGCAAATTCGTTTTCTGAAAATTTAGTGCTGCTCTTTTTTAATTTTTTATTCAATAAAGGATATTCGTGGTCTTATGTACAAAGGACCCTTTCCGGAGTTTCATTTTTTCTTAAGCTTAAGAATTTACCTTCTTGCTTGCACTATTTTTCCGTTCGTCAAGCGTTGAAGGGTTATAAGAAAAGACATTTTACATGGGATCAACGTAAACCTATTACTCCTGATATCGTAAGAGAACTTTGTTCAATCACTGAACAAGTCTGTTTTTCCTTTTTTGAGTCAATACTCTTTAATGCAGTTTTTTCTTCTACGTTTTTTGCCGCGCTTAGAGTGTCGGAATTGTTTTTTATACAGGCCTCTGACATTAATTTTTCTGACACAAGGTTAAGAATTTTTATTAGAAAATCAAAAACTGATCAACTGGGTAAAGGTATTTGGATCACTTTATATGCTTGTAGTAGCTCTCCTATTTGCCCTGTTCAATTGTTGGGTAAATACTGTTCTATTAGACCTTTACTTTATGATACATTTTTCATACATGAGTCTGGTTCCCCATTAACAAAGTATCAATTCAACTGTGTATTTAAAAGATGTTTAGATTTTTTGAATTTACAGAATTCTCACCTGACATCGCATTCTTTTAGAATTGGAGCGGCTACGGAAGCAGCTAGGTTAGGGTTAGACACTAATATAATAAAGAAAGTTGGTAGATGGAAATCTGACAGTTATTTATTATATATTCGACCTAATCAATCTTTTTGATTCGTTTCAGGTAAATGCCAGATAATATGGATAGTTGGACATTCATATGTGTTCTGGGCACATCTGAGAGCTAGGAATAGAGTGTATTCTAACAATTTAGGTTTGGATCCGTTGCAATTTAGCATTTTTTGGCATGGAAAAAGAGGTATGGTGTGGGATAATTTAATGTCGGAAATAGGTAGGCTTCTTCAGCGCTTTCCACCTCCAGATGTATTAATTATACATCTGGGGGGAACGATATAGGAAAACAAAAAACGTTAGACATCATTTTCAAAATTAGAGATGACTTACACAGGTTACAGTTGTCTTTTCCTCACACTGTTATTGTTTTTTCAGAAATTGTGCAAAGGTTGAGATGGCTTTCTCCACCTTCCATGCGCCATGGGGAAAAAATTAGAAAGAGAGTGAATAGGGCAGTTGCAAAATTTTTACAAGCATTGGGTATTATTTCATTTAGGCATATGGAATTAGAGGGAAATATAAAAGGTCTATATAGAAAGGATGGAATTCATTTCTCCGACATTGGTTTGGATATTTTTAACACAAATTTGAGTACTTGTGTTGAAATGGCCGCGGTGCGGGGTGTTGGTGACAGGTGGTTTTGAATCCACCTGTCTTTTGGATAAATTTGGTTTCTGATAATATTTATGCAGCCTGAGCCGTAGTGGCTAGGTTGTTTTAAGTTTATTGAGTTGGTGTTATTTATGTTGAATAAAATATTGTCTTTAAACCAATAATAAAGCAGCCGCGGCCTTATTTATCCAACAGTTGTCTGAGTTATTATTTAAGTGATTATAGTTATTCAGTTATTAAGAATTCCTGCCTGCTGTCCCATGTACAGGATGAGGCTCAGGCTATGAATGTCATTAATATGTGAAACAATAACAACAACCACCACTTTTTATCCACTTGTACTCTCTCTCTTAGCATTGACAGATTTGACAATATAGGTAAATATCACACTAATGAAAAAGAAAAATAGATCAGTAACGGACAGTCAAAAAGGGCAGCCTTTGAGCCTTAACTTACGCCAGGATCCTGCCCCAGTAGTCTTTTAGTGTGATATTTACCTCTATTATTGTCATTGCAAATGCTGAGAGAAAGGAGTTGATAAAAAGTGGTGGCTGTTATAACCCAGTAAATCCACACACTAATGGCATTATTGTAGACTGTGCAATTTTTCTTTAAATGTATCTGAGAATTAGAACTGTCGAAATAATGAATTGACAGCAAACTTATTCTTATTGTAGAAATAAGCATTACCCTCTAGTATTGGTTTATTATGCTGTGCCAGACTGGCAGTAACAGTGCCTGTGCAGTGTGCTGCTGTCTGTGTGTGCTGTACTTGCCCATGTACATGTAGCTATGACCAAAATGACACCAATATTAATTTTGACAAAGTCTGCCAGTGCTGCTTCAGTGTTTTTAGATCATTTTGTGTCACATGTATCTGGTATACATGATCTGACATTTGTGTCAGATCATTGTATCTGGTAAAGCATTCCATAAATGTCAAATGCTTTTATTGACAATTACATTAAGTTTATGCAAAGAGTCAATATTTGCAGTGTTGACTTTAGTTGACCCTTCTTTTTCTGTTTCAATATATTTTATTGTGCATTATCAAGGGTATGTTGTCATTGTCAATCAACTTCTGCGCCACATCCTGATTCCTGACATATCTGGCACCGGCACTGGCAGTGGCACTGCCCATTCTTGCATAATCAATGCTTGCAGCTTGTCAGAATTTGTGGAATTTTTTTGGTTCACTCACCAGCCTCTTGAGGTCGGATTGACCATGACCACCACAAGTTGTCAATGGTATTAAGGTCTGGGTAGTTTCCTGGCAATGGACCCAAAATTTCCATTTTTTGTTCCTACTTCCCCAAACCACTTAGTTATCACTTTTGCCTTATGGTAAGAAGCTTCACAGGCTGGAAAAGGCATTGTTGTTCATCACCAAACTGTTCTTGGATGGTTAGGAGAAGTTGTTCTCGGATTCTAAGGATGTTTTTGTACCATTTATTCATGGCTGTGTTCTTAGGCAAAATTGTGAGTGGGTCCACTCCCTTGGCTGAGAAGCAGCCAACCGCACACATGAATGGTCTCAGGATGTTTTACTGTTGCCATGGCAGTCACACAAATGCCCGTACACACGATCGGACATCGATCGGACATTCCGACAACAAAATCCATGGATTTTTTCTGACGGATGTTGGCTCAAACTTGTCTTGCATACACATGGTCACACAAAGTTGTCGGAAAATCCGATCGTTCTAAACGCGGTGACGTAAAACACGTACGTCGTGACTATAAACGGGGCAGTAGCCAATAGCTTTCGCCTCCTAATTTATTCTGAGCATGCGTGGCACTTTGTGTGTCGGATTTGTGTACACACGATCGGAATTTCCGACAATGTATTTTGTTGTCGGAAAATTTTATAGCAAGTTCTCAAACCTTGTGTGTCGGAAAATCCGATGGAAAATGTCCGATGGAGCCCACACACGGTCGTAATTTCCGACAACAAGCTCCGATCGCACATTTTCCATCGGAAAATCCTATCGTGTGTACAGGGCATAAGAGTTCTTTTTTGTTTTTGTTTTTTGGTATTTTTACGTTACCCTTTTGTCAAAACAGCAATATTCTTGACAAAATGGTTTTACTTAAATAAAGACCTTATATAACGACTAAATCTGTGTCTGTAGTGCATGTTAAAACCTAACCATTAATAACAACAACATATTAGATTTTCCACTCCACTGGACTCCAGCAGTAGTATACAATGAGTTTGGAAACTGTAGAGAAAAGCTTAAATAATGCATTACAATTTAACTACACCTATCAGATTTTAGACAACTACAGTAAAATTAGTTTTAGTCGACTAAAATGTGCTGGAGATTTTGTCGACTAAATACGACTAAAACACTTGCAGAAGACTAAAATAGGATTAAAACTAAAATGCCATTTTAGTTCTAATGCCCCGTACACACGGTCGGACTTTGTTCGGACATTCCGACAACAAAATCCTAGGATTTTTTCCGACGGATGTTGGCTCAAACTTGTTTTGTCTACACACGGTCGCACAAAGTTGTCGGAATTTCCGATCGCCAACAACGCGGTGACGTACACCACGTACGACGAGACTAGAAAAGGCCGGTTCAGAACCAAGCGCGGTCGCTCTTCACAGGCCTTGCTGTTCTTCAGTGCATTCTGTTACTTCGTTCTGAGCAGCCGACCGTTTTCTAGCCATGTTTCGTATGCGTACTCCTCGTAGAGTTCGTGCTGTGCAGGGGCTTGGTGTTGGGGTCCTGACCTTGACACAAGTCCAGTCCATGAACAGGGTGGGGAGGAGTTCATGGACCAAGAATTGGTTGCTTCAGCGTGACCAGTTCTCTCATATGCCTTTGCTCTGTGAGATCCGTGAGAATAATCCTGATGATTTCAGGAACTTTCTCCGGATGACGGACCCCGTGTTTCACCGTCTGTTGGCTTCGCTGACCCCCTATATTAGCAGGCAGGATACCTGCATGAGGCAAGCCATCACTCCGGAGCAGAGGTTGGTCGCTACCTTGCGGTACTTGGCCACAGGGAGAAGTCTGCAGGACTTGAAGTTCTCGACAGGCATCTCCCCCCAGGCTCTGGGGATCATTATCCCAGAGACCTGTTCTGCCATCATCCAGGTCCTGCAGAAGGAGTATATGAAGGTAAGATTTTTATCCTTTAATATCACATTTTATTGTATTGAATGTTTGCTAATATATTGTATTTCTTTCCTCATTCCCTAATTACCATGATTGTAATATGCTGTGAATGTCGCCTTTGTTCTCATGCATGCTGGATTTTTATGTAATTATTATTTTAGGTCCTTCCTACATATTTGCCCTTCAATAACCTCTCCAGCATGGTGTCTCCTGCCCTATATTCACCTCATGTAGTCACTTAACAATGTATTTTATCAGCTCCATAGTAGTGCTTTACCCCAAACACCCCCTAAAATGTTTGGAAATGTTATTTTTGATTTAAATTCAGGCAGAGGGCCAGAGACTTTTTTTTGTGGTGTCCCCAAATCTTTTGTAACCCTCCCTCCCCCCAACTGCTAAGTCAGCTGATCCCAATTCTCTATCCTCAATCATCTATCTGCTGACTTTGCCAAACCCATACACACTATACCCATCTCTTTACTGGTCAGATTTATGGATGAATTCCTCAAAGCATGTAGTGCAAGGGCCTACCTGTATAATTTCCAATGGTACTGTTTAAAGTTCTTGTATCCTATTATGATCTTGATAGGTAATAGCAGAATGTCCAAATGTGCTCAAATGTGTACAATGTGTATTTATATCTTTGTATTATGACACTTCTTAGCTGTCCAGTGGGCTGCCAATAGTGTAACTAAGGAGGGGCTGTTCCAAGTAATACCCTGTATTTAGGCATTCATCTCTCAATGAAGTGAAGAGGGTTACCTGTCCAAGAGTTCCCCCCCCCCCTATAATGTTAGAAATGGCCCATGAGAGGGGGGGGGGGGGGGGAATATGATAGGTGTACCTTATACTTTGTTGTTGTAAAATTCCCCTTAATAAATGCTATCTGGAGGTTGACCCATAATGTTTGTGTCTAATCTGCTTGCCATGTTTCTGTGAAAAAATAGTAATGTTTATTGTTTTTTCCTCAACAGTTTCCTTCCACGCCACAGGAATGGCAGACTGTGGCCTCCCACTTTGCCCAGCGGTGGGACTTTCCTAACTGCGGAGGGGCAATTGATGGGAAACACGTCCACATCGTCCCACCACCCAACTCGGGGTCGTACTATTTTAATTACAAGGGGTTTAATAGTATAGTGATGTTGGCGGTGGTGTCGGCTAATTACGACTTCTTGTATGTGGACGTGGGGAAGAATGGCCGGATGTCCGATGGTGGAGTGATCGCCCAGACGGAGTTCTACAGGCGTCTCCAGAATGGCAGCTTGGACTTGCCACCTCCAGAGGACAATGTTGAAGGTCTCCCATTTGTGTTCGTTGCTGATGAAGCGTTTGCGCTGGGGGACCACCTGATGCGGCCATTCCCGATGAGGACCCTCACCCCGGAACAGAGGGTTTTTAATTACCGGCTGGCCAGAGCCCGAAGAGTGGTGGAGAACACATTTGGAATCCTGGCCAGCCGGTTCCGACTATTTCTGACACCCATCCATATGGCGGAGTATAAACTGAACCATATTATACTGGCGTGCTGTGTTCTCCATAATTTTTTAAGAAAACATTCAGCCAACTATGCTGGCTCAGTTGGGCCTGAGGCCGGAATACCAAATACATCAACAATGACGGCGCTTGAAAGCAGCCGTCCTGGCTTGCCCTCCCTGAGTGCCCGTGATGTCCGGTTACGATACCTGGAGTTCTTTGCGGGTAGGGGGGCTATCAATATGCCAGACAATCTGTGACACCTTTTTCAAATAAAAAACAACCAAAAGCAATTCTTGGTGGACATTTACTGCTTGTGTTTGTTTGAGCTGACCCTGACAGAAATGTGTTGAGTGCAGAAAATGTCGTGATTGGGTAACCTTATAAAGAATAGTGTTGGCTGGTACTTCCTAAATGCAAAAACACATTTCACTACAAGTGTACTTGCAACTGCACTGAACCTGCACTTGTAGTGCAAAGTGTATTTGCCCTTAGGAAATAACCCCCATTTTTGCATAAAACAGCTATTACATCACCCCAAAAGTGTTGTAGTGTTGAGACAATAATCCACACATTCTTGAGTAAGGCACTTTTTTATACCTGGACAATCACATGTGCATTTACCAAAGGTTTTGAAAACAAAACAACATGTTTGTTGTATAACAATTTTTTGGGGGGGCATTATCAAAAATCGAAATATCCATTTCAGATAAAACAGGCCTGTGTAAAACCAACAAGAAAGCCAAAAAACTTGAACTTACAAAGTTCACATTAGGTAAAACCTGAAGGCTATATCAGACATGAGTATTTAGGAACTGTGTTTGATATAGCGTTCAGATGGGGGGAAATCACCCCTGGAAAAGCCAAATTTGGAAGATGCACACCAATTTACGAATGTCAGCATGTGCTATCTGCCATCAGGGGGGATCAAGGGACGTGTTTTGGGGGAGCAAGCCCTTCCTCAACGCTACTTTATAATTGAGGAAGGGGTTGCACCCCCAAGACGCGTCCATTGATCTCCCGTGATGGCAGATAGCACATGTTGGCACACTGTGTGCATCCTACAAATTTGGCTTTTCTAAACATTGTAAAAATTTTAGTAAGATAAAACAGGTGATTTTGTGGGGTTTAAATTCGCCCCAAAACATCAATCAGTTATTATTTTTTTTAATAACATCACTGATTTGTTGCTGGATGTTTTGCAATTGGAGATTACACCCCATGATCTCCCCGATGAGTATCTGGGCACTTTCAGATGTAAAGCGTTCTGGATCACGATCACCTAAAAAGAGATAAAGAACAAAAAAAACAGGTCTCAAAAATCTGCCAACATCCATCTCTTTTACCTGAGCCTGTGGTCGCAGACACTCACCTGTTGTGGTGCCAATCTCCACCACATCTTCTTCTTCCTCCTGCTCTTCTTCTTGGGTTGGTATTTCCCCTTCTTCCAGAGGGGGGGGGCTCTGGTCTCCTGGGATGAGGGGTGTCCGAGTCTTTTCTCCCCTATGTAGAACAAAAATGGTATAATTAGCACACAGATATTTGATGACAGAACTAGAAATAGGAAACATTGCTTGGAAGTGGGGTACAATTGTCTATTTTAGCCGAGTTCCAAGATGTATATTTTTTATTGCCCTTTTTCAAGCTGCAATACTTTACCTGTTTGGTACAAGCTTCCCACATGTAACCCCCCCCTATAGTATACACTGGAGCATCAGTGTGCCCCCCCTAATAAAAATGGTGTTCTTGTGTCCCACACTAGTGCTCCAGTGTCCAGATGTGAAAACAGCTTCTCAGTGTCCTCTCCTTACACACAATCTAGTTGGCATTTCATTCTAGTAACAAACCCATCTACACAAACAAATATTTGGCATCCAAGTAGGCCCAAAAAAAATGTGGGAAAACGCATATGGCCTAAACAATGGTGTTCAAGAGGCCGAAAGAAAAATGTTTGATACGAACGAATAATGGGCCCATGAACATTAAAGTTGACCTTTTTAAACGTTACAATTACTAAAAGCATATGGAGCAGAACGAACGGAATAAAGACAGAAAGAATATGAACACAGCACAACTACTTACTTTTTTGCAGCACTCTCCGGATCTTTCGGTACTGCTCTGGCTCTCTCAACTTCAGGTCCGACCACCGCTTCCTGAGCTGATCTTTAGACCTTCGTACCCCGAAATTCCGCTCAAGACTCCTGACCACTTTACCAATGATTTTGGCCTTTCTGATGTTGGGGTTGGGGTAAGGCCCATATTTTCCGTCATAGTCGGACTTCTTCATGATGTCTACCATCTCCAACATCTCCCCAAACGACATATTTGTGGCCTTAAAACGTCTCCTTCTGGATCGGGACGTGCCTGGATCCGGGCTTTCCTCCTCCTCCTCCTCGTTGTTAGAATTATTATTATCACGCACCTGTTGTAACTCCGCCATCATGCTCTTCCCCCACTGCGCCGAACGAAAAGGGGCGGGGAATAGACTAGAAAGAACGTCAGGGGCGGGCGGAGTTACACGCATGCGCAGTGTGTATAAAGCGTAACACGCGTGCGTATTACGTACGATCTGTGAGCGGAGGAAGGAGCATTGGACACGCCGATCGTAAGAACGAAGGTAAGAGACAAACTTGGGCCTATACTGCTTCTAGATTGAGGCCTATATTGTAACAAGATTAGGAGAGTTTGGTCTGACATTAGGCTTTGTCTTGTGTTGTGTCTTGCAGTGAACATGGATATCTTAATGAGAGATACTGACTTCATGTCACTATTCATTGATATGCTAAGGGAGCTGCCCTGTCTGTGGGAGATTACCCACCCCCATTTCAAGAACCAAGCAAAGAGGAAGGCAGCACTGGAGCAATTGTGTGAAATTGTGAAGCAGGTGATCCCCACGGCAGACATCACTTATTTAAAGATTTTCATTGGTGGCCTGAGGAGCACATATCTGAGGGAGCGCAATAAAGTCCTTGATTCGCAGAGATCCGGAGCAGCAGGTGACATCTATGTCCCCAGGATGTTGTACTACGACAGGCTGCATTTTCTGGCAGGCCAGACTGAACCCAGGTCATCCCTCTCCAGTCTTCCTTCCACGCTTCCTTCCCCCCCGGCTGAGGCTTCTGACGCCCAACCTGGGCCTTCCAGGCCGCATGTGGAGGAGCCCAGATTGAGCCAGGTATAGCATTCCTCTAAATATTTCTGCTTGTCCAATCAATGATGTTACCTAGATGTTAGTTGGGAGTACTAATTTAGGATTGTGATTGATGATGCCAAAACTAAAACCATGTCCCTTTTTCATACACAGGGAAGTCTCAGCCAGGAGGTGGCCGGGCCGAGCCGGCTGGCTGATATCAAGGTCCCTCCACCCCCCCTGAAAACAGAAAGTGGCAGTAGGACGAGTGCCCTAGAGGAGGCGGCTATCAGATTCTTTTGGAGGGCTACAGAGGTCCTGGGAGCACCACACACCAGGCAGGAGAACATTGCTGCATTCATAGCATATAAAATGCAGAGGATGGAGGAGGGCCAAAAAGCCATGTGTCAGGCCCTCATATCAGAGGCTCTGGAGAAAGGTGTGAGGGGCCAAATTACACCTCACACACAGCTTTGGGATGGTCCTCCTCCTCCTCCTGCAGGTCCTCCACCTCCTCCTCCCTCTCCTCCAGGTCCTCCCAGTCCTCCTCCAGGTCCTCCCAGTCCTCCTCCTCCTCCTCCTCCAGGTCCTACTCCTCCTCCTGCCACATCTCCAACTGCACAGCCACAGCCCAGAAGGAAGTGTGAAAGGAAGACCAGAGAGTGATTGCCCTGGATCCAGTCTGGTCGGCCAAAAGATGCAGCCTCTTGTGGTACCACAGCCTGGGGACACAGATGTCATCTGCTGCTATCCGAGTCTCTGTGAATCCCGGACCAGACTGCCCTCCCTTACATATGGACTCCTCAGGCCACCAATTTTGATGTTTAAGTATTGATGTCTGCCGTGGGGGTCCCAGGCTTCACTAATTTCTGCTGTTGATCCAGTGTTGCCTTCCTCTTTGTTTGGTTCTGATCCCTTAATAAAGGATTTTTGTTTTGAATTATACTCTCCTATGTGTTTTACTTCAAAAATGACAGTTTGTTTGTGAGGATTCAGGCACATTTCTAATATAAAATGTGAAATGAACAAGGGACACCAACAACAAACAATCTCCTTGAGATTAAATAATAAAATATATCAATGGTGTTGGGGTAACTTGACACACAAAACACACCCAAAAATATTCTGGAGTAAAAATAAAAATAACATTGAACAAAGATCAGCCTTGGAAAAAATCCAAACATTAAAGAAAAAAAAAGGCTTAAAATAAAAAAAAAATAAACATAAAAAATATAAAACTGTCAGATGTGACAACTAATAACAATATATTCAGGTAATCCCACTAAAAAAACACAAATCAAACTTTGTGAGAAGTGTGTGTGAATATGAGCAGCAAAACTACTTAATTCTTGTCACATTATAAAGAAGAGAGTGCGCTGTATTAAACCATTTTTTACATTGCAGCGTGATGAAAGTGCTGTATCCATTGCGAACGCTAAGTTTATCAGAACGAGCTGTCCCATGTCGGAATTTCTTCTGAGCATGCGTGGGACTTTGTGCGTCGGAACAGGCCACACACGGTCGGAATTGACGCGATCGGATTTTGTTGTCGGAAAATTTTATCTCCTGCTGTCCAACTTTGTGTGTCGGAAAATCCGATGGAAAATGGCCGATGGCGCCCACACACGGTCGGAATTTCCGACAACACGCTCCGATCGGACAATGTCCATCGGAAAATCCGACCGTGTGTACGGGGCATAAGACTTAGGCCTCGTACACATGGTACAAAAATCAGAAGGGAAAAGTCTGAAGACGATCTGTCTGCGGATTTTCGGATCGTTAGTATGGTGCATTCAACAGACGATTTGAATTTTACATCAGATAAAAGCTGGATGAGCAGGTTATTTTTTTGTCTGATGTAAATTTTTGTCTGATGTAAATTCCGCGTCTTATTTTCGGATGGTCAGTACAGAAATCTTCACACGAAAGTCGAAAGTACAAACACACATGCTCGGAATCAAAGAACGACTGGGAAGAGTTCGGACTTGTAAACTACTGTTTGTAATCTAGAATTGAATTGAATTGAAGTGGCAATTGATGAAATGTCAAAATTCTCATCTTCTTTAATGGGATAATAATGAAGCTCCTTTGCATGTAGTTATGCCAAACGTATTTTAAAAGGCATTTGTTTTGTACGATCTGAAAATTGCGAATCAACGCCCACCAAACTTCTACTAACGCGTAATTAGCAGAAGGAGCCCAAAGGGTGGCGCTTGAGAAATGAACTTCCTCTTTATACTCTCATAGTACGTCACTACGTTCATGTTTGTCAAACGACAATTTGCGGATAGTAAGTATAAGTAGCGGAACTACCAGGGTCGCAGCAGTCGCACTTGCGACTGGGCCCGGCATTCTGGCACTGTGGGAGGGGCCCCAAGCTGGCAAGAAGGACAGCATGGACGCTGAGTGAAGAGCCCACTCCCAGGGGCTCTTAATCTGTGAGGTGAGAAGGGGGGGAAGCGAAGGACGCACACACGGCGCATCTTCTCCTGCCTGACAACAGAGATTGTTATTCTCAGTCGTTTGCACAATGTGCCGATCCCCCAACACTGCGCAGTTCCAGTCACTCCAACTTTGCCTTATCTCTCTTTCTTCTTGCAACTAGTATCCACTCCCCTCCAGCCCTCAGCATGTTCTATTTGTGTCACTTCACCTTCTTCTTAGGTCCCATTTGATTCGCTCATCTTCTCCAGCAGTCTGCATCTCTCTTTACCTGGTCTGCACAATCATGCGGTAAGTTAGCAGAAATCCTCCTGAACTTTTTTTCCTGTTACCTTTATCTATTCTCTTCTCCTATCTGCTGAATCTCCCATAAATCTGCACTACACACATCCCTGCAGCAGCCCCCCCTCTCAGGTCTGGACATTCCACACTCCCATATATCTGACACCCTTTCCATGCCAGTTTACTCCTCTAACTGTCCTGTCCCTATACTGTAGCCTTAGCATGTTCTCTGTACTCCTTCAAGAACACATACTCTTAATACTTAGACCCCCACCTATTCACTATTTTCTTATCGCTAAGGCCCCTTTGCCACGGGGCGGGCTCTGCCAGAAGTCCACCTGCTCAGCGGGTGATCTCTCCGCTGATCCCGCCTGAGCAGGCAGATGGCTGGTCCGTGTCCAATCCACTTGGATGTAGGCAGATGTAAACAGGCACATGTCTGTTTACACCCGCCACTCCATAGGAGGAGAATGGAGGGTCCAGTTGGGTCTTCCTGAAAAACTGACAGTTTGACCCAATCAGTCCACTCATGTGAAAGGGCCTAATAGTGGACTCACATCAGTGTGCTGCAGTTTGGGCTCAGTGTGATTGTATGAAAAGTTTACATGCGTTTTCACAAAGGTACATCAAATTCCTACATGCTGCATATTTGCTGTACTTTCAGAAAACTCACTTCCTATTAGAATTTAATGGGAGCGCAGCTACAACTGCATGTAAAGCACACATACAATCCCGCTGCGGCCAAACTGCAGCACACCGATGTCAGCCCACTATAAGGCTAGGTTCACACCTTTGCATGTCAGGAATGTGCACAAAATTGTGGCGTTCCTGACACACACAGAAACACACTGCCCTTTAGGTAGACACACAGCAGTGCCATTAATTGTTAATGTCCCCCCCAACACATCTGCTAACCCATGCATTTTTTACACACACCAAACCACATGGAGCCACATGGTGTCTATCTCAAAAGTGAGCTATCAGGGGTCTGTTTAGAGCCCTGATGTTTTACCAAATGGCTGTTAAACATGTAAAAAAAAGTCAATACAAAATTCTGTTTAAAAAAATGTAAAAAAATAAGGGCTTGCTTTGGTCTCTGAAGAGCAATCCACATTGAGATTGCTCTTCATAGATCATTTGGCAGGCAGTAAGGAAGTGTTGTATTGCCACTGCACTGCCTGCTTTAACCCTTTCAATTCTGCACTAGCGTGGCCTAACCATGTGCATTGCACACAGTTGCGGGGTTCTTGCAGAGCAGCACCATTCACTTGAATGGGTCAGGTTCAGCAGGGAGTAAAATTCATACTGCATGGCACAGGGGTCAGTGGGAAGTGCCCTGGGCACGGAGGGAAGGGCTCCTGGACCGATGGAGGGGGGGGGGCAGCGGGGGCCCTTCATGGTTTTTTGCACCAGGGCCCTGAAGGTTCTAGTTACACCTCTGGTTAGTATGCTAGACAAAATCCTGCACACGCCCTATTGACAAAAATCAGACGCTCGGTCGTCCAACAATCAAACCACGTGTACGAGGCCTAATGCTGCGTACATACGGCCGGACTTTTCAACCAAACTTGTCCGACGGAACGAATCCGTCGGACAATTCGACCATGCGTGGGCTTCATCAGACCTGCAGTGGACCTTTTCTGTCGAAAATGTGACGGACTTTAGATTTAGAACATGTTTCAAATCTTTCCGACGGACTCCGGTCAAAAAATCTGTTTGTCTGTATGCTAGTCGGACGGACGAAAACCGACGCTAGGGCAGCTATTGGCTACTGGCTATGAACTTCCTTATTCTAGTCTGGTCGTACGTCATCACGGTCAAATCCATCGGACTTTGGTGTGATCGTGTGTAGACAAATCCGATTTGATGGAAGTCCGTCGAAAAGTAATCCGAAAGTCTGTCGAGATTCAGTCCGTCGAAAGTCCGGTCGTGTGTACACAGCGTAAG
This sequence comes from Aquarana catesbeiana, assembly GCF_042186555.1. Taxonomy (NCBI): domain Eukaryota; kingdom Metazoa; phylum Chordata; class Amphibia; order Anura; family Ranidae; genus Aquarana; species Aquarana catesbeiana. Next base: position 364,246,226 of record NC_133329.1, read on the forward strand.
ACTAAAGCTAAATCAAAATTTGCTGCCAAAATTAACACTGCTCAGTTCTCAGTCTGCTCAGTCACTGCTCTCCCGTTTACCCCATTCTACTCAGCTGCATGCTGAGAGTCAAAGCCAGCTGTCAACCAGGCAGTTGGGTGGATCCCGACAATAAGGGCTCTTTCACACGGGGGATCCGTATGTCCGTTTTTCATCGGACAAAAACGGACATACAACCCAATGTTTAATATTTGAAATTTCATGATATTTACCTATATAAACCCCACTGTAAAACAATGAGCTTACTTTATAGATCCTTGTAAACTTACTTTATGTATCTTTATAATATTGTATACTCAATAAACTTCTTTTGACAAGGAAAAACGGACATACATGTATCTCTATGGAGCGTCGGATGTCAGCGGTGACATGTCCGCTGACATCCGACCCGCTCCGATCCGAAAAGTGTAACGGAGGAAAACGCTACTTTTCCATCCGTTTTCGGATCGGATTGGGTGACGACGGACACTACGGTCCGTCATCATCCGATCCCCCATAGGGGAGAGAGGCGCTCTGACAGGTCCGTCGCTGCACAGTGTGCAGCGACGGACCTGTCATTTTCCTGCTCAGCGGGGATCGGCGGAGCGATCCCCGCTGAGCAAGCGGGTGTTCACGGGGCGGATCATCACTGATCCGCCCCGTTTGAAAGAGCCCGCTAATTCTGGGTCAAAAGAAAGCAAAAATAAGAGCACTTCTGTGACCCACAAGAGAATTATGCCCAAAAAAGCATGGCCATTCTAAGTAAAATCATTTTCTGCCTCTAGATTTGTCATGTGTTTGTTATAAGCAATCTCGATATGAAACAAATGAGTATTTCTTGAAAACAATACATTTTAATTATGAAGAAATATATATTTTTAAAATGTGTCAGTAATCGCAGTGGTAAATGAGATCTTGGTGTGGGACAGACACAGCAGGAGTAAAATATATTATAGGCAGCAGCTGCGAGTAATATTCTTCTGTTCTCAATGAATTATGAAAACTGTTTAATATTCTAAGCTTCACCGAGGAAAAACAAGACTCATGTCTTTCTGAGTGTGGCTGAAACAGTCATAAAGTTTATCCATGCGGAGCTGCAAGCCGTCATTTTTAAGTGCTAATATTTAATTGGTGGAGGGCAACAAATTATAGTGTGTGACAAAGGTATGTATTGCTGGGTGCAATATTGCACAATTATTCATGTTTATTCCTTGATGTGTATAATTTTCTTTACATTTATTTAATTTCATATAACACAAGTAGAAATTGCAAATGTAAACAGGAAAAAACAAAACTTTTAAGGGCTCTTTCACACGAGGGATCCGTATGTCCGTTTTTCATCCTTCCATTTTCGGATGAAAAACGGACATACATGTATCCCTATGGAGCGTCGGATGTCAGCGGTGACATGTCCGCTGACATCCGACCCGCTCCGATCCGAAAAGTGTAAGGGCTCTTTCACACGGGGCGGATCAGTGATGATCCGCCCCGTGAACACCCGCTTGCTCAGCGGGGATCGCTCCACCAATCCCCGCTGAGCAGAAAGATGACAGGTTCATCGCTGCACACTGTGCAGCTACGGACCTGTCAGAGCGCTGCTCTCCCCTATGGGGGATTGGATGATGACGGACTGTAGTGTCCGTCGTCACCCGATCCGACCTGAAAACGGATGGAAAAGTAGGGTTTTTCTCCGTTACACTTTTCGGATGGGAGCGGGTTGGATGTCAGCGGACATGTCACCGCTGACATCCGACGCTCCATAGGGATACATGTATGTCCGTTTTTCATCCGAAAATGGAAGGATGAAAAACGGACATACGGATCCCTCGTGTGAAAGAGCCCTTACGGAGGAAAACCCTACTTTTCCATCCGTTTTCGGATCGGATCGGGTGACGACGGACACTACGGTCCGTCATCATCCGATCCCCCCATAGGGGAGAGCGGCGCTCTGACAGGTCCGTAGCTGCACAGTGTGCAGCGATGGACCTGTCATCTTTCTGCTCAGCGGGGATCGGCGGAGCGATCCCCGCTGAGCAAGCGGGTGTTCACGGGGCGGATCATCACTGATCCGCCCCGTGTGAAAGAGCCCTAAAGGAAAAAAAAATCCAAGTTGAAGTTTCCAGATAGTTAGACTCTAGGCAGGTTTAATAGACACAATTGAATGCAGCTCTGTATTGTATGTGTAGTGAAAGTACCTGGATGGTATCAGCCTCTTGGGGTCCTTGTACAGCAGAGCTCAAGACTGGGAGAAGGAAGGTCAAGACTGGGAACCAATCCAATGTGCTGCAGTGCTCTATTGATAATAAAGGGCATGTTGACAGGAGAAGATAGTAGAATGACAGATGAGCCCATTAGTCTCCTGCTTCTTCTCCTGTGATTAGGTCGCACGGTGCCACAGCAGCCAATTTCTTTAATGAACAAATGTCTAAAAAAGTGACACGCTTGCATAAATGTTGTCCACCTACAAATGGTACCCCTTATGGAACAAGGGTGACAACAAGTCCCATACTATCTTGTCAGCGCTCCCTATGTAGTTTGGGCATCTGGGGAGCTCCACTCAACTGTCTTTTTTTCCTCATATCTTCTAAAGTGGTATGTATAGCTTGTGGCCCTTTTTTACAGAACGTATACATTTTAACCCCATATCTGGCATGCTTACTGGGGAGATGTTGATTTATTGCAATCCTGGCAGTAAAAAAAAGGCTCGTCCATGCAGATGTTTTGTTGGGGCATATACACATCTACGAATTTCCGCGAGACGTAATTTTTTAGGGGCTGAGTTTTGTGGAGCCGATCATAGTCAGGGTCACCCTGAGACGGTAGAGGGTAAAGCTGCTCACGACTGAACTCCTTGGACCTTCGTACACCACCACATGCTAAATCTTATTTTTCGCTTGGAATTTTTAGCTGGGGTTCTGCTTTAATTTTCAATAAAAAAAAAAAAAAACTAAAGCAGTAAATACAAGGTATAAGTGGTAGGAAGAATTTTATCTTATGCATACATTTTTTTTTTAATTTGTATAATAGTATTACTTTAAACCAAAGTCTAATTAAAAATGCTTATCATAAGAAATCTGTGCATGGTAAGGGAAAAACCTAGTTTGTTACTCCAAAGCAGAGCTCATCTGTCTTTCAGCAACAAGAACAGTGACATCAAACTATTTCCTCTCTCTGCAGTGTTCACCTGCCAACAACTTCAAATGTTCCCGTGAATTTAATGCCACTTTTTATGAGTGAAATAAATACGATTCATTTCTTACAGCAGTATTTTTATTTTTTTTTTCGGAAGATTTGCCAATTCTCATACATGCTCTTTACGCAGAAAGAAGGCGAACGTGGATAGCAGACTTCACAGTATGGTCGTCTACCTCCACACATGCCTCAAGGCAGTGCGCAAATTCTAGTTCAGTGCTGTCACAGTCATCCTTGGGAATGCTGTCCTTTTTCTCTTCGTTGTCTATGCTTTTCTTTTAGTAGCACACAACTGACAGCAAATTGCTCTTTGTTGTTTGTTGGAGCGCAGAGCATTAATATTTATCACATGATATGTTTATATCTTGCAGGTATAGCAAAACGTAATATCAAGTGAAGGTGATTACCATGCCACAAATTTTTATGCATGGAGACAATTTCTGTTTTCTAAATTATATGAAGTTCTCTTTCTTTTGCTGCAGCCAAGTGCATCTTGGGCTAGATTAAAATATGCCTCAGTTCCCAATGCATGGTTGGAAAGCCTTCTGACTAGAGCAGCTAGTCATTAAAGGCTAACGAAAATTCTTTTGATTTTGGGGGCCTAGAGCAAGTTTTATTAGTCTGGGTTGCATCTAGAACATAGGGATATTGTGGCTGGGGCCTATTTTCATTTGTTTATTTGCCTGCAGTGTAATCCATGTGCATTAGAACTGATAAATGTAAAGAAAGTCAAATATGAATAAAAATCTGAAAGAAAGTCCCTCTGTCCCATGTTCCTCCTCATTTGTCCCTCATGTTGGTCTGATCTCTATAGTTGTATATAAAATGCACTATTTATCTTTCAAAAAGTTTTTCCCAGGGCTAAACCTTTTATCCAATTTCTATATTGCTGTATTTGCAAATTTCAAAAGCCAATATAAAGAAATAATAGTGCTAAAAAAACCCCCCAAAAAAACACTTGTTGGTTTAATCCAGGGATCGCCAAAATTTCTAAGCAAAGGGCCAGTTTGCTGTCCTTTAGACTTTAAAAGGGCCAGACTATAGCCATCGGGAGTACAAAATGTCCCAGCATCAGTAAACAAGCCCCCCGTCATTGGTGTCATTTGAAATAATTCTGCCCCATTATTGGTATCATTGGGGGGGAAGTGTGCCCCTATCATTGGTGTCATTGGGCCCCATTGTTGGTGTCATTAAGAGGAATTGTACCCCGTCATTATTGTCATTGGGCCCCATCATTGGTAGGAATTGTGCCCCATTGTTTGTGTCATTGGAAGGAATTGTGCCCCATCGTTGGTGGCATTGGGAGGAATTGTGCCCCATTGTTTGTGTCATTGGAAGGAATTGTGCCCCATCGTTGGTGGCATTGGGAGGAATTGTGCCCCATTGTTGGTGGCATTGGGAAGAATTGTGCCCCATTGTTGGTGGCATTGGGAGGAATTGTGACCTTCATTGGTGTCAGTGAATAAAATAGTGCCCCAAGGGCCGGAAAATAGCAAGCAAAGGGCCACATCTGGCCCCCGGGCCACCGTTTGGAGACAACTGGTTTAACCAAATATTTTTTGTATAATGCTCCTTTAAGGGGTGTGGCAGGGGATGTATCCTATGCCTACATCTTTTTGCTAATAGGTGTCCCTCGTTCCCATCTTAAAAAGTTGAGAGGTATGCATCTACAGTATGTAGTTTGTTTAGTTCCAGTGCAGTATTATTCATTTCATAGGCAAAAAACAGCACAGGAACAAACAACCACTGTACTGTGCCATCTTTACTACTTGAGCTCCGGAAGGGGTTATCCCATTCATGACCAGGTCATTTATTGCTATTTAGCACTCTGGTACTCTAATTGACAATTGCACGTTCATGCAACGCTGTACCCAAACTAAATTTATATATTTCTTTTTCACACAAATAGAGGATTCTTTCGGTAGTTTTTCGATCATCACTGGGGTTTTGTTTTTTTTTTGCGATATAAACATAAAAAGACTGAATATTTTGAAAAAAACAATATATTTTACTTTCTGCTATAAAACATCCAAAATAAAAATCTAAAATGTATTATGCTACATGTCTTTGGTAAAAAAAAATCCCAATAAGTGTATATTGATAGGTTTGTGTTAAGGTTATAGAGTCTACAAACTATGGTATATATTATATATTTTGTAATTTACATTTTTTTTATACAACTAATGGTGGTGATCAGCGACTTATAACGGGACTGCAAGGGCAATCTGACACTAACTGATGCTGGGGGGAAACTGACTGACTAACTGTCAGTGACATCATCAGTGATACTAATACAGTGATCAGTGACAAAACTATACAATGTCACTGTACTAATGACACTGGCTCTGAAGGGGTTAACATCTAGGGTGATCAAGGGTTTAACTGTGTGCCTAACAATATGTAATGTGTGTGTAGCGATATGGACTACAATCATATAGCACTGTACCTTCCAGTATCTCAAAGCATTGCCCGTCCCTCTAGTGATCAGTGAATAAGGTGACATCATATTTGTGTGCCATACAAAAGGATTGTGGGGTGAATAGTCCTCCCATAAAGATAATTGCTTTGCACAATTATGTGCCAGGACTACATATCCCAGGGATCTTTGCTGCTATTGGGAGATTGCTGGGAGTAGCTATAAAAGAAGCAAAAGAAGCAAAAAGAAGCAATTATGTGACAGGACTACATATCCCAGGGATCTTTGCTGCTATCGGGAAATTGCTGGGAGTAGCTATAAAAGAGGCAAAAGCCTGCATGGAGCTCTCTTCTTCCCGAGTCTGACGTAAGATGGACCGCTCTGTGCAACAGAGAGAGAGGTCGCGGCCTACCACGCAAAGTACCACCTTCCAACCCATAACCTGAGAGCCCTAGCTCTGCCGTTTGCTGTCGGACATCCTTCCAGCACCGCTCCGGTCGCCTGCCGGTCTGTGTGTGTCAAGCTTCACGTCAAGAGAACGAGATAGCGGATCCGCTGCACGAATGTCGCTACACAAGTTCCTGTCTGGAAGACATCGGAGTGGTTTGATCATTGGTGAGAGGGCAAATCGCTCAACCATTATCCATTCTTTGTCACGTTACATTAAGAAACTTTGCACAGACATCTCAACTCCAAGAATACTTTACTGCATTTATATGAACACTGTGCTTAGACATCTTTAGCCTTCCTCATCACAAGAAATCTATTGTTTCCCACTACACCTTATCGGATTACAGTTAACAAGCTCCTACATGTTGGTGAAGAACATCAGATCTGCAACGTGGACTTTATTGCTATTACTGATAGAAAGGCCCCTATACTAACATTTAGAGACCTGCTCTCCCTTCTTAGGATAGCATTATAGGCTGGCTAGGTTCCATCTCCTACAGAGTGGTAGAAAAATCAGTTAACTGAAATATCCGTCTAGGGGGAAAACATCCCTCAAGGAAGAATATATATATATATATATATATATAAAATATAGTATTGTCATTGTTATTTTGTCTTGTGTCTTTCGGAGGAATTCTTTTCCTGAGTTGTCACTGTTGCCTAGAACTCAGCAGATCTATTGCCTCCTCTTTGTGACAACGTTTCCCATTATTGGTTCAAGTAAAATATCAATAGAGCCCAGAATTATCTGAATATTATTCTACAGTGATACCAGGATGTCTGAACCCAGAGTGTCAGGTGGGTTGGAATGTTCACCAGGTCATGGCTATGCAGATGAGCAGGTAATTCTAAACATTCCTCTAGGGGGCGTGCTACATGTGTAAAGTGTGCTGCTTTTACTAACAGGTCTCTTTGTTTCTTATTTCTGCTTGTTGGGATAAAAAACAGAGAGGTCTTTCCCTCTGTACAGAGCTCTGTGTTGATTGCCAACACAGGGTTCTGGACTGTGATTGGACACAGCTGATCAGCAGGTCCTGGCCATAAATCATTGGCCATGACTAGCTGACAGACTCCCGCTGTGTACAATCACAGCGGGTGTCAGTGGAGGGGCGCCACAGGAAGCAGGCGGCGATGTACAAGTACGCAGCTTGGCCGGCACATGCCACCCGTCCGCAATGCATTGTGGGTGGACGGTCCTTAATTGGTTAAACTGACATCTGACACTCAAATGGTTAAAGTGTATTGTACCTTAAATATTTATTTTCTATGATTGTGCTCTCATATGTATATTTTATAAATCATATTCTCTATCATTGTCATGCATTTCTCCATCTGAAGTACCTGGTTGATTCTGCCAGTCAGCTTTCTTCCTTGTTATAAGATTACCACATTAAGCACAGAAGCTGATCTTTTCTTGTTTAATCAGTTTTCATCCTTTGGTTGGCCATTCAGAGGTAGCGGACACTGTGCAGAGAAACAGCATGCCTGTATCAGGTTGTTTGTTTAGCCACCACACCCCCTGACCAATCACAGCCTTCCTCTGGCACCCACCCTCGCCCAATCACAGTCTGCCTCTTGAACTTACCCCTTGCTCTGGCACAGCTTGCATCTTCCCTAATGCTACGGAATACGGACACACTGTGAGGGAGATTTACTAAAACTGGAATCTCGAATTAAGCTGTGTTTGATCATAACATGCTTAATTGAGAGCTGGCAATAATTTATGTTTATTTTATGACTTATTACCATGTGTATTCTCTGCATATTCCATAAATACAAAATTGGCCTCTTTATAAAATTGATTGAACTCGCACAAAAGCTCAATAAACGAAGTAAAAAATCAAACTTTGTCAAGTAATTATGCAGCATGGTGGAATACATAGAGGTTGATTTACTAGAACTGGAGCACATAGAATCTGGTGCAGCTGTGCATGGAAACCGATCAGCTTCTAACTTCAGCTTATTCAATTAAACTTTGACAATAAAACCTGGAAGCTGGTCAGGGACGGTGCTACCACTAAGCAAACTAGGCAGCTGCCTAGGGCGCACTGCTGCTGGGGGGCGCCCGGGCGTTCCTACTCTCTTCTCTCTGCAGCAAGCAACTAAGTCTCAGCATCAGCAGTCTGCCGCTGCTCTGTTCGCACATAGTGTCAGAGGTGCAACGGCGGTAGAGGACTGTGTCTGTGTCCTGACTCCCGAATGAATTGAAGCAAGCAAACATTGATTGATGGGCGCTGGTGAGGCTGCATTTGATGGGCGCAGGTGAGGTGAGGCTGCATTTGATGGGCGCAGGTGAGGTGAGGCTGCATTTGATGGGTGCTGGTGGGGCTGCATTTGATGGGCACTGGTGAAGCTGCATTTGATGGGCGCTGGTGAGGCTGCATTGATGGGCACTGGTGAGACTGCATTGATGGGCACTGGTAGGCTGCATTTGATGGGTGCTGCTAGGCTGCATTTGATGGGCGCTTCATTAAAAAGGTGGGATATACAAGGGCATGGCAAAGGGGGTGGAGTCAGGGGTGGAGCCAGGGGAGGGGCGGCAAAATGAGGTTTCGCCTAGGGTGTCAAAAAACCTTGCACCAGCTCTGAAGCTGATTGGTTACTTTTCACCGCTGCGTCAGATTCTCTGTACACCAGTTTTAGTAAATCAACTCCCGTGTGTCAGCACAGTGTCCTGTAAGCCCGTCACCCACTATCAGAAAGAACAGATGCATGGTCACATGACAGAACTTTTTAACCTTATAAGAAAGATTATTTCTGAAAATAAGCAAAATCAGTTATGGTACCTGCATAGTTATAACTGTATTTTTTTGCAATATTTTATGTCACACTGTATTTGCACAGTGGTCTTTCAAACGCAATTTTTTGGGAAAAGTACACTTCAATGAATAGAAAAAAAAAAAAATGAAACAGTAAAGTTAGCCCAATTATTTTGTTTAATGTGAAAGATGATGTTACGCCCTGAGAATCGTGAGAGAATCGTGATCTATCTTCTAAGCAAAAAAATAGCGATTCTCATTTTAGCCAGAATCGTTCAGCTCTAGTATGCACTAAGAGGTTTTTGCTGACTTATATACTGTATAAGATCACCCACTGTGAATACATGCTCATAGACAAATGTACCTGACCCTTAGCAAACCGTAATGCAATAAAAAAACATATGTGTCACATAAGTGTGTGCTGGAAAAAAGGCATTTGTGTTCTTTAGTCTGTGGGTGCATATTAAAGACCTACAGAAAATGAATAGGCGTGTTCAACCCATTAAACACTTGCCAACCACGCTATAGCTATGACAGCTACATCGAAGCTGGCTAGTTCATATGATGGCCTCCCGTGATATTTTCCGCCACGCGTGCCACTGCGTGGTGTGAGCTGTGCACTCTGTGATCACAGTGTCCAGAGAACACTACAGATCATGGATTGAGGTAAAGAGCCAATACGCAGCTCTTTACCACGTGATCAGCGGTGTCCAATCATAGCTCATCACGGGTGTAAATAGAAGCCGGTTATCAGCACTTCTTTCCTCATGTTTAGAGGAGAAGAGAGACGATAACCGGCTTCTCTAAAAGGGACAGGTACACTGATAATCGGGGAACTGATTATCAGTGTCCTGATTATCAGTGCAGTCCCAACAGTGCCTACCATTGCTGCCAATCAGTGCCCACCAGTGTTACCAATCAGTGCCTTCTCATCAGTGCTGCCTATCAGTGCCCATCAATGCCACCTATTAGTGCCCATCAGTGTCGCCTATCAGTGCCCACCAGTGCCTCCTGATCAGTGCCCACTAGTGTCGCCTCATCAGTGACCATTAGTGCCACCTCATCAGTGCCCATCAGTGCAGCCTATCAGTGCCCATCAGTGCAGCCTCATCAATGCCCACCAGTGCCTCCTGATCAGTGCCCACTAGTGTCGCCTCATCAGTGCCCATCAGTGCCACCTCATCAGTGCCCATCGGTGCAGCCTATCAGTGCCCATCAGTGCCTCCTTATCAGTGCCCATCAGTGCCCATCAGTGCAGCCTCATCAGTGCTCATCAGTGCCTCCTCATCGGTGCCCATCAGTGCCACCTCATCAGTGCCCATTGGTGCAGCCTATCAGTGCCCATCAGTGCCTCCTCATCAGTGCCCATCAGTGCCTCCTCATCAGTGCCCATCAGTGCAGCCTCATCAGCAAAGGAGAACACAATTACCTGTTTGCAAAATTTTATAAAAAACTATGAAAACATATTTTTTTTCAAAATTTTCAGTCTTTATTCATTTATTTAGCAAAAAAATATATAAAACCTAGTGGTGATTAAATACCACCAAAAGAAAGCTCTATTTGTGTGAAAAAAAAGATAACATTTTGTTTGGATACAGTGTTGCATGACCGTACAATTGTCATTAAAAGTGCGACAGCGCTGAAAGCTGAAAATTGGCCTGGGCAGGAAGGGGGTAAAAGTGCCCAGTAGGCAAGTGGTTAAACATGTGTATAAAGAATTGCACTTAGTGTGCAAAATGAATGAGTATAAATTGACAAAAACAGCAGCCCTCACAAATATGTACACACCATAATAAACAAAGTAAATAAACAAAAATGTTGTGCATTTATGTTGCATGGGGGGAAAGTGTGCATGTGTGTGCGGTGCAGCAGAGAGGAGGGAGTGCTCATGAGCTGGCTCATTTTGAAGTCAAACAACAATCATTTGGAAGGGGGCATCAGAACTTCTAGACATAAGATTGTTCCCTGCTGCTAACCAAGAATGGTTAGAGGGGGTGAGTATTCTCTTGTGTCTTTTGGAAGCTTTCATCATATGTCATCTGTGCCCTGACACTGCATGTACACACATTAGCCTACTTAATATTATTATAAGACCTTACTTTTTTAAGCATTTTCAGAGCCTGATTTAATATGCAACTTCTTTATCTTTTAATCCTTGCCTATGTTCCTGTTTAGGCTGGTGCCATGACCACTGACCCAGGATTTTCATTTCAGGTGGCTTCTTGCTCTTGCAGCGTCCCATGGAGCCATCCTTGTAAGCAGGGACTAGAGTTGTGTCTCCCTGCACAGTGTGCATCAAAAGAAACATCCAGCCCAGTAGCCTAGAATGGCAGGGCTCTCCCCTATTGCTCTTTTTTCTTTCCCCTTCCATTTCTCCAAGCTATCAAACTGAGTGAGAACTGCACCGTGCATTCTTGGCTCTGTCCTGTAAAGACCGAAAGTTCAGGGAAGCAGCACTGAGAAAGCAGAAGCTAGCAGTGCTGAAAGATATAAACTGCAAGTGTTGAAACAAGTGTTGAAAGATATAAACTGCAAGAATTTTAACAAATAATTTACTGGGGAATGTTTATTTTTCCTGTTCAATGTGTTAAGCTAAAAACCATTGGGTGTTTAGTTTTCAATCTATATTTATTGAATAACAATTTTTATATGTACATAAAACTACAATACAAAGGTGATATATACATCTCCGGTAAAACAACAACTTACAAATCTCTAATAAACACTACAATATTACAATGTATATATTTGACATAAAAACACTTTGTAGGAACCATTACACCTATATAATAGAAATTCATGCTAATATTAGGTAAAGGGGTACGACAACCAGATGCTGCTCCACATAGGGCAACTTTGGATCAATTCAGGTCCTACAGTTGTCCCCTTATATGTTTTCCCATTTCTGATGATTGCCTATATAATCTCCAAGGGAGCCATATTTGTTGATATTGTCCATATGTTTCCGATTTGTGTGCCAGAAAAGACTCCATCCTCTCAATATAATCCATCTCTACCACCCATTGGATCATATTTGGCGCCTATACCATTCGCCAATGGCGTGGTATGACCTTGCAGCTGTCAGACAGTGTGGTAGGAGATCTTTCTTAATGCATTTAATGGAACTGGGTAGGATAGATAATAAAGTGATTTGTGGACTGTTGGCTACAATCATCCCTGTAATGGTATTATAAAGCCGCCGTATCAGATCCCAAAACTCATGGACTCACCCCTTCAACCTCTGCAGCAATGCTGGCAGCACTCATACGTCTATTTCCCAAAGATAACCTCTGGATATGACGCTGAGCATGTGCACTCAATGTCCTTGGTCAACCATGGCAAGGCCTGTTCTGAGTGGAACCTGTCCTGTTAAACCAATGTATGGTCTTGGCCATTGCACTGCAGCTCAGTTTCAGGGTCTTGGCAATCTTCTTATAGCCTAGGCCATCTTTATGTAGAGCAACAATTCTTTTTTTCAGATCCTCAGAGAGTTCCTTGTCATGAGGTGCCATGTTGAACTTTCAGTATGAGAGAGTGAGAGTCATAACACCAAATTTAACACACCTGCTCCCCATTCACACCTGAGACCTTGTAACACTAACGAGTCACGTGACACCGGGGAGGGAAAATGGCTAATTGGGCTAAATTTGGACATTTTCCCTTAGGGGTGTACTCACTTTTGTTTCCAGTGGTTTAGACATTAATGGCTGTGTGTTGAGTTATTTTGAGGGGACGGCAAATTTACACTGTTATACAAGCTGTACACTCACTACTTTACATTGTAGCAAAGTGTAATTTCTTCAATGTTGTCACATGAAAACATAATAAAATATTTACAAAAAATTGAGGGGTGTACTCACTTTTGTGAGATACTATATCTGTAACATCTGGGTTTATCTGGTGAAGCAGCATCGGGTACCGGTACCAAGAAGGGAGATAAGTTTAAAATTTGTCTGTAGCAGAATCTCTAACCTCTTCCAGTCTAATAAGAGCTTTTGAGGCCACAGACCGCTGACATCCTTCAATTTGTAGTGGGTTGTGAGGCATAGTGAGTGCAAAGGTGGTAAAAGTCATTGGTTGCCAGACACTTCTTGGATGCAAAAGAGGTTTTATTTCTTCTAACAGTCCTTTTATATTTTGCAAGGGAAAGAGGGTTGGGGCCTGGACAAGGTAGCTGCAATTTCAATAGGCAGACTCCGAGGCTTCAACAGGAGTACAGCCGTACAGGGAAAGGCCCCAGCAAGGTGCCACTTCTGCACCTGCAGGTTTGCTGTCCCCTATGGCTACAGTACTTAACAGTTCCTAATTCAAACGTAACAGTTCTCTCAGCTTTACTACAACTTCTACTTGTAGTTCTTCAGCCCCTTGAGCTCCTGGTCTCTCACTGGACCCTCTGATTCACTAACTCTGCATCCCATGAGCTCCTCAAGGCTTTTGCGGTGTTATCTCCCTCAAACATCACCCAATCCTCCCGCTAGGTCCCTAGCTTGGCACTTCAGATACCTTCAAGCTTCACCCCTGATGACCAGTGGCTGGTCGCTAAGTGGCGACAGCCTCCCCTCTACCTTCGACCACGACAGGTTTTCTGGCCAGCAGACTTTTGGAATGCAAGCCGCAGTGCCAACCCCGCGCTGCCCCCCTACTTCTGGATAGGCCCTCACACAGCCCAGCAGCCAGATGCCCCTGGGGTAGGCCCAATCTCCGGCCTAGCAGCCCGGGGCAGACAACACACATCCACCCATATGGCAGTCCGGGTGGCACAGAACACAGATCACCTGACCTCTCCTGAATATATAGGTTTGCCCTGTAGGCCAAGGGATTCAAGAAAACCCCTGCCCATTGGCTGAGATACCCTATATACCCATAACCAGACCTTGAGTTGCCCTCCTCGTATCTAGTACCACCAAGTTCCCGGCCACCTAGTGGTAGAAGAGAAAAGTGCAACAAGGCCAAACTTAGGGAGAAATCAATAGATCTCTATCAATCGACCAAGATGACTACTCTTGGTAAGTAAATTTATGAGGAGCTCCCTGACTAAACCCCAGGGTGCTACATGTCTCGTGCGCCTTAGTCGCCAATGACAAATAATGGGTAAGGGTAAATGATTTAGCCCACTCCTCAGTTGTAATTAGTACCTTCAAATCAAATTCCCATTTAACTGTATATTTCAGCAATCAAGGATGCAGTTTCACCTTATATATATCACTGAAAGAACATAGAACATGATTTGGCACAGTCTTTCAAAAACAAAGACTCAAACCTATCTGGTTCCTTAATCAATAGGTCTGTTGATGAAAAAGAAGAAATTACTGTAATTGACAATATTCTAACCCAGGGGTCCTCAAACTTTTTACATAGGGGGCCAGTTCACGGTCCCTCAGACTGTTGGGGGGCCGCACTATAGTTTAAAAAAAATATGAACTAATTCCTATGCACACATCTTATTTGTAGTGCAAAAAAAAAATAAAGAACAATTGTAATCAATATAAACTTATCAGTATTTCACTGACTCCCCTCATTACAGAACCACTCCCAATCACATACTTCCCCCATCACAGATCCCCCCATATCAGTCCCCCACCATAGCACAGAGTCCCCCACATCAGTCCCCCACCATAGCACAGAGTCCCCCACATCAGTCCCCCACCATAGCACAGAGTCCCCCACATCAGTCCCCCACCATAGCACAGAGTCCCCCACATCAGTCCCCCACCATAGCACAGAGTCCCCCACATCAGTCCCCCACCATAGCACAGAGTCCCCCACCATAGCACAGAGTCCCCCACATCAGTCCCCCACCATAGCACAGAGTCCCCCACATCAGTCCCCCACCATAGCACAGAGTCCCCCACATCACAGATCCCCACCATAGCACAGAGTCCCCCACATCAGTCCCCCACATCAGTCCCCCACCATAGCACAGAGTCCCCCACATCAGTCCCCCACCATAGCACAGAGTCCCCCACATCAGTCCCCCACCATAGCACAGAGTCCCCCACATCACAGATCCCCACCATAGCACAGAGTCCCCCACATCACAGATCCCCACCATAGCACAGAGTCCCCCACATCACAGATCCCCACCATAGCACAGAGTCCCCCTCATCACAGATCCCCACCATAGCACAGAGTCACCCACATCACAGATCCCCACCATAGCACAGAGTCCCCCACATCAGTCCCCCACCATAGCACAGAGTCCCCCACCATAGCACAGAGTCCCCCACATCACAGATCCCCACCATAGCACAGAGTCCCCCACATCACAGATCCCCACCATAGCACAGAGTCCCCCACATCACAGATCCCCACCATAGCACAGAGTCCCCCACATCACAGATCCCCACCATAGCACAGAGTCCCCCCGTGTGTCACAGATCCCCACCATAGCACAGATCCCCACCATAGCACAGACTCCCCCCGCCGCCCTTACACTTACCTGTATCACGCAGGACACGAGGCATGGTAGGTCCGGATGGAGGGCGGGACTTTGGAAGTGAGGGGCAGGTGATTGGTTCCTGGGACCGCTCTGATGCCTAGTAACCAATCACCTTCTTCTTAGCACAGAAGGTCCTTTGCCCGGCCTGTCATGTTTCCTGTCCTGTGTGATGGAGGGAGCAGAGGGCAGGGGCAGTGCTGCAATTTTAAAGGGGCAGTCCGCGGGCCGGATCAAAAACGATGGAGGGCCGGATTCGGCCCGCGGGCCGTAGTTTGAGGACCCCTGTTCTAACCAATGCTTAATTGAGTGCTGTTGTATAGGGATGAGATCTGACAAAGGCAGAAGAGTTCCCTGACAGAAGATTTGAGATAGTTGATGGTGTGACTTCTTTTTCCATGACAAAAAATGTGTCTGGGTCACCGCAGGGGGGAACTGTGGATTGCCAAACAAAGGGGTCACCGGGCCCACTTTAGGAGAGAGTCCCAGTCGTGATTGCATTTTATCCTAAATGTACAATAGTTGGGATGTAAGAAGAGGTAGTGATGAGGGAGGACCCAGTTGGGTGTTTAAAGCAGAACTAAAGGCACCTTTTATACTCACCCTTTCCTCCAATGGTCCCGTCTGTCGCTACCTCCGGCATCTTCTCCTGTGCGCTGGTTTTTGTTCATCTTCATTGTCTGGTGTAGGATGATATCACTCTTCCACGTGCGCAGGAGGCCATCATTCTAGTACACAGAGATTGGACTGGCTGCTGTTCTACCAAAGGAACATATATTAAAGTAAGTAACATACAGTATGGACACTTGGGAGTCAGTTGACTGATTTTTGGAACTTACAATACATGTCATTTCCATTCCCTCTAGATACTAATAACATGGGGACTATACTTGTATTCCTAGGTGCACATTTTTTGGTTTGCTTGTTTGCTGCACAATCTGGTTTTAACAAGCCCAGGGACTCCCCACCAGTAATAATACAGGGACGGACCAGCTCAGAGGGAGTGAGGGAGTCGTGATAAATCACTTTCAATTTACTTGACAAGACTTCTTTGCTCTCTATGGGTTAGGAACCATCAACTTAAGGACCACTCCATCGTTTGCTTTTTTTTCCTTTAAATAATAATTGAAAACAGTACCCAGATTTGATAAGCCATATGCCAGTGATGATGATTTTTTTTGTACTCCAAATACCAAGACAAAACAAAACAGCAGCAGATGTGAAGTACAACTGATTGAATAAAAACTAGTGCTTCAAAGAAAACATTCATTAAATCGCTTCTTCAAGTTTTCCTCCAATACAGCAAAGTACAGTAATTATTGTTGGTTGGAATTAGTCTGAGTGCTGGGCTTTGTCTCGGGAGACTCTACAATAAATAGAGGCAGGTGGGAGTGAACTGACTAGTTTCTTGCAGTGTCTGACTGTTCCAATAAATATAGAAAAAACAAGTGAAAAAGATCAGATTGAAGTACATGCAGAGCAGAGATGTCAATCTCAATTCCATGGTGGGCTGCATCAGCAGTATGGTTGCCCCCAAAGGGTCGGTTTTATCTTTGGAACGCTATGTACAGAGAGCATAGTTCAGGCGTGCGTAACATGCAGAGTGCAGACTTCAGGATTACACTTTATACAGAGTGCAGGGTTCAGGAATGCAATACGTACAGAGTGCAGAGTTCAGGAGTGCGCTATGTACAGAGTGCAGGGTTCAGGAGTGCGATAGGTACAGACTGCAGAGTTCAGGAGTGTGCTATGTGCAGAGTGCAGAGTTCAGGGGTTTGCTATGTACAGAGTGCAGAGTTCAGGGAAAGCTTCTGTGTTTACAAGTGACAGTGGGGAGCGGGAGCAGAGGGCGAAAGCCGGAGATGGCAGAAAGGAAGTCCCGTAATAAGGAGAGGAAAGGATGGACAGAGGGACAGCATGACAAATGTGGACAGCCACATTCAGGCATTAGATTAGAAAAAGTTGTCCCCTTTAAGAAAAGGGGGGTGGCCAGAGCAGGGAGGTGCTCTGGGTTGTAAGAGCAGGAGAGGGGGTAGTGACGTCGGTCGGTGAGTGGCGGAGAGAGAGATTGCCACGCTCTCACCGCTTTCCTTATCAACAGCGATGGCGGCTATTAACAGCATGATAACACAGCTACGAGCGACTGCAGCATTACAGCATTACATGGACCAGACTGGCTACAGGCACAAGTGGAGGCCGTAATAGCGGAGCGGAGAGCGGCGCCAGACGGGGAGATGCAAGTGACACCGCGTGCTCAGCGGTCCAGGCCGCCGGAGTGCTTTAGCCCTGACACCTCTCCTGGTGGTCAGAGGCAGCAGGGGCCAGTTAGAGACATTCCACCCCCCAGCACACAGCACCCTCATGGATCCGGGAGTGGAGACAGCAGGAAGACCCAGCGCAGAGGCAGGAGTGCTATGGTGGGGGAGCCCAGCACATCACATGGCTCCGCCCCCCCGCTCGTCGTAGATGCCAGCACCATGCGGCCGGGGGATGCAGGAGAGGGTCAGATTAGCCAGTTGGCCCAGCAAGGGAGAGTGGTGCCTCAGAATGCTGGCTTGGCAGTCGGAGCACTGTGACAGTGGTGGGCAATGGCGGAGGATGAACAACAGGTGCCCGTGCCAGGGGGGAGATCAGGAGTCTATCGATGTGAGCAGCGAGTGGGTCATGGGCCAGGGGGCAGATCAGGAGTCCATCGATGTGGGCAGCGAGCGGGTCTGGCGGGACAGGACGGAGAGAAGGACGTGAAAAGCAACACAGACCATCGGCAACCAGAGCAGGTCCCTCTGGGGTGCAATCGGTGGTCATCCGGCCAGATGTGAGCAGCGACAGATCGGAAGGTGAACTGTCCTGTTTGGAAGGGGATGTGGACCAGGGACATCAGGCGTCAGCAGGGGATTCCAGAGTGGAGGCTGGTGGGCCCAGTCCTGGGCAGCCCAGTGAGTGTAATTCTGCTTTATCTGTCTCTTCTTCACTAAAAGATTTGTTGGGTCAGGGTAGAAAGCAGGGGTCCCTGGTGGTAGGTAGTGCATGGGGGGGCGGGTTAAAGGTCCCTCGCGGAACAGCCTAGGGACACAGGACATGACACTGATGGGGCGAGCCTTCAGGATCTACTGACGGGCTTGTGGGCCTTGGTGCAGCGCTTTGAGCCAGGCACAGGGTCCAGTTCATCACCCACGCAGGCGTGGGCCCCTCCACAAAGTAAGGATCATGCTACGCCGGCCATGCCACGGTCAGCAGTCATGGCCAGGGTTGTAGGGGAGTTGCCTGCTGCAGCGGTGGGTGGAGCGACAGAGGTAGGCGTTGCTCCCGGCTCCGGACAGCCAAGGAAAGGCAGGTGAGAAAAAATCGGATTTAGTCAGGCTGGCGGACACCGCAAAGAGCGAAGTTTCTGTCTGTTTTGAGGGCCCCCTGGGTGCCCATCTTAAAATGGACATAAAAGAAAACATTTGGAAAGGGGAATATGTGGAGATCTTCACATTATTGCCGCTGGAAAAATTCAATCTGGATAGATTGAAGCTGGAAGAAAGCAAGAAGGAGGATGAGGAAAAACGCAGATATCGGCTAATTCCTCTTACTTTTTCTAACTGGTTACAAGCGTTCGCTATCTTGGCACGTGTAGTGGGGGAGAAGACGCCCGAACATTGCTCGGCTTTGTTCGTCTATCTGGAAGCCATTAGTGAGGCACACCGGACGTATGGCGGCGTGGCATGGCTAAGGTATGACAAGCAGTTTAGACAACTGATGGCCATCCGACCGTCTCTACGCTGGGACCACAAGGATATTAGCCTGTGAATGAAGCTTATGACAGCGGCACGGGCTCCTAATCAATTTTTCAGGAAGGGGTCGGAGGTACCGCGGCCTCGGGACAACCGACCAACAAAAGTTGGGGATTCTGATGGCAATTTAATGAGGGCACGTGTAAGTTTGGAGCAAACTGTCGCTTCAAGCACACGTGTTCTGGCTGCAGGGGATCCCATGCACTGTCAAAATGCTTTAAAAGGGAAAAAGGGCGTGCCGGAGAGTCTGCGAGTAAGAGGGATGATGCCGATGCGGGTGGAAAGGATGCTTCCTTTCCTCAGTAGGTCCTCCGACCTAAAAGCAGCACAATTATTAAAATCAGGTTTTGATAGCGGTTTCAAAATACCTTGCTCTTAAACCTTCCCACCCATAGCAAAAAATTTACGTTCGAGCCCTGCTGCATTAGTCAGTGGTCTCGAAAAAGCTAGGGAAGGAGATCAAACTGGGGCGCATGACGGGCCCCTTTAGTACGATTCCTCTTCCAAATCTGGTGGTCTCTCCATTGGAGTAGTTAGTAACACGTAGAGAAACTGCGCTTAGGATGGTCCTATATGGTAAGAGAACAGGTTGCTGCCTCCCCTACACAGAGCACTCACAGAGGGTACTCTGCTAACGTAAATAAACTAAAAAAAGATGGGGTGATTGGCGCTATCTAAGAAACCTAAATGCTATTGCATATTAGGAAAAACCACAGAAGGTAATTTTTATTGATACAATTATAGAATTGCACACCAATGCTCATATCATCACAGTCAGTAGGTAAGAAGAATACCCCAGTGACTGGTATGAAATGGGTAAGAGGAGTCCTAGGATCCCTAAACTGAATATTGTTGAGTATTTAATACTGTGTGTAAAGAGTAAAAAATAAGAAGGAAATAATAAGAAAGGAATGGTGTATAAATGGACTGCCTATGTGGGCACAGTATATAGACAGAGATGTCTCAATATGTATGTGTTAATATACACTGCGCCAACTACATAGAAAAATACACAGCTCAAATGCAAGCAGTCAACCAATTGGGTACACTATAAATCATATCAGCCAAGCGGGTGCAATATAAGTCATATAGTAAGGCTTGAACCCAGCATATGCTACAGTAAATAGATCAGAGTGATGTATAATAGTCCCATAGGCTTATATCTGCATCAAACACATATGTTCTCATAGATCAAACATAAAGCGTTGGCCATATGGGTACACTGCAACTCATATAGTGAAGCCTAGACCCAGCATATGCTGCAGTAAATAAGTCAGAATAGTGTACAATAGTCTCATAAGCTTATATCTGCATCAGATCAGGACCTCATAGGGGTGACTTTAGTGCTTAAGATGTTTCCAGGTGACTTCTGTGCTTCCCCTTCTGATTTGCTACTCACCGGCTCCTGGTACCCCTGCAGGGGTAATGGGCATGTAATGCTTTATATGGAGATCGTTGCTCCCTGTTGTTTGTGGTGGATGCCTCGGATGTATCCTGGCTGATGGAAGGTGCTGTAGTGCCCTCATACACCAAAAAATGAAAAAAGAGCTTCCATAGTGTAATAACGTAAAAAAAGCATCCATTTATTTAATAAAAGCATTTATGCGGAACAAACATCCCAAAAAACTGTATATTCCTACCCAGTTATACACTGGGAAAGGATACCATCGATTCCCAACAGAAAAAACAAATTAAAACCAATAAAAACAAATGGAAGCAAAGCGTGTATAGAGATGGGGGATGCCGGCAGCTGTGCGCTCCACCTGCGTTCCACTCACTCGTAAACACGGAAGTGACGTAGTGTGCGTGGTTCCGTCGTACACGCTTCGTCATTGACGTCCTCAGCGACGGTATTCTTACCTACTGACTGTGATGATATTAGCATTGGTGTGCAATTCTATATTTGTATCAATATAAAATTACCTTCTGTGGTTTTTCCTAATATGCAATAGCATTTAGGTTTCTTAGGTAGCGCCAATCACCCCATCTTTTTTTAGTTTATCTCCATTGGAGTAGTGCCCAAAAAAGAGCCGAACAAGTTCAGATTGATTCACCACCTTTCCTTTCCTAAGGGTGGGTCGGTCAATGATTCGATTGCTCCTGAGGAGTGTGCGGTGACGTACGCTTCTTTTAATGCAGCAGTATCATGGGTTCGACGTTATGGGCAAGGGTCATTAATGGCGAAAGCGGATATATCGAATCGGCCTTCTGGCTCTTGCCGGTGCATCCAGACAGTTTTCGACTGCTAGTCTGTACATGGAATGGGGCATACTACGTGAATCGCTGCCTTCCAATGGGATGCTCGATTTTATGTGCTATCTTTGAAACGTTCAGCTCTTTTTTGGAATGGGTAGTTCGGGATGTATCAGGGATCAACTCAGTCATTCACTATCTGGATGACTTCTTATGTGTTGGCCCATCGGGTTCAAACATTTGCGCCGTCCTGTTAGGGACTCTGCAATACATAGCTGAACGTTTCGGGGTCCCGTTAGCTTCGGAGAAAACGGAAGGCCCCACATCTACCATGGTTTTCCTGGGAAATGAAGTGGATTCGATTGGGATGGAATGCCAATTGGCGACGGAGAAGCTTGTAAGTCTCAAGGCAGAAGTGTGTGGGACCATTGGAAAACGCAAGTTACAGTTGCGACAGTTACAATCTTTATTGGGGAAGCTAAATTTTGCTTGCCGAATAATTCCAATGGGTAGGGTTTTTTGCCGACAGCTATCGGCAGCAACCGCTGTAGTCAAAAGGCTGACACATTTTGTGAGTCACAGAGAACACAGAGAAGACTTGTGGGTGTGGCACAACTTCCTGGAGTTGCACTCTATGGATGTCGGGACCCATCAGCAGTTGTGATCTGGAGCTGTTCACGGATGCTGCGGGCTTGCCGGCTATGGGGCCGTTTTTCTGGAAGAATGGAGCGCAGGACGGTGACCTCCAGCGCGTGGGAGGCTGGTTTCTTGAAGAACTTAGTCCTCCAGGAACTGTTTCCGATTGTTGTAGCAATAGAAATATGGGGGGAATCCTTCCGCAACTTAAAAGTGAGCCTCAATTGTGACAATCTTGGGGTCGTCCAGGTGGTTAACCGCTTGTCGGCAACATCCATGCCAGTGGTCAGGTTGCTGCACCATTTAGTACTGCGCTGTTTGCAACTGAATGCTTTCATTTACGCTGTACACTTACCAGGGGTTGACAACACTGTGGCTGACGCTTTGTCTCATTTTCAGTGGGACAGATTCCGGGAGTTGGCACCAGACGCGGAGCAACACGGGTTACCGGTTCTGGACCGGTGGATGTGGGACATTGCTTTGAAAACGCAGCATGGTGGATTCAACGCTCCGTGAGTGTGTCTACTTGGAATGCCTACTCTAAGGTATGGCAGGAATGGTTAGCATGCTTGCATAGGCTTGAGTTCGCCCCTGATGGTCAAGAGGTGAACTATGCAGTCCTTTATTTCATTAACAGGACTAGAGAATGGTATCTCGGCAGCTGACATTGATCGTAAGTTGGCAGGTTTGGCCTTTCTTTTCAAGCTGCAGGGGCAACGGCTTCTCATTGGCTTACCTTTAAATAGACTATCCCCCCTTCGGTCCATCATGAATGCTGCTGCCAGACTCATCCACCTTACAAACCGCTCAGTGTCTGCTACCCCCCTCTGCCAATCCCTCCATTGGCTGCCACTCGCCCAACGAATTAAATTAAAAATACTAACAATAAGTTACAAAGCCATCCACAACTCTGCCCCAGCTATATCACTAACCTAGTCTCAAAATACCAACCTAATCGCCCTCTCCGTTCCTCCCAGGACCTCCTGCTCTCTAGCTCCCTCATCACCTCCTCCCATATCCGCCTCCAGGACTTCTCCCGAGCCTCGCCCATCCTCTGGAATTCCCTACCCCAATCTGTCAGACTGTCTGCAAATTTATCCACTTTTAGGCGATCCCTGAAAACTTTCCTCTTCAGAGAAGCCTATCCTGCCTCCATCTAACAACTGCACTATTTTCTCCATTAGCTCATCCCCCACAGCTATTACCCTTTTGTATAACTTGACCCTTCCTCCTAGATTGTAAGCTCTAATGAGCAGGGCCCTCTGATTCCTCCTGTATTGAATTGTATTGTAATTGTACTATCCTCCCTAATGTTGTAAAGCGCTGCGTAAACTGTTGGCGCTATATAAATCCTGTTTAATAATAATAACAAAAAAAAAAACGGGATTATACGAAAGATTTTTGGGTTAAACAAGCAGTTAAGGGGTACAGGAGGGAGAAGAAGAGAAGAGGGATGGGCGGCGCCCAGTTTCATTCGACATGTTACAAGTTTTATTTTTCGTTTTTAGGTAGGGTTTTCAGCTCAGGATATGAATGTACCCTTTTCCGTGCGGCCTTCGCATTGGCCATCTTTGGGGCGTTACGGATAAGTGAGCTAGTCAGCCCCTCAAAACGGGAAAAAGGGGGGCTGTTGGCACATGAGGTAGCTTGTTTGGGGGATTCGGTTAGACTCTTCGTACAATGGTCTAAAACTGATCAGACCGGGTAGGGCATGCAACTTGAAGTTTTCCGAATCCCAGAGTCACACATTTATGCGGTAAGTGCGGTGGAATCTAAGTGCGAAGGCTCATTTCTTATACATAGGGACGGGTCGTCCTTGCCAAAGTTCCAGTTCATTGCATTATTTAGAAAATGTTTGACGTGGCCGGGTATGACCCAAAAAGCTATGCTGCACATTCTTTCCGCATAAGGGCGGCCACGGAGGCTTCTAGGGCGGGCCTTGGTTATGAAGCAGTCAAGCGCATTGGGCAGTTGGACTCGGACAGATTTAAGCTGTATATTCGCCCACATTTGTTACAGAATTAGGTCTCACGTGGTTTGTTGGGATGTTATTATATTGCAGTTCTTGTGGGGGAGCTTACTATTTTTGTGTTGTCATTTTCTTGTTCACAGATGGAGAGGTTGGCCTGGTGTGGATTGTAAGTCATTCCTACGTATACTGGGGGGCCAGACGAGCTAATGTTCAGCTGAACGGTAGGCAGTTGGGCATCCCCAGACAGGAAGCTGAGGTCCGATGGATCGGGGTACCGGGTATGCTATGGAACAGGGTACTTACAGAGGTACACAGGTTCTCCCGTTTAGACAGGGCACCAGATGTTTTGGTGCTACATGTGGGGGGGAATGACATGGGAGTCAGGTCTGTGGAATCTCATACGGGAAGTGAAATTTGATTTTTTACGTCTTCGTTCGGCTTTTCCTGAGATGGTCATAGTGTGGTCATATTTGGTGGGCAGGACGTCCTGGCGATGGGCTTGGTCAGCTAAAAAGGTGGAAAGAGCCTGTGTAAAAGTCAACAAGGAAGTGGGCAGGTTCATAATCAGGAATGGAGGAGTGGCCATACGTCAAAGGGAGCTGGAGGTGGATACTTGGAGGTATCTTTGGAGTGATGGGGTACACCTTACTGATGTGGGAACTGACCTTTGGGTGATGGGTTTACAGGAAGGCATCCAGTGAGCATTGAAGGTGTGGAGGTGCACGCAAGGGTAAGGTTTTACCCCTTTCGTGCTGTGGCAGTGCTGGGTCTTTGGCGGAAGAGAAGAAGGCTGTCATATACATATAACATGGTTGGGACCCATCTGTGGTATGGGGTTCTCAGGTACCTTCCGGTTACGAGGGGTTAACCAGGAAAGGGTTAAAAGTAGGTCACTGGGAAGGTTGAGTACTGTCTCAGAGTCTGGGATTTGCGACTGGAGGCCTAAAGTTTAAAAGAGTTGGTCGTAGTGAACAGGTTGTGTGTCGTTTCCCTCGAAGACCCCAAAAAGATATATATATAAAATTGGGTTAAAGGTTATTTAAAAAGTTATTTATTCTATTTACGGTAATTGTTAATGAAAGGCTGTCAGGCCAGTTACTCCAAAACCTTGTCACGTCATTTGTGGGGGGATTTGGAGGGGGTTTTAGAATATGTATAACAGGTTGGTAAGAGACTGTGGAAAATGTCCTTCATATGTCAAGGAAGTCCCGGAGTAAGGAGAGGAAAGGATGGATGGAGGGACAGCATGACAAATGTGGACAGCCACATTCAGGGATTAGATTAGAAAAAGTTGTCCCCTTTAAGAAAACGGGGGTGGCCAGAGCAGGGAGGCACGCTGGGTTGTAAGAGCAGGAGAGGGGGAAGTGACGTCAGTCGGTGAGTGGCAGAGAAAGAGATTACCACCCACCCTCCCGTGGTTTGGTTAAAAGAGAGTGGGGCTGTCAGGACAGCCTGGCAATTCTGGGTCTTTGGAGGAGGAGAAGATGGCTGTTATATACATATAACATGGTTGGGACCCATCTGTGGTATGGGTTTCTCAGGTTAACCAGGAAGGGGTTAAAGGTAGGTCACTGCGAAGATTGAGTACCGCCTCGGAGTCGGGGACTTGCGACCGGAGGCCTAAAGTTTAAAAGAGTTGATCGTAGTGACCAGGTTGTGTGTCGTTGCCCTCGAAGACCCCAAAAAGATATATATATATAAAAGTCGGTTAACGGTTATTTAAAAAGTTATTTGCAAAGTTTTTTATTCTATTTACGGTAATTGTTAATAAAAGGCCGTCAGGCCATTTACTCCAAAAACCTTGTCACGTCATTTGTGGGGAAATTTGGAGGAGGTTTTAGAAGGTTGGTAAGAGACTGTGGAGTATGTCCTTCATATGTCATGGTGTTCTGCCACGGTCCGGCTGCAAAACTGGGTGTGAGGGCCACATGACATGGCCTGGTAGGCTGGATTCAGCCCGTGGGCCTTGTGTTTGACATATGTGATAAAGAGTATAGGTCAGATTTAGTCAACTCTTAAAAAAATTAACAACATAATGGGCTATTATTTATGTGCATGTATATACAATATTTTTCCTTTTCTTTTGCATATAGTGGGGCTGGTGTAACGTATTTTGTATAAGGGGCTCGAGATGATGAGGGTGGCCCCTTGTACAATTCCCATCTGAGCACCCCTGGAAGTTGAGACAGGAACTAAAAGTTCTTCTGGGTTGTGAACTGGCAGAATGCGTTCCTAAAACTTTGAGGTCTTTTATTACGTATCACAAATCTAAAACACCTGCCTGAAGTACCTTTTTAGAAAAAGCAGTTCTTTATTTTTATAAACTAAGAGAAAGTATAGATTCAGACTCTGCTCTTGTGACCGTGAAATACTGAAATCACCGCAAAAGCCATTCCTTGCAGATCTAACAGGTAATTTTAACAAAACATCAGGGCAGCCAAGTGTGTTCTGTGTACAGGTCATTTTGGATTGATTTCCTGGATCTGGAAACTGATAATTCTGTGAGGATAAGATGTTTGGAACCTGTGGTTTTCATCTTTTGTTGAGTAATATAGCTTTTTCTGCTTTTTCTCTGTAGGTCCTTTATTTCTATTTTGTTTTTTATTTAATTCACATGTGTATAGTGTTGAGATTTGACACAATACACAGTAAAACTCACATCAGCCATGGAGAGCCCCAACTGTACATCCTCTGTACAACCTGTCCTAATATATACCAACTTAAAGCAGAACTAAAGACAAAACTTTTTTTTTTTCATTTTAAATAGAGTAAGGGAGGTTTATAACCCCTGTCTGTTTTTTTTTAATTTTTTTTTTATTTCGCTATCTGTATCCCACTGGGGAGATTTCAAGTTACTTCCTTTCTCATGGCCAAAACAGAAAGTGAGAGAAAATCCATCCCAAGTGAAGGAATCTCAGGGTGTCACCTGGGTCACCAGGTGTCCCCTTTGGAAGTTTTCCCCTCTATTTCTGTCCTTGTGTCAACCCAAAATTTTCTTTTACTTTCACATTTGATGATAATGGCATACAAGACAAACCGAGAGGATGACTCTCCCTAATGGGGACACGGCCAGCAATGAAAACGTTACAAGAGTTCCATTCCAATCCCTCTCCACTCCATCCAAAATATATATATATATATATATATATATATATATATATATATATATATATATATATTTTTTTTTTTTTTTTTTAAACTTTTAGTTATACTTTAACGTGAACCTGTCCATCACATTAAACTTTTAAATCTAGAAGTCTTACCTAAGAGAGCTTCAACAATAGTTTCTGCTATTACATTTATTAGCCAGAAGATGTTTCTCTGTGGGTCTCTCTGATTTAGTCTCACCTTGTTTATAAGCATCTGACTATGCCCTATATGCCCTGCCTATGTGCTTTCCATATTTCCAGTTGATCCCTGTAAATTCCCTTGTATCATGGTCCAGATTCAACAAAGGGCTTTCCCTCCTGCCCAAGAAGACAATTAGTCATGCCCCTCCTGCCAGCAAGCTCCACCCCACATTCTACAGTTGTTAAATTACATACCTTCCGCTGCCTACTAAGGCTCTAGCATTTGATGGTTGCTTGAAAGGGGTGGTGTATTTTTTTTTTTTAACATTAGAGGAAGTGACCCTCATTTTTTCCTGTTTAGAAGAGGTTAGCAAGTATTGCCCATTAAGGGAAGGGTTAATGGATCAGGTTTACATGTCTATAAAAAAGGGACAGAGGTTGGCTTTCACCCCCTAAGAAGGAGGTATCTGGACCTTTGAACCACATTGGGTTATGGTGGTAGCTAAGTTTCTGTGGAAGGAAGGGACCATAACCTGTTGGGTTACATCTTGGAGTTCCGCCCTCAGGCAGATGTTACCAGTGGGGAGTTAGTCCCCTTCTGAATGCATGTATAAATTGTACACTTGTGAGTAGTATATTTAATGTGAATGTAGTGCTACCCCCAGAGGGGCTGCCAGTCACCCAAGCATCAGTCCATTCACTCCAGCTCCAATAAACAGTCTAGGGGTTTTCTTTTTGTAATTTATTGCTGGTAAGACTTGTAACAGGAATAGGATACTCCAAAATGCTCCACAATGGTTGATAAACAGAGCACAGTCTTCATAGTAGTAGTATTAGTAGTAGTAATAGTAGTAGTGAACAGTCCAAAGCCCTACTGCTGAAGGCCATGGGGGAAGTCTTTGGACCTCTGGTTACACTTCTCCAATGAGCAATGATCAATACCCAGTGCAGCATCTAGCACACAGTCTCAGGGATCATCTTAGGGTCACTACTCACACATCCCATCCCTTGATTATAGAAGGAGCCACAGCTAAATTTGACAAACAACCTATACTAGGTGGGCAAAATAATGCAACCAAAATGCTCTTGTTTCCAAGAGTGAAGTATCCCATAGTGAAACAAGGATGAAAGGGGGAAGGAAAAAAAATAACAGTGTAACAATAAATGTGTGGCATTCCACATATTGAACATTTTAAAACTGAGGTAGAATAACTTTGTACCTTTTCTTGGAGGAGACTGTCACCAAGTCAGATAAACATCTTGTCAGGTGACAGAACTCATACAACATACATAAACAGTATATATACTGTACATACAGCCATCTAGGTAGATATCACTAGCTAATACATGGTTAGTGCATTCAAAGTATTAACCAAAGTATGAATTTACGATTCACCTATGAAAGAACGAAATTACCATAAAAATCACAATTTAATGTTGGAGTACCACCTCCATGGAGATAACCCTCCAATGAAACAACAGTGAAGAGTAATAGGCTATGGAGCTAGAATGTATTGCTTTAGAGTTCATAAAAAATGTGCACAATGGTACTAACACTTAGTGACCAGACACAAACATTGAACCTGATTCAAAATATATATATATATATATATATATATATATATATATATATATATATATATATATATTTATTTACCTGCTTTATCCTGCTGTCAGGGCCCCAGGTATTGATAGACTGTACCTGGTCCCTGCATCCAGCTTTCCTTATTTTCCTTATAACCACCTTGTCCTTGTAGACGGAGTCCCCCCAGACTCCAATCCACTTTAATATCCAGGAATCTTTGCAAGTAGGCAGGGTAGTCTGGTTTTCTGCAAGGTTTTGGGATGCAAGTAAACCCTCAGACTTTTATTTCATACCACCCTGCTCTCTTCTAATTCACTTCCTACACATAGGGGTATTTCAGTCCATTGCCACCCTCTTTTAAGCAACTTTCTGGAACCTAGAGAATCAGGGCAGCTCCTCTGTGTTCCCTTTTCCTAGCAGTACTCATGCGTCCTGTGCCTTCTTGATTAGTTCCTTAGTTCGTTTTGCGCAATAGTGCGCAGAGAAAGTCCAGTCTGCATTCCTTGTAGGCCACATCCAGGCGCAGCCTTTCTGCACTCTCTAGTATTTGAGCTGTTTGCTCTTTCTGTTTTGGGCCCTGGGGGTCCCATAACAGGAACTGCCTAGCTTCTCAGTCTTTATGATGATGAGGACCAGTCTGAATGAGATGATTCACCCTCATTCCAAGAAAAGGGAGGCATTTCCCCCAAAATGCATTGGCTGTTTTTTATCAAACATTTTATACCAATCCCTAAGCTCCATGACCATTTTTACTAGAGGCTCCTAACTCCACAAACAAGAACAGATTATCTCTTGAAGGGTTTTTTCGCCGGCAGCAGCCTAAGACCATAAACCGGTCTCTAGACACCATGTTTTTAGTATAGGTTAACCTTCTTAAAAAGAGAATCACTTTTTATACATATTAACGTAAAGTTGAACTAAGCCCAAGAATATAACTGTTTCCCAAAACAGTTTATTGCATGGTATGCCATGAATGATAAATGTCACAGTGGCTTGTGCTCTCAGCCAAGCTGTCAAGTCATCAAATGGCTGGTATCATAACTGATAACATGTGCAGCACCATGGCAACTGCTGATCAAAGAGAGGCCAAAATAGCAGCTTCCTTGGCTATGAAGGGTAGGGGGTTTAGTTCTGCTTTAATCCTGACTGCCACTGGTCCAGCATTATACCGATTGGATCAAACTTTAGCATGGTCATGAGAGCCAGAGGTTAAGTGAAGTCTTCCAATTGGGACATATGTTCTGGTGACATCAGTCTAGAGTGGGAATTTTCCTAGTTTTGTGGAGATTTCCTCACATTTCCTTTTTTCATCTTTGTAGAGGGAAGTGAAGTAAAAAACTCCAGAGTAGGACACTTATAGCAAAAAATAGCCTGATAGATGTGTTAACTCTCCTTTTCCATTCAAAACTAACCAGCTAAAAAAAAGTTTTGATTTTACATAAATGTTAAGTAGAGGAGCAGTGGAACAGAGTCTCTGTGCAGTGCAACTAAACAGGAAGCACAAGATGCATAAGTAATTAGCAAAATCTGTATGTCACCTTTACATATATATATTTTTTTAAAGATACGCATAAACAAGGTTTTTAAAGTAATTACATATTGATAATATGAAATTAATCTGATCCTGTTCACATTTATCCCAAAAATAAGAAGAACCTAAAAAGAGTATAGTGTCCCTATATTTATGATTTATTGGCCATTTTTCAGAGAATATGAATGAAAACACAAAAATATTTCTTTCACTCATGGCTAGTGTTTGGGTGAAGCCATTTATTATCAATTGACTGTGTTTACTCTTTTTAAAAAATTATAATGAAAACAGAAACTACCAAAATGACCCTGATCAAAAGTTTACATACCCTGGTGATTTTGGCCTGATAACATGCACACAAGTTGACACAAAGGGGTTTGAATGGCTATTAAAGGTAGACAAGAAGATTGCAAATTTACAGTGTATCCTCACAAGGTAACACCGTGGATACACAAATAATAGTGTGCCAACATCCTAATATAGTTTGGAAGAGAAATTGAAAATAGGAAAATTTACTTTAGAAGCACACGGATAGAGTAGGTAAAAGTTCATTAAAGTTTTTAATTGGATAAAGTTAAAATCGTGGTTTACAAACACATTTATATACAATATACTGTTAATTGACCCCAAGGACTCAAATAACACCTCCAAGATACAGGAAGTCCCCATGTTATAGGGGACTGTAGGTTTGTTAGTAAGTCGCAACACTGCATTTGTAAGTGTAACTTCCGGTCGGAACACTGCATTCGTAAGTGTAACGTCCGCCTGTGCATGGATGTGGGATGTTCTGGGCGCTTGTTATGTTATCTGGGGCTCTTCTGCCCATGCAGTACATGTAGAACTGCAGTATGGGATGTGTCCGGAGGTATCCAGGACCAGCGTGGAGCACAAGCGGCCGGCATTTGAGGCCGTTCGTAAGTAGGAGTAGTTCGTAACTCGGGTGTACGTAACTCGGAGACTGCCTGTATATAGATATATATTGATCCAGATGGGGTGCAATATTAAAAGTAACCAGTAGCAGCATCCAATGGAGATAAAGTGCGTGGAGTAGTTGAGTCACAATATTATTATACAGGATTTATATGAGGTCACACAGAGAATTCGCTCTACATGTTACACGCATAAATGCACTTCTTCAGGAGCTTGCAGATATAGTAAAAAAGGTTTCTAAATAACAAAGCAAACAAGTTGTCCCAAATATTCAAATGATAAGGTCAAATGGCTAATGCAGGCATATATCCAACACTATAAAAAGCTGGTAAGCAAAATATCCAGGAAATGTGGTAAGGGGCACACACTTTGATAGAAGGTAGTCTATCACAGCAATCAGTCAGGCTACACTTTCTATCCAGGAGAGCACACACGGTTCCACTTCCCCATCACTTTCTATTTGCTCTGTCCATAAGAGGTATTGGCCATTTGAGCTATAGATTGCCCTCTTTGATCTTTGATTACTGGACAGTTTTGTTCACTGGTTTTACAAACTGTGACATCTGTTGGTTTATATTGCTGTGATAGTCTGCCTTCTATCAAAGTGTGTGCCCCTTACCACGTTTGCCTGCATTAGCTATTTGACCTTATCATTTGAATATTTTGGACAACTTGTTTGACTGGCATCCTATACACAGCTTCTATGCTGCGTTATTTAGAAACCTTTTTACTATATCTGCAAGCTCCTGAAAAAGCGAATTTATGTGCGTAACATGTAGAGCGAATTCTCTGTGTGACCTCATATAAATCCTGTATAATAATATTGTGACTCAACTACTCCACGCACTTTATCTCCATTGGTTGCTGCTACTGGTTACTTTTAGTATTGCACCAATCTGGATCAATATATATCTTGGAGGTGTTATTTGAGTCCTTGGGTTTTGTTTTTTAATATGTGTTTCTAAACCACGATTTTAAATTTATCAAATTAAAAACTTTTATTAACTTTTACCTACTCTATGCGTGTGCCTATAAAGTCCATTTTCCTCTTGGCTATTAAAGGTGACCATTGTCACCTGTGATCTGTTTGCTTGTAATTAGTGTGTGTGTGTGTATAAAAGTTCAATGAGTTTCTGGACTCCTGACAGACCCTTGCATCTTTCATCAAATGCTGCACTGACATTTCTGGATTCTGTGTTATGGGAAAAGCAAAAGAATTGTCGAAGGCTCTGTGGGAAAAGGTAGTTGAACTGTATAAAACAGGGAAGGGATATAAAAAGATATCCAAGGAATTGAGAATACCAGTCAGCAGTGTTCAAACTCTAATCAAAAAGTGGAAAATGAGGGGTTCTGTTGAAACCAAACCACGGTCAGGTAGACCAACTAGAATTTCAGCCACAACTGCCAGGAAAATTGTTTGGGATGCAAAGAAATACACACAAATAACTTCAGGTGAAATACAGGACTTTCTGAAAACATGTGGTATGGCTGTTTCGATGTACAATAAGGAGGCACTTGAAGAAAGATGGGCTGCATGGTCGAGTCACCAGAAGAAAGCCATTACTACGCAAATGCCACAAAGTATCCTGCTTACAATACGCCAAACAGCACAGAGACAAACCTCAAAATTTCTGGCACAAATTCATTTGGAGTGATGAAACACAAATTTAGCTTTTTGAACACAACCATAAATTCTACATTTGGAGAGGAGTCAACAAGGCCTATGATGGTACAGAGGTGGATCGCTGATGTTTTGGGGATGTGTGAGCTACAAAGGCACAGGAAATTTGGTCAAAACTGATGGCAAGATGAATGCAGTATGTTATCAAACAATACTGAAGGAACATTTGCATTCATCAGCCAGGAATCTGTGCATGGGACGTACTTGGACATTCCAACATGACAATGATCCAAAACACAAGGCCAAGTCGACCTGTCATTGGCTACAGCAGAATAAAGTGAAGGTTCTGGAGTGGCCATCTCAGTCTCCTGACCTCAATATCATTGAGCCACTCTGGGGAGATTTCAAATGTGCAGTTCATGCAAGACAGCCCAAGAATTTACAGGAACTGGAGGCTATTTGCCAAGAGGAATGGGCAGCTTTACCATCTAGAAAGATAAACAGCCTCATCCACAAATACTACAAAAGACTTCAAGCTGTCATTGATGTTAAAGGGGGCAATACATGGTATTAAGAACTGGGGTATGTAAACTTTTGATCAGGGTCATTTGGGTAGTTTCTGTTGTGATTATGATTTAAAAAGAGTAAACACAGTTGAGTGATAATAAATGGCTTCAGCGAAACACTAACCATGATTGAAAGAAAAGTTTTTGTGTTATCATTCATATTCTCTGAAAAATGGCCAAGAAATCATAAATTCTGCCAGGGTATGTAAACTTATGAGCACAACTGTATGCTAAAAAAAAATGTCTGATCGCTTTAACCAGAAAACCAACATTTTCTAGTGCTTACATTTAATCAAACGTTTGAAGTACAAACACCAAAAAGATTGCATGATACAGGGGAATTATGCAGGGTAGGCATAAAATGAAAATTTAATTATGACATCACTACCTAGAACATCCCTCAAAGACTCCTGCGTGGCTGTGCCTCTTTCAGGTTGTTGGATGAGGGTGTCAAGAAGAAAAATAAGTGACATGACAAGCCTTTTTTTTTTATGATGCTTATTTCTTGTGTTCTGTCTTATGCAAAGGAGCTAATTAAGTTTGCCTTCCCGTTCATGGTGTATATTCAGACTTCTGGGAATAGGCTTATTTTTGAAGAATTGAACCAGATACAGATACTTATTATAGATGGAGCTTGACTATATCTTGTGTCATTAACAAGGTTGGAAAAGGTTTAATTTCATTAGATGAAGCAGTTTTTTTTTTTTTTTTTTTAAAGAAGATTAATTTAAATAAAATCTGGCAAGTAGAGGAAAGGTAGATTTATGCAAAATATAAAGCATCCTGACATAATGATGGCCACTGATAGTAAAATGTAGTTTAGATGTTGGGAAAAAATCCAACAGCTAAGCAATCTTTCCCCCTTATACTTAGATGACCATAAATGCTAACACTGATAGATGGGTATGCTTTTGTGCATTGCAGGCGATCTTGCCACCACTGTTGTCTTAGAACAGGGGTCTCCAAACTTTCTAAAGAAAGGGCCACTTTACTATTCTTCAGACTTTAGGGGGGTGGACCCTGCCCAGTGGAAGTAAATAATACCCGATCTTTGGTATTAGGGAGAGAAATAGTTGGTGTCAGTAGAAGAATAGTGCCCAATTTTTGGTGTCAGTGGCAGGAATAATGCCCCATTGTTGGTGTCAGTGGCAGGAATAATGCCTCAAGATGAAGTCAAGCAATCTGGCCCCAGGACCGCAGTTTGGAGACCACTGTCTTAGAAGAACAACACACTTTAGGGAAAAAAAAGCCGACCTATATCGTGTTCCAAAGAAAACATCAGAGGCATGCCCCCACAGACATTCAATCCAGACCACTCATACAATAGATCAAGTAAAATGCTTTGATTCCACTAGGAATATTTTAAGAAAAATAGCAGAAACTTCTCTACAAGGAATTCCATTTACACAACACAAAGGACCTGGTTCCTGCCCCCAGAAAGACATCACAAGCATATACCAACCCACTAGACCAGGGGTCTCCAAATAAAGGGCAAGTTTACTGTCTTTCAGACTTTAGAGGGGACGGACTGTGGCCAGTGGGAGTAGAAAATGTCCCAGGGTCAGTGGGAGTAAACAGTTGGTTTAAGTGGGAGGAATTGTGCCTCGTTGTTGGTATGAGTGGAAGGAATAAGGCCCAACAATGATTTCAGTAGGAGGAATGGTGCCCCATCGATGGTGTCAGTTGAGGGAAAAATGTCCTAAGTGCCGGATAAATGCAAGCAAAGGGACGCATTTTGCCCCTGGGCCACAATTTGGAGACCACAGCATTAGTCAAACTCAGCATCAGCCACCTGAAGTACTTTAAACAAAAAAGGCTCATGCTAGATGCCCGGTTCCATGAAACTGCATGATCACCTGCCTAAACTTCCAAAGACTAGGTTCAACATAGCTGTGACCTATGACTTCCAACTCTCTTGCAATGGAGGCCCCCAACTCAATACCCCTTTTGCACAGACACAAAACTGTTAGCAGACAGCACTATTAAATGTGCGCATTCCACATAGTGTTTTGGTTCCCCGTGTAAGGCAATAGAGAAGTAATTATACCATGCACACTAAGGCCTCATGCACACTGGACATTTTTACAGCTGCTGTTTTTGGCTTTGGGCGTTTTTTTCTGCAGCCAGTAAACTCCCCAGCATGTTATCCTATATGTCCATGCAAATAGGCTGTTAACAGAGTTTTTGGCAGGGGCAATTTCTGGCTGGAAAAACCCCCAGAACTAGTGGGTTGGCATAACAAACAGGTGACCATTATCAACTTCCTAAAATAAAATATATCTCTTATTATCTCCATCGTCTTTCTTAACTCAAAAAATCTATCCTCACTGCAGTTGAAATTACGTTGGCTTCTCCCAATGACATTTTAAGGTATTGACTCCTTTATCAAGTGTAATTGCCATTGTAGCTGTGCTTGACAACAGCCTGAGATGTCCTTGAACACAATGGACTTTCAAAGATAATAAAAACCTGCATTTTCAGTGCACAACCAGTGTACAACCAGGGTCACCATATTTGGATAAAAATTCAGCCGATCCTTGCTAAACCGGCCAGATTTCAAATCAAGTATGCCGGCTTAAGAAGATTTAGGCACATCAGCTAAACTACTAATGAGTCTTAGTAACTAAATATGGACACACACATTTGTTAGCAGATAATTCCTAAAGTGACCCTGCCACTTTCCCTTTTCAGGACTAAGAGACAGGTACTCTTGCTAGCCCACCTCCTCCACTACTGTATATCTGCAGCATATCTACTGCATATCTTCCCTGATCCCCCTCACCACTTATTTAAGAGGATTTAGAATTTATTTAATGGGATGCTATTGCTCACTTCCTGTATTGCTGACACTAATGATTTGAAAATGAGTTGGAAAGTAAGTGAGTGGAAAGCTTCCAATGGACAAAAACAACAATAAACCCTTCCATACCCAATATGTATTAAAATGCCCTATGAGACCATATTGGAGAGATTTATTCACTTCTAGTTATGCACCACAATAAAAACAAAAAGAGGTGCTAATACTTCCCCATTTTTTCCAGAACAATAAAAAAATGTGGTTAAAGCTCCATTTTAACCATGAAGATTGTGTGTGTGTCTTCTTTTACTTTAATTCTCAAGCTATTCTTAGATACCAAATCTATCAGCTATGAATAGCTGCTGTATTAGGCATGTTCTCCAGCATGAACAAGTTATTGTTCAGTGGTCTTGATTTGCGGCGCTTTCCTTTTAATTGCACATGTGCAGATGCTCAAGGGAATACTAAGGCAAGGAGCCTTAGAAGGGAACATATCAGGGCAGCTTTTGCATGTTAAAGTCCAAAGTTCCCATCCTGTCCAGCAGCAAATTAAAGCACTGTTACTGAGCAATCTGACGATGTGCACTGCTGAATCATACCCTCAATTGTGACAATTTGTAGCCATCCAAAAGGTACCTATGAAGAAAAGAGTTGAATAACTCTTTAATATATTGAGATTCTTTTTGTGTATAAATATTAAGTAGTGCGGGGGCATGAGTCATTGAGAACTACTTTTTATACTGTGTAGTAGGCTTCCACTGTCTTTCAACTGCATCTGTTGATACATATTCAATTTATTCCCTAAAGGACCAGCTAAGATAATTGAAATGTGCGTTTTTAAAAGCGTAATAGTGCTACGTCTCTTGCTGACCTTACTTTCATTACTGTGCTTGTAAAAAGCACTCCTGGCATTATTTATACGTTCAATAGGTCTAGACACATTGCCAATAGATGCAATACCATTGGGACGTTTTTAGCATATACCGCAGATCACAACCTTGAACACTTGGCGAAGCCAAGGAGATTAAAGAAAAAAAAAACTTTCAGTGACTTAATAAAACGTGACAATGACATCAAAAAAGATCATTTCTATAGGATCAATAGGCAGTATCCCTACATTATGAAAGTTTCCCAAAATACATTATTGGAAAATACAGCACAATCTTCAGCATTCAAGGCTTTTGTGTGCGTCAGATGCCTACATCTTCTTACAGCTTGTTGTGTCTCTTCCCTTGGCTGCTGTATTCAAGTAAACTTTTATAATGTAATATTGGTCTAAGAGGAAATTTTACATACTGTGGAAAAATTTTCTTTCACTTTCCGTTGTGTTTTGGTGTCAAAAAATCTCTAATCTCTTACCTTGCAAGCCTCCTGACACCTCTGACACCCTGGGTTCAGACATGTTTCAAATAACACTGCAATTATACAGACACCAGACTGCAGCAAAGTAACCAAGTATTCTTTACTTAAAGGTCTTCAAGTAGATAGCACAAGATTGACTTAGACAGATATTCTTTTAGTATTAAACTCTTACTCTCGACACACATAAACAGGTATGCAATGCATATAGATTTACAGTAACATGAAGAGTGTCAACCAGTAACCTTTGGTAGGACGTATGATTACAGGTATGAAAA
The DNA here is from genome assembly GCF_042186555.1 of Aquarana catesbeiana. NCBI lineage: Eukaryota > Metazoa > Chordata > Amphibia > Anura > Ranidae > Aquarana > Aquarana catesbeiana. The sequence goes on from NC_133329.1 coordinate 364,284,031, forward strand.
GGGAAGGAGAATGACCCCTTATATCAGACTATTCCCTTTAACTCCTGATGCCACAGATCCAGAAAACTCTGTAACACACTAATGCCCTGTACACACGTTCGGATTTTCCGACGGAAAATGTGTGATCGGAGCTTGTTGGTGCAACCCCTTCCTCAATAATAAAGAAGCTGAGAGGAAGGGGTTGCACCCACAAAACACGTCCCTTGATCCCCTATGATGGCAGCTAGCACATGTTGACATTCGGCAATTTGTGTGCATCTTCAAAATTTGGCTTTTCAAGGGGTGACTTCACCCCATCTGAACACAATATCAAACACAGTTTATAAATACTCATGTCTGATATTGCCTTCAATTTCTACAAAAGTTGAACTTTGTAAGTTCCAGATTTGTGTATTTCTTGTTGGTTTTAAACATACCTGTTTTACCTTAAAAGGACAGTTCTACTTTTAATGTCACCTAAAAAATTGTTATACAACAAACATGTTGGTTTGTTTTAAAAACCTTTTATAAATGCACATGTGATTGTGCTTTGATTAAAAAGATTGAGATTCAACAATGTGTGGCTTCTTCTTTCAATGCTCAAAAGCATTTTTTGTGTTGTAAAATTGGTGTTTTCAGTGACAATGGGTGTTATTTACTAAAGGCAAATCCACTTTGCACTACAGTTTCTGTGCAGTCTCAAGTGCACTTTTAGTGCAAAGTGTATTTTCCTTTAGTAAATAACACCCAACAGTACTTTCTAATTTGACACAATCACGCCATTTTCAGGACTCCCAAAATTTCAGTCAGGGTCAGCTAAAAGAAAGACAAGCAGTAAATCAAACCAAATATTTGATCAGTTTAAAATATTATTTTATTTAAAAAATGTCTCAGACATTGTCTGGCATATTGATGGCCCCCCTACCCGCAAAGTATTCCATGTATCTTAGACGGACCTCGCGGGCACTCTGGGGGGGCAAGCCAGGACAACCAGCTTCAAGCGCCGTCAGGGTTGGTTCATTGAGATTAATAATTCCGGCTTCAGGCCCAACTGAGCCAGCATAGTTCACAGAATTTCTCCTTAAAAAGTTGTGGAGAACACAGCAAGCCAGAATGATGTGATTGAGTTTATACTCCGCCATGTGTATCTGTGTAAGAAATAGGCGGAACCGGCTGGCCATTTTTCCAAACGTGTTCTCCACCACTCTTCTGGCTCTGGCCAGCCAGTAATAAAAAACCCTCTGGTCCGGGGTGAGGGTCCTCATAGGGAATGGCCACATAAGATGGTCCCCCAGCGCAAACGCTTCATCCTCAACGAAGACAAATGGGAGTCCTTCAACATTGTCCTCTGGAGGTGGCAAGTCCAAGCTGCCATTCTGGAGACGCCTGTAGAACTCCGTGTGGGCAATAACTCCACCATCTGACATCCGGCCATTTTTCCCCACGTCCACATACAGGAACTCGTAAGTAGCTGACACCAACGCCAACATCACAATACTATTGAACCCCTTGTAGTTGTAATAGTAGGACCCCGAGATGGGTGGTGGGACGATGTGGATGTGTTTCCCATCAATTGCCCCTCCACAGTTAGGAAAGTCCCACCGCTGGGCAAAGTGGGAGGCCACAGTCTGCCATTCCTGTGGGTTGGAAGGAAACTGTGGAGTCAAACAAGAAAAATTAATCATTTTGCGCATAAACATGGAACATTCTTGGCCAACATCAGTATAAAATTTATTTTAGGGAGTATTTAAAGACAAAGGTATAAGGTCCACCTATCAGATTCCCCACCCCCCTCTCATGGGCCATTTAAAAAAATGTATGGGGGGGGGTGTTTTGGACAGGTAATCCTCTCCACTTCATTGAGAGATGAATGCCTAAAAAATGTGTACTACTTTGCCCAGCCCTTCCTTACTTTTCACTATTGGCAGCCCACTGGACAGGTAAGACGTGTCATAATACAAAGAGATAAATACACACTGTACACATTTTAGCACATTTTTACATTCTGCTTTTACCTATCAAGATAATAATAGGATACAAAAACTTTAAACAGTACCATTTGAAAGTATTCAGGCAGGCCCTTGCACTACATGCTTTGGTGAATTCATCCATACATCTGACCACAAAAGAGGTAGGTATAGTGTTTATGGGTTTGGCAAAGTCAGCAGATAGAGGATTGGTATCAGCTGAATTAGCAGTTGGGGAAGGGAGGGTTCCAAATGATTTTGGGACCCAAAAAACAAAGCCTCTGGCACTCTGCCTGCATTTCAAGCACACATCACAATTTTCTACATTTGAGGGGGTATTTAGGGTAAAGCACTACTATGGAGCTGACAAAATACATTGTTAAGTGACTAGACAAGGTGAATATAGGCCCAGGAGAGCATGCTGGGGAGGTAAGTGAAGGCAAATATGTACGAAGGACAAAAAAAATTGCATAAAAATCCAGCATGCGTGAGGACAAAGGGGGCATTCACAGCATATTACAATCATGGTAATTAGGGAATGAGGAAAGAAATACAATATATTAGCAAACATTAAATACAATAAAATGTGATGTTAAAGGATAAAAATCTTACCTTAATATAGTCCTTCTGCAGGACCTGGATGATGGCAGAACAGGTCTCTGGGATAATGATCCCCAGAGCCTGGGGGGAGAAGCCTGTCGAGAACTTAAGGTCCTGCAGACTTCTCCCCGTCACCAAGTACCGCAGGGTGGCGACTAGCCTCTGCTCCGGAGTGATGGCTTGCCGCATGCAGGTATCCTGCCTGCTGATATAGGGGGTCAGCAAAGCCAACAAACGGTGAAATACGGGGTCTGTCATCCTGAGAAAGTTCCTGAAATCGTCAGGATTATTCTCACGGATCTCACGGAGCAAAGGCATGTGACAGAACTGGTCACGCTGGAGCAACCAATTCTTGGTCCATGAACTCCTCTCCACCCTGTTCATGGACTGGGCTTGTGTCAAAGTAAGGACCCCAACGCCAAGCCCCCGCACAGCACGAACTCTACGATGAGTACGTATACGCAACATGGCTAGAAAATGGTTGGCTGCTCAGAACGAAGTAACAGAATGCACTGAAGAACAGCAAGGCCTGTGAAGAGCGACCTGAAAATCAGTAACGAACGAACAAGAACACAATGACAAGTCAATGGTAACTCGCTGCATGCACTGAAGAACAGATACAAACCCACAAGCACAAACTGAACAGCAGAAATACGATCTGAAAACCACGAGTCTGAAAAAGTGCGAATCGTCTCTCACCAAACTTTTACTAACATGAGATTAGCAAAAGGAGCCCAAAGGGTGCCGCTCTTAGTACTGAACTGCCCTTTTATAGTCTCGTCATACGTGGTGGACGTCACCGCGTTCTTGGCGTTCGGAAATTCCGACAACTTTGTGCGACCGTGTGTATGCAAAACAAGTTTGAGCCAACATCCGTTGGAAAAAATCCATGGATTTTGTTGTTGGAATGTCCGATCAATGTCCGACCGCGTGTACGGGGCATTTTGGTTAAACAAATTAAAAGAAATATAACATTTAATCTCTGAAAAGGGGTTCCCCTGATTATGTAGAGGTATTGTACACAAGGTCCTTTAAGTGAAGTGGTGGGGGGAGGGGGGATGTGGAGTAGTCCTAGTGATGTAGATGTTCAGTGTCTTCAGCTAGCTTAGCAAGGGCCTAGATAGAGGTTTTCCTGTATAATGGCATCCAGTACTGTGAATAGCAGGTGCAAAGTGTCTCTTTGTTAATGCTCCAGTGCAAAGAAGTGGGATAAAGGTGTCTGCAAGCAGTGTCTTTTTAGAGTGTATAGAGGGTTGGCTTCTGCCCACTCACCAATCCTAACGATACCAGGCTCAAGGGAATAAGCGGATCCCGGAACAGGCTCCTGAAGAGTCTGCAACCAGGTAAAGGTGCCCGACCGCACACCTTGCAGAGCTGGGATGCAGCGGAAATTGTGCCAATGACGATGAGAGTGACTCCCAACAGTCACTCGGCCGACAGAGAGCTGGTGAAGATGGATGCTTTTACATGTTTGCAGGAGGCTTTCCACACTGCCTAGGCTGCGGCACCAGTTGCAACCCTTCGAGTCTCTGGGTCTCTGCACTCAGCTGAAGGCCGTGGTCCCAAGAGAACGACTCCAACCAGACCAGGCTATATATATCCTGGGAATGCATGCTTTAATGTAAACACAGAGTGGGTGAATAGTAGGAGGGGAGGCAGAGTACTGAGGTCTGACTTTTGTCGAATGCAAACACAGAGCAGGTACAGAGCAAAGGAAGAGGGGAGAAAACAATGCTGCATACTTTTTTTTTTTTTTTTAATGTTTTTATTGTGCACAGCAGAAGTATACATACATTGCATAATTACATCAGCAAACATATCGCCAAAAAAAACATAACAGTCATAGTGCAAAGAGCTCTGTAACTAGAATATGGCGTTCCAGACACCAAACCTACCCTATGTTGAGATAGACATGTGCAGTTTTTTTTATATTTAGAAATTTATTACAACGTATTAATTCAGAACAACATAGACAAAAAAAAAACTCCCCCCCCCCCCCCCCCCGGGATGTCGACATTTCAGTGTTCCTGTTCATTCAGTAGACAATAATACCTGGCCTGTCCATAGAAAAGGGAGTAGAGCAAGCGATATCCATCCACCCTATATATATATATTTTTTTTTTTAAATATACTAGGGCCCTTCCTCATCCAAGGCATTCTCAGAGTCTATCCGCCTGAACCAAACCTTCCTAAATTTCTTGGTAGCCCCTCTAGCTTCATAGGTCATTTTGTACATAATCAAATCTGCATTTATTATTTTAATCCACATCCCCAACGTTAATTGTTACTCATGTATCCATCTCCTTGCATATGCTGCATACTTACTGTACATACAACTTCTCTGCATCTCTTTTGAACTTTGAAAATGAATTGCTACACAGTGTCTACAACTACAGAGATCAGTGAGGGCATGTTTTAAAGTTAATTCATTAAGAATGTGTAAATAATTAAATGTCCACAACCTGGCCACAGTTCTAATTTAAAGTGAACTTGCCACAATAGAGACAGGAGCAGTGATGTCTGATTTGTTTTTTTATTACTTCAGGCTACAGTGCCATCATCCTGCACCCAGCTTCACTAATGAATCACTGATGGGAACAAACATGATAGAAGACTGCACCGGGTAAATAATGAAAGCAGGATCAGTATGATATCCTGATGTTAACATCTTTAAGACAAGTCAAAAATAACAGTTCCCACATTTCTGTCCTCACAGGCTGCCTTTAACATTTTGCACCTGGTATGCAACAAATATTTTTAGTTCAGTACATGGCAAATATATTTTTCTTTAGTTCACTGTTTGTTTCCTATTTCCCCACAATCCATCAATGCCTGCTTTTTCCCTCACCAGACTACACACATTTAATAATCAGGTAATCATGATAGAGGATATGTGCTTCAAACCGGGGAGTGTGTCATTGCTATTTAATCTTGTTCATTATTCTTGGGTTTGATCATTCCACTGCTTGGAGTATGTATAATTTACATCCAAACATAAAGTGTTGGTCTGACAAATGATTCAATCAAAAAGTCTAAAGAAAAGTGATACAAAAAAAAATACAAACAGTCATAAAAAATTGTATAGTCCTTCCATCATCCCAAGGGAGGAGCGACGTGCTTGTGTCATTGATTACCGAAAGTAGCCGGAAATGCCATCTTCATTAGCTGACAAGTTTGTTATTCAGTGCGCAATCATTTTTATCTATGTGAATGACATTTTAAGATTTAATAAACGTTTTAAAGGGTTTTACACTACCTGATTTGTACGTTTTCTACTATGCTAATTGCTGATGTTGGGGGAAATGGCCTGGAATTTAAAGAGTACGGCCATGCTTGTGGATGCTTTAAGGAACTATATAACAATCAGCCTATCTGGCCTTTCTTTCATAAGAAGGGCCCCATGTCCTGGTAAGAGCACACCTTATTTTCTTTGGTGGCGGTCTTCTTCTCAGGAGGTGACGGTTGATTCACTGTTAAGTTAATGGTCTCAAGGGAGATGTGGGGTCCTTTAAACATTGTAAGAGTTGTCTCTTTTTATCACTGAAGAACTATACAAATTTTTATTATTTTTTTGTATCGCTTTCTTTTTTTTTTCATGGCGTGTCTGCTGCAGCTTAATAATAGGAGTGTTTCTCTTTATTTTTATACTAAGTACTGCATGTATAACTTCCCATGAGACTTTATGAACCTTGCTTTGTGTAATGGTGTGCAGTCATGTTGGAACAGGAAGGGGCCATCCCCAAACTGTTCCCACAAAGTTGGGAGCATGAAATTGTTCAAAATGTCTTGTTATACTGACACCTTAAAAGTTCCCTTCACTGGAACTAAGGGGCCAAGCCCAACCCTGAAAAACAACCCCACACCATAATCCCCCCTCCACCAAATGATTTGAACCAGTGCACAAAGCAGAGTCCATAAAGACATGGATGACCTTTGGGATCAATTAGAGCGGAGACTGCGAGCCAGGCCTTCTCGTTCAACGTCGGTGCCTGACCTCACAAATGCGCTTCTGGAAGAATGGTCAAACACTCCCATAGACACACTCCTAAACCCTGTGGACAGCCTTCCCAGAAGAGTTAAAGCGGTTATAGCTGTAAAGGTCAGGTCAACTCAATATTGAACCCTGAAGAAGACTGGGATGCCATTAAAATTCATGTGTGTGTAAAGTCAGGTGTCACAATACTTTTGACAATAAAGAGTAGGTCCACTGTAAAGTGGAAGGCAAGTCAAAGCCTAACTAAGCTTAATTGTAATCCCGTTGCAATTCTAAGCCTATTCTATCTACCCTGGAATGGAAAGATGTCTATACTTACCTATTGTGAAGTTGCTTCAGGCCAGTCACATGATCCCTCCAGTGCAGGCTTCAGTGTAAAGGAGAGATCGCCAACAACGGCTGCAGAGCCTGGGCAATGATGTCACCTATTAGCTTATTATGGGGCACCCATTTCTGGCTGTCCCTCCTCTTCACTGAAGCCGCGCTGGAAGCTTAGAATGGGGGTGGGAGTAGATTTAAGCTTAGTTAGGTTTTAACTTTCCTTCTACTTTAAAAATTAAAAACAGTTGAATTGTATTAACATGTTGTGCAATTATAGTAAATATACATCTACAAGAGTATTACTATTCCAAGTATCTTCGTACTCTCTGAATTAACTGCACCATGTGACCCAGCTTTAATCGCTCTTATGTGTAATTAATTTCACTGAGCAGGAGAGGTGAAATACCTTTAAAATTACACTTCCCCTGGGGAAGTTCATTGAAGGCAACCTGTATTTATGGGAGCAGGAGTTTAATAGTAGTGTCACACTGGAGTGAAGTAATTCTAGAGTCATGAAAATATATACAATTACTGTAATATTCTTTTTTCTCACTCTGATAATGACTTAATGGGTTACATTTTTGATCGTTAGTCAATTCGCACGATAACATTTAGTGTATCGCAATCTTCACCTCTACACTTCTAAATGTTGTGGTGTAGAGCTACATGTGAATTTCTCTTGCTGCTGTTTTTAAAGGCACACTGTCTCAAATATGGTATGAAATACCTTAGACTGACTAATTTTGGTATATGTACATATGTAAGTGCGCTTTATTTGCTGTCTCTCCTTTGGTGTTGCAGTGGATGGAGCTGATGCCCCTATATATTCCAGCTGCAGGTGGGGCCTAGTGGAGTTTGGGTATGGGGGCAGGACACCCTAATGCCGCGTACACACGAGCGGACTTTCTATCCTACTTGGTCCGGCACACTTTCCGACGGACTTTGTCCGCCAGGTGCGCCGGACTTTAAAACGGACGGACTTGCCCACACACGCCGGGACTTTCCGGCGGGCTAAGTCCGCCCGTCTTTCCGACGGACTTTCGCCGGAGTTCCGGCGGACTTTCAGAATGAACGGACTTGCCCACACACGGACAAGTCCGTTCATTTTGAACGTGACTCAGGTGCGACGGGACTAGAAAAGGATGTCAATCTTGCCGCTTTTATCGGCGAGATTGACACCTTGCTAGCCCCGTCGCGGGGCATACCAGGCCCTTAGGTCTGGTATGGATTATAAAGGGGAACCCCGCTACGCCGAAAAAACGGCGTGGGGTCCCCCTAAAATCCATACCAGACCCCGATCCGAGCACGCAGCCTGGCCGGTCAGGAAAGGGGGTGGGGACGAGCGAGCGCCCCCCCCCTCCTGAACCGTACCAGGCCGCATGCCCTCAACATGGGGGTGGGTGCTTTGGGGGAGGGGGGCGCCCTGCGCCCCCCCCCCCAAAGCACCTTGTCCCCATGTTGATGAGGACAAGGGCCTCTTCCCGACAACCCTGGCCGTTGGTTGTCGGGGTCTGCGGGCGGGGGCTTATCGGAATCTGGGAGCCCCCTTTAATAAGGGGGCCCCCAGATCCCGGCCCCCCACCCTATGTAAATGAGTATGGGGTACATGGTACCCCTACCCATTTACCTAGGAAAAAAGTGTAAGTAATAAAACACACTACACAGGTTTTTAAAATATTTTATTAAACAGCTCCGGGGGGGGGGGATCTTCCTCCGGCTTCGGGGGTCTTCTTCCGGCTTCGGGGGTCCCTCCGCTTCATCTTCTCCCGGCGTCCGGTTGGTTCTTCTCCGCTCTCTTCTCCCGGTGTTCCTGTTCTTCGGCCGGCTCCTCTGCTGTCTTCAAGTAGCTCTCTTGCCAGCAGAGGTCCGGACTTCTGGGCTTCTGGGCTTCTGGGCTTCTGGGCTTCTGGGCTTCTCTTCCCCAGATGTTGACACGACGCTCTCTCCTGCTGGACTGCTCTCCGAGGGCTGCGTTGTGACTTATATAGATGGAGACCCCGCCCCCTTTTGATGTCACAGTCCCTGGGCATGCTGGGACTGTGACGTTTTAGGGGGCGTGGTCAACATCACCCAGTGACCACGCCCCCTAAAACGTCACAGTCCCAGCATGCCCAGGGACTGTGACATCAAAAGGGGGCGGGGTCTCCACCTATATAAGTCACAACGCAGCCCTCGGAGAGCAGTCCAGCAGGAGAGAGCGTCGTGTCAACATCTGGGGAAGAGAAGCCCAGAAGCCCAGAAGCCCAGAAGTCCGGACCTCTGCTGGCAAGAGAGCTACTTGAAGACAGCAGAGGAGCCGGCCGAAGAACAGGAACACCGGGAGAAGAGAGCGGAGAAGAACCAACCGGACGCCGGGAGAAGATGAAGCGGAGGGACCCCCGAAGCCGGAAGAAGACCCCCGAAGCCGGAGGAAGATCCCCCCCCCCCCGGAGCTGTTTAATAAAATATTTTAAAAACCTGTGTAGTGTGTTTTATTACTTACACTTTTTTCCTAGGTAAATGGGTAGGGGTACCATGTACCCCATACTCATTTACATAGGGTGGGGGGCCGGGATCTGGGGGCCCCCTTATTAAAGGGGGCTCCCAGATTCCGATAAGCCCCCGCCCGCAGACCCCGACAACCAACGGCCAGGGTTGTCGGGAAGAGGCCCTTGTCCTCATCAACATGGGGACAAGGTGCTTTGGGGGGGGGGGCGCAGGGCGCCCCCCTCCCCCAAAGCACCCACCCCCATGTTGAGGGCATGCGGCCTGGTACGGTTCAGGAGGGGGGGGGCGCTCGCTCGTCCCCACCCCCTTTCCTGACCGGCCAGGCTGCGTGCTCGGATCGGGGTCTGGTATGGATTTTAGGGGGGACCCCACGCCGTTTTTTCGGCGTAGCGGGGTTCCCCTTTATAATCCATACCAGACCTAAGGGCCTGGTATTCCCCGCGCTCGCCGCAATAGGAAAATGTGTTTTTCCTATTGCAGCGAGCGTGAGATGCAATACCCTGCCCTCGTGTTGTATCTGGTCCGTCGGACCAGCCTACACACGAGCGGGCTTTCCGTCGGACCAGCACACACACGAGCGGACTTTCCGCCCGAAACTGAGTCCGGCGGAAAGATTTAGAACTTTCTTCAAATCTAGGTCCGGCGGGCTTTTGGGAAAAAGTCCGCCGGAAAAGTCCGCCGGTGCCTACACACGGGCGGATTGTCCGGCACACTCTGGTCCGCCGGACCAAGTATGCCGGAAAGTCCGACCGTGTGTACGCGGCATAAGTCAGCAAGATTTAGTTTGGTACTTGGGGGAGAGAAAGAAAGCCCTCTGCAAGGATGAAGTATCAGGGTGTCCAGAAGAGAACACATAGGGGGAGATGGAGAAACCTTGCCACCCCTGACCCTCATCTAGCAGGTCCTGTGGCTTGGTTTAGGATGCCCTTGGGGCATAAGTGAGGAGAACCACCTATGGAATTTGTGTGTGAACCACCTATGGAAAGAGTCTGATAACATTGGGGAAGATGGCTGCAATGGTACTGTGACTATACCAAGTGTTCTGCACTAAAAAGACTATTATCAGGAAGTCGTGTAATGACTGTTCTGTGTAGAAGGAGAAATGTACTTGGCAATTCATTCCTTGCAAGTGCAGTCCAGTCCATTCGCCCTATATTGCATTGATGCTTGTGTAGTGTGACTGCAGTGTTTACTCTATGGTGCCCATCTCCCAAGGATGCTGTTTCTGAATTCTTTGCGTTACTTAAAGTGGAATTAATCCCATTGCTTTAACTGTTTCCCAAAATAATTACATTCAAGGCATGCCGTGAATGCTAACTGTCACAGTTGCTTATGCTCTCACCCGAACTGTCAAGCCATCAAATGGCTGGTGTCATAACTGGTCACCTGCGCAGCACCGTGGGAACTGCAGATCAGACAGAAGCTGAGATGGAAGCTTCCTTGGCTGTAAAGGAAAAGAAGGTTTAGTTCTGCTTTAATCCTGACTTGTGCACTCTGGGTTACATAATCCTGACCCCTGCACTCTGTTTGTTACTTAATCCTGACCCTTGTACTCTCTGCAGTACTTAATCCTAACCCTTGAATGCTATGCATTACTTAATCCTGATCCCTGCATTCTGTTTGTTACTTAATCCTGACCCCTGAAGTGTGTGCATTACTTAATCCAGACCTCTGAAGTTTGTGTGTTACTTAATCCTGACCCCAGAAGTCTCAGCATTACTTAAAGTGATTGTAAAGGTTTTCATTTTTAAAAAGAAAAAAATAACAAACATTTCATACTTACCTGCTCTGTGCAAAGGTTTTGCACAGAGCAGCCCCAACCCTCTTCTTTTTGGGTCCCCCACCAGCAGTCCTGGCTCTTTCTCCTATGGAGTACCCCCAATAGCAATCCTCCATTCACACACAGAGCATGGCTTGGTCCCGCCCCCCCCCCCCCCGCTCTCTCCTCATTGGCTCACTTGCTGTGATTGGCAGCATCTGGTGCCAATTACTCCTTCTGCTGTGTGAGCCGATGGGGAGAAAGAGACCCAGGAGAGCTGTTGCTCTCATGCATATCGCAGGATCAAGATGGGGCTCGTGGTAAGTATAAGGGGGGCTGATGGGGGGAGCCGCTAACAGGTTTTTTACCGTAGAATGCATTGCGGTAAAAAAAAAACCTCTGCCTGTAGAACCACCCCTTGCATCCTATGCTTTACAATCTCTTGACCCATAGCAGCATAGCTTCAAGTTTACTTAACATGCCTCTTTAATCCCCACCCTCTTTTATGGCAATTTGGCCACTCCCACAGTTCACTATGGCTCATCATTCCTATAAGTATTTTGCTTTTATACCCTCAATGTCTGCTTCTTGTACAAAAGTCTGTGATCAGTTGTTTCAGGGCGTGTTAAAAATGGGGGGGGTGTGATTTTGTTAGTGTGGCTACAAATGAGGGTGTAGCTTTGTGAGCATTAAAAGTGGGCATGGCCAATATGGTTTCCCTGGATTTCATTTTTAAAAAACTGGTAACCTTACTCCATCTGGGTCTTGATACTGCCAGGCACAGCTTGTTTTTTCCTAGAGCTACTATATTGTGTAAGGCCGTATGGTACAATGTCAGAGCTATAAAAATAAAAATGATAAATCAGCGTGAAATGGTACAGATACGTACTTAAGCTGCTGAACACTAGGGTCAAAAAACAAATCCCTAAAAACAATAAAATATCAGATAGTGCAGCGCTAAAATCCAAATAAAACATAAAGAAACATAAATTCAGTCCATAAAGGAGATTAATATCTTCAAGTGCGAGCGGACACCCGTAGGAAGAGAAGTGGTTCAGGCAGCCCTCCACCTAAGGATAAGATGGCCTCTCACCTGGGGGAGTGGACCCTTTAAATTACAGAAGGTCAGAAATCGCCTTTAAATTGTGGTCACACAAGGTGCAGCATCCGTCAGAGTACAGGTAACAAACACTCCAATGGGACCATCGGGCTCCGGAACCAAACACTTCTGCTGTATCGTTCTAACGTTTCACACCACGTGTGCCTTCTGTTAGTTGCTCCTCTCTGGTCCGGAGCCTGCTCACCTTCCTGCTGCACACCAGATACAACCAAGCAGCATAGGGACACAGCGATTATCTGATCAAAGGTAAGTATTCTTCAGGTAAGGGTAATAGATGTCTTTGAAATACAGGTGTACTGTACACCTACCCGAGGTCCCCCCTCCCAAACAAAAATTGTCCCATACCCTGTTTAGCGCAGTTCATTGGGCGATTGCACTACACTGGCACTCCCTAAGGTCCACTGGGATCAGTTTTTGAGCTGTATGGCTGCTATACAGCTCATGGAAAGGGTGCACCATACAATTATGGACACTATGCTGCTATATAACCGAAAATGGGTGTTTTGGTCCACTTATGATTTTGTAGGCGCATATAATCATGGAACGCAAGATGCTTGTAATTATGCACGTACAGATTTGCTACCCTTATGTATGTTTTTTTTTTTTTCTCTTTTTTCTGCTCTTTTTCTCTTTACTTTCCCGACTTTATTTTTGGTTACAAATAAAAAAACTCTTGCTCTTTACTTCTGGATTAGTTTCTACTGGAAACAATTTTGTTAAACAGATACAGGTTGACTTTGTTTGCAAATCCCAAAAGGGTCAATGGCCATATAATTGTATGTATTTTATCATCCTAGCTAGGGATGAGCCTGATGTTCGAGTTGGGCTTGTGCAAGGGCCTGGGGTGGATTTTGGGGGGACCCCTGCGCCATTTTTTTTTTATTTGGCGCAGGGTTCCCCTTAATATCCATACCAGACCTGAAGGGCCTGGTATGGATTTTGGGGGGACCCCCACACAATTTTTTTTGGTTTGGGGTTCCCCTTAATATTCATACCAGACTCAAAGGGCCTGGTAATGGACTGGGGGGAGACCCATGCTGTTTTTTCAATGAATTTTATCTATATTGCCGAGACCCGACAATTCATTACAGCCGCGATCAGTTATAAATGACTTTTTTCCTTTAGAAAAGTAATTTTGCTGTGGTATTGTTCTAAACATTGGAAAACTGCGCCACCTTAGAGGCATACTATAGATACCCTCCAGGCATGATATTTAAAGGAATATTTCATTTTTATTGTTTCACTTCAAGCATTATTAAAATCACTGCTCCCAAAAAAACTGACATTTTTAAAACATTTTTTAGCATTGATACATGTCCCCTGGGGCTGGACCCAGGTCCCCAAACAACTTTTTATGGCAATAACTTGCATATAAGCCTTTAAAATGAACACTTTTGATTTTTCAAATCAAATGATGTTCGTCTGAATTTTTTGCCTCTTTGCAAGTTCTGGTGTGAACCGAGCCGGGGGTGTTCGGCTCATCCTTAATCCTATCGATAAATGTACAAGTTTGGTACTTGATATGCACAATTTTTGTATATGATTTCCCTGTTCTTTTTATCTTGCAATAAAAGAAATCATTGGTAATAAAAAAGAAATACAGGTGTACTTGTCCTTGACCTATCAGTCTGGCTGGTATGGATTATTGATGTAAAAAGGAAGTGTTCTAGTTCTACTGATATGCATGAAATACTAATCTATTTTCCCTCTTGTTGGAAGGCAACATGGTTTAATATCATATTTCTTGAGTTTTCTTTCTGGTTAATACAACCAGGTGACTGGAATGTAACAAATTGCACATCAAAGCTTAGTAGAACAAAAGCTTGGCTCCTGACTAACTGGTGTGATAAGATTGAAATCCTTGAATAACACTCTTCAAAGAGGGCCATTGCTGAAGGTGGGCTACATAAGATCAAAGTCCAAAAACAAAATCAGTGTAGCGCTATGGAGAAAAATCAGATACAAAGTCTATGGACCGACAGTTCAGAATGCGTAAACCAAGAGGAAAAACATCCGTAGAAAGAAAAAGTTAATTCCTTAAAATCCTCTGGAACAAATCACATCAAGGGTGTAAACCATTTGGAGAAGGGGCCCACACACCACCACTGAAAGTGAGAAGGCTTACCGGACTAGATGGACTCAACAAGGCGTACGCCAGGTGGAGTCAGATAGGCTTGGGTGGGCTGGACTGTAGGTGGTCCAGAAGGGCAACGTTGGTGGAGTGGCTTCCACGAAGCTGTGTTCCCTGGATAATACCGAACTCGAAGAGATGAGATGAAACACACGTGGATCGTGTCCCTCGGATCAGCGTTGGAATCAGAGAAGAAGCAAGTGAAGGGAAAGAAGGAATGGCCAAATAGTGTAAATCCGTATAAATGGGAATTTATTAAAAAAAAAAAAAAAAGTATACACTCACATGTACAAGTATCTAAAAACAGCGCTGTGTGAAAGTGGCGACAGTGGGGTCCTACCCGACGCGTTTCGTCTGCATAGACGTCATCTGGGGGGGTTACCCCCACTGTAGCCACAAAGATATATATAGAGAATATCAAGATTAATGGGAAAACAGCTCCACGATAATTAAAAACGTCACTTCCGGTATGGAGGAAAATGGCCGGCCGGCGTGCGTTCCACGCCTCCTAATGGTGAAAACCGGAAGTGGGAGGAGTGTATGCCCCTAAGATTGATAAAAAGACAGCCAAATAAGTGATGATAGTCACACAAGAATGCGAGGTAGGGATGGGTAAATGTAGGAAGTGACGAGGAGTAATGATAGGCATACGTGTAGCGCGGCAATGTGCACGCGCATCGGATCGGAAAAAGTGTGCACAGCGCAGGTGCGTGGAGCGCGTGCGTCATGGGGCAGTGAAAGGGCGGACCGACGGCACTAGTAATGACGGAGATCCGAGGCCGGACAAAGCGGCGTGTGTGTGCGTGCGTGAATGCGTGCAGAATAAGAACCTCCCAAGGAGGCGGGCAAATGTAAATGCCGAAGAGGCTGAAAAAATGCCAAACGGGTAACTATAGTGACGAGCCCCAGCAACGGCGGTACGTGCAAATGGGGAAAACATAAACAGCATATTAAAGTGAACAAAAAACAAAGTGTCAAGGATATAATGGCCTGGTGACACAAAAATGTAATGGCCTGATGACACAAAAACGTATAAGGTGTCCCCAACTAAAAAATGTATGAAGAGTCAGGACAGATACATAGAAAAAGTGCAATGATATAGAATGTGCCAATGTAGGCATAGAAATAAGGTGATTGGTGCTATTGAACCGTAAAAAATGGTAATGTAAACCGTTAGTGTTCAAACTCGTGGAGCTGATTTCCATGATATAATAAAATAAAATGATCACAATTATAATATTAAGAACTAAGAATATATACTAAATGACATGTGACAATGACATATCTCTGTATATGCAACATATCAACAAGCCTGGATTACATATCTGTATGCTACATTAAGAGAAGGTCTATACCTATCAGGATAGAATAGAGGACTCTCTGTACACATGTGGCCAAAATAGGGTAAGTATAATGGGAAAGGAATAAAATACATGAGATTAAAAGTGTATAAACATATAGGAGGAGAGGAAGTCGCCCCCCAAAAAATGGAAGGCAAACATTAGGGCGACCAAATCAGGCTTTGTTGATAAAAGCATTGACATCTATTTCAACATTCATACCCAGTGGAAAGAGTGTACGGAGCTCATGGATCCAATAAGTCTCTAGACGGGACACCCCCCTAGTCATAGCACCACCCCTCCAGGAGGGGACATATCTGTCGATGACCACAAATTGTGTCCCATCGATCACGCGGTTATGGTGTAACTTATAGTGGCGGGGGACAGTGTGTTTGGTGTCCCCGCTTTTAATAAGCGCGATATGTTCCGCCACTCTTATGGCAAAGGAACGGATGGTACGACCCACATATTGTTTCCCACAATGACATGTAATTAAGTACACAATATAGCTAGTGGTGCAGGTACAGAATTGTTTGATTGAATATGTTTTGTGGGTGACTGATGACATGAATGATACAGTTTTTCTCCCTATACCAGAATTGTGCAGGCAGACAATACATCTTTTACAAGAATAAAATCCCTCCATCTCGTAAAAGAGAGGTTGGCGTACGGGAGGGTTAATGATGTTTGGGGCAATCTTACTCTGTAGGGTTGGGGCACCTTTAAAGATGACTTTGGCCTTGTCAGGCAGTACAGTGCCCAGAATTCGATCATTCTTGAGGATGTCCCAATGTTTTGAGAGAATGGCTTTTATATGTCTATGCTGATTGGAAAAAGAGGTCAGCAAGGACCACTTGAAGGAGTCATCTGGTTCTCTCTTAGGCCTATCCTCTAGAAGGGATTCCCTATTAGTTTCAAGGGCATGAGAGTAAGATTGCTCCAAACATCATTACCCTCCCGTATGCCAACCTCTCTTTTACGAGATGGAGGGATTTTATTCTTGTAAAAGATGTATTGTCTGCCTGCACAATTCTGGTATAGGGAGAAAAACTGTATCGTTCATGTCATCAGTCACCCACAAAACATATTCAATCAAACAATTCTGTACCTGCACCACTAGCTATATCGTGTACTTAATTACATGTCATTGTGGGAAACAATATGTGGGTCGTACCATCCGTTCCTTTGCCATAAGAGTGGCGGAACATATCGTGCTTATTAAAAGCGGGGACACCAAACACACTGTCCCCCGCCACTATAAGTTACACCATAACTGCGTGATCGATGGGACACAATTTGTGGTCATCGACAGATATGTCCCTCCCTGGAGGGGTGGTGCTATGACTAGGGGGGTGTCCCGTCTAGAGACTTATTGGATCCATGAGCTCCGTACACTCTTTCCACTGGGTATGAATGTTGAAATAGATGTCAATGCTTTTATCAACAAAGCCTGATTTGGTCGCCCTAATGTTTGCCTTCCATTTTTTGGGGGGCGACTTCCTCTCCTCCTATATGTTTATACACTTTTAATCTCATGTATTTTATTCCTTTCCCATTATACTTACCCTATTTTGGCCACATGTGTACAGAGAGTCCTCTATTCTATCCTGATAGGTATAGACCTTCTCTTAATGTAGCATCAGGGCTGTGTTTTTGCCTAGGCCAACAAGGCCTAGGCCTAGGGCGGCACTTTGCGGGGGGCGGCGAAAAGGGCCGCCCCCCCGCATGAGAGGAAGCCCCCCCACCCGTCTTGCCGATTCCCGGCTCCCGCTGTCGCCTCCCGCACACATGCAGCCCAAGGCAGCCGGCTTTCTGTAGCGGCGCCGCGGTGTATGGGCGTGCTTGGCAGAGGGTGGGGGCGTGTACCTCACGCCCCCCCACTCTCTGCCAAGCACGCCCATACACCGCGGCGCCGCTACAGAAAGCCGGCCGCCGTGGGCTGCATGTGTGCGGGAGGCGGCATCCGGGAATCGGCAAGACAGGTGGGGGGGGGGGGTTTCTCATGCGGGGGGGCGGCGTGTGTCACTCGCTCCTCTATAATCAGCAGGTGACAGGTGGAGCCTTAAGCTCCGCCTACCCTCCTCTGCAGTGAATCTTCTCCTCGGCCCTGGGGCGGGATCTGGCTGTGACGTCAGATAGAGGAGAGAGAGGAGCACAAGGGAAACCCCCAGGACAGCAGGTATAATGATTAAATAAATTATATCAGTGTTATGGGCACTGGCAGTGGCAGCATTTGATGGGCACAGTGTTAGCATTTGATGGGCACAGTGGCTACGTTTGATGGGCACAGTGTTAGCATTTGATGGGCACAGTGGCTACGTTTGATGGGCACAGTGTTAGCATTTGATGGGCACAGTGTTAGCATTTGATGGGCACAGTGGCTACGTTTGATGGGCACAGTGGCTGCAATTGATGGGCACAGTGGCTACGTTTGATGGGCACAGTGGCATTTGATGGGCACAGTGTTAGCATTTGATGGGCACAGTGTTAGCATTTGATGGGCACAGTGGCTACGTTTGATGGGCACAATGGCTGCGTTTGATGACACAATGGCTACATTTGATGGCACAGTGGATGCGTTTGATGGGCACAGTGGATGCGTTTGATGGGCACAGTGGCTGCAATTGATGGGCACAGTGGCTGCAATTGATGGGCACAGTGGCTGCAATTGATGGGCACAGTGGCTGCATTTGGCACAGTGGCTGCGTTTGATAGCACAGTGGCAGCATTTGATGGGTACAGTGGCTGCGTTTGATGGGCACAGTGGCTGCGTTTGATGGGCACAGTGGCTGCGTTTGATGGGCACAGTGGCTGCATTTGATGGGGCACAGTGGCTGCATTTGATGGCACAGTGGCTGCATTTGATGGCACAGTGGCTGCATTTGATGGGGCACAGTGAGGCTGCAATTGATGGGCACAGTGAGACCCCCCCCCCCCCATGATAGCAATAAAACTCAGCAGCTACAAATACTGTAGCTGCTGACTTTTAATATTAGGACACTTACCTGTCCCAGGGTCCAGCGATGTCGACACCTCAGCCGATTTTCAGATTGGCTCTCGGGTTTTACCACTATCATTCATGGTAAGGGAAACCGACCGGTTCCCTACTGCACATGTGCAAAGCGCGTTGCACTTTCTGAATGGCCCAGTGGAGGAAGGAGGAGGGGGGGCAAACTTCAGAGGGGACAGCGCAGGCTCCCGGAAGTGGGGAAGGGTACCTGTCAGAAACAGGTACCCGTTCCCCCCTGAAAGGTGCCAAATAAGCCTAGAGAGGAAGGGGCTTGGTTTACAGATGATAGGGTGGGTCTTAAACAGGAAGGGGTGTGGCCTCGACAGGATGGGGTGGGTCGTATTTAAATTAGGGGGGTGCATGCGTTTAGTCAGGCCTAGGGCAGCACAAAACCTAAATACACCACTGTGTAGCATACAGATATGTAATCCAGGCTTGTTGATATGTTGCATATACAGAGATATGTCATTGTCACATGTCATTTAGTATATATTCTTAGTTCTTAATATTATAATTGTGATCATTTTATTTTATTATATCATGGAAATCAGCTCCACGAGTTTGAACACTAACGGTTTACATTACCATTTTTTACGGTTCAATAGCACCAATCACCTTATTTCTATGCCTACATTGGCACATTCTATATCATTGCACTTTTTCTATGTATCTGTCCTGACTCTTCATACATTTTTTAGTTGGGGACACCTTATACGTTTTTGTGTCATCAGGCCATTACATTTTTGTGTCACCAGGCCATTATATCCTTGACACTTTGTTTTTTGTTCACTTTAATATGCTGTTTATGTTTTCCCCATTTGCACGTACCGCCGTTGCTGGGGCTCGTCACTATAGTTACCCGTTTGGCATTTTTTCAGCCTCTTCGGCATTTACATTTGCCCGCCTCCTTGGGAGGTTCTTATTCTGCACGCATTCACGCACACACACACACGCCGCCTTGTCCGGCCTCGGATCTCCGTCATTACTAGTGCTGTCGGTCCGCCCCTTCACTGCCCCATGACGCACGCGCTCCACGCACCTGCGCTGTGCACACTTTTTCTGATCCGATGCGCGCGCACATTGCCGCGCTACACGTATGCCTATCATTACTCCTCGTCACTTCCTACATTTACCCATCCCTACCTCGCATTCTTGTGTGACTATCATCACTTATTTGGCTGTCTTTATGTCAATCTTAGGGGCATACACTTCTCCCACTTCCGATTTTCACCATTAGGAGGCGTGGAACGCACGCCGGTCGGCCATTTTCCTCCATACCGGAAGTGACGTTTTTAATTATCGTGGAGCTGTTTTCCCATTAATCTTGATATTCTCTATATATATCTTTGTGGCTACAGTGGGGGTAACCCCCCAGATGACGCCTATGCAGACGAAACGCGTCGGGTAGGACCCCACTGTCGCCACTTTCACACAGCGCTGTTTTTAGATACTTGTACATGTGAGTGTATACTTTTTTTTTTTTTTTAATAAATTCCCATTTATACGGATTTACACTATTTGGCCATTCCTTCTTTCCTTTCACTTGGTGCCGTTATCTCTGATTCCAACGCTGATCCGAGGGACACGAGTGTTTCATCTCATCTCTTCGGGTTCGGTATTATCCAGGGAACACAGCTTCGTGGAAGCCACTCCACCAACGTTGCCCTTCTGGACCACCTACAGTCCAGCACCACCCAAGCCTATCTGACTCCACCTGGCGTACGCCTTGTTGAGTCCATCTAGTCCGGTAAGCCTTTTCACTTTCAGTGGTGGTGTGTGGGCCCCTTCTCCAAATGGTTTACACCCTTGATGTGATTTGTTCCAGAGGATTTTAAGGAATTAACTTTTTCTTTCTACGGATGTTTTTTCCTCTTGGTTTACGCATTCTGAACTGTCGGTCCATAGACTTTGTATCTGATTTTTCTCCATAGCGCTACACTGATTTTGTTTTTGGACATTGTTTACACTTGCTGGTTGTGTTAGCTGCTCACTTGTTTTTTTCTGGTAGCGCAGAATTATTGTGTATATTCTACATAAGATCAAAGGACCAACAGTCAATGAAGATGACCCGGGTCACAAAGCAATGATCCATGGACGAATACTGACCCTAGAGGCCAAGACAGCAGGATGGGCAGAAATATAATATATTAAAAAGGACTGCCTCTTGGCAATATCTCATTGGACAGGAGGCTAGTAGGGCATGGTTATGAGGGGGTCTGAATGTAGTGTAAAAGTGCACACAGAAGGAAAAATCGATCTCTTTTGGCTCTCTCTTGCTTCTCTGAGCCTCATGACTCTCTATGTTACCATTTTGAGCCCAGCTGACGAGACAATATCTAGAAGACAACCTTGCGATAAGTATCTTTGATGCTCTTTTGTTATATGCTCTGTAATATTTTCCGTTAGTGTTTTTATGTTAGCATTTCCTATTTTCTTGGGAAATAAATAAGACGTTGTTTTACTAAGCAGTGTGTTTGTTTTCATAGCTAACCTTATATCATCATGCTAGCCACAGTAACATTATCCGAGTTTTAATAGACTTGCTAACTATAGGAATAGACAAGTTAATACATATATGGAATAAATAGAGGGAATCCGTAACCACCCTCAGATATTATTTATTTTAGCATTTATTTCAATAGCAGTTATTTCACCTCTAAAACAGATAACGTAGTCAAAAACCTCAGCATTTTATTACCAACCAATAAGAAAAACATTTAAATATAGGTCTTCTTTAAAGCGGCAGCATTGTTTAAAAAAAAAAGTAATAATATTAAATAAATAAATAAAAAATAGTTCCCTGCAAAAAAAAGATATTTTATGTACCTCTCCAGCAGCCCGTGCCTCCCAACTTTCCTTGTATAAATGCTAGTAAACAACAGTTTGAGAAATAAAGAGATATGACAAGTTGGTTCCCTCTTAGCAGATAACATCTGCTATGCAATAATTAAAATGTTATTTAAATAATCAAACATAGCAGGTGTTAGCACGCTGAGGCATCACCCACTCATATATTACAACAAAAGTGGGCACTGTCTGAAAATCAGGATCTGTGAAGGCTAATAAACCTATAGAGAGCTGTGTGACTCATAGCTTGCTTCTAGGAAATCTAATGTGTTCTACTGATATTTGTGGAAAACGCACAAGGCTTAGAGGCACAGCAAAACAGCAAGCAGGCACTTCATACTTATGTGCATGGTTGATTAATAACCCAGTGACCCGATATGACCCTGATCATGAACAGGGTCTCAGCAGCCTCTCGCCGGGGTAGAGTAGGTGCTCAATACTTTGCTCATGGATAGCTTATAAGAATATGTTCCTTTTTATTGTGTGATCATTTTAACGTGCAACCATAACCACAATAAATCCCAGGGCCCTATGGGAGAGTGTGCTCCAGGCATGTGGAGAGTTGACATGGATGTTGATTGGGGGAGAGTGAAGAGGGTCTAGTATGCACCATCTTGCATGTGTATGGCAGACATAGGGATTTGCGATTTGAGCACTAAAACTGTAACTGGTTCATAATTCATGTCAAGGGTTGCTTTTTTACTGTAGGGCCCCAACTCGGAGAATCAGCTGTATGGAGAAACTCGGGGGCGCCTCTAAACAGGCTAATCAGATTGCCATGCCCATCACCTTTGGACCAAGACATGGTAAATGCTTCAAGCTTGAATAAAAATTGGAGAAGTAATGGACTTATTTAATACCTAGAGAATGATGAAGCCTGACTGTTCACTATTGTCAACAACTCAACCTTTCTGCCCCCCATTTTCTTTTCTTCAGTTTTTATGAATAGGCCCCAACAAGCATTGCTATTATGAAGCAGGCCAGTCAAGTGAACTATTTTAGAGAAAACAGTTAATTAGTAAGATGCCCTCCAGCAAACGTTGTGTTTTATATGTATTACTAGGTGTTTAAACCTTATGAAATGCATATGTTTTTAGTGTTTTTCTTTTTTTCAATTTTGTTTTTGTGTTTATTGTGTTCTAAATGTACAAACAATGATCTACATGCCTGATTTATCTACCCAGGTGTGGTAGCATATATATCCTGAAGAAGCCTAAAAATTGGCAAAACATGTCAGGATTGCTACACTATGACAACTAATTGTAGATAATGTCTTTCAGACCGCTCTACTGCAGGGTAGTCTTCCTGGCCACGATTGCAGACTGACAGCGGTGAGAGCCGGTGGTGTGGAGGAATGTCTATGTGGAGAGTTTTACCCCGGATGCCTGCACACTTACTGTAGATGTGACTCTTTTAATCATCAACCAGGTGAGTTGCTAAATTGTACCTTCATTAAATGTAACCATATTGCTACACTTAGAGGTGCCTCTCTTCTCTTTTATACTCTGTAGCTCCTGCTGGATTTTGCTTCTAATCCCCTTGTGAAGGCTGCCATTTGTGGATGGACATTTTATGATTACACAACCTATCACATTGCTACAATCTTTTTATATGGACTATAAACTGAAGGACCTATGAATAAATGGTTGTGGAACAAATTATCTGAGTTTCCATTATTTCTTAAGTGGAAATGCGCTTTGATATACGAGTGCTTTGGATTACAAGCATGTTTCCGGTACAAATTATGCTCGCAAGCCATTGTTTTATTCTATTTACATTTTATTTGATGTTGTGCGTAAGTTACTGGCACCTAAAAATCCCAGCTCTTTTTTTTTTTTAGAGCACTCTTTTGTTTCTTGTTTTATATTTTTTTAAATATCTATTGCAATTGTTATACACAAAGGGATGCATCCTACATTTACGTGGGGCCTCTGATTGCAATATGACATCGTGCCCACTAATACTCATATATTAGGGATAATAAACAATTTACCCACATAGAATGGTTACATTTATTCCAGTATATAAAACCCGCAAAGAAAGGTATTGACTCACTTCATTAGTTCGGCTATCAAGGGTTCAGCTAGCCATGTACGCCATATATTGTCATATTTTGTGGGACAGCCCCTGTTCATGTACGTATCTTTGTATAAGGGAAGGCTGTCAATAACTAATCATTTCTACTGAGCTAATGACAGGGTAGAGGGTTTCTTCCACTGCATGGCTATATTTTTCCTTGCATAGAAAACAAGCAGCCCAATTAAAGTTCTCTTAGCAACAGTCAGCACTATGGTTTCTATCGCCCAATAGACATACTTCCATTGATGGCTGAATCGAGATAGAGGCAACCAGATCTATCAGAGCTAGAACTGCTTCCCAATATTTCTTGACCCCAGGGCAGTGCCAAAGATGTGTGAAAAGTTTCCCAGTGAGGTACCACACCTCCAGCATTCCGGCGAATTATCCGCATTCATCCTGTTGAGTCTATGAGGTGTGAAATATGCTCTATGTACAATTTTAAATTGCACAAGATGGTCACATATTGAGACTAAAGATCTGAAAGGGGAATCCCATACATCATCCCAGTCATCATTGTCCAATGCAGAAATTTCATGCTCCAACGAGACCAAAGCCTCTCTAGAGACACAAATATTAGATGTGAGTATAGGTGTGAGGTGGGCTTCTCACCACACTCAGTTTGGAGTGTTCGTTCCAACCCTGACCGGACAACCATGCAGGAGGAACGTGGGAATTGTGCAGCAAAGGCATGAGAAAGCTGTAAATAACGAAAATGATAATAGTCAGGGACATTATTTGTGGAGGAACATTGAGATAGGCGATCTAAGGATTTGTGTGATACTACTTGCGAGATTAGTTTAATACCATATTTGGTCCAAGCATATGGGTCAGACATCTTGTAAATGTGTGATAGATTAGGGTTCAACCAAATCGGAGCATAAGGGGAAACCTCAGTTTTTTATATCTCTCAACAGCTAACCCTGCTTGCCAAGCCCGCAGAGTGGTAAGCATGGAGGGGGTCAGGTTATATGGGACTCGTGGCCCTCTGTATACCAGGAATTTAAGTGCCTTCAGCGATCCAACCACTAATGCCTCCAGCAATGTGGATGAATTTAACAAATCAGGACTCAGCCACCAGGCCTCAATCACCAATTGAGTAGCCAAAAAATATTTATAGCAATCAGGAAATGCCATACCACCCTGCTTACTCGGTCTCATCAAGGTGCTTAGCTTGTATCTGGGCGGCTTGGGACCCCAGAGAAAAGATGAGAAAATTTAGTTAAGCTTTGTAAAGAAGGATTTAGGTAACCATTGTGGAGAATGCTGAAATAGGTAGGTGAGTTTGGGAATAATTTTCATTTTAATGAGGTTGACGCGTCCCAGTAGGGACAATGGCAGATTCTCCCATGTCTTTAGTTTGACCTTAACCTCGAGTAAAACTGGAGCTAGATTTAACAAAAGAAAGTCTGAGGCCTGGAAGGAAACCAGAACTTCAAAAAGGTGAAGGTGTACACCCACTGTAAAGGTGTATCCGGGGCGGGGGGGTTTGTTGTCTTAGCTGACGGTCAATTGAAAATAATAGAGATTTAGACCAGTTAACCTTAAGTTCTGTGGCAGTGGCGAAAGAGTCTTAAACCTGCAAGGCTCCCTGTAACGAAGGACCCGCATCATTGAGAAAAAGCAGCATATCATCCGCGTACAGGGCGACCCTCTACTCCAGCAAGCCAATGCAGAGACCCCTGATAAGTGGGGAGGTACGTAAAGCCTCAGTCACTGGTTCAATGGCTAAAGCAAATAATGCCAGAGAGAGGGCAGCCCTGCCTAGTTCCCCTGAAGAGTCTGAAGGGGGAGACAAACCGCCACCCAGGCGTACCAAGGAAGTGGGGCAACTACATATCACCTGGAGCCATTTAATAAAGACCATAGGGAACCCCATTCTGCATAGTGTTTGCCACCAAAAAGGGCAACTCAACAGTGTCATAGGCCTTCTCTATGTCCAGTAGGCCACCGTCAACGAACCTGTGTTGAGATGCTGAATGTGTATGTTGTTATATAATCTACGGAGATTGACATCAGTAGCTCTATGAGGCATGCAACCCATTTGGTCTGAATCTATCACAGAGGGTAACATTGGATAAAGTCGAATGGCAAGAAGTTTTGTTAGGAGTTTGAAACCGATGTTCAACAGAGCAATGGGTCTGTTGGAAGCACAAGATGTAGGATCCTTAGGGGATTTATATATAAGAGTCAGGTAAGGATGATACATGGAAGCGGTAACTTTCCTTCCAATAGGCATTAAGTGTATAGGGAGGCCAAGAGCGGTGCCTAGAGATCACCATGTGACTTATAAAAGTCATCTGGGCCCGATGCCTTTCCAGAAGAGAAGGACTGAATTGCATTAAGGCCCTCCAAGGCTGAAAAAGACTGTACCAGTGCCTCACGCTCCCCGTCCAAGAGCCAAGCGAGCGCTAAGGAATCTAACAGATCCTGCAGAGCACCGGGCCAAAAACTGGAAGGCAGAGCAAAGGCATATAATGTCTCATAAAACCCTTGGAAAGTTTTCAAGATGTCTGAGGGGGAAGTCACTGTCTCGCCATCAGAGCTAGTAAGTGTGGAGATAAGCGTGAGTGGTTGGCCGTGTTGGGCCATCATGGCCAATATTCTTATCTCCCAGTTTCGAAAATACGTTGATTATTTTTATATACCTCAAGTCTGGTGACCTGCGTCAGGTGGAGTTGTAAGTCTCTTTGAGCAGCCATCAAGAGATCAAAACTGTCTGTGGTGGGGTCTGAATTATAGGTTGTGGTGCGGTCAGTTACCAACTGTTGCAGAGACAGAGTTGTGGCCAATTGTTCCTTTTTGATAGCAGCAATGGAAGAAATATATTGCGCCCTCGTGTAAGCCTTAAAAGCATCCCAGGTATTTTTGGGAGAGGAGGACCCCGTATTATGCCCCTCAAAATTCAGTTAGTAGAGGCGGAATTTTGTCTGCAAGGTCTTGATGGGAGACCCATTGAGAACCTAACTGCCAAAGTGCTGCGCTACGAGAGGCAGGGGAACAAAACACTATGGCTAGGGGGCAGTGGTCGGATAAGCCACTCGGCAGGTAAGACACCTCAATTACATCAGCAAGCAGTGAGGGATTAGAAAAGGCGAAATCAGTGCGAGATGCAGGCTTATAACAGGCTGAAAAACAGGAATAGGACCTTGTATCAGGGTGTTTCCACCTCCAAATCTCCATAAGACCCACCGCCTGGGCCCATGCAGAGAGATCTGCATAGAAGTTTTTGGAGAGGGTGGGCCTATCTAGATCAGGCAACATTGTAGCATTAAAGTCTCCCATTACCAGCATTTTTGCAGGGCAAAAGGGGTGATCCTTTCCAGAACAGCATACAACATTGCAGATGAAAAAGGTGGAGGAACATAAATGTTAATCACAATATATCTTTGAGATCATAGCGTGAATACTAATATCACAAATTTACCCCGGGGATCAGTAAATATCTCTTCAATCAGACATGGAAAATTTGAATGCACTAGAACCGAAACCCCCCTGGGAAACGTGGAGTATGTGGCATGGAATGCCTTTTGTATCCACGGCTTCTTGAGCATTAAGATTTTATTGCCCATGAGGTGAGTCTCCTGCAGGAGGATAAGTTGAGTTGAGTGGGATTTCAAATATTGGAACAAAAGGGCTCTTTTGAATTTGGAGTCGAGGCCCCTGACGTTCCATGAGAGAACAGTAAAGGAGTCAACGCCACGGGTAGTCATACTGAAAGTATAGCAGTGGTAAATCAGGATATAGGAATAGGGATACCAGGGGACAACTCATACACAGTAGAATCATAGTTAAGCCACACCAAAAATCGTTAGCACATAAACAAGTTAAAGACAAAGAAAACAAAAACATAAAAACTAAAAATGAACAACCCAAGCACACTGTGCTTACCCTACCATTACCCAGCG
The DNA here is from genome assembly GCF_042186555.1 of Aquarana catesbeiana. Taxonomy (NCBI): domain Eukaryota; kingdom Metazoa; phylum Chordata; class Amphibia; order Anura; family Ranidae; genus Aquarana; species Aquarana catesbeiana. Next base: position 364,311,570 of record NC_133329.1, read on the forward strand.
TCCTCCAAAAACACATGAAGGGAGCTGGGAAACAGTTTGTACCCAAAACAAAAACCAGAGCCTATAGAATGAACCTGAGAACACAGGTCACTACAGGCATAGATAAAGTCTGAATGATTCACAACTTGGTAGCGTCATAAACCAACACACTTCCAGATTTTAGGAGATGCACAGGGTTCGGGGGAATGAGATACCTGAGAAGTGGCCACTGAATGTTGTGGTCCAAAGACCACACAGGTGTGAAAACCAAGACGGGGGGGGGTGATCAGTGGCAGAGGAAGGAGACCAGGTTATTCCCAGAGTAACGGAGCAGTCAATCAAAGCGAACTGTAGATGTATCACCAACAGATGACTGTTTGGTCCAGCTCCATATAGTGAGCCCTTGGTAATCCACAGCTGAGAGTAGAGCCCAGTGTAAGAAAGGATCAATTGGACGGAATCAATGAAGCCTGCATCATGTCCAAAACAGAGTAAGCATACTGGTATCCAACAAAAGTATTAACGGGTAGAAATAGGTAAACAAAAACATGTAAACTGACAGAGTCAAGCCCCAATACTTGCTGTGTGAGGAAGTAGCAGCGCCCCTCAGCCGAGAGCTCATCAATCGGGAGATGAGCCATCCATCTTCCAATCTTCCGACCATCCAGCCGGGAAAGTGCAACCTCCGGATCCTCAAAGAATTTGGCGCGATCGCCATCTATCACCCGGAGTTTGCTGGGAAAGAGCAGGCTAAACTTGAGGCCCCTTTCTCTAAGGCGACATCGTACCTCAGTGAAGAAGTGACGCCTCTGTTGTATCTCCGGTGAATAGTCAGGGAAAAGCAGGATTTTTGCGTTATGAAAGCGCAGGTCTTGCTTCACTCTATCAGCTGCCAGATCCTGGTCCCTGTATTTCAGCAGCTTTAGTAGAAAAGGCTACGGCGGAGCCCCTCGGAATTGGTGGAGTTCGGGGCACTCTGTGTGCTCTCTCCACCACGATGGTAGGCGGCATGGCAGGTAAGTCCAACAATGTAGTAAGGAAGGTCTCCGCAAACTCAGCGGGCCCAGGACTCTCCGCTCTCTCCGGCAGGCCCAGTATACATGTATTGTTACTTCTGAGCCAGTTCCCTCAGTCTATAGCTTTTTCCTGAAGTGCCTTGACTTGTATTTGTAGAGCGCGTAGGTCGCTGGAGTTGTATATAGTAGAATCCTCAAGCTGGGATATGCGGCCTTCTGCCTCAGTGAACCGGGATCTAAATTTGTCCATACCATGCCTTATAAGGCTGACATCCATAAGCAGGTGGTCTATTTTGACCACCATGGAGTCATTACCAGCTTTGATAGCTGCCAAGAGCTCAATGTGGGAAGAGTTAGTCAGCTCTGGAGCTGTTTGGGTGCCGACCGACATCGTGGAAGCAGGCTGTCTCGTGGTCAAGATGGCCGCTGTTGAGGAGGAGAATCGTGTGGCGTTGGCGTAGGTAGAGGAGGACCGCAGCTTACCCGGAGACAGTGGAGGAGGCTGCGGAGTGCCATGTGTCCTTTTAGACCCCAGGATGGATGTATATAGGTACCGGGAGGAAAGATTAGAGCCCAAAATAATTGACAGGGGATATGTACGATGTGACGGGAGTCACTTTGGGCGGGAGCCCGTGGAACCCAGAATCCCTTGGGGAGGTTGGGAAACCCTTGTTTCAGCTCCACAAACACCTCCTATGTCTAAGTCACCCTGTGTCTCTAATAGGGTCACAGTTTAACCCCTGTCTGATCTGTACTAGTCAGACTCACTGTACAGCCACACTGGAATATATATACATATATATATATGTATATATTATATGTTGTCTCATGCTGTTGTGGACTGTTTGCTGGGATCGTTTGGGGCGTGGTTGTGTCCCATTATTCTGTTGTGTCTGTCTGCCTTAGGAGAAATGTATTATGGGATGAATGTTTTGTATTTGTGTTCCTGAATGCCAACATCTACTGTGACATACTGAAGCAGAGCATGATCCACTCCCTTTGGAGACTGGGCCACAGGGCAGTATTCCAACATGATAACGACCCCAAACACACCTCCAAGATGACCACTGTCTTGCTAAAGAAGCTGAGGGTCAAGGTGATGGACTGGCCAAGCATGTCTCCAGACCTAAACCCTATTGAGCATCTGTGGGGCATCCTCAAATAGAAGGTTGAGGAGCGCAAGGTGTCTAACATCCACCAGCTCCGTGATGTTGTCATGGAGGAGTGGAAGAAGACTCCCGTGGCAACCTGTGAAGCTCTGGTGAACTCCTTGCCCAAGAGGGTTAAGGCAGTGCTGGAAAATAATAGCGGCCACACAAAATATTGACACTTTGGGCCCAATTTGGACATTTTCACTTAGGGGTTTACTCATTTTTGTTGCCAGCGGTTTAGACATTAATGGCTGTGTGTTGAGTTATTTTGATGGGACAGCAAATTTACACTGTTATACAAGCTGTACACTCACTACTTTACATTTTAGCAAAGTGTCATTTCTTCAGTGTTGTCACATGAAAAGATATAATAAAGTATTTACAAAAATGGGAGGGGTGTACTCACTTTTGTGAGATACTGTAGGAGCAGAGCTCAGTCACTTCACGTCCTCCCCGTCTCACATCCTGGCTACGCCCCCGTTTCTTGTTTTATATTACATGGGTTGCAGTGCCATATAGATTTCCCCTGACCAACTCAATCCTGTTTTGATATTTTAGAGAAAAACAACCTGTGGCTTAAAGAACAGTGGCTCAGTGGCCTTTTCACAAGGCAAAGCAGATGCTTCCAACCTAGAAACAGTTTGATATAAATAGCAGTAGTGAGCATTCCATGGTGTGGCAGGTACTTGACAATCTAGTTACAGTTATGCTCAAAAGTTTGCATACCCTGGCAGAAATTGTGACATTTTGGCATTAATATTGAAAATATGACTGATCATGCCAAAAAACTGTCTTTTATTTAAGGATAAAAATCACATGAAGCCATTTATTATCACATATTTTTGGATCATTTTTAAATCATAATGATGCCCGTAGTGGCTTGGTATCAAAAGAGCCCCTAATTTTACACTTCTTAATAAGTAATTAAACAGTACTGACTGGCATATTAAAGGCTTTGGATAACTTTTTATATCCTTTTCCATCTTTGTAAAGTTTCATTACCTTGTTACGCAGATCTTTTGATTGTTCTTTTCTACCTCCTCATGGCTCAGTGTCTAGCCTGCTTAGTGCATCCATGTGAGAGCTAACAAACTCATTGACTATTTATACACAGACACTGATTGTAATTTAACCAGTTGCTGACCGCCGCACGCCGATGTACGTCGGCAGAATGGCACAGATGGGCAAATGGGCGTACCTGTACATCCCTCCCTCCCCAAGGGCAGAGGGTGGCATTGTTAGAGGACCGATCAGTCCCTATCACATACCTGGTAGAAGAGCCTGAATGGACGAGCAAGGCCTCCCTTACCACTCTGACTTAGGGTCCCTGATAGAGCAAACAGAAGGCACCAAAGTACAGAGTCGCACGAGTGCCAGAAAGTCCTTGGTGGAAGCAGGACGGCTGGTCCCGATCGTTCTAGAGAAGACACAGGGAAGCTTCAGCAGAAGACCAGCAGGTGGCAGCAGGTGCAGATGACAGCAGCAAGTAGCGAAGTCAGGAAAGCAGGGTCATACATGGCAGGTCAAATCGGATACAGGGTGCAGGCAGGATCAAAGTCAGAAACAAGCCGGGTCAAGCCAGATCAGCAGTGCAGGTGCCAGGGAGGAAGCTGAAGGTTGGTCACTGGATAAGCCGAGGTCGGTACAGGCAGAGTTCAAGGATAGGTTTAAAGATGAGCCAGGTAGACAACAGGAATCAGGATACAGGATGCGCGACGGCTGCTGTTTGCACTCCTGTTCGCACATCCGCACATCTATGTGTGCAACAGGAATGCGCATTCTTCTGTGCCTTAGAAGTCTTCTGAGGGAATGAGGCTGCCTGCTGATGGGTGCATCCTGACAGTCCCCAGGGCCAGACCAATAATTTATAGTCTGGACCTGGTGATAGCTCCTAACGAACGGAAACCTTCCCCTGTCTGTGTAAGTGTAAACACAGACAGGAGGAAGTGATGTCATCTCTTCTCGTGGGGTCTTTTCGATTCCAGTACCATACCAGTACATACCAGTACACACAGGTACATTGCCACCCCCGATAGCCCCCCAGTTAACCCCTTCACTCCCTGTCACTGTGTCACCAATTGTAGTTTTCAGACTTTTCACTGATCACTGCATTGGTGTAATTTGTGACTGAAATAAGTGTTAGGGCAGTTAGTAATAGGCCCCGTTAGGTCTAGGTTACCCCTTAAACCCCCCTAATAAAGGTTTAACCCCTTGATCTCCCCCCAGTTAACCCGTCACCCCCTGTCGCCAGTGTCACTAATCGATCACCGTATTTGTGTCAAGGGTGACGCTAGTTAGTTGATTAGTTTCACTGTCAGGTTTTTATGTCAGGTACCCCCATATATTACCTAATAAATGTTTTAACCCCCTGATTGCCCCCTAGTTAACCCTTTCACCCCCTGTCACCAGTGATCACCGTATTAGTGTTACGGGTGACGCTGGTTAGTTAGTTTGTTTTTTATAGCATCAGGGCACCCGCCGTATATTACCTAATAAATGTTTAACCCCCTGATATCAGTTAGGTTAGGTTTTAGCATCAGTCAGGGTCTGGGTTGCCCCAGGCAGCGTCAGATTAGTGCCAGTAGCGCCAGCACGCACCATACACCACCCTTAATAGTATAGTGTCTGAATGGATTGATATCTGATCTGATCAGATCTATACTAGCATCCCCAACAGTTTAGGGTTCCCAAAAACACAGATACCTGCTAGCACCTGCATTTAGCCCCTCGGCCCAGCCCAGCCCACCCAAGTGCAGTTTCAATCGATCACTGTCACTTACAAAAACACAACACACATAACTGCAGCGTTCGCAGAGTCAGGCCTGATCCCTGCAAACACTAACAGTTTTTTTGGTAGCGTTTGAATCAGTCGCTGACAGTCAGGAGCTCTTTTTCCTGTGAGTCTCACTACTGTACCAGTAAATTTAGAGACCAAAATGTCAAATTGAGGGTACCCTAGTGAAGAGGCCTACATGTTTCTGAGCATGACAGATAGTGAAGAGGAAGTCACTCATCTGTCAGATTCAGGCTCAGAATATGATCCTGTAGACAGCAGCGGCTCCATGACAGATAGCTCTGATGATGGAGTTGTGGTCCCTGCCAAGGTCAGGCGTACCCGACCCCGTTCTTCCTCTGTTGTTGAGATGCAAAAACCGCAGGGCTCTCGGCCCTTGTCCTCATCAACATGGGGACAAGGTGCTTTGTGGTGGGGGGGCCCCGCAGGGCGCCCCCTCCCCCAAAGCACCCATCCCCCCATGTTAAGAGCATATGGCCTGGTATGGTTCAGGAGGGGGGGTGCTCGCTCGTCCCCACCCCCTTTCCTGACCGGCCGGGCTGCGTTCTCGGATTGGGGTCTGGTATGGATTTTAGGGGGGACCCCACGCCGTTTTTTTGGCGTAGGGGGTTCCCCTTAAAATCCATACCAGACCTAAGGGCCTGGTATGCCCCGCGCTTGCCGCAATAGAAAAATTTTTTTTCCTGTTGCAGCGAGATGCAGTACCCTGCCCTTGCGTCGTATCTGGTCCATCTGACCAGCATACAGACGAACAGGCTTTCCGTCAGGAACTGAGTCCGGCGGACTTACGACGGAAAGATTTGAAACATGCTTCAAATCTAGGTCCGGTGGACTTTTGGGAAAAAAAAGTCTGCCGGAGCCTACACACGATCGGATTGTGTGGCGGGCTCTGGTCCGCCGGACCAAGTATGCCGGAAAGTCCGCTCATGTGTACGCGGCATTAGGTTTCGCCGGATATAAACAGCGCCATTAGGAAATTGGCAAAGCATTTTATCACACAGATCTTGGTGTGGTCAGATGCTTTGAGGGCAGAGGAGAGATCTAGCGTCTAATCTAGAGACCCCATTTTTTTCAAAAAAGAGTACCTGTTACTACCTATTGCTGTCATAAGGGATATTTACATTCGCTGAGATATCAATAAAAACGATTTAAAAAAAAATGAAAGGACAGTTTAAAAATATAATAAAAAAAAGCAAAATAAATAATAAAAAAAAAAAAAAAAAAAAAAAAAAAAAGCACCCTGTCCCCCCGTGCTCACGTGCAAAGGCGAACGCAAGCGTTGGTCTGGTGTTATATGTAAACAGCAATTGCACCATGCATGTGAGGTATCACCACGAAGGTCAGATTAAGTGCAGTCATTTTAGCAGTAGACCTCCTCTGTAAATCTAAAATTGTAACCTGTAAAGGCTTTTAAAGGCTTTTAAAAATGTATGTAATTTGTTGCTGCTGCACGTTTGTGTGCAATTTTAAAGCATGTCGTGTTTGGTATCCATGTACTCGGCATAAGATCATCTTTTTATTTCAAACATTTGGGCATTATAGTGTGTTTTAATGCATTAAAAGTAAAAATGTGTGTTTTTAAAAAAAAAAATGTGTTTGAAAAATTGCTGCGCAAATACTGTGTGAAAAAAAATTGCAACACCCACCATTTTAATCTGTAGGGCCTTTTCTTTAAAAAAATTATAATGTTTGGGGGTTCAAAGTAATTTTCTTTCCAAAAAATAATATTTTTCATGTAAAAAAAATTGTCAGAAAAGGCTTTGTCTTCAAGTGGTTAGAAGAGTGGGTGATGTGTGTCATAAGCTTCTAAATCTTGTGCATAAAATGCCTGGACAGTTCAAAACCCCCCCAAATGACCCCTTTTTGGAAAGTTGACACCCCAATCTATTTGCTAATAGGCATGTTGAGTCAATTACACTTTTTTTTTGCACAAAGTTGTTGTCACTAAATTATATATTGTTCAAACATGACATGGTTATGTGTGGAATTACACCCCAAAATACCTCGTGTGTGGGACTTTTTGGGAGCCTAGCTGCGTACAGGACCCCGAAAACCAATCACCGCCTTCAGGATTTCTAAGGGTGTAAATCTTTGATTTCACTCCTCGCTACTTATCACAGTTTTGAAGGCCATAAAATGCCAAGGTAGCACACCCCCCAACCCCCCCCCCCCCCAAATGACTTCATTTTGGAAAGTAGACACCCAAAGTTATTTGATGAGAGTCATGTTGAGTCCATCAAATATTTTGTATTTTGCCACAAGTTGCGGGAAAATGACAAATTTTTTTTTTTTGCACATAGTTGTCACTAAATGATCTATTGCTCAAACATGCCATTAGCATATGTGAAATTACATGCCAAAACACATTCTGTTGCTTCTCCTGAGTATTGGGATACCACATGTGTGGGACTTTTTGGGAGCCTATCCGTGTACGGGACCCCGAAAACCAAGCACCGCCTTCAGGCTTTCTAAGAGCGTAAAATGATTTCACTTTCTCACTACCTATCACAGTTTCGGAGGACCTGAAATGTCCACATAGCACAACCCCCCCCCCAAATGACCCCATTTTGGAATGTAGACACCCCAAGCTATTTGCTAAGAGGCATGGTGAGTATTCTGCAGATCTCATTTATTTTTGAAAATGAAGAAAGAAAATAATTTTTTTTTTCTTTTTTCAATTTTCAAAACTTTGTGCCAAAAAGCAAGATCTGCAAAATACTCAACATGCCTCTCAGCTTGGGGTGTCTATTTTCTAAAATGGGGTCATTTGGGGGGGGGTTGTGCTCATAAACTAAAAGCTGCGTAAATTGCAGAAAATGTACCCTAGTTTGTAGACGCTATAACTTTTGCGCAAACCAATAAATATATGTTTATTGACATTATTTTTACCAAAGACATGTGGCTGAATACATTTTGACCTAAATGTATGACTAAAATTGAGACTATTACATTTTTTTAATAACAAAAAGTAGGAAATATCATTTTTTTTCAAAATTTTCGTTTTTTTTCTGTTTATATCGCAAAAAATAAAAATCGCAGAGGCAATCAAATACCATCAAAACAAAGCTCTATTTGTGGGAAAAAAAGGATGCAAATTTTGTTTGGGTACAGCATTGCATGACCGCGCAATTACCAGTTAAAGCGCAGTGCCAAATTGTAAAAAGTGCTCTGGTCATTGAGCAGCCAAATCCTCCGGGACTGAAGTGGTTAAAAAGCCACAAATGTGGGAAATTGTCCTTAAATTGCCATTTTAACCTGCGTGTGCCCCCTTCTGTGTCTGTACCAAGGCCAAGCATTTCAGGGTATGTAAACTTTTTATCAGGGCCATTTGGGTGATTTCTGTTATCATTATGATTTAGGATCCAGAAAATGATGTGATAATGAATGGCTTCATGTGATTGCTATCCTTAAATAAAAGAGAGTTTTATGTTCAGTCATATATTCAATATTAATGCCAAAATTTCCCAATTTCTGCCAGGGTGTGCAAACTTTTGAGCATGACGGTATTATAATGTTTAAATTGAAAAAATTACTAGGATCCCTAACGAGCTTTTGTAAGGAAGTATCTTTTGAGTCCCTGCTCCAAGCTAGTGCTCTCATAAGGACATTGAATTTAATGAGGATCATGTAGTATAAGTTTTATCAATAAAACAAAATGAGCAAACCCATTCATAAATGTGCCCAGAAACTGAGGTTACAATAAAACAAGTGCAAATTTTTATGATGTCTGGCGCTAATGGACCTTTATTTCATCAGAGACAATGGGAAATTAGTCAATGAACATTAACGCATGCTTTGGTAAACTTCTACTGAAACATTAGCACCATTTTATTAAAGGTAAGCACATTTCTTGCTTACTCAAGTCTTAGAGTTTAGACCTAGTAACAGTGGCGGCCCGTGCATTGTGGGCGCACGGGCACCGCGCCCCCCGCCAACACCGCAGCCGCCCTCCCTGTCCATGTGCCCGGCCCCTTTCAGGACACCGGACACATGAAGTACAATTGCAGGGATAGGTGGGGGGTGTGTATTTTGAAGCACCTGATTAGAACCAGAGGCTCTAATAGGCTTCAAAATAGGGTGGGCTCGGGGCACAGAGAGGGCTCCCTGATCCCACCCAGTTGTGTGACACTAGCGAATGAATATTCGCTATTCTGCCTTATTCTCCCGGGCAATTGTGTCTCAGGACACACTTCTGGGTTCCAATCAGCCGGAAAGGAGAATGCCTGTGCCCGGCTCCTCCTTCTCCCTGCCTCCGTGTCTCCTCCATGCTTCCACTATTTAAAGCGGGGTTCCACCCAAATTTTGAACATTATCTCTATGCATTCTCTTCCTTGCCTAGATGCTGACATGCTGTGTAAAAAAATTTAAATCGCCGTAGTTACCTTTTTTTTTCTAATCTTCTTAGCACTTCCTGGTTTTCCTCCCATGGGAGTAGGCGTGTTTCTAGCCTCTCCCAGACCTCCCACAGTCCCCTGGGAGATAGTCTCAGGCTTCCCAGCATGCATTGTGCAACAGCGTCATCACAACATCTCGGTGAATGCTGGGAGCACAGCATTCACCTCATCCAGGAAATACATGCTTGTGGGCTTCAAATGCCCACAATGAAGATGGAAACCGCCTTCAGTGAATTTTATAAGTTATTCTTTACAACTAAATCGGACACAGGCGGACTTATTACACAGAACATGTGAGTAGATAATCATGAGAAGAAAAGTTTGTGAATGAACTCCAAAAAAAAAAAAACGATAGATAGGTGGACCCCCGCTTTAAGGTGATGGCTGCTGGCTGTGTCTCCCACCGGGGTTGGGGGGGTGCTGTGGGATGATCGCTGCTGAATGTGTCAGTGTCTGGGGGGGGATGCTGCAGGATGATCGCCGATGGCCGTGTCCGTGTCTCCCGCGCGCGAGGGGGGGTGCTGCTGGGTGATCGCCGCTGGTCGTTTCTGTGTCACCCACAGGGGGGTAGCTGTGATGGTTGTGTCGCCCCCCCCAAAAATGGTACACACCAGCCGCCACTGCCTAGTAATAGTTTTAAAGCTTAAAGAGAAGTTAGCAAAAGTCTTTGTTAATGTTCATTTTCTAATTTTCTGATATTTCGCACAAACCAATAAATATACGCCTTTAGAACCACTTTAAGATTACATATACATTTGTTTTAGCTTTGATAATTAGACTGCATGCCTAGTGTAGTATCTCCCGTGCTTTCTCTAGAAATTCCAGTATAGGATAAGTTGTGTTCCTTACCAATACAATCTTCTGGGATTTTTTTCGGTTAACTGGTTGTCATGGAGGATGAACTGCAAATTATTTTTACATTTTTATTATCATGCTGTTCCCTATAATTATATTTCATACACATAATAATAGATTTTCCTATTAGCATCTTTATATACATCAGGCAGTGGAGTAACATTCGTGCTGATCCATTCCTAAGATTGAACGTTCTTTTTAGGGATCCTCCATGCCATCCCTAAGATTCTTCCTATTCTGTTCTTTTTTATTCTGCCTGTACCTTTTTCTCTAGTTATAACTAAAGATGTGTATTGGGGCAGGACCTCCTGAACATTCTTTTCTTTTTTTCAGTAGGAAGATGGGGACAGTCTGGGTCCAGGTTTGTCATGGAGGTTTGCTCTAACAATCATTACTCATTTATGAATGATTTCTAAACCAACACACTATTTTCCATTTTGAATAAAGTAGGGAACAATTTTAACCCTGTCAGTTTTTTCCTTTTTTTTTTTCTATCCCATTGGGGAGATTTCCCTTTACTTCTTTTTTGTTTGGTTGACACAACAGGCAGTGGCAATGCTATGGGGGCTGCCAGAGGGGTGACACCAGGGCCGCCGCTAAACAATTTAGCTTGCAGCGGAGTGGTGCGAGGAGGGCAATTAGCCGTGCAGGAGAGGCTCAGGCTGCCTAAATACTCCCCAGCTGTCACTCAGGGCCTGATCTCCAATATCTCCCGAGGCAGACGTTGTAGGTATAAGTGGAACTGGGGGTGTGGCCTCCTCATCCATTCCTCCCACAGTCCCGTTCACGCTGATCCAACAGCTAAAGGAGATAGAGGTGAGGACATAGCAGCCCCTCCCATCTGCCAGGGTCTTCATCTGCAAGCATGAGGTATGCTATAAGTTACTGCACAGCACACTGTCACTACATAGAGTCCAAACCTGCCTGGTACCACCCCAACCTGCTCTGTATCACCCCCAACCTGCCGTGTGCCACCCCAAACTTGCAATGTGCCACCCCAACCTGCCTTGTACCACCCCAATCTGCCCTGTACCACCCCCAACTTGCCCTGTGCCACCCCAATATGCCCTGTACCACCCCCAACTTGCCCTGTGCCATTCCAACCTGCCCTGTATCACTCCCAACCTGCCCTGTACCACCCCAACCTGCCCTGTACCACCCCCAACCTGCCCTGTGCCACCCCAAACTGCCACTATACTACTCCATAATACCCTAACCTGCCCTATACCACCCCAACATGCCATTATACCACTCTATACTACCCTACCCTGCCCTATACCATCCAAACCTGCCACTATACCACTCTATACTACCCTAACCTGCCCTATACCATCCCAACCTGCCACTATACCACCCCAACCTACCCTAACCTGTCACTATACCACCCTATGCTATCATTTACAGGGGCCAGTTGGGGTGCGCCCCGTGACTGTACGCTGCCTGCAGGGTGCTGGGCAGCCTAGACAGGAGGGGGGTGACACCATGTTTTACCGCACCAGGTGACACCAACCCTATTGAAATTCCTTCCTGAATAGTTGTCCCTGGAAAAACTGATGAAAGATTACCATATATTCTTGTTCTGGTGGCCACTCAACATTTAGGGCTTTCTCTCCCTTTCAGTCTTGGTGACAGTGGTCACTTGACAGGGGTTCTAACCCCTCACTACTCTATACAAATCTAACAAAAATCGAGACATATCCTTTTTTTCTCTGAAATTTATAGGTACATTTATTTTCATGTTTTTTCCTCATTATATATACACAAGTCTTGTTTCTTGGTCATCAATATTGCACAATGTTATTACTTTACCACGTCTCTTTTTCTCGTTGGGAGTCTGTGAGTCAGATACTCCTAAAACATTATGCATGGTACATGATTTATCTTGTAAATTCTTTGATCTCAGCAGATGTTCAACAAGAATGTTGACTGAGTTGATAGATATACAAATAGCCACTAGAAGGTGAATCTGCAAATCGATGTAGGAAATAAAAATTTTGAAAATAAGAGATAGCAAGCAGATAAATAATGTGAAAATCACATGTAATGCTACCTCCAGTTATTTTTTACAACAATAACGAAAAACGTGTACTTACTTCTGGTATCCTCCTTTAAATCACTGGTGTCTATCAAAAATGAAACATCAGTTTTGCATTTACTTTGTCTTGAAGGATTAATATAGGTGTGACCAAAATGTAACCCCACACCTCCCTCTCCCCCTCTGGGGCATGTTATTACCAAGCTTTTAGAATATTTTTAGTGGCAACCGCTACAGGCTCAATTCCTACCCCCAGAGGCGTAACTAGAATCTTCAGGTCCCCGATGCAAGAAACCATTAAGGGCCCCCCTGACCCCCGGACAGGGCTCTTTTCTCCGAGCCCGATGGCGGAACACCAGGGTCCGGTCGCAAGTGGGTGGCTGCATGTAAAGGAATAGATTTCTCCCCCCCCCCGCTTCTCCTCCTCTCCCTTCCACACGCATTCAGCGGCTGCAGGAGGAAAATGGAGAGATGGGTTCCTCTATGTCGGTGTTTCTCAATCTTTTTCCAGTCAGGGCACCCTTGAAGTGGCTGCACTGCAACAACCCTGCAACTGTGTGCATTGCATGCAGTTGCAGCATAGTGATGATGCATTTAAGGGGTTAAAACAGGCGGTCAGGAGGCAACATATTGCCTCTTTACCGGCTGTCAAATGCCTCTGAAAAGCGATCTGAGCATGGATCACTTTTCAGAGGAACAGCATTTTTTTTTTGCTGGTACTATGAACAAGCAAAAAAAAAAAAAATCGGTTCTAATGGGACATATATAGGGGGTCAGGATTAAAAGCGCATACATAAAATGTGTATATATACATGTAAACACACATACATACACACACACATACATACATAAATACACACACATATAAACCAGTGGCAGATGGTGCTCAAAAGTTTTTGGGGGGCGCAAGCAAACTGAAAAATTCTTTAAAAAACGCATCAATTGCAGCTTCACTGTGCTCATCAAACGCAGCCACTGTGCACATCATTTGCCACCACTGTGCTTATCATATGCAGCCACTGTGCCCATCAAATGCAGCCACAGTGCCCATCAAACGCAACCACTGTGCCCATCAATTGCCACCACTGTGCCCTCAAACGCAGCCACTGTGCCCATCAATTGCCACCACTGTGCCCTCAAACGCAGTCACTGTGCCCATCAAACGGAGCCACTGTGCCTATCAATTGCCACCACTGTGTCTATGAAACGCAGCCACTGTGCCCATCAAACGCAGCCACTGTGCCATCAAATGCTGCCACTGTGACCCCCCTGCCCGCTTGCAGTCTGCCCGGCACTTATCCTGTCTCGGTGGGGCAGCAGGTGACGTCGACGAGCGGGGTCCTCCATGCGTCTCCTCCCATCCTCTCCTCCTGATAGGCATCCAATAGTGGCGCCTGTCGTTTCAGCCAATCAGGTGACGGGTAACAGACCCGAGCACCTGATTGGTGAAGAGGCGGTTCAGTGTTAGGAAAGCGAATATTTATTCACTTTTCTAACACACCTGGGTGGACTGTGAGCGCCAAGCATGGCACTCGCAGTTCTATTTTGAAGCCTATTACTGCTTTAAAAACACCCCTGCCGGTTTACTTCAGGCGCCCGGCGTCCAAAAAGAGGTCAGGCGTTTGAATAGGGGGGGCAGTGGCGGCCATAGATAGATTCCCGCTATGCATGAATCTATCTGTGATAGAGGGGTGCCTGGAGAGAGGGGGCGGCGCCCATGCGCCCCTATGGACGCACCGCCACTGATAAACACATACACATACATACACACACATGCACATATACATAGATGCACACACACTCACACACACACATACATGCACATGCACATACACACTCACACACAGAGGCGGCTCTAGACTTTGTGAGGCCTTAGGCAAAACTTAGACATGAGGCCCCACTGTATTATGAACTGTATTAGGAGGGTACAGTATAGGGGAGTGGACAGTACAGGGGGTAGGTAAGTGGGCATAATAAAGATATATTTTCCTCAAGCAGAGCTGCACAGGGAAACTGCTCTCACAGATCCTACCTATTCTGGTAGGCTGTCACAAAGAGAGAAATAAAGGGGGATGGGTGGAGAAAGAAAGAAAGAAAGAAAGAAAGAAAGAAAGAAAGAAAGAAAGAAAGAAAGAAAGAAAGAAAGAAAGAAAGAAAGAAAGAAAGAAAGAAAGAAAGAAAGAAAGAAAGAAAGAAAGAAAGAAAGAAAGAAAGAAAGAAAGATGGACAGGAAAGAAAGATGGACAGGAAAGAAAGATGGACAGGAAAGAAAGATGGACAGGAAAGAAAGATGGACAGGAAAGAAAGATGGACAGGAAAGAAAGAGAAAGAAAGAAAGATGGACAGGAAAGAAAGAAAGAAAGAAAGATGGACAGGAAAGAAAGAGAAAGAAAGAAAGAAAGAAAGAAAGAAAGAAAGAAAGAAAGATGGAAGGAAAGAAAGACAGATGGAAGGAAAGAAAGAAGGAAAGAAAGACAGATGGAAGGAAAGAAAGAAAGAAAGAAAGAAAGAAAGAGAAAGAAAGAGAGGGGGATGGAGAAAGAAAGAAAGAAAGATGGACAGGAAAGAAAGAGAAAGAAAGACAGATGGACAGGAAAGAAAGAAAGAAAGAAAGAAAGAAAGAAAGAAAGAAAGAAAGAAAGAAAGAAAGAAAGAAAGAAAGAAAGAAAGAAAGAAAGAAAGAAAGAAAGAAAGAAAGAAAGAAAGATGGAAGGAAGGAAAGAAAGACAGATGGAAGGAAAGATGGAAGGAAAGAAAGACAGATGGAAGGAAAGAAAGAAGGAAAGAAAGACAGATGGAAGGAAAGAAAGAAAGAAAGAAAGACAGATGGAAGGAAAGAAAGAAGGAAAGAAAGAGAGATGGAAGGAAAGAAAGAAAGAAAGAAAGACAGATGGAAGGAAAGAAAGAAGGAAAGAAAGAGAGATGGAAGGAAAGAAAGAGAAAGAAAGAGAGGGGGATGGAGAAAGAAAGAAAGAAAGAAAGATGGACAGGAAAGAAAGAAAGAAAGAAAGATGGAAGGAAAGAAAGAAAGAAAGAAAGAAAGAAAGAAAGAAAGAAAGAAAGAAAGAAAGAAAGAAAGAAAGAAAGATGGACAGGAAAGAAAGAGAAAGAAAGACAGATGGACAGGAAAGAAAGAAGGAAAGAAATAAAGAAAGAAAGAAAGAAAGAAAGAAAGAAAGAAAGAAAGAAAGAAAGAAAGAAAGAAAGAAAGAAAGAAAGAAAGAAAGAAAGAAAGAAAGATGGACAGGAAAGAAAGAGAAAGAAAGAGAAAGAAAGAAAGAAAGATGGACAGGAAAGAAAGAAAGAAAGAAAGAAAGAAAGAAAGAAAGAAAGAAAGAAAGAAAGAAAGAAAGAAAGATGGACAGGAAAGATGGACAGGAAAGAAAGAGAAAGAAAGAAAGATGGACAGGAAAGAAAGAGAAAGAAAGAAAGATGGACAGGAAAGAAAGAGAAAGAAAGAAAGAAAGAAAGAAAGAAAGAAAGAAAGAAAGAAAGAAAGAAAGAAAGAAAGAAAGAAAGAAAGAAAGAAAGAAAGAAAGAAAGAAAGAAAGATGGAAGGAAGGAAAGAAAGACAGATGGAAGGAAAGATGGAAGGAAAGAAAGACAGATGGAAGGAAAGAAAGACAGATGGAAGGAAAGAAAGAAGGAAAGAAAGACAGATGGAAGGAAAGAAAGACAGATGGAAGGAAAGAAAGAAGGAAAGAAAGACAGATGGAAGGAAAGATGGAAGGAAAGAAAGACAGATGGAAGGAAAGAAAGACAGATGGAAGGAAAGAAAGAAGGAAAGAAAGAGAGATGGAAGGAAAGAAAGAGAAAGAAAGAGAGGGGGATGGAGAAAGAAAGAAAGAAAGATGGACAGGAAAGAAAGAAAGAAAGATGGAAGGAAAGAAAGAAAGAAAGAAAGAAAGAAAGAAAGAAAGAAAGAAAGAAAGAAAGAAAGAAAGAAAGAAAGAAAGAAAGAAAGAAAGAAAGAAAGAAAGAAAGAAAGAAAGAAAGAAAAAAAGAAAAAAAAAGAAAGATGGAAGGAAAGAGAAAAAAAGAAAGAAAGAAAGATGGAAGGAAAGAGAAAAAAAGAAAGAAAGAAAGAAAGAAAGAAAGAAAGAAAGAGAGGGGGATGGGGAAAGAATGAAGGAAGAGCATCCCCTACATCAGTGTACTCACTGGGAGGCAGGAGGGAATGGATGGATGGATGTATGGATGGATGGATGGATCAGACTCCCCTTGTCCTTTTCTCTTTGCTGGGCTTCAGTTTGAATCTTCCCGCCCACACATCCCCTTCTCTGAGGCAGAACAGAGAACACTCCTGAGGAGAGTGGGCGGGGCAGACACAGGAGGAGAGGGCGGGAGGAGGAGGAGCAGAAGCTTTCTCTCCTCTTCTGTCTGGCTGTGCGGGCAGCAGGGGGAGGGGGGAGATCTGTCAGAGCAGGCTGTACACTGAGCGGCTCTCCCTCCCTGTCTGTGATCCGGAGATGTATGTGATCACACGTCTCACTCGCAGCCTGTTATCTCTCCCTGTAGCAGGGCGAGGGGACTCGGGACGGAGATCTCTGCTGCTGAATGAGGCGGCTCTCTAATTAGGTAAACTAGCCAGCTGTGCGAGGCCCCTATGACTGCGAGGCCTGAGGCCACCGCCTATTTCGCCTAATTAGAGAGCCGCCTCTGCTCACACACATACATGCACATACACATAAACACACATACAGTAGATAAAAAATGGCAGACCTTTACCTTAGCTCTTCCTGCCGGGTACTGCACTGTAGGGGGAGACAAAGAGCACAGCACACACTGCTTTCACTTTGTAATCAATGTGAGCAGCTCCCTGCACAGCGAATACAGTTCGGCTTAGGATCGGGGAGCTTGTCTCTGCTCCCCCTTTCAAAGTACTGTATACAGGGGGCCCTCAAGGGCCCCCTACAGCAAGGGGCCCGGTCGCCATGGCAACCTCAGCGACCCCTATAATTCCGCCACTGCCTACACCCCCCCACCCCACCTGAGAATTACACCTTCCATAAGCCCTTTCCCTACTGATTTACTAAAACTGGAGAGTCTGGTGCATGGCAGCCAATCAGCTTTTAACTTCAGCTTGTTATATTAAGCTTTGACAAAAAAAACTGGAAGCTGATTGGTTTCTATGCAGAGCTGCACCAAATTTTGCCCTCTCCAGTCATAGGAAATCAGTGTGTGGGCACCCACCGATTACACAGGACACAGGCAGAATGACAATGCGCCTATGTAAACAAGGCAGATTTTTGTTCTGTCAGAGGGAAAGGTATTGATCCTCTGTTTCTGCAAAGCAGGAACATGGATCTTTGCCTTCCCCTAGTCACCTAGTCAAAGCACCTCCCCCGCAGCGAGTAAGCACAAGCTAGGCACACAGTTAACCCTTTAATCGCCCCTGATGTTAACCCCTTCCCAGCCAGTGTCATTAGTACAGTGACAATGCATATTTTTTGGCACTAATGTCATTGGTCCCCAAAAAGTGTGAAAAGTGTCAGTTAGTGTCTGATTTGTCTGCCGCAATATCGTAGTCCTGCTACAAGTCGCTGATCGCCACTATTACTAGTAAAAAAAAATTAAAATAAATACAAATATCGCTTTAACTTTTGCACAAACCAATCAATATTCGTCTATTGGGATTTTTTTTTACCAAAAATATGTAGCAGAATACATATTGGCCTAAAATGATGAAAACATTTGATTTTTTACATTATTTTATTGGATATATTTTAAAGCAAAAAGTAAAAAAAAATATTTTTTTTTTTTCCTTGTTCAATTTTTTTATTGAAAGAAAGAGCAATCAATCTCAACAGGATGCATCAGAAGGAAATCTTCGCCCAAGATAAGGGGAGGCAATAGTAGTATAGTAACTGATTGCAGAGGTACGGATGCAACCCTTTGTAGCAAAACATACGATACATAACAACAAAGCATAAAAAAAAAACATCGCAAGGCTACATGGTGTGGGTTAGTTTGAGGACACTTAGGGGATTATTGGTAGGTGAAGCTCAGGAACCAATGTGATTCCTATAAACCAAAAAACATTTTTTTGCAAAATTGCAAAAAATAAAGACTGCAGGGGTGATCAAATACTACCAAAAGAAAGTTCTATTAGTGGGAAAAAAAGACAACTTTTTTTGGGTACAGTGTCGCACGACCGCACAATTGTCAGTTAAAGTAACGCAGTGCGTATCACAAAAAATGGCCTGATCATGAAGGGCTGTAAATCTTCCGGAGGCCAAGTGGTTAAACAATTAAATCAATTTTTAAAAAAACTAAACGTAACAGACATAAAATGAAGCTAAATAAAGAAGGCAACAGCAACAAATGTGTCCCTTTAAAGCAGCTTTAAATAGTACATATTGCAGTGCACCTATTATTTCAGGGTTTTATGATGAGACCTCAGCTGCTAGCAACTCTGCATTCATTATCGAACGCTGTCCCAAGATATTTGATTAATTTCCTAACTGTTTCTCTAAACAGAATTGGCAGCGAACTCTTCTGTAGGCATCGAGTGCAAACAAGAGGAGTCTAAGGCCAATGTGTGTCTGTTATCCCCTTGATAATATTTATAATCAGAAAATGTTATATTAATGAGAATCACAGTTCCGGAAAGGGATTTTGGTCATAACAAAAAAAGGAAAGTCAAACAAATTAATATTTTATTAGTTAATAGTTATGTATCCAAGGGTTTTCGGTGAAAGTTGCACACACAGCGTTTCCATTTGCATTTTTATTTTGTTATATTTATTTGCTGAGTTTGTTTTTAATTCATTTTTTTTTTCATTTTTATTTGCATGCGATGGAAAGGCAGCTATGATTTAAAAGTTGATTGTTCGTGAATGATGTATTACTGGATATGAGCCTATTTTGCCCGCACAGCTGAAGTTGTTAAAGTAGAAAAAGTTTATTGGGGATCTTAAAAAAATATTGCATCTTGGGACTCATTTCCCCTCTGACCTATTGGCGCTATCTTACCTCAACCATCATAGAATATTGACTGAAATTATTCAAGAATTGTCTTGGTGGAAAACCAGAAACATGTCTTAGTTTGGTCAAATGAATACATTATTAATGGATATTCTCCCCATGTCTCCTTTATATATTCAAAGCTATATCAATTACCCCACCTAAATTCTTTTTTACATAACTTCGAGCTTAGGCAACAGAATTTATTTGGGGGAACAAAAGACTCCGGTTGAAAATGGCTGCACTTGCGAAACTTAAAAGTGAGGGCGGGGTGTCGTTCAGGGAATCCTGACCCCATTTGTGTCACTTCCAACCCAACTGTACCGATTCCAGGGCTCTAACACTTTTCCCACTGAATATTTAATCTCTTAATAACTGGCAAGTAGCAATCCAACTAACAGAATTTCTACATAGACTTAAACTAGACCCTCAAATTGTTTCAGATGATACTACCTTGAAAATATTTCTTTCACACTCCACCACCCTGGACCATACTGTATCTCAGCCATACTGCTTGTTGAAAGAGGGTATTTCTGAGGGGAAGTCTCCTTGTATATGTAGGTGGAAAAAAAGCTTAAATAAAGCATTTTGTGGGGATGGTTGGAGGAAGTGTTCCATTTTTACACACAAACTATCTATGTCTTCATATTTCCATGAGCAGAGCTATATAAATATATCTTATTTAGACTTAAATCATATGTTTATCTTCAAGGACTTGTTGAAGGTGCTTGGAAGCAGAAGGCTCTTATCTACATATTTGGTGGGGTTTCCACTTGTTTTTATCATTTTGGCAAACAGTTTTTACCTCCTATAACACAATGTGTATTTCAGATATTATAGTTTAATCTGAGTTTGCCCTCTTGTTAACCTTTAGGTCCATCTCTAAAATAAAAAAAGGTATTTTGGGACACTGTTTGCTGGCCAATGGTAAACATCAATCACTTTTGGAAATCAACCTCTCCTCCCCATTTTCTGGAATGGGCTCAGATACTCAATGATATTATGGCAATAAGACCTTGGTAGGGGAGAACAGTAACCACCCTGAAAAAAACCTGTAACACATAGACATGTTGGCAAGCATGCAGAGATTGAGATAATTTTCAAGGCTTAATCAAGCAGTACTTTAGTGTATTTCTTCATAGATATCCTTCACACTTAGACAATGACCTACCACATTTTCACGGTCTTTTCCTTTCTTCAAGAAATTCTCAAACACATATCTTACCATACCATTGGTTTCAGCAGATTCTTTTGTCTCCAACTTGAAGAAATAATTATTCCCTTTCCCTGTTTTTCTCCTTCTATTCATTCCTCTCTATTTTTACAATTGTATCATTCATATAGCCTTGTTTTTTTGAACTATTATTGTCTACCAACTGGAATGGTTCACGTCTTATATAACTGTTATAGTACATGGTATACCAACTTATGTTCTAATATCACCTATCTTTTTATTCTATGCGTTCTTAAAAATTTTGAATAAAGAGGTTTTGAATTTAAAAAAAAATCTTGCAGACTGGAGCCAGGAGACACTTTGCGAGTATTTTTATTTTATTCTGATTGTCAATCCCTTTTGTATAGCAACAGTGAATTGACTTTTGCAATGAGGTGAATTTAAATTGCCTTCCTGTTAGCTTAAAGTAAAAATGGCCTTGCCTATAAAGTGACTAAACTAACAAGTGTCAACTCAAATTTTTGGGAATTTCCTTAACTTTCTGTTTTGGTAACAATGTGCCCCCAGTACAAATACAGGGGTGTATCTCCCCAATGAGAACACAGACAGCAGGTCTAACCTTTTCCCACACTAACCAAAACTAAAAAAAATAAAAAGAAGTTGTGCCTAGAGATACACTTTAGCACAGCTTAACAATTTGCATTTTCAAAAAGTGTGTAGAAGTATTTTAAAAAATTGCTGTTATACAAAGAATGGGTTTAAATCTAAACTCTGTGAATTAGGCAAAATGTACCCTTGCATTGGGACCCCCAGGACTGCATGTTTTAAATGCTAAATCTATGGGGGATATGAAGAGGCTCTATCATAGGCGTGCGCACAGGGTGTGCCAGGTGTACCTGGGCACACCCTAATCACCCCATGTGCATTAGCATTATCCAGGGACAGCACCAGGTGGGTAGTTGGGGGCGCCAGTGGTCAGTGTAAATGCCCCCATTATATTAAAGGCTAGGTTGAACAGTAGGAAAACGTTACACCCGTATTTAGGGCGTAACGTAGTATGCTCCCAATCTCCCACCACCAGAGCCTCCTTTCTGTGACAGCAGGTGGTGTTCATGTGTGTTTGAGATTTGAGGTGCACACCCTAAAAAAATAGGCTGCACACACCTATGGGCTCTACTTATCTTATACCCTGCTCCAGCCAGCTCCAGTGCTATCCTCTTCTACCCCTGCATTGTGCGTTTAAGAGGCTGAAGTGCAACTAACTTTCGGAGTTCAGCTTTAAAGGGCAAAGTGGCAGCATCTCCTCCTTCACATTCCCCCCTTTCTCCCAGAAAGGTATACTTAATGATCCACATGCCCCTCCTGCCTCCCCTCTGCTGGAGTCCAAGCTTGGTAAGCTTTGGTGATGGCTGGTGTTGGAGCTTACTCCTATGGATGATGTCACTTCCCCCAACCCCACACTTGACAATGTTTTGGCCTTGCAACTGGTCGCTCTGCACTGTCACATGGGGCTAACTAGCTGGTACGTGTGCTTGGGAACTTTTTGTATCGTATTGTTCTATGAACTATCCTGCCTGAGCACAGCTTAATTATGCTAGGTAAAAATTGATCTGTCTGTAGTAAGCAGGGATGGTGCTACCACTAGGCAGACTAGGCATCACCTAGAGCGCACTACTGCCTAGGGGCGCCCGGCCGCTGGTTTCCCCCCACATCTGCATGCTCTGCAGGCTGCAGCATGTAACTAACTCAGTCCTACCGGTAGTGTAATTAGAGGTGCAGTGCAGCACTTGAGCCAGTGCTAGAGGAAGCAGAGCCAATGCTTCCTGTATAGCGGCGCCTTCTGTCACATGGGCAAGGCAAAGGGGGTGGAGTCAGGGGTGGAGCCAATGGGGGGTGGCAAAATGAGGTTTCGCCTAGGGTGTCAAAAATCCTTGCACCAGCCCTGGTAGTAAGATACACCTATTAAACTGATAGCATAAATTTGTATTTTCGGTGTTCACATTTTTTACGTTATTATTACAGTGCTTTGCTCCAAGTATCTATATAATTTCACCTTTCTGTAGGAAATTTTAGTGAGGGAGAATTATCCAAAATGTACTTGTGAAAAAGTGAACAAGCAGGAGCTATACTACAAGAATTAAGAGACTGCAGATGACACTGCAGGGCAGCACAGTGGCCAGCAGCGGGATATTTTATTATAGCAAGGCTAGGCTCAAATTTACAAAGAGCACAGGCTGGGCTTTTACAAGATTTGGGATATAAAGATGATATAGAAGTGCTAGTACCAGGTCAGTTTTAAATAGGGATTGACATAATTAGTATAAAACAAATTTAATGTATCTGTGGGAATAGGGGGGCGTGGTGAATGTGAGTGATATGATGGGAGGTGGTATTGGTGCACACTGTTCTTGCACTTAGTTTTTGTTTTCCCATTAAATGATGCAGCAGCATGCTGTGAACAAAAGGCAGCTCAAAGGACAGATGGACAGGTTCTCAACATAAAAAAACCCACAAAAAATAAAACCCGAAAATACCACCCTCAAACAAAAGACCACTTTTTCAAGAGTGTTCAGAGTTGCAGCAAAAAAAAAAAAAGACAGTTTATTCTAAATAAGGGCTATCTCAAATAAAAATAATAATTATAATCTCTTAAATTAAATGAAAAGCCAAAATGACCAACTCCGAAGCAAATGCTTACTTTTGTAAAGGAAATCCTTGTAGTAGACAATAAAGTTTGCCATGGACAGCACGGCAACTAAAAGTGTCCACTGAGCTCAAACCAACCAAAAAAATAAAATGAAAGACATGATAGAGCACACAGCTTTCCTGCTCAAAGCTTTCATTTTTCATCTAGTCATTGCTGTAGAGCACCACTCCCTCTTAACCCCTTTTTGCTTACATGTAGAAGAGGAATTCCTAAACAAGCCCACTGCAGATCCTTGCTTTCTATCATATGTAGTTTAGTGCATCAGTGTGTCAGTAATAAAAAGTTTACATCCACCAACAGTGGTGGCCCGTTCATTGGGGCTGCACAGGCGTTGCCCCCCCCCCCCCGTATCCATGCGTCCGGTCTCCTGATCTACATACAGGGCATGAGACTACGGATTCCAATGGGGGAGCGTATTTTTGAAGCCAGAGGCTCTACTAGGCTTCAAAAAAGAGTGCGCTCTGGGCACAAAGCACTGCGCCCCAATCCCACCCAGTTGTGCGACGATAACGATAACGAATTAATATTTGCTATTTTCACACTAAATATCCTCCCTGCCAATCAGGAAGCGGGACATGAGACTCGTTTCCCGATTGGCCAAGACATCAGGCGATCCTATTGGACACCTAGCCTAGGAGAGAGGAGGCGCACACCCGCCACCCGCCACACTGGAGGACACCAGAGCCGCTGCCCGCAACCTTGATGGGGTAAGTGCCAGATCGGCTGCACTGCTGGCCACCGGGGGGGTGGTAGTGGTTGTTTGCCGCCCCCCCCCCAAAAAAAAAACACCAGCCGCCACTGGCCACCAATCAATTTAAAAAACTGGCTTGACACATTGAATTTGACTTGTTAAAGCACCAACAAAGGAGGCAATGACCAGTATAAAATCAAGAAGTAGACCCTCCCCCATGTGAGCAGAGGGGAAGGAGGCCTTAAAGTGGAACTTCACCTTTTGGGTGGAGCTCCGCTTTAACTATGCCCGTGTAAGCAAGACCTTAAGGTTAATTGAGTGAGGCTTCTGATTCTTTTTTAGCAAGCGGCAGCAAAGTACTGACTGCTTTCCCTTGTTGCCTGAGTTGCTTTTTAATTCCTAAAAAATCCATGGGCTGAAATCACTACAAGCAGTTTGGGCACTGCCAGGAACTCCTCTATCACAGAGTCCATCCTATCAACAGCAACCAATATCCTGCTTATAAGAGCACTTTTTGTCATAAATCAAAGCTGTGTCGGCAGCGTGAGCCTCGGGCCACATTTACCCAAGCATATTCTCAGAATTAAAGAAAATGCTTTGCACAGATGTTTTTCAGACTCTTTAAAAGCTCTCAGACGTGATTATTCCTACAGGAACATTTTACGAAAATGTATGGAAATCTATTTGTTGGGAATTATTATGTAATTACCACTTTTTCTGATAGACGAATCCCCCACTGACGGCTTGAAGCACGCCGGTAATTTACACGGTGAAATAGAGAACCAGCGCCATTCGCCTTCCAAAAAAAGAAAAAAAAAAAAAAACCTTTGCAAACTGAGAGCCGAAGTTTCAATCTTCCAAGACGGAACTTGTAAGATATGCAAATAGCTTTACAATTAGTTGTCAGGGGGACAAGACAATTCATAAGAGATAAACCTTTTTTTAATTGAATATATGCTGTAAGTCAGAAAACAAAGCTCCGGTGAGAAATCTCGGAAAGTTTCAAGTGAAACTTTTAGCAGTAACTGTTGTATAACCAGTTAAGATAGTGACACTGGAAAAGGGAAAATGTGGACCTTTTTTCCTGGTGTCACATGGCTCCTGGATCTCACTACCTTTTGATTACTTTTCAAGTCTATGTGCCCACCCACATGGGCTGTAATCTTTGAGAAACTCTGCCCATGCACACAGATTGTGCGAACAGCCATTCCCTGTAGCAACATGGCCAGATTTGTGCCCTGTACAAAGGGGTGGCTGGAGTTGCAGCTCATGTAACTGCTCATCAGAGTGATTACAGGCAATTAAGTGCTCTGATTGACCCTGCACGTGGGCAATTATCACCCATGGCTAGTCACAGCTAATTGTGCAGACTGTATGCGGCCATGGTACAGAGTGCCACTGCATCCATAGGTTGTGTTTTGCTGCTTCTGAATGCAGCAACTTTTGCACCCTCATTTACCTGTCAGAATAAAGCCTTTATAATTACATTTCTAACATCATAATATGGAGAAACATTTTTTTTTTAAATGATGTTCCTTTTATTGTTAAAAAGCAGCTCTTGAGCTCCAGTCAAGTGATGTTGCCTAGATTGTGAGATGATGGGGTGGTTTTACTAAAGGCACATAGACAATTGCACTCTGCAAAGAGCAGTTGCTCTAGAGCTTAGTAAATGAGGACAAGGTTCTTTTTGCAAAGAATACCCAATCACATGCAAGGAAAATAAAAAAACAGCATTTTTGCTTGTACATGATTGGATGGTGGTAGTCAGCAGAGCTTCCCTCATTTACTAAGCTCTGGAGCAACTGTACTTGCACAGTGCAACTGCACTTTGCAAAGTGCACAGTCTCTTTACCTTTAGTAAATCAACCCTAAGGCTTCACTTTGCAAGAAATACCCAATCGCATGCAAAACAAATAAAAAACTGTATTTTTGCTTCCACATGATTGGATGATGAAAGTCAGCTGAGCTTACCTTCATTTACTAAGCTCTGGAGCAACTGCACTTGCAAAGTGCACCGTCTATTTGCCTTTAGTAAATCAACCCTTTAAAATCACCAATCTGCTGCCGAAATAAAAAGCATTTACTCATTCTCCTCTGCCCCAGGCCAGTGATCAGATTCAACATTTGAAAATGTGTAGGAAGTCAAAAGGTGAGAGGCTGCAGCAAAGGACTGATGTTTGTCAAAATATGTGAGCACAGCCAAAAACTGCACAGGAACCAGTATTTACATGATGGTGTTATTTCTGAGCAAGTGGGGTTGACTTACTAAAGGCAAAGAGATGGTGCAATTTGAAAAGTGCAGTTGCACTCTGCAGGTGCAGTTGCTCCAGAGATTAGTAAATGAGGTAAAGCTCCACTTTGCAAAGAATACCCAATCACGTGCAAGGAAAATGAAAAAAAAACAGCATTTTTACTTGCACATGATTGGATGATGGAAGTCAGCAGAGCTTTGGAGCAACTGCACATTTGCAAAGTGCACAGTCTCTTTGCTTTTAGTAAATCAACCCCAGTATCTCAGTCCGGGAAGTAGATGATGACCCTGGATGATGCCTGAACAAAGATGATTCCATTGTTCTGGAGAGTAAAACAGATGAAAGAATTGTCAGTTAGAGTAATAGGGTCTCTGAAAGATGTAACAAATACTTGGGAGTGTTAGACTAATGCCATGTACACATGGGCGGATCTTTCGGCATCAAAGGTCCAACGATCTTTCCGACGGACTTTCAGCGGACTTTTGACAGACTTCGGACAGACTTTCGAACTAACAGACTTGGCTACACACGATCAACCAAAGTCCAACGGATTTGTATGTGATGACGTACGACTGAACTAAAATAGGGAAGCTGATAGCCAGTAGCCAATAGTTGCCCTAGCGTCGGTTTTCGTCTGTCGGACTAGCATACAGACGAGCGGATTTTTCGACTGGACTCAAATCCGTCGGAAAGATTTGAAACATGTTTCAATTCTAAAATCCATCTGATTTTCGACCGAAAAGCTCAGTTGGAAGTCCGATGAAGCCCACACGCGGTCGGATTGTTCCGGCAGACGAGTTTGGTCGAAAAGTCCACTCGTGTGTACGAGGCATTACACATTACTCAGCATGTAATTACTGTGAAAAATATATTTGATAATAGGTCCACTTTAACCTCCCTGGCGGTATTCCTGAGTGTGGCTCGGGGTGAATTTTCATTACCAAAAGCGGTAACCCCGAGCCACACTTAGGATTGCATTCCCAGGATCCAGGCAAATTAACTTACTTGTCCCCAGGATCCTGAGATGTCTCCCGGCTGTGTGTGCGAGTCGTGTCCTCTGCTCAATTCATCACAGTGTTGATCTCCATTCCCTGCGAGCGTCGCAACGCACAGGGACGGAGCCCGGTGTCAAATTCAAAAAGTTAAAAACACATAACCCATACAGTACACTGTAATCTTACAGATTAAATTACTGTATCAAATAATTTCA
The DNA here is from genome assembly GCF_042186555.1 of Aquarana catesbeiana. Lineage (NCBI taxonomy): Eukaryota > Metazoa > Chordata > Amphibia > Anura > Ranidae > Aquarana > Aquarana catesbeiana. Next base: position 364,338,794 of record NC_133329.1, read on the forward strand.
CCTCCCTTTTGTCCCTAATGCTTTGTGCCCTGCATGCAGTTTTATATTATATATACTGTTCTTTCTACCTGGAAACTTGAGAATGTCCATGCCAACCAAAAAGTGTCCCTTTATGTCAAAAGACCAGCTAGAAAACAGCAATAATAAATTAGAACACTTGCATAATTGAGCGATAGTGATTTGTGGGGAAATTTGTCATCAAACACTGAAAGTAATGACAGCGACAATTCTGCACCTGAGCAAATTTCAGTGTTTTTGATTTGATTACATTATTGCAGGGGTAGGCAACCCCCGGCATGGATGCCGCAAGCGTCACTCAAAGCCTCTTTTGCTGGCACTCGACTCCCTCTCCATCAGCAGAGTAGCGCAGGGAAGTGTCAGTGAGACACTAATACATTCCAATTTCAGATTTTCTTACACCGCGCCTGCACTGAGGGGGAGGCACCGTAAAAGATGGGAAACTTTGTTTGGCTCTCTAACTTTTCTGTAGCTGCGATCGCCAGCTTTTGTGATGGGAAAGAGATTGGGTGCCGTTCTGCAAGGGGGGGGGTCCTGTTTCCAGGAGGAGGAGGAATGACTTTGGCCACAAAGCCAATCACAGTCCTGCTAAGCCATGTTCGACTTGAACATCGCCTGTTCGACAGTTTGTCGAATTGCGCACGTTATGGGCCTCTCGAGCCAAATTCGAGTGGCGCGTCACGGCCCATAATTCACTGCGGCATCGCAGTGTATTGCTGGCTGATGATTGGCCAAGCATGAATTATGACCTGCATGCTTGGCCAATCACAGCGCCGTGTGTACAGAGAGCCGTAATTGGCCAAAGCCAGGGTGGCTTTGTCCAATTATGGCTCAGGGGGTTTAGTACACGCCCCACACTATATACACATTACATGCATGGCAGCCTTGTGTAGTGTGTTGCGGCAGCAGAGAGAGATAGATAGACAGAGAGACAGTATCATTTGATTTAAGTTAGAGTAGGCAGGTCGAGTCAGTTAGTTGCACTTACAGTGTATTGTGTATATATATGCATCCCAGGTGTTGTGTGTGTGTGTATGAATATATATATATACAGTATTCAGTTTAGCTAGATCCTTTCCAGTTATTCTCTTCATAATATACTGACAGGCAGGCAGGTGTTTTTACAGTATTTATAGTCAGTGTACTGTGTACCCTGCACAGTTGCACCTACAGTATAGCTACCTAAAGACAAGTGCTTGTGTGCTTCTTCTGATCCTATTAATAGCACAGGCAGGCTCTTGAAGTATTTACAGTTAGTGTACTGTGTACCCTGCAGAGTTGCACCTACACTATAGCTACCTGAAGACAAGTGCCGGCGTTCTTCTTCTGATCCTATTAATACCACAGGCAGGCAGCTTGAAGTATTTCCAGTTAGTGTACTGTGTACCCTGCACAGTTGCACCTATAGCTACCTGAAGACAAGTGCTGGTGTGCTTCTTCTGATCCTATTAATACCACAGGCAGGCATTCTGCTAGCTACTGTATAATCAGTATATATATACATCCCAGTTTTGTGCAGCTACATCTCACTGCAGTGCAGGCCATTAGTATGTCTGGAAGGCCAACAAGGAGAGGCAGACAGTCACAAGCCAATAAAAGAGGGCAAGCAGGCTCTGTGTCTAGAGGCAACAGTGCTGGTCGTGGACACGGTGCATCCTCACCAGCACGTGGCCGTGGGACGCGATTGTCCTTTTTTTCGGCAGCTGGCCGTGTTGAGCCGCAACATGCGGAAGACTTGGTAGAGTGGATGACCAAGTCGTCCTCTTCCTCCTCATCCTCTCTCACCCAGGCTCAGGGTACGTTGTCTGGCAAAGCAGCTGCCAACGTGGCCTCTTCCCTCGGCTCAATGGCATCAGTCACTCCTTCCCTAACCCCACCATGTCCTCCTGAGGAGTCCCCCAAACTGTTTGACCACAGTGTTGGGTACATGCTCTAGGAGTAAGCCCAACATTTTGAAGGCTCCAATGATGGTACTCAGCTAGAGGAAGGCAGTAACGTGAGCCCAGACAGAGGGGGTGCCCAAGGAGGACAGCAATCTGGCAGTCATGTTCCCCCAGCTGCAGCATACTGCCAGCTTTGCTCCAGTGATGAGGAGGGAGGGGATGATGAGGTCACTGACTCCGTGTGGGTGCCTGATAGGAGAGAGGAGGAGGAGGCACATCACCAACGAGGCAGGATGCCCTCCAGGGGCCAGCTTAAGGGCAGCACACCGACTGCATCACACCGCAGAGCTCTGCATGTGCAGGGCACTGCTGTCTCTGCGTGTTATTCCAAAAGTTCTTTGGTGTGGGCCTTTTTTGAGACGAGTGCATCAGATCCCACCGCTGCTATTTGCAACATATGTCTCAAGCGTATCTCACGTGGCCAAAACATCACCCGCTTGGGCACCACATGCTTGACCAGACATATGTTGACCTGCCATGCAGTTCGTTGGCAAGCGAATCTAAAAGACCCACACCAAAGAACAAAGAGGACCTCTCCTTGCTCCTCATCAGCTGGGATCTCCAACCCCACTATACCGTCAGTCCTCTCTGAGACCTGCACTGAGAGGAATGAAGGTGGAGAATTAGGTGTGTCACAGCCAAGTACTTGTGGGCAATCTGCTATCGGTACACCGACGTCAAATTGTACCAGACAAATTTCCCTGCCCCAGCTGCTGCACCGCCGAAAGAAGTTCGCTCCCAGCCATCCACATGCCCAGTGGTTGAATGCTAGCTTGGCTAAATTGCTAGCACTTCAACTGCTTCCTTTTCAGTTGGTAGACTCTGCCCCCTTCCGTGAGTTTCTGGAATGTGCGGTTCCTCAGTGGCAGGTTCCCAAACGCCACTTTTTCTCACGGAAGGTGATTTGGGCTCTCTACCGGCATGTGGAAGGCAATATCTTGGCCTCGCTGGACAGGGCAGTCAGCGGTAAGGTGTATATTACCGCTGACTCATGGTCCAGTAGGCATGGATAGGGACGTTACCGTTCTTTCACGGTGCATTGGGTGACTCTTCTGGCAGCTGGGAAGGATGCAAGACAAGGTGCAGTAGTGTTGGAGGTTGTTCCACCACCACGCCTCCAAAATGCTACTACTGGTGATTCTGACACACCTCTCTCCTTCACCCCCTTCTCTTCCTCTTTCTTCATGGCCTCTTCCTGTGCTTTGTCCTCAGAACCAGCGGTGCTCCGTAGGTGTTCAAGGGGCTATGCAAGTACGAAGGCCAAAAGATACCATGCGGTGCTCGAGCTGGTGTGCTTGGGGGACAGGAGCCACACTGGGGCAGAGATTCTGTCAGCTCTGCAGGGGCAGGCTCAGAGGTGGTTGATGCCACGCCAGCTTCAGCTACGAATGGTGGTTTGCGACAATGGCACCAACCTCCTCTCCGCCCTCCGACAGGAACAACTGACCCATGTGCCCTGTTTGGCTCACGTCCTTAACTTGGTGGTGCAGCAGTTCTTGGGCAGGTACCCAGGCTTACAGGATGTTCTGAGGCAGGCCAGGAAAGTCTGTGTGCATTTCTGCCAGTCATATAATGCCAGTGCTCGGCTGGCTGCCCAAGAAACCGCCTAAGGTGGAACTCAATGTTGGCCATGCTGCAGCGGCTGCACATGCAGCAGAGGGCCATCAATGAGTACCTGTGCGACTATGGCACCAGGACAGGGTCAGGGGAGCTTGTTTTTTTTCCCCACGCCAGTGGGCCATGATCAGGGATGCATGCACTTCCTTACCTCTCAAGGCCCCCTTTATCCAGACAGTGTTCCTGCGTGCCCGCCAGTCACACAGGAAGATGACAAGGAGGAGGAGGAGGAAGAGGAGGATTGTGTCAGCATGGAGGTGGAGCCTGGCACTTAGCATCAGCAGCAGTCTTTAAGGGATCATTTACAGTCCCAAGAAACCCATGGACTTGTACGTGGCTGGGAGGAGGGGCTGCGGATCAAGTCAACCTTAGTGACCCAGAGGACTCCGGACCGAATGCCTCAGCAAACCTATGCTGCATGGCCTCACTGATCGTGCAAAGCATGCAGAAGGATCCTTGTATTCATGGTATCAAGGAGAGGGATCGTTACTGGCTGGCAACCCTCCTTGATCCACGTTACAAGGGTAAGGTTGTGGACCTTATCTTGCCGTCGCAGAGGGAGCAGAGGATGAAACATCTTCGGGAGGCCTTGCAGAAAGGTCTGTGCAACGCGTTCCCAGAGACTGGGAGGTTACAAACTCCTGTTCCTGGACAACGTGTTGCTGAGGCTTCGGTCAGTGAAAGAAGGAGCAGTGGAGAAGATGGCCGTTTGACCGATGCGTTCAGACAATTTTTTAGTCCGCAGTCCCAAGGTATGATCGGTTCTAGCAACTATCGCCAGTGTCTGTTTTACATGGTGCAGGAATACCTAGGGGCAAGATCTGACTTGGACACCTTTCCCACCGAAAATCCTCTGGGTTACTGGGTCTTGAGGATGGATCACTGGCCAGAAATGCACAGTATGCAATTGAGCTACTGGCCTGTCCTGCATCCAGCGTTCTTTCGGAACGCACATTAAGTGCTGCTGGAGGCTTTGTAACCGATCACAGGGTGCGCCTGTCCACCGACTCGGTCGATCGACTGACCTTCATAAAAATGAATCAGTCTTGGATCACCACCAGCTACCAAGCACCTGATGCTGATGTAACCGAATAATTTTTTTTGAAATGTCAGATCCCTTCAAGACTGCCTATGGTGATGCTGAGTGACTATCCTGTTATGCTGAGTCACTATCCTCTTCCTCTTCAATGATCATGCTGATAGCTTGTAAGAATATTTTTGGTTCTGGACGCCGCCACCAGTGGCTAAGGCCCAATTTTTCAGCCCCTGTTTAAGAGGGGCGTGTAAATACAATTTTTGATGCAACATTTTGCAAGGAGGGTTCGTTGCTGCGCTCAGCTAGAGTATTTGTGAGGGGTTGCAGTGTTGTGGCACCAGCACCAGTGCCTAAGGCCCAATTTTTCAGCCCCTGTTTAACAGGGGCATGTAATTACAATTTTTGATGCAATACTTTGCAGCAGGGCTTGTTCCTGTGCTCCAACTAGAGTATCTGTGAGGTTTTGCAGTGTCGTGGCACCAGCACCAGTGCCTAAGGCCCAATTTTTCAGCCCCTGTTTAACAGGGGCGTGTAATTACAATTTTTGATGCAATACTTTGCAGCAGGGCTTGTTCCTGCACTCCAACTAGAGTATCTGTGAGGGGTTGCAGTGTTGTGGCACCAGTGCCTAAGTCCCAATTTTTACAGTGTTGTGGCACCAGCACCACCACCACCAAAGGCCCAATTTTTCTGACCCTGTTCAACAGGGGCATGTAATTACTATTCTTGATCTAATATTTCACAGCAGGGCCCGTTCCTGCACCCACCAAGAGTAACTGTGAGGGCTTACAGTGTTGTGGCAACACCAACACCTAAGGCCCCAATTTCTGCAGATTATATAGGGCAGGCCCCTACTTTCAAACATCCAACTTACAAACGACTCCTACTTGCAAACGGAAGGAGACAACAGAAAGTGAGATGAAATCTACACCTAGGAAGGGAAATTCTCTCCTGTAAGAGTTAATATGGGATGATGCTTTATTAACATACTTTGTTTCACTAAAAAGCCCAAATTGTCAAAAAACATTTGTCATTGGGACAGAAAGTGAGGTGAAATCTTCTGAAGAGGAGCACAGACAGCAAAACAAATGTCACAGGGGTGATAACACTTCCCTATGTTTTCCAAAAAGCTTAAAATAGATTTTTTGGCTGGAGCTACACTTTAATAATGTACCAGTTCAAAATTACAAACAGATTCTACTTAGCAACAAACCTACAGTCCCTGTCTTGTTTGCACTGCCTGTATACTGCTGTTCAGAGTATATAGGGCCTGGGGGCCCCACGCCTTTCCTTTTTTTAATTTAGGTTCCCCTTAATATCCATACAAGACCCAAAGGGCCTGGTAATGGACTGGGGGGTGGGGGGTACCTATGCCATTTGTCTCACTGATTTTCATCCATATTCCCGGGACCTGACATTACATTAAAGCCACAAGCAGTTTTAAATGACTTTTATTCCTTTAAAAATGTCATTTTGTGCAGGGACTGTTCTAAGCACGGGAAACACGCGCCACTTTACAGGCATACTGTAGACACCCCCCAGGTACGATATTTAAAGGAATATTTCACTTTTTTTTTCAATCTAAGCATCATTAATATCACTGCTCCCGAAAAAACATCCGTTTTTAAAACTTTTTTTTGCATTGATACATGTCCCATGGGGCAGGACCCGGGTCCCCAAACCCTTTTTAGGACAATACCATGCAAATTAGCCTTTAAAATTAGCACTTTTGATTTCGAACGTTCGAGTCCCATAGACTTCAATGGGGTTTTAAAGTTTGCGCAAATTTTCGGTCCGTTTGCAGGTTCTGGTGAAAACCGAACCGGGGGGGTGTTTGGCTCATCCCTAGTTGTGACTACCAATCTCAGAAAGAAGGAATTTCACTGTGGTCGAGAAAACCACAATCAGGTGACAGTTTGTGGAATTATTGTTGAGCTTCTGGGAACTTTGTTGAAATTATTCCTGAACCTTTGCATCACTTACTACTGAACCCCTGCACTCTGTGTCCCTTTAAGCCAGAGACAGTATTCAGCGCAATGAAAATCCCAACCATTCCAGATGCTTGTATGTGACATCACATACATCACATACAAGCACATGGGCTAAATGCGAGAGTTGAATCAGCAGGATGAGTGTGCCAGGACAGCTAAATGTGTCTCATCTCTGCTTACTTTCACCACTCTGCATATCATAGATGAGAAGAGGGTATAGCGGTGGAGCAGATGAGTAGAGGGGGGGGTACAGGTTTGGAAGAGATGAGAAGGAGGTTCAGCAGTGGGACAAAAGAGCAGGGGGTTCAGTGTTTGGCCAGATGAGAAGGGGGTTACAGTGGTGGGACAGATGAGCAGGGGGTTCAGTGGTGGGACAGAAGAGCAGGGGGGGTAGAGCAGTGGGGCAGATGTGAAAGGAGGTGTATTTGTGAGACAGATGAGCAGGGGGTTACAGTGGTTGGGCAGGCGAGCAGGGGGAACGGAGGTGGGGCAGAAGAGCAGGGGGGTACAGAGGGAGACAGATGTGCAGGAGGTACATTGGTGGGGCAGATGAGAAAGCGGGTTACAGTGGTGGGGCAGTAGAGTTCAGTGTTAGGACAGATGAGAAGGTGATTCAGCAGTGAGACAGATGTACAGGAGGTACAGTGGTGGGAGGGATGAGAAGGGGGTTCAGCGGTGGGACAGAAAAGCAGGGGGGTACAGTGATGGGACAGGTGAGCAGGGAGTTACAGTGGTGGGACAGATGAGCGGGGGGGGGGTTTCAGTGTTGGGGTGGGATGAGAAGGGGGTTCAGCGGTGAGACAGAAGAGCAGGGGGGTACAGCGGTGGGGCATATGTGAAAGGAGGTGCATTGGTGGGACAGATGAACAGGGGGTTACAGTGGTTGGGCAGAAGAGCAGGGGGTACAGAGGTGGGGCAGTTGTACAGGGGGGAACAGTGGCGGGGGAAAGGAGGTACAGCGGTGGTGCAGAGAATCAAGGGGGTACAGAGGTGGGGCAGAGGGGTGCAAAGGAGAAAAAAGGTACATCAGTGGAACACATGAGCAGGGGGTTACAGTGGTGGGGCAGAAGAGCAGGGAGAATAGTTGTGGGACAGATTTGCAGGAGGTACAGTGGTGGGGCAGATGAGAAAGGGGATTACAGTGGTGGGGCAGATGAGCAGATACGTTCAGTGTTAGGACAGATAAGAAGCTGGTTGAGCGGCGAGACAGAAGAGCATGGGGGTACGGCGTGGGGAGCAGATGAACAAGGGGGTACAGTGGTGGGGCAGATGAGAAAGGGGGAACATTGGTGGGGAAGATGAGCAGGGTGGTACAGTGGTGGAGAAAATGTACAGGGGGTTTGTTGGGACAGATGAGCAGGGGGTTACAGTAGTGGGGCAGATGAGCAGGGTGGTGCAGTGGTGGGGCAGATGTACAGGGAGTTACAGTGGTGGGGCAGGTGTACAGGGAGTTACAGTGGTGGGGCAGATGTACAGGGAGTTACAGTGGTAAGGTAGATGTACAGGGAGTTACAGTGGTGGGACAGATGAGCAGGGGGTTACAATGGTGGGGCAGATGTGCAGGGGGTTACAGTGATCTGAGGTGTGGTGTTGCAGGAATTGGGGCTGATCTAAGGCGTGAGTGTTAATTTCTTACTAATACTCATGTAGTTTACAGCATTTATTTTATAAAAAATCCTTTTCGTGATTGAGAGTGTGAAGTTTACATTTTTTTTGTTATAAAATCAGCACGCTCAATTTCTTTGAAAACTTTTTTCAGCACACTATGCTCAAAAGGTGGCCTACCCCTGCATTATTGAATACATTTTTTTATCATTTTATTATTATTTGTTATAATTATTTATAGTTATTTATATTATTATAATTTATGATTTTGTGTTTCAAACTTTATCATACCTGGGATGTCTATTGGACTTTTGTTTGGACAGGTTTAAGTGTGTTATTCATACGAATTACAGGCGTACAATATAAAACGCCAAATATCCATGCAAAACAAAGTACCGCTTTCAGCATCAAAAATCTGACATAATCATTCCACCAGGGAGGTTAAAGCTGAACTCAGGGGAAAGTAAAAAATCTCATCTCATGCAGTGGGGGGGCTGCCCCATAACTACAAGGGTCAAAGCTCCTTTAGGTCTAGGTGGCAATAAGAAGCAGTTTTACCTACCCAGTCCTCTTTTCCCACAAGCTCCCTCCAGGCTGTGAAACCAGTCCCCGCCGCATCTATTTCCCTATGCTCTGGCGTTCACAGGTCTACTGATATCATCAAATCCAATGCAGAGCTAACCCATACCCCTGCATTGGACATGAGGATGCAAGGGACAATCAACTGCCAGAGCATAGGGGAGAGGAGGAGGACACCAGCTACCAGGGGAGCAGAAGTTCAGGTAAGTAAAACTGCTTTTTGCTGCCCCCTAGACCTAAGGGAGCATTTCAAAGGGAAGTATAGCCAAAGATTTTTTGCCCATATTTCTCTTCTGGGTCACAGGAATGCACTTACTTGTGCTTTCCTGTGACCCAAAATCAGCCGACGGTCCACTGTTGGCTGGCATCACAGAGCTGCTCATTGGTACTCATTAACTTGGGTATAATAAACAATTTCTTGCTAAACAATTCATGAGAAACTGCTTTCTTCTCAGTATAGTCTCCACATAGTCCTGTTTCTTGTGAGCTGCTTTTTTTCTGAACTTCCTGTTGAGGAGAGTATGCACACTGGGACTGATTTATTAAAAGTCAGTGCAAAATCTGGTGCAGCTCTGCGTAGAAATCAATCAGCTTCCAGTTTTTTGGGTTTTTTTTGTCAAAGCTTACTTGAACAAGCTGAAGTTAAAAGCTGATTGGCTACCATGCACAGCTACACCAGATTTAGCATGCTCCAGTTTTAGTAAATCAACCCCATTATGTCATTACTATTATCCAGATTAATTCAGCAGGACTATAAGTCCCATCATACTTTGCACCAGCGTGCACACATGCATTGTGTTCAGGAAAAAGTCCAGCCGGGAACACGGTATCATCCCGATAAGGTAACATCCCGATAAGGTAAATGTTATTAGCTACATGGTAAATACAGAATAAAACCTCTAACGCATTTTGGCCATCAGGCCTCTAAGGCAGTGTTTCTCAACTCCAGTCCTCAAGGCGCACCAACAGGTCATGTTTTCAGGCTAACCATTATTTTGCACAGGTGATTTGATCAGTTTCACTGCCTTAGTAATTACCACAGACATTTCAAATGAGGGAAATCCTGAAAACATGACCTGTTGGGGCGCCTTGAGGACTGGAGTTGAGAAACACTGCTCTAAGGTATGATGGCTGAAATGCGTTAGAGGTTTTATTCTGTATTTACCACGTAGCTTATAAAAGTTACCTTATCGGGAAGATACCGAGTTTCCGCCTCGACTTTTTCTCGTAAGTTGAAGCTGTACAAGTGTGGAAACACTTAAAGGAGAAGTCCAGCCTGAGATTTTTAGGCTAGACTTCTCCTATGGATCACAGAAGTGCAATTCGTTTGGCACTCCTGTGACCCATTTTCAGAGTAGAGCGGTCAGAAGTCCGCTCTCCGCTGACCTTACTGCCATCAGTCGAGGTACCGCGTCATCCCGACTTCCAGGTCTGGATCCGCCAGCTGCCTTGATTGATTGCAGTCTCTCTCCGCCCCTCCACAGCTCAGCGCTGTGGAGGGGCAGCGCTCCCCCCGCAGCGCTCCACGGCGGGGGACAGCTGTAGCATCGGTCTGATGCTCCATCCACCGAGGTAAGTATGAATAAAGCAAAAACAAAAACCCATACTTCTCTTTTAAGCCAAGTCACCGGTTTTTATTAGCTCCCTAATGAGTCATGATTGAATGGTGCTGATCTATTACTGTGTCTGTGCATGTAGGAGGAGGCAACATCAGCAGCACACAGCCATGTAGTCCGCTCCCCAGAGCAAGCACGAAAGAGTGGCTCCATAGAACAATCCAAGGGAAAGGAGTCACCCTGAAACCAGAAGGTGGAGCTAGCACTCATGGGATAAGCTTTATAGGAGGAAAGGAAAGCTTTCCTAGATCGAGAAGCAGTATACCCTGTAAGTGTTTATATCAGTTTAGATACTGTTAAAAAAATAGTCTTTAACATCACTTTAATGAGGGGCACAATCACAGTTGTCAGAGGGTTGCAGTTTATCCAGGTAGAAGGGGTGTTCATTGAATCTGGTAAGACACCTAAAATCTCCCACTGTGTAAGGTACAGTTCATATTTATATAATGACCTTTAGCATCAAATCGTTTCTTGAACATCACAAATCAGCAGCAACAGCGTATGGAAAAAGTAACTTGTTAGCCATGTTTAATTGGAAAGAACATTCTTGTTGGTCCAGAAAAGCAAGCAGAACAATTACATCTATTAGACGAAAATGCTCAACCCAAGTTCAACTTTCATTAAACCATCTATGCCCCGCTTTGCTACTTTATCTCAGGGGTTCTTTAGGAGGCCTGCCGATATTGTGGCATCCATATTGTACTTCAAAGAGAAGCACCAACACTGGGCTCATAGAAGTATCTGAAAATAAATGGTAATAAATGTCTACCTTATAAAAGATATATTGCTCTACATCCTATGTGTGAGACTAGCACTTCAGATTGAATGGTAAGGGTCAGAGGTTACATGAAGTCTGACAATCTCTGCTCTGCAAACTGCCTTGTCTCTCTCGGGGCGATTTACTCAAGGAGTAGAGGCTGTAAATTTAGCAAAGTGGGTATTCCAGTTGAACACATGTTCACCTAAATTAACAATGTTCACTTTGCAAAGTGAATGACGTACAGCGATCAGTCTTTACTCCTCAACTCCTGAGACTGCTTAGCAGTTTTAGATAACAGTTCCATAGGTATCCATCTTACCCTCTTGGAGACCATGACCAAGAAAAGTGGGCTTTAATGACCAGCCACCACAGTTATGTGTCAATGGCTCTGAAGATTAAGGACTCTCCTTCGAAAATGCATCAGTCAGCAGGATCAATCTCAGGTTATCCCCCATACTGGAGGTTCCAGGCAGTCTGGGAGTGTTCAGCCACATGGTATAGCTTGATGAGCTTTTTCATCACCTTTGTTTGTGAGTAGATATTATTTTAATAAATATTTGTTGGATAATGCACTAGGCCAGTGTGCCCTCTTTCTTTTATTCAAGTGTCAATGGCAGCCTGAGTATGTGTGCAGAAAACACATTCACAGCACATTCCCAGCACAATGACCAAGCTCTCATCTACAGCTTTCAGTCATGGTTTCTGGTCAGTAACCAGCAGAACCTTCCGGGCATTAAGGCCCACTTTAGGGTTCCGCAGGAGGTGGTGTTAAAGGGTTAGAGAGACTGTCTCCCCTCCTGCTATGTCAGAGACCTTGTTGCTCCAATGGAGCAGGGCTTGTAGGTATGGGGGAGCAGGTGAGTAGTGAGAGTTGTACACAGCTCACCTGTTCTCAAAACTTCCTCTTGAAACCAGGTGTCGGGGTGGCGAAGATAATAGTCCAGCACTCTGTGTCCACATAGGAGTAAACATAATAAATACCAAATACGAAGCTGCACTCCTTACAGCACTTGACCTCTGAATAATTGGTGGGTGCTCAAAGTCATTGCTATCAATGGTGCGGTACCAAAACCAGATATAAAGATGCCAGCACTCCAAATAAATGCATTTCACATACTTTCTGTGAGGACGTTATCACATAAGTCAAAAGGAAGCAATGTTTCATGGCCTCACTGGGTTACTTCCTCAAGGCCAACCACAGTGATGTCATTATGTTGCTTAAAGGAAAGGTAACTTTCTCTTTTCAAATAGATACGGGGCAAGGTGACATGATGACATAGAACTATACCCAATTTTGGAAGTGTGTCTCATTTGAAAGCATTTCTAGCAAAGGTTACTTAGCCACAATTTTTTTTCTTAGACATGCCAAACTTGTTTTCTGCTGGCTGTGCATGCGCTGTATCAAAGGTCTTTTGGCACACTTCTTGTGTGCTAGGATTGTCTATGCATTGTGCGGGCTTATGGTAACCTCCAACAATTGGAAGAGGTTTAACCTTCACACAACAGCTACACATTGGGAAGAGGATTGCAGAAATTCAACCAAGATGGTGCCAATTTTGGCAGCTGAGGGACTAAGGTGGACTGTCAAATTTGCGAAGGTTAGATGGGAAGCTTGTATATACAGTAGAGTTCTGAGCATAATGTGACATATAAATGGTAGATGTTTGGTGTCTTTCTCATGCAGATTGGAGGGATTAATTCTCCTTTACATGGGATGAAAATGTGTTAATACCCCAAAAGCTGTTGGGTAATACACTATTTGGACTGGATTCATCCCAGTGTGTTTAAATTTAACATTTTCCTAACTACATTATACAGGTATATGCACTTCATGCATTTGTATCTGTTATCTCAGCTGTGTGATTCAATGTTGCAGTTTATTTGCTTGTATGTAATGTTATAGAATAGTAACAACATGGCCAGATGCAATTAATGCTGGAAGCTAATTTATAGACTCTGCAGTCCCAATACTTTAAAGTGGTTGTAAATGCCCGTTTAAACTTGTACCTACAGATAAGCTTACAAGTCTTACCTGTAGGTACAATGAACATCTTCTAAACATGCACCATTTAGGCTGGATTCACACCTATGCATTTTTAGTGCTTTTTGCATTTTGCAGATTTGCACTACAGTCCATTTACCATGGTTTCCTATGGAACACGTTCTGTAGTGCAAATCTGCAAAATGCAAAAAGCGCTAAAAATGCATAGGTGTGAATCTAGCCTGAGGCGATATTCACAATTTCAGCATTCACTGATGTCACTGGCACATGTGCACTGCTCACTGAGTTGAAGGCACACTGAGTGTGTCATCAATTCAAAGCGCTGTGCTGCGATTGCGACTACCATGCTTATCCGTGGGTGTGAAGATGAAGATGGAAGCCCTGGCGGGCTTTGTTTAACAGGCAAGTCTGCCATAATGTGCTAGTATGTGGTGCATACAGTGGGGATGGAAAGTATTTAGACCCCCTTAAATTTTTCACTCTTTGTTATATGGCAGCCATTTGCTAAAATCATTTAAGTTCATTTTTTTTCCCTCATTAATGTACACACAGGACCCCATATTGACAGAAAAACACAGAATTGTTGACATTTTTACAGATTAATTAAAAAAGAAAAACTGAAATATCACATGGTCCTAAGTATTCAGACCCTTTGCTGTGACACTCTAATATTTAACTCAGGTCTCAGAGACAGAATTGTGGTAAGGCACAGATCTGGCCAAGGTTACAAAAAATTTCTGCTGCACTTAAGATTCCTAAGAGCTCATTGGCTCCATAATCCTTAAATGGAAGACATTTGGGACAATCAGAATCCTCCCTAGAGCTGGCCGCCCAGCCAAACTGAGCTATCGGGGGAGAAGAGCCTTGGTGAGAGAGGTAAAGAAGAACCCAAAGATCACTGTGGCTGAGCTCCAGAGATGCAGTCGGGAGATGGGAGAAATTTGTAGAAAGTCAACCATCACTGCAGCCCTCCACCAGTCGGGGCTTTATGGCAGAGTGGCCCAACGGAAGCCTCTCCTCAGTGCAAGACACATGAAAGCCCGCATGGAGTTTGCTAAAAAAACACCTGAAGGACTCCAAGATGGTGAGAAATAAGATTCTCTGGTCTGATGAGACCAAGATACAACTTTTTGGCCTTAATTCTAAGCGGTATGTGTGGAGAAAACCAGGCACTGCTCATCACCTATCCAATACAGTCCCAACAGTGAAGCATGGTGGTGGCAGCATCATGCTGTGGGGGTGTTTTTCAGCTGCAGGGACAGGACGACTGGTTGCAATCAAGGGAAAGATGAATGCGGCCAAGTACAGGGACATCCTGGACGAAAACCTTCTCCAGAGTGCTCAGGACCTCAGACTGGGCCGAAGATTTACCTTCCAACAAGACAATGACCCTAAGCACACAGCTAAAATAACAAAGGAGTGGCTTCACAACAACTCTGTGACTGTTCTTGAATGGCCCAGGCTGAGCCCTGACTTAAACTCAATTGAGCATCTCTGGAGAGACCTAAAAATGGCTGTTCACCAATGTTAACCATCCAACCTGACAGAACTGGAGAGGATCTGCAAGGAGGAATGGCAGGGGATCCCCAAATCCAGGTGTGAAAAACTTGTTCCAAAAAGACTCATGGCTGTATTAGATCAAAAGGGTGCTTCTACTAAATACTGAGCAAAGGGTCTGAATAGTTAGGACCATGTGATATTTCAGTTTTTCTTTTTAATAAATCTGCAAAAATTTCAACAATTCTGTTTTTCTATCAATATGGGGTGCTGTGTGTACATTAATGAGGACAAAATGAACTTAAGTTATTTTAGTAAATGGCTCTTAGTAAATATAACAAAGAGTGAAAAATTTAAGGGGGTCTGAATACTTTCGGTCCCCACTGTACTAGCACATAATGGCTTTAATCTGCAGGGTGCCGGCTGATGTTTTTGTTTTTTTTCTTCTGACATTACTACCGTTTTCTTCTGCAATTCTATTTCAGAATTTTCAGTAAGCAAAAGCTACTAAAATGCTCTGGGATTTAATTGGTTGTACTATGCAAAGCAAATGATATGGAGTCTAAAACATGTTACAGCATATTTTGGTTTTATGTCTAGTTCAATAAAATGTTTACTCCTATATACAGTAGACATAAAGTGCTGCACTATTATCTATGGAGGAGCATGTGACATCTCTTATGTGGCAGTGTTCAGGCTTCAGTGGCCAACTGTCATTCTCCTGGGTAAGCTCCAACATCATCAACACCAAAGCTTTCCCAGAATGGACTCTTACTGCAAGAAGGTCCTGAGGCAGTGTGGATCAGCGATTAAACCTTACTCAGGAAAGGGGTGGAGGGGGGACTATAGTTGCCTTGAATGAACAAAGTAAAAATGCTATAGGACCCTTTTTTGGTCACTCTCAAAAGTTTAGAAATTGTGCATGGGTATAAGCTGATGTTGACTGCCTGACCTCTGACACTCAATCTGAAGTGTCATTCTCAGATAAAGGAAGCAAAGTTTAAAAAAAGCGGCAAATATACATCTTTCTTAGGTAAACCTGCCTAAGTTTAACAATTTAAGAATCAAATATTAAGATTCTTGTATAGCCCCAGCCATGACTGGTTCTTTTCCGTCTATAATTCCACATAGCTTTGGGCTTAAAATGGAATTCAAGCCCAACACTAACTATTTGAAAAAATGTTCCTTCCCCCATCCTCCTACCTATCCTATGTAAAAAGATCTGTATGCTTACCGTTTGTAAGTCCCCTCCGGTCACGTGATGCTGCAGCTCTGGCTCCCCTGCTTCAGTAAGCAGTGGCTGAAAGAGAGAAGAGGGGGTGCCAACAACATATAGGCCATGGGAGCATATGGGTGACATCACGGCTCCAAGAATTCCCAGCATTGTCGGAGCTCCTTGACACAGGGGAGCCCAGTTGCAAGATCATGTGAACGGACCATACTAAAAATAGGTATGTATTTACATCTTTTTTACACAGGGTAGGCAAGATAGGGAAGAGGAGGGTAGGGAACATTTTTAAGAATAGTTAATGTTACGCTTAAAATCCACTTTAATTTAAAGTGAGATTTTAAATCTTTTATTAGCACTTAATAAACACGTTAATAAAAGCCACTTCCTTTTAACACATTGGAGTCAACATGTCAATTTGCACATAAAGTAGTAGTCATTGTCAACAAGAGGTTAATTCCATACAGTTAATGAACATTTTATGTTTAGGTGAACCTTTAAGTCTCACGGGGGTGATTTTCGAAGGGGATCCATATTTACTTTTGCAAAGGGCGAGGGAATAAAAGCAGTAGGCCACAAAGCCAACAAGGCCCAAGCAAACACTCTTGTTAAATTGTCAATGCTCATTGACTAAAGTGGTAGCAGTGGCTTTAGCACTTGATATCAGTCACTGTAATGGTATAGAGAAGAACCTTCTCTGCTGTCTTCAGTGAAGACTGGATTTGATCAACAAGCACCCCTAACCTTATCCCTGAAGCTTAGATCTACTTTAGAGTGACTGAAAACGAGCTAAACTAACAATACTAAAGTATGGGCATCTTGTGTTGACTGCAAACACCTATGATCATTTTCAATCAATCCCTGCGTCACTGTCTAGGTAAGGTTTGACTTTTGTTAGTTTTGATATTTGTCAGCATTAGGAGTCACAACCTCCCAATGGTGTGCCCTCCCTCTGTTATCCAACAGTCCAATGCCAGAGGCTCTGCTGTGCAATGAGGATATGACAATAAAATACCGGTACCTAACGATAGTGGTGGAGCATAGCATTGGTAGGGCATTGGGCACAAACAGAATTTAGAGCTGAACTCCAGCCTTACCATCAGCCTTGCACAGTTTTACTACCCCCACCCCAATTCTATACAAAGGCTGTATAGTGCAAGGGCTTGTAAACAAGTCCTTGCACTATACAGCCTTTGTATAGAATCTGTTTGCTTAATAGGGACACAAGGATTGATTTTAAAATTCTGAGGCGTTTGCAGCTACTACAACATGCTCACACATACGTTAGTTTAGCCATTTTATTTAGGACCATGTAGATTCAGTTTTAGAATTTAAAGGAACCATGTCAAACCTTTCACTAGTGCCCACCTTCTCGCCTTCCCAGAAAAGAGTCATTGCAGGTTGGCATTTTATTTTCACTGACAACAGGATTAGCATAATACTTGACACGCAGGGGAGGGTTAGAGCCTCTGTGAAGGTTTTATTACCATTTGTTAATGTGCAGAAGGGATATTGTTTCTGACAATGTTTCTATTGCTGTATGTGCCTTCCTGTTCGGGTAACGGCACCCCTCATTTGTTTCACAGGTGTCACAGACACAGGAAGGGGGTCACAGACAGAAATAAAAACTTGATAATGTTAATTTTTTGCTACTCTATCCAAAACAAAAAAAAAAAATTGGCTGGATTGAGCTTTAGGGGGTGCATCTTGACTACTGCATCCAATAAGAACACAGTTGAGATGGCACCTTTAGGAGGATGATGCTGAAACAACAGCTTACAGATCTCGCCACTCAATTAAATAGAAGTCTGATGTCTTTAAAGAGGAATTCCAGGTCTGGCAATTTTACATAGTTACATTGGTCCAGCTTGGACTAATGTAAGTATGTACAGTATATCCCATACCTGTGGGATCCCTATAGAATCTGCATATCACTGTAGTAGACACCGCTACTTCGGTGCTCCCCACTTGCTTCCAAATGTGGTGCTGAGCGGCTTCCCTGTTGCATTGTGAAAACAGGAGTTCGCTCACTCAGAACGGGTGCTATTCAAGGAACACTTTGCATTTTCTCAGTGAATGCAAGATGTTCTCTTGATTGAATGAAGTGGAGGGGCAAGGCAGTGAGAGCAAGTGGTCTCCTTGGTTCACACTGCAGCAGGGCAGCCACTTAGCATAGGACCAAGGAGCTAGTGGAGATCACTGAAGGCGTAGTGTCTACTACAGTGATTTTCAGAATCCTCAGGGATCCCACAGGTATGGCCCATACAAGCTCACACTGGTCCAAGTTGGACCAGGGTAACTATGTAAAAGGTACCATACCTGGAATGCGGCTTTAAGAACAAAGAAAAGGGTACCCAACACCAAATTTTTAATTAATTTCAAAGAATTTTTAAAATTGGCAAAAATTGCAAGATAATACTTGCCCCTCTACTTAAAAAATAGAGGAGTAGATGCTCACAGCTGCTCCCCTTTCTGGTGACCTAAAGAACCTTTGCTATCTGTGTGGAAGCAATGTTCTCTCTGTTCTCTCTGTAGGGGTCTGACACACCTACTGCTGAGTCAGAGCTAGAGTGTTTAAATAAGCAGGGTGAGCGGTGGGGGTGTACTTCTGCAATGAGACCACTGCTTCCACTGATAATAAGGGTCCATATTTAATGTATGGTGGCAGGGGGCAGGCTTTTCTACTCTGTGGCTGCTTTATAAAGAAAATTAACTGTAAGATGTTGCAAAACTCTTGTTTTGGAACACCTGAAATTAATTTACCTGATTAAAACTGATCATTTGATTGGACATTAAGTACTGCAGTGGTTCATGGACATCACTATAAACACGGGGTCTTATAAACCCTGCGCTACTTTTTGCTGCTTTAGGGAGACTGAATACGGGTTTGCTTTATCTATAAGATTAATTGATGGCCTATTGAAGTGTATTATTTGACTAGACTTTCCCTGGTTCATCTCCATATTTTATAGTAAAATACTTTTTCTCTTTTTTTATCCAATCCTTTCAATCCACATAAGTTCATCTGTGACAAATATAGTTGTTTTCAGGGCAGGATGATTATATACAGCTTCCGACGTTTCTCATTGTTCTCCTGTAAACTGGCACAGTTTGCCATTGGGCCTGTACAGTCATGTATTGTTTGCGGAAGAAAAATTAGAAAAAGTTCTATTTCCGTCCTCCCATCTGAATTCAAAGAGGTTTTCAATTATTTCACGTCACTGAGAGTCTGAAAGGTGTTATATTCTCATTCAAGTGTTCCTTTACGTTGATAATTAAGGTCCGTAGACTCTTGTAAATGTAGAGAGCTGCTTGGCTAACCATCGTGGAGGTTTAGGCGTTCAGCGTCATGTTACGCAAAAGCCATTGCTGGGATCGGCTTCCGTTGCACTCCTTCATTGTTGGGACCATTTTGTCCTCTTCTGTCGGCTCATCCAAGCACTGGTTGCTGTTGATATGTCTCAAGACAAAGTGCTGTAAAAATAGCAAAAAGGTTAAGGAAGGTTGATACAGTACATATATTTATGATACAGTTGAAGCACAATACCCTTTGTAATCAATAAACAAATAACAAAAATAACATGTTGCAACAATCTAGTATATCATTTTTATCGAGTGTGAGTTGATCTATTAAACATTTGCCAGATCAGTGAACTTGCATTTATTGGATATGGTCGTTCAGGTAAAAGAGATTTGACAGATGCCATGTGTTTGCCGGACAGAACATTTCTAAAGTTACCACATTACGTAATATTAACCTGTCACTGTGGCATAAAATGTAAATTGACAGCAGTTAGTTACAACCTCAATTTAAAAAAAGTTTTGATGCCGTGTAAAATTTACATAAAAACAAAATGCAATGATTTACAAATCTCATAAACTCATATTTTATTCACAACAGAAACAGAATACATATAAAATGTTAAGATTGAGAAAATGTACCATTTTAAGAAATAAAAGAAGGTCATTTTAAAAATGATGGCAGCAGCACACCCGAAAATAGTTGAGACAGGGGCACGTTTATCATGGTGTAGCACCCCCTCTTCTTTTAACCACTTAAAGACCGCCTACCACCAATAAACAATACCCGTACGTCATTTTGTGCAATAGATACTGGGGCACACACGCGTGTGCTGATTGGACTGAGGGGGAGCCAATCAGCAGGTCCGGCGGACCAGATGTCCACTGGCTACCCACGATCGCTCCCCACCAGAGAGGCAGAACGGCAATCTGCCTATGTAAACAAGGCAGATCGCCGATCTGACGGGGAAGAAGATAGAGATCGGTGTTCCTGCTAAGCAGAAACACCAATCTCTGTCTTCATCCAGACCATCACTCACACAGTTAGCAAGCACCTCCTAGGGACACACTTAACCCTTTGATTGCCCCTGATGTTAACCCCTTCCCTGCCAGTGTCATTAGTACAGTAACAGTGCATATTTTTAGCACTGATCACTGTAATAATGTCAATTATTCCCAAAAAAGTGTCAAAAGTGTCAGTTAGGTGTACGATTTGTAAAAAAATAAAACAAATAAAAATGCCATAAATCTATCCCATAGTTTGTAGATGTGATAACTTTTTTGCGCAAACCAATCAATATACGCCTATTGGGATTTTTTTTACCAAAAATGTGTAGCACAATACATATTGGCCTAAATTGGAGAAATTTTATTTTTAACATTTTTTTATTGGATGTGTTTTATAGCAAAAAGTTAAAAAAAAATTGTATTTTTTTCAAAACTATCGCTATTTTTATGTTTACAGCGCAAAAAATAAAAACCGCAGAGGTGATCAAATACCACCAATAGAAATCTCTATTTGTGGGGAAAAAAAAGACATAAATTTTATTTAGGTAAAGTGTCGCACGACCACGTAATTGTCAGTTAAAGTAACGCAGTGCCATATCACAAAAAAAATGGCCTGGTCATTAGGGGGGTAAAACCTTCTGGGGCTGAAGTCGTTAAAAACAATCTGTATATGTCTGGGAACCGGAGATTTAGGAGAGGAATGTTGTTCCACTCTTGCCTGATATAGGATCCTAACTGTTCAACAGTCCTGGGTCTTCTTTGTCATATTTTACTTTTTAAGATATACCAAATATTTTCAAATGGGGAAAGGTCCGGACTGCAGGCAGACCAGTTAAGCACCTAGACTCCTCTACTATGAAGAGATGCTGTTGCGATAGATGCGGTATGCGGTTTAGCATTGTCCTGCTGAAATACGCAAGGCCTTCTCTGAAAAAGAAGTTATCTGGATAGGAACATATGCTGTTCTAAAACTTGGATATATCTTTCAGCAATTTTTGTGCCCTGCAGATTTGCAAGCAGCTAATACCATGTGCACTAATGCACCCCCATACAATCAGGGATGCAGGCTTTTGAACTGAGCGCTGATAACAAGCTGGGAGTTCACTCTCCTTTAGTCCAAAGGATGCAGCACCTGTTCTTGCCAAAAAGAATGATCAATTTTGATTCGTCTGACTACAGAACAGTTTTCCACTTTGCAACAGACCATTTTAAATGAGCTTTGGCCCAGAAAATATGGTGGCGTTTCTAGATCATATTTAGATATGGCTTCTTCTTTGCATGATAGAGCTTTACCTTGCATTTTTGGATGGCACAGTGAACTGCCTTCACAGACAGTGATTTTTGGAGGTATTCCTGAGCCCATGTAGTGATATCCATCACAGAATCATCTCTGGATACCTTTGCTGCCATTGTGCTATGTGCTGGGTATCCGGTGTGCCCCTGTTCCTTTACAGAGCGGTGGGCTACCTCCAGGCTCACCTGCCCTCTATCTATCCTTTAGAATTCATGTGCTTCTACATTCAGGCGCTCATAAATTTACAAGAGTTAAGACTGCAGAAATATTGGTGTGCCTTGGAGCAGCTCTGAAACTTACTCATGTATTTGCAAATGTGTGCTAACTGAACCGCTGTTTTTAACGCACACTGTTAGACAGGATAATTCGGTTGGTAGCAGACTGGTTGGTGAGTTAAGCTGGGAATTTTCTTTGGTTTTGTTCTCCATCACAGAATCAAGCCTGTTATTAATGCAGTGCAGTCTGAGGGCCCGTAGATCACGGGCATCCAATATTGCATTTTGGCTTTGTCCCCTGCACAGAGATTTCTCCATATTCTCAGAATCTACTGATGTTATATACTGTAGATGATGATATATTTAAGGTCTGCAATTTTACATTGAGGAACATTATTCTGAAATAGTTTACCAATTTTTAGAGGCAGCTTTTCACAGATTGGAGAAACCTCTGCCCATCTTCACTTCTGAGACACTCTGATTCTCTAAGATGCTCTTTTTATTCCCAGCCATGCTACTGATCTTTTGCAAATTTACCTTATTATTTGCTAAATGTTCTTCCAGCTCTTCCTTGTTAGTACCACTTACTTTGCCAGCTTTTTGTTGCCCTGTCCCAACTTTTTTGAGACGTGTTGCTGCCATCAATTTCAAAATTATTTTATTTTTTTCTAACATTCAATATGTTTTCTATTTTTTATTGTGAATAAAATAGGGGTTTATGAGATTTGCAAAGCACTGTATTCTGTTTTTATGTACAGTAGATTTCACACAGCGTCCCTACTTTTTTTTTTTTTGGAATTGGGGTTGTACTCATCATGATGACCCGACACCATAACTGGATGTCCCTGGACATATTTCAGCTAGTTCAGTCAAAATTAAAAACACAGCTTTCCCAAGAGAGTCAACGGTCTCTCCCTAGCATCACAGTCATGTTGGTGAAGGTTCTCATTTATCCAGGTCATGGCATGTTTAGTAAAAATGAGTTACATTCAACTGGACATGTTCTGTAATGTTGGATACATGTCATACCTTCTCCATGCCACTTCTTCAGTCCCAATAAGTTTAAGGAACATACTGTACCCCAGAATTTATAATCACACAGGTAGCACCAACACCTTGATCAATGTTGTAATCACCATGGAATGTGTAGATGTTGATAGTCCAAGCACCTTTTAACCTGTTCTTGGGCAACAAACATCTACTCATCCTTGGTGATTGGATCAAGTTGTCAGTGCTACCTGTGTGGTTATAAATGTTGAACTATGTTCCTGGCACTCATTGGAGCTGAAGAAGTGGCTTGGAGGGAATGCAAAACATTCCCAACATTGCAGAACAAGTCCAGTTGATGTTACTACTATGTATAGCAACCCTATCTCTTTATTGTCATCTTCAGGCCCTTCTCATTCTTGCCTGGCTCGGCACAGTCTTTTTTTTTACTTGACTTGCCAGGACAGCAATCAAATGGAATATGTACATGGAAGAAAACAGGTAATGACTGCCAACCTGTGATTGACTGCATGCTACAAATTTACTCCCAGTCCTTACTCCAGTGTAACTTAAAATTATAGCTACAGACCAGGGGGCATCTTTTATGTTATAATGAAATCTGTGAGCTTCATTAATATTTACCTATGCACTACAAATAAGCTCTCCTCTCCTACATTTTCCTACTGGACTATGAGGCAGCCCATCATAGCGATGAACCAGTAGGAATGCATGGCGGATAGGAAAGAGCAGACATAACCAAAACATGTTCAGACCTTTGCCCACCTAGAAGGGGACAGGATTTTGGCAGTAAGGAGGCACTCAAAGCTGCTGCAGGTATGTGCAGACATCTCTAGGTTCCTGCAATGTATACATACCAGAGACTATTTTTCTTCCTAAAGTGGCAGAAGCTCAGTTAAAGGACCACCAGCCAGGGCTACAAGCTGGGATGCATTCTGCCTGAGGACAACCTCCCTAAATTGGGGATGTCCCCTAGATAACAAGAAGAGTGAACAGAAAGATGACCTCATAAGCCTAGCTGTTGCTCCTTCCTTTTCCAATCAGCAAGTTAGGGGGTGGAGAAATGACAACACAATACTGGTTCTACTCTATAACTAACAGAGTGTGGCAAGGCTGTGTAACTTTCAGAACTTAATGGACAGAAATACAAATTCTTTGGCAGGTAAAACAACTCTCATATACACATTTCATCTGTGTGTTTTGCTGTTTGCCTGAAGTTCAGCTTTAAAAGGCTTGGTAAAAGATCCCACCCCCAATATAGTGCAGCCCTACGCATTGCAAACATGATGCACTTATCATTTTATATGTACTGTTGTTTAAATGGTAAAGGTATGAATGAGAGTTAAACTTATTTCTAAAATGTAAAACGTAATTCTAACATTTTGCACAATTATGCACATCTAATATCAAGGGCAGGAAACAATCATCTTTGTAAGATGTATTATTGCCCACCTTAGGTCGGTTAGAGATCTTGAAGGTCTATCTACTCAGGAAACTTATTCTCATTTTGCCAACTGGGGGAAGGGCATAAGCACAGAACACTGTGCATGTGTCTATGCAAACAGTCCCGCTCCCCCATGACAAGCAGCACATAGTATCCACACAATGGATGCCCTAAAGGATTAGTTCCTCTTTACAGAAAAAATGTAAAGGTGAACTAATGCTGGACACCATCCCCACCCCCCATCCCTGCTCTACTTACCTCTGGGGTTGCTGAGCCACCCCCGCTCTTCTCCGTGCAGCAGGATGGGCAATATTGATTTACTGTGACTGCGCAAACCAATCATAATTGATCTTGTCTGTCCCTGAAGAGCTGCACAGAGAAGATGGGGATTTCAAATCATCTGACAGCTGGAGATGCTGACACTTTAAAGTGTATTTCCATTTGTTTGGCCAAATTGGGTTAACACCTACTTTATATTTGTTTCTGGTTCCCATTCACATAGCGTAACTTCAAAAAATGTATATTTAAAAATTGTTGCTTACCTTTTATCTTGCTGAAAAAAAACAATTCCCCTAATGTAATGTTAATGTTAATTAACCACAACTATTTTGGCTATAATTCTCTTGTAGGCCACAGGAATGGAGAACAAAGTGTTGCTGTCGGCTGACACCATTCAGCTGGTCCAAGCTCCGGAAAGATCCTAACCATATATTCAGGATCTACCCAGATCCCTGGACCAGCACCTGGCTCAGCCTCTTAGCAATCTGTTGGGAGCCTGAGCCAGCCTCTTCCGCCACCTCCATAGCCCGGCACTCCAGTGAGGGGGCAGAGTAGAGAGCTGGTGACTAACTGTCATGGCTCTCTGCTCTGAACGGAGGGGGAGAACTGAGCATTCAGTGACGTTTGATCGCTCAGTTCTCACTGCAGAGTCAGCGGGGGACAGATGCAGCATCGGATCTATGCTACGTCCACCTAGGTGAATATACAGTGGGGACGGAAAGTATTCAGACCCCCTTACATTTTTCACTCTTTGTTATATTGCAGCCATTTGCTAAAGTCATTCATTTAAGTTAATTTTTTTCCTCATTAATGTACACACAGCACCTCATATTGACAGAAAAACACAGAATTGTTGACATTTTTGCAGATTTATTAAAAAAAACTGAAATATCACATGGTCCTAAGTATTCAGACCCTTTGCTCAGTATTTAGTAGAAGCACCCTTTTGATCTAATATAGCCATGAGTCTTTTTGGGAAAGATGCAACAAGTTTTTCACGCCTGGATTTGGGGATCCTCTGCCATTCCTCCTTGCAGATCCTCTCCAGTTCTGTCAGGTTGGATGGTAAACGTTGGTGGACAGCCATTTTTAGGTCTCTCCAGAGATGCTTAATTGGGTTTAAGTCAGGGCTCTGGCTGGGCCATTCAAGAACAGTCACGGGTGTTGTGAAGCCACTCCTTCATTATTTTAGCTGTGTGCTTAGGGTCATTGTCTTGTTGGAAGGTAAACCTTCGGTCCAGTCTGAGGTCCTGAGCACTCTGGAGAAGGTTTTCATCCAGGAAATCCCTGTACTTGGCCACATTCATCTTACCCTCGATTGCAACCAGTCGTCCTGTCCCTGCAGCTGAAAAACACCCCCACAGCATGATGCTGCCACCACCATGCTTCACTGTTGGGACTGTATTGGACAGGTGATGAGCAGTGCCTGGTTTTCTCCACACATACCGTTTAGAATTAAGGCCAAAAAGTTCTATCTTGGTCTCATCAGACCAAAGAATCTTATTTCTCACCATCTTGGAGTCCTTTAGGTGTTTTTTTTAGCAAACTCCATGCGGGCTTTCATGTGTCTTGCACTGAGGAGAGGCTTCCGTTGGGCCACTCTGCCATAAAGCCCCGACTGGTGGAGGGCTGCAGTGATGGTTGACTTTCTACAACCTTCTCCCATCTCCCGACTGCATCTCTGGAGCTCAGCCACAGTGACTTTGGGTTCTCCTTTACCTCTCTCACCAAGGCTCTTCTCCCCTGATAGCTCAGTTTGGCCAGGCGGCCAGCTCTAGGAAGGGCTCTGCTCGTCCCAAACGTCTTCCATTTAAGGATTATGGAAGCCACCATGCTCTTAGAAACCTGTGCTCTGTTTGTACAGTAATGAGGAAAAAAAGGAACCTAAATGATTTTAGCAAATGGCTGCAATATAACAAAGAGTGAAACATTTAAGGGGGTCTGAATACTTTCCATCTCCACTGTAAATGTTTGCTTTTTAAGTCCATACTCTTTTAAATATCTGAAGGCAGAAATACATTTTAAAATCCTGAACATGCGGGGTGGATTTACTAAAGGCAAATAAACGGTGCACTCTGCCAGAACAGTTGCTCCAGAGTTTAGGAAATTAGACTTTGCAAAGAAAAGAATACCTAATCACATGCAAGGAAAATAAACAATTGCTTTTTTGCTGGCACATGAAGGAAGTCAGCAGAGCTTCCCCTGTTTACTGATGCAGCACCCCCCTAGTTAGTTTGCTAGGTGAATTTAGTTGTTGGCTCTGGCTGTAGCCAGAGGAGCAGTGATTGTTTAGTCAGGCCTGTTCAGGGCTTCACAGGCTGGGAGTTTGATTGCTTTCCACTGTCTCTAGAAGATGTTTCTAGAGCTTAGGGAAGGATAATTCAGATGACCAGCCTGAATACTGAGCAGGGCCTGGCCAATCTCTGGGATGGGGGAATGTCCAGTTGATGGCTGGGATGCTGTTAAATAGTCTAGAAAAGGGGTCTCCAAACTTTCTACACAAAGGGCCAGTTTACTGTCCTTTAGAATTTAGGAAGGCTGGACTGTGGCCACTGGGAGTAGAAAAGGTCCCAACGTCAGTGGGGAAAAAAATAATGCTCCATCGTTTGTCTCAGTGGGAGCAACTGCTCCTCATCCTTAGTGTCAGTGGGGGGAATTATACTGCATCATTTGTGTCAGTGGGAGGAATTGTGCCTCATCATTGGTGCTATTGGGAGAAATTGTGCCTCTTCATGGTGTCAGTGGGGAAAATTATACCCCACTGTTGGTATCAGCAGATGAAATGTCCTGAGGGCTAGATAAAAGCAAGCAATGGGCTGTATCTGGCCCCTGGGCCACAGTTTGGAGACCACTGGTTTAGAGCCCTGAGGAGATCCTCTTTTTTTACCCCTGAGAGAATGGATCAATTAGCTAAGAGAAGGGGGGCTGCTTGCCCCTGGTGCCCTTGGGACTGGACGCCGAGTTGCTTTACAAGAGGCTGCACCTATGGACTGATCCTGTTCCAGGCTTCTCTGAGTAGAGTCTCCATTCTTTTCTGCACCTCAATTCATGATCCCCAGCCATGAACCTATAGACTGTGCCAGTCTACCTTTACCTGTTCTCAAACTTACTTTATGGTTACTAGCCATGAACCTATAAAGACTATAAAAGTCATAAATATATATATATATATATATATATATATATATATATATATATATATATATACTGTATATATATACTGTATTTGCCGGCGTATAAGGCGACTGGGTGTATAAGACGACCCCCTATTTTTCAAGTGAAAACATAGGTTTAGGGCTATACTCTCTGTATAAGACTACCCCACCTTCCAAGGCAACATCATTTAAAAATCACCATTTAACAAAAAAAACATGGATTTTACCATATATTCACCACCGACCTAAATGTAGACACATGGGCATACTTTACATCCGCCACAATAATCATTGCTATTCCAACAAGCGTTAAAGTCTTTAGTTGACTGACCACAATGCACAGGGAATTATTAAATGAGAGGTCCCAATACTATGAGCCCTCGGATTCTTATTTACAGTTGGAGGACTTACCGGCATTGTCCTAGCCAGTTCCTCAATCGACATTGTTCTCCATTGCACCTACTACATAGTTGCCCACTTCCACTAATATGTCCTATTCAGTTACGCTGGATGTAGCTTCGGCTACATACAGTATACACCACTGAGCCAATCCCGGCGAGCGATGTATTCTATTAATTATTACAAAGCCTGCTTGGATTGGCAGAGACTAAAACATCATCAGCCCGCGCCTCTCTGACTCTCAAAGCCAATCCGAGCAGGCAACTGTTTGTCGCCTGCTCGGATTGGCAGAGGTTGTTACTCCAATCCGAGCAGGCTCTGTATTCAATAGAATACATCGCTTGCCGGGATTGGCTCAGCGGTGTATACTGTATGTAGCCGAAGCTACATACAGTATTACCGAACATCCAGCAGGCATCGGACGGGCTGATATCCAGCGGCAGAATTTTATACCCGGCGTATAAGACGACCCCTGTTTTTTGGGCGTTTTTTTTATGTGTAAAAGGTCGTCTTATATGCCGGAAAATACGGTATCTATATATCTAGATAGATAGATAGATATATATAATGTTTGTTTTATATCTAGTCTTATATATAAGACGTGTTCTTGTCTAGCTACTCTTGTTCTGCAAAACTATCTCATGGTTCCCAGCTGTGAGTAAAAGATCGTGTTGCTGCTGTTTGGAGAGAGAATTGTCTTCTGCAGAATTATGTTCAAGTGTTTTAGAGTATTCAACATCAATCCTAAATCCCCTTCCAAGTTTCTACAAGCAATAAAATATAAAAAACAAAAACCTTAGACTATTCAATGAGCCAGAGTGAATGGACTGTTGCTGTGTGCCTGGCTGCCTCTGCACTGTTTTGGGAAAGAACCGGTCAAATCGACAGCGGCTCCTACGAGGTTAGCGCTACACTTAGCTCTGGAGCAACTGTACTTGCAAAGTGCACAGTCTATTTGCCTTTAGTAAATCCACCCAATGACTAATGAATACTTTTTTCAACACGTCTTATTGCACTTATCATTCCAGATTAGCCAGGTGTACCTGAGCAAATATATTTGATAGATAATATATGTCTATTACACTGCAGTTACCAAGCGACCAAGTGTTGTATTATACAGTATATATCGTCTGCATCCATAAGGAATGCCACTACAGAATACCAACCTCTTTTCATAGAAAGTAATCAGTGGGACTGTAAAAAATATTTCTAAAAACCTCCCGCCTGGTATAGTTTCTAAATATCCATGCTTGGCGCTTGCTGCCAGTACAGTACTCCACAGTGGGGCCGTAAGTGCCATCCTCTATGTGGCTTAAAGTCAAACATGATTGGGTTATGATATGAAGAAATGAATGGGTCTGTGCAACAGAAAGAAACAAAACAGGTAAAAACAAAAACGTGAAGCATGATTAATGCATGATAACATGATAAGGATGTTCAAGAGGACCTGTCACTTGTTAAAGGTAACCTATGCTGAGAGAATAGGAGATTGTCAGTGGTGGCCTCTTTTTCGGAAATTAAAAGTTGTCTCATCTAGTATTTTTAATACTTCTCAACTTTCTAACCTGCATGCTTGTTCTAGGTCAGTGACTCATAAAATAGAGGTCAGAGACAACCAGGCAACTAATATTTTTAGAAGGAGGTCAGCAATGGCAGCCCCCATATCTCAGCATGGATTTTCTTTAACAATACGATTATACACTGCCTATTGTGCTGTGTATCCTCTGTGTATTCTGGCAAAGGCTCCTTGACTTTTTGTTGTCTTATGCTTGTCAATGGATTTGAAATAAAGAATACAAACAAATTCACTTTAAAAGAGGGTCTCCCTAATGCCATTTCTGAGTCTTTTTTATATATATCTGTGATGTCGCTATAGTGGAACCAGTGGGCAGCTGACAGTAATCTGCTGCATTTGCATAATATGTATCAAGACTCTTGTATCAAGACATTCACCCTTTCAAGCAGAAGAGAAAACAGAGATGAGAGAGTTTGCACAAGCACAGCGTTTTCTAGGTACTGTGTACAAAAGTGACAGGTCCTCTTTAAACGCAAGTTCACCTTTATAGCATACCAGTAAAATGGTTGCTGTATATTCCTCATTTTCTTGGTTTTATTTACTACTTTTAATTCCCCTCTCACGATCTTGCACTTAGTTGTGTCTTCTTGGCTTCTCCCAGTGTTTGAATTTTTACTGGTTGCCATAACTGATTTATATGCAAAAGTGCGCTTATGCGTACAGTACAAAATGGCTGCTGGAGTCACTTTAGACCAAATGTAACTGTTAGTCATGTATAGTGCTACTCCCAGCAGCTTCCCAAGAAAATAAGTATATGCAGGTATGGAGATATTTTTTGTTGTTGTTGTTTTACATTAAAGGGATCATTCACCTTTACCAAAAAACTGCCTATGCAGATAAGGGGTGTCTGTAGATAAAGGGGTGTCTGTAGATAAAAACAAACTGAGCAGCTCTGACCAAAGCTGCATGATGCCCTTGCTATAGGTATAGGCCATTTATGTACCTCTCGGAGCCTGAAATCCCAGGAGATTTTCCAAACCATCACAGGAGCAAGCTCTCAAATGCTGAGCTTCAAGGGAGAGAAAGCACATGTGGGGGAGGGTTGAATTAGAGAAAGAGCTTGCTACTGTGACGGTGGAAGTTAACTGTTAGGGCCCTTTCACACTGGGGCAGCTTGCAGGCGCTATTGCGCTAATAATAGCGCCTGCAAACCGACCCGAAAGTGCCGCTGCTTTGTTTCCAGTGTGAAAGGCCCAAGGGCTTTCACACTGGAGCGGTGCGCTAGCAGGACGGGAAAAAAAGTCCTGCTAGCAGCATCTTCGGAGCGGTGAAGGAGCGGAGTGTATACCGCTCCTGCCCATTGCAGAGGCGCTTTGCGGTGGTATTTAACCCTTTCTCGGCCGCTAGCGGGGGGTAAAACCGCCCCGCTAACGGCCGAATACCGACGGTAAAGCGTCGCTTATAATAGCGGCGCTTTACCACCAACGCCGCCCCCGCCCCAGTGTGAAAGGACCCTAACAGATGGAAGCCTCCTAGCAATGTCCTAGCAACAAAGCTGAACAGAATGATGCCATCTCTGGGAGGTTTTCGGCAAGGTTGGAGTAGGTACGTAAGTGGCCTACACCTATAGCAAGATCGTTATTCACCTCTGGTCAAAACTGCATAGCTTGTTTTTATCCACTGGCACGCCTTTTTTTCTTGGTAAAGATGAACTATGCCTTTAAGGTCCATCCACATAAGGTAAATGAAGCATGTACTAGCATGTGTGGTGTATAATGATGAACATACACATTTAATACAGTAGGGTCTCACATGGATTATTTTATCCATGGATTTTGTGCTTTGCATGGCAATGACATAGTTGAATCAACCACGTTTAAGAGACCCTATCACTAACTTGGCAGAGAAAAATAAAGCATTATAATTACTTAGTTTTTTTCCTTTCCATTTTTTTTCATTCACTTGCAATATACATTTAAACTTGCAAGAAAATTTGATTACTCAAGGAAGAGTCAATTTCCTAGCACAGGCCCTCTCTCTTTTGAGAGTGTAATTATTCTCTGTGCTGGTCCAGCAACTCCACCCCACCGCTTCCACCTCACAACCATTCAGGTATCTGCTGAGAGGGAAGTGACAGCTCTGAGTCTGCTGGGGCTGCTGACACCACATCCAAAATGGCGGCACTCAGCACCAGTTCCAGGGTTTTTGGATGTCTACACAGGGGAGGCAAATATCATGTCTAAAATAGAGTATGTTAAATGGACATATAATGGAATGATTGTTAATGAAATTAATGGTATGGTGACAGGGTCTCTTTAAAGTGTCTCTTCAGACAAAAATGGAAATCAAAGTTCCCAACAATAAAAAAACATTTATATAATGCTCATGTTTCCAGTCCTTTGCTACAAAGTAGCAAGTAGCTGTTGATCCTGCCAGTTCCCTGCTCATCATGCGAATTCCAGTGTCGGACCAGCAGCCCTAAGTATCTGCCATTTAAATAAAGAATACCTTAGCTCAGTCAGCACTTAGAAGCTTCCCTACCTTATTGTGCATACATTATGATGGGGCATGTTCCGACACACAAGGGCTGTCAATCAGGAAGGGTCTGTAGCCAGACAGAGGGCGATCTAGGACACTGGGGGCTATTTACGAAAGGCAACTCCACTTTGCACTACAAGTGCAAAGTGTACTTGGAAGTGCAGTTGCTGTAGATCCGAGAGGGACATGCAAAGGCATTTTAGCTTGCACATGATTGGATTATAAAATCAGCAGAGCTTCCCCTCATTTCAGATCTACCCCTGAGATTTACAGCAACTGCACTTCCAAATGCACTTTCAGTGCAATTTCAAGTGCACTTTGACTTGTAGTTTGCACTTGTAGTGTAAAGTGGATTTGCCTTTCGTAAATAACCCCCACTGTGTTGCACTGCTCTCTGTGCTCCCAATAGACTTCAGCTGAATTGATTAACACTACCTCACCTCAATTCACCAGGAGGAGGTGACAATGTGCTCCCAATGGACTTCAGCTGAATTGATTAACACTACCTCACCTCAATTCAATTGAATCACGGGAGTTCGGGAAAAGAAACTTTACTTTGGACCATTGGGCTACAATTTCTGATGAAAGCCAGGTATAAGAGGAGAAAGTTGTACTTTTGCAGGCTGAATATTGTGGAATTTTCTCTTTTTTGCGAGGAGACTGAGGTGTACACATTGCTGCTCTTGTGTGCACATCAACCTGCAACCTGCTACAAGCCTGCAGTCTTGTGCTGAGGACTGGAGTAACAGATCCAGAAGTGAGCTGACATCTGAACAATTAAACATTTGTTGCTGTATCGCTGGGACTGGTAAAAGGACACTGCTACCTTAACCTTTTTCTGCTAGCAGAGACTAGGAACATAGAGACTGGCCATCTAACTAGCAGAATTATTTACTACATGCAGAGTTTTCTGGGACTTTACAGTAAAGACTGGGCTCCAATGCTAGCAAGCTGAGGAACTATAGTTAAAGACAGCTCGCTCAGATAGCTGCTTCACAAGAACTACCTACTGTCCTTAGTAAGAGGTACCTCTTTATGAAGTTTGAAATTTCATCACTTCCATTCGTATAAAGTGCACTCTAGAGTGGATATAACCGACTGTTTACCATATTGCAGTGTTGGTTATCAATGCTGTTACTGTCTTCTAATGTCATTACTTATTGCTGATTTTGTGGATTACCAGGTTAACTTTAATTTAACTGCATATAACTCCATTCTATGCTGCTATGGCCTCGTAAACATATTGTCTAGTGAACTGTGATTGACCTAATACTTTACTCACCTATTTATGTGCATACTGCTATTTACTGCAACCTGTGACAATATAATGGGTTAATTTACCACTAACCATTCTGATGTTTACTTTTTAAAACTTAACCTTAGTTGTGTGCAGGGCATCTATATTTCTGCTCCCAGTATCAGTGCAGTATCCATTTGCTTAATCTGGTGTCTCAGTGGGGATGAGTTATTTCTCAGAGTAGAGGCAGAGGAACAGAGAACCCAATAGTCAATTCCCCCTCTCCTTTTTTTTTTCCTTTTGATCCTGCCATTAATCTTGACTTTACATTTTGTTGCTACCACAAAGTATTTTATTTGAACATTTTTATTATTATTATTATTATTATACAGTATTTATATAGCGCCAACAGTTTACGTAGCGCTTTACATTTTGAACATTTTTCCCTTCTTTTAAGGAATATATTTCTCCCTTGGAGTAATAAGGTCCGAATACCTCATGTAGCTTTTTTCTAGACACTTCTTTTTGGCTCAACAAAATAACTTTTTATATGGCCTTTCTTTCTTCTCCCTCTTCTCATGCTGGCTAAAAACAGGTGTAGTCAGCTAACCACTTGAATCAAATATGTTAATTTTCTGTGACACTAACCTGATAGGCCAATTTTGTAGAGATGGAGTTTGCATATGTGTATGTGAGTATATACAGTATATATTTTGCCATATCTGTTTCAAACTAGCTACGACTAAGGCTATTGCCGAAACACATCAGCTCTATCGTTTTATTGTTACTCTGATGGACCAATAAACGACATTACAGGATTACAGTTTTGCCGGCTCTCCTTATTACTGTTGCATTGGAATGTGTTGGGACACATCGAGCCTCGGCCCCTGTGAATGGATCTGGTGTATGGATTGAGTTGTCCCTGCAGAGAGTGCTGTTACCTTTCTTCTTTTCCACAACAGAGGACTCAATCTACCAAGCAGCAAAGCAAATTCCCTAGGAACCAGTGGCAGACCGTCCATAAGGGGTGCATGGGCACCCCCCCTAATTCATGCACCTGGCCCCTAATCTACATGCAGGGCACCAGACGCATGTATTTCAATGTTTATTTTTTGTTTGAAGCACGTGATTAGAGATTGTGTTCGAAGGAACAGGACATTTGACATTTGACCTCTACATGACAATGTGCACTTCTTTCCAGATAAATTACAATTGATCTGTGATAAGCTTGCGGGCATTGCTCTTATCAACGCACAGTGTTAATTTTGACATCAAACTGTAAACTCTATTGGCTGTAATGCCATTCCACACATTACTTGAATATATTATTAACACTAAATATTAAGAAAAACAATAAGAAAATACTTTTTCTTTCTTTCAGCAGCTTAGTAGATGCCCCCCACTTATTCTTACGTGCTAGTGCAGTTAATTTTGACATCAAATTTTGATTTAGTTTTAGTCATAGTCTTGACTAAAATGCCATTTTAGTTTTAATTGTATTTGAGTCTTTTGACTAAAATAGCAATTTCGTTTTAGTCATATTTTAGTCATCTGAATTGTTTTAGTTTTAGTTGTATTTTAGCCGACTAAAGTAGTGTTCATTTAGTTGACGAAAATATTTTTGCCGACGAAATTTACACTGACAATATGTTGCTCATAACATTTATTTAAAATGTTGGCAATGCATGAGAGATGCACAACATAGACATCTCCCACAATCAGGGAAACAAAAGTGACTAATGCAATGGCCATCCATTCCATAAATCCAAGGATCAGCCATCAATTGTATTCACTTTTTTAAAAATATTACCTTTATCAAAATAAATGTATATAACTTCCTTACTGTGTTTTAGGTTTCATATGCATTACAAGACATTGGGGGTTATTTACAAAAGGCAAATCCACTTTGCACTACAAGTGCACTTGGAAGTGCAGTTGCTTTAAATCCGAGGGGGACATGCAAGGAAAAAAAAATGGCATTTAGCTTGCACATGATTGGATGATAAAATCATCAGAGCTTCCCCCCGCATTTCAGATCTACCCCTCAGATTTACAGCGACTGCACTTCCAAGTGGACTTGCAGTGTACTTGTAGTGCACAGTGGATTTGTTTTTCGTAAATAACCCCCATAGACTCTAAAGGCCAGTGATAGTACATGGACTAGGTACTTATAATGTTAGCAAACAACCTTCAAATGTCCTAATTTGCTGAGTTCAGTGACATTTTATGTGTAACAGCTAAGTGTTTGCGGAGTAAGTGCTACAGACTTCTTATTTTACAATGGTTTATGGTCTTGGCACAAAAGAAGAACACTCTGAAATTACAAGATCATTAACATTAGCCCACTTGAAGCCTTATCATTAGATTGATTACACTTGTTGGGATCCATTATACTCAAAAGTTTACAGATGGCAGCTGCATTTACAGCTTTATTCTAGGAGGGGATATTGTGGGTCACAATGTTGTCACTAGAACAACTAAAAAAATGATAGCCAATTGTAGACTGATGTGGGCACGCATTAGGGGTTATTTACTAAAGGCAAATCCACTTTGCACTACAAGTGCAAAGTGCACTTGAAATTGTCAGTCGCTGTAGATCCGAGGGGGACATGCATGGAAAATAAACAGCATTTTAGCTTGCACATGATTGGATAATAAAATCAGCAGAACTTCCCCTCATTTCAGATCTTCCCCTCAGATTTATAGCTACTGCTCTTCCAAGTGCACTTTCAGTGCAATTTCAAGTGCACTTTGCACTTGTAGTTTGCACTTGTAGTGCAAAGTGGATTTGCCTTTCGTAAATAACCCCCACTATATTTACAAATTATATGATTCTTAGATTTATAACATAGTATTGGGTCATACTGAACACTACATATTCTAGAATACACTGGGGGTTATTTACTAAAGGCAAATCCACTTTGCACTGCAAGTGCACTTGAAAGTGTACTGAAAGTGCACTTGGAAGTGCAGTCGCTGTAGATCCTAGCTTACACCTGATTGGATGATAAAATCAGCAGAGCTTCCCCTAATGTCAGATCTTCCCCTCAGTTCTACAGCGACTGCACTTCCAAGTGCACTTGCAGTGCATTTGTAGTGCAAAGTGGATTTGCCTTCAGTAAATAACCCCCACTGTGTTTCTAAGTGCTGGCCAATGGAAAGCTAGTTATTGGGAGAAGGAGAGGCAGGAAATCACCCCTTTCAGATGCTTCTATTGATATCTATAGGGGCCAAAAATGCGCAACACTGCCCCAAAGAAGCTCATGTTTTTTTGGGCAACAAGCTTCAAACAACACAACACTTAGGTGTGAACAAGCACCACTGAATATAATTGGAATCATGATATTAAAAATTAATTGCTTCAGGAAACATGCTTTAAATCACTAAGGTGTGAATGGGGTAGAACCCTCTTTAGCATACAAAAGGTAGCACTTGTGAATGCGCATCTGCCGAGCAAAGTATGTTATTAGTAACTTGAGATGCCTCTGGCCAGGGTTCCGACTGATTTTGCCTCTCAATCCATAACGTATTATATATCGGACCTACTTATTATATATCGGACCTACTTATTATATATTGGACCTAACTAGGGACCACTAAGGCACTTGTTCACTGGTCGAAGGGATGATAGAGAATTTATCAGCTGTGGTGTTTATTGTGATCTGCCCCCATTGAACAATATTGCCCATAACCCACTTGACAGTGTTTGTATATGGGAAGGATCCGGTGATACTACAGAATATCTGTAAAGGTAATTTCCGCTTTGGAACTTCTTTTAAAGTGTCTTCTTATAGATTATTATTGCATGTTGAATACATCATTTTTCGAAGTGTTGAATGCCCAGCAAAGTTACCTAGTTCATTTTTTTTATGCATGATTGTTAGATACGGTCTCCTTATTACTCTCATGATGGGCAGAAACTATTTCTTTTGTTCTTTTTTTTTTTTTTAACAAATTCTTTACAATTAGGGTCTAAAATAGCAGCAATAGGGTTATGTCATGTATACTAATATATACCAATCAGATTTTGTTCCTACAAAATGAAAGATGAAACCTGATTGGCTACAACTTCTCTTTTGTAGTCATTATGTTTTCTCCAGATTTACGAAATTTGGCCTTTAATAGCAGAACTAAGTAGACAAATATTACTTACTCATTAGCTCATGACCTCCAATACCAAATGTATATAAGGGGATCATTACAAAGGAAAAACACAAAAAGAAGCAAAGTCTATGGTATTAATCTAGAGGACAACAGAGGGATTCTTACTATATTTCTGATCAGGTAGAATTTCTACAAGCATCTCTTACCTCAAAATTATATTCCCATTTACCTGCATACTGCCAAAGAAGAGCATACAAGAAGTCATATGTTTAAAGTTGCTTTTTTACGAAACTATAACATACAACATATTTTCTTTACTCAGCAGAATTAATTATTTTTGCTGGAATACATGCTCTACATGTCTCATCATTCACGCAGAAGTAATGAATTATAATTGTAATGTTTATAATATGTGTGTAATGTCAGTTTATATTTGTTACATTTCATTTATGTAACATTCCATAACAATCATAAGAGGAAAATTGTCAAAAGAATATTCAACCATTAGAGTTAAAGAACATTCACCAATAGAGAAAATAACGTAATTATAGGCTAAAAACGTTTGACAAGCAGATGAAATAATATGAAGGAGACCTCAGCACTGTGTACAGTCTATGGAGATTGCTGTGCGAATTGACAAACAACTAGCTGTTCAGGTGAGCAAATCTCCAACTGCAGTGTGAAGTAAAACATTTAGCAGTGGAATTATTACCGCTTGTAAATGTGACCCTTTCCTGCTCAGAGCTCCTGGTTGTTATGTACCCTAGTGACAATCTGCATTGTTCTTCTGCAGAAAAATGCAGGTCACCATGTATAGTATGAACATGAGGCAGTAAAGAATAGGGAATGTACAGCATTACATACAGAATGAGGTGGCGTGCAATATGGAATGTACAGCATAATATATGGACTGAGGCAGAATAGGGAATCTGCAGCATGGTGTATGGAATCAGGTTGTGCAGAATAGGGGACTTTCAGAATGGCATGCAGGCATGCAAAACTAACGTATGTAGAGTAGCAATTGTGTAGCAGGGTATACAGGGAATGAGGGATTGCAGAACAGAGAACATACAGTATGGCACAAGCATGGCAAAGGTTATGATGCATCGTGGAATAGGGAATGTACTGCATGGCATACAGAATGCGGTTTTATGGCGAATGGTTTGCACAGCATGGGTTATGGAATGAGGTGGTATAGGCAACATACAGCATGGTTTAAAGCAGTTGTTCTCAACCTCAGTCCTCAAGTATCCCCAACAAGCCATGTTTGCAGGTTTTCCTTTATCTTGCACATGTGCTTTAAATCAGAGTCAATAGCTTGGTATTTGTATTTTGTACAGCTATATTATCTAAAGCCTCATACACACGATCGTATTTTCTGCAGACAAAGCTTCAGACTTTTGTCCGAAGGGCGTTGGCCAGGAACTTGTCTTGCATACAAACGGCACACAATTGTTGGCCAACAAACACGAACATAGTGAAGTACTACATGGTTTTTCATCTCCTTAGCGCCACCCTTTGGGCACCTTCTGCTAATGTTATGTTTGGTGAGCATTGATTCCGAGCATGCGTGTTTGTACTTTGGACTTTTGTCCGACGGAAAATCTGACAACACACGGTTGTCCGTGGAAAATTTATAAACTTGCCATCCAACATTTGTCCATGGAAAGTTGGCCAACAATTGTCTGATGGAGCGTACAAACGGTTGGATTTTCCGCCAACAGCCTGTCATCACACAATTCCCGTCGGAAAATCCCATCGTGCGTACGAGGCTTAAGAGAAGTTCCCAAAACATGGCCTGTTGGGGGGTACTTGAGGACTGAGGTTGAGAACTACTGGTTTGAAGAATGGGGCTTGGCAGAATAAGAAATGTGCAACATAGCACATAGACATGTGCACGTCGTAAACTTTCATTTTGTTTTGTAAGTTCATTGAAGAATTTAATTTCATTATATTGGTTATGTTGAATTGATTTGTTTTTTATTGATTTGTTTTTAGAAATTGTTTAGTATCTTTGGCATTTGTTTTGTGTATTCATTGGTCCAGGTGGATTCGAAAAAATTTTGCAGCTTTTCCAGAAGATTGCTATACATATGATATATTATCGAATCGGACAGATTTGAATGGGAAGGATTTGAAACTTGGAGTTGGACAGACGCTAGTTCAACCCATGTAGAAGAGGGGCATGAGCTGATCGGACAATATTGACTAGCATCATGTGCATCAGAATTAACAAATGGTATAAAATTGGATCCATTTGTTATCTAAATCCAAATTATTGATCAGATTCAAAAAGTAAATGTATTCAATGGCGACCCTAGGGGGGGGCCAGAGGGGGCCCTGACCCCCCCAACATTATGCTGTGCCCCACCATGTGCCCCCCCAAAAAAAAAAAAAATTTTTTTTTTTTTTTTTTTTTACAAAAAATCAATGTCTAAGAGGGAGAGAGTCCCCAGTCAGCTCCTGCGGGTGATTCCTCCCCCCTCCCCTGCTCGCTGACACTGCATAATGCGAGCATTCACACAACCACGGCCGCCTGATCTGCTCCTTCACCTGCATCCTCATTGGCAGGGAAAAGAGCGAGTTGCAGGAAGGACTCCACCAGGACATTCAGTTACTGAAAAAACAGACTGATTTCTCCCGTCCTTAGGACAGGAGGACCAGCCTGTAAATTCCAAGAGATGCCAGACCAGAGCAGTCAATAGCAGGGGCAGGACAGCAAGAGGAGGCTGGGGAACCCCACAGTGGCAAAACACCAGGGCTCGGAGGCAAGACAACCTTTGCAACCCTGATAGTTCTCCCACTGCTTTGGATCCTTATATTTTCTTGATATGCTGGTGACATATATCTCTTGTTTTCTGCCACCCTGGGGGACCCCAATACAGTAGGAAGGGAGCTCACTGCAGAACATGTGAAAGGGCCCGTTGTGGGGTCGTAGTAAAGGGCCCCAGGAGAGATATATATATATATATATATATATATATATATATATATATATATATATATATGCATTTTATAGTTACCCCCCTACTTTTGTCCCTGTCC
The DNA here is from genome assembly GCF_042186555.1 of Aquarana catesbeiana. NCBI lineage: Eukaryota > Metazoa > Chordata > Amphibia > Anura > Ranidae > Aquarana > Aquarana catesbeiana. The sequence goes on from NC_133329.1 coordinate 364,379,225, forward strand.
CCCCATGTGCCCCCCCTAAATTTGAAAGCTGGAGACGCCACTGAATGTATTCCCCTATGGTCCCGAACTACTATCACATCATGTGACGTCATTCGCATTAAACAAATGTATTCATTAATTTAGATATAACTTTTTTCAGATTCATTGATATTCATTAGTGTGCCCATTTAGGGATTTGTTTACATCCAAATGTCCAAAAATGAAATTTTCATCTGAAAACCAAATTGAAACAAAATGAAATGCACATGTCTAATAGCAACCAGAAGGAGGCTGGCAACATAGGGAATGTACAGCATTTCATATTGAATGAAGGAAAACAGAATAGAGAAAGTAGAGCATTTTATATTAAATGAGGGGGGAAAAAATAGAGAACGTACAGCATGGCATATGGAATGCGCATGCACAGAATAATGAATGTACAGCAATGCATGCAGAATGAGGGGGTGTGGAAAAGGGAATGTACCACATTGCATAGGAAACAAGGCATTTCAGCAAAGGGAGCATATATTAGAGACATGAAGAATAGTTACAAAGCACCCTAAAATTGTTTAGTTCTGCTGCTACTCAGGCTGACTCCATCTAGTTCTCCATCAGCCACGGGGGGCAGTTGGGACCCCAGGGATGAGACGTGTTGAGTAGAGGATCTCCTGTTGTGCCAGTGGCACAGGCCCACCCAACCCTATTCAGACCTCCATCAGCATGGGATCCACTTAGGATTTGACAACTCTTCCAAAACGGTGATGTCTTTTGTAAACTCAGAAGCCAGCAAATGAAGACTTCAGTTCTTCACTTCCCCTGCCACATTCTGCAATAGATGTCATTAGTCAGAGCTCCAGAGGAAGTGAGTTATGGAAGATGGAAGTGTTATATCCTGTGCTGTTCCTGCACTAATGGAGGATTTGATGGGGCTGGGTGGCATTCAATGCCACCCCTCCACTTGACATCATTATGGCCTGGGCAGCTGCCCCTTCTGCACCCCCCCACTCCCACCCTCTTATCCCAGCCCTGGTCTCTGTCTTCAAACTACTCTGATGTGTTGTCCCCCATTAGCAAGTGTTTTCAATGGAGGCTCTAAGCAGCTGTGCCGATGCTCATTATCACCAGGAAGCCAATCATGCTGACATGCTTCAGCAGTACTGAGATGCAACAAAGGATGCAAATAAAGTGAATTATTATTTTCTAAGACCAAACCACACATTGAATATAATGCAAACTTCTTTAGCAACTAAATGTCATCCAGTTAGGGTGTGGACCTACTTTAAACAAATAAATATACAAAGTGCAAGGCTTATTACATATCAAAATTTTTGCTTATCAAACTTTGGATCTGTTTTATGCATTTATTTTCTGTTTAGTAAGCTGTCTTCTTTACTTTAAATAACAACATTTTATGCAATTTCTACTGTTTCTAGAAGGTGCCTTCCAACAGTTTTATACACAATTTCCTGTGCTATCCTTCACTCACCCAATAACTGGATAGCCTGCAGCTTTCACAGTTCAAATTCTCTATTTATAATAGGACACAAGCAACTGTCAGACTGGCGGCATTACACTGGATAAAGACAGCAGTGCGGGCACACAATGCACCAATTAACAGGCGTCGTCCTCCCTTCCCCCACAGGTATATTAATTGTCTGTCAGCGATTTACTTAGAGTCCATCATTCTTCTAATGTCACAGTAAAGATCACATTATATATTACAGATTTCATTTTGGAAAAAGTCTGGCTTTTTCCAAGAGGCAATTGTGATGTATAAATGCGTTGTTTTTATTTCAAATTTCAGAGTAAAATACATATCAGAATTGAAATATATATATATATATATATATATATAGCGCACTACTCCCGTTGGAGCTGCTGGTTTAGTTGTACAATCTGCCATTCACCCATACTGCCATACACACCACAACCCATGAGATAAAAAGAGACCATGTTAGGATTTTTTTATTTGGTCTTTATTTGTGAGATTAACTTGAAGAGATCTAGAGACGTATGAGATGCCCATGAATGTTTCAGAAGCATAGATTATCATCCACGGCCTTGGCCTTTTCGGTGGATTTCCCCTGTCCAGTCCTTACTGCAAACTATTGATTCCAGTTAACAAGACAAATCACTCTGAATGATTCCCCTTGTATTGGTTCTCACTGTGGACTATTGCTTCTTCTGTTATCAATCTGGCTGAAGATTTACTACTCTGAATAGTTCCTCTGCCCGACTGGTTATGTTTCCTTTGTGGTATTAATTCTTTAAGGTCAAAGACCTGCACTGCCTTCTCCATGACCTGCATATTAACACCCTTCAGTCTCTAAAAGTGCTTGATACTGTATTCTTTGAATGCACAGTATAAAAAAATCCTTCCTTTAGCTCCTCTGGGTTTGCACTCCCTTTGCTCTCTCCCAATCAACAGTCCATGTTCTACTCACAGAAAGTCGATCACCCAGTTCTTCTTCCTCCGCTTTGCTCCTACTTCCTCCTTCTTCGACCGGCACTTTCCCGCCTGGGAACGCCCGGTATCTTCTCAGCGACTACATGCTAACTTCTTCCCCAGGGCCTAGGCACTTGGCCCCCCTGGATTCTCCTCCGGCACCAGGTCACCAGGATCTCTGACCTCCCGGGCCACTGGCTCCTCCGACTCCTCCCAGAGCATGTGACCCTCCCCTTTTATGAGAGACCTCCCCTTGACCATGGAAATTAACCATTGGTCAATCCTCTCACATGGTTTTCCTGCCACTCAGGTCTCAGCCCATCCTCTCTTTCCAGCAGAATCTACTGTTAAGCAGAGAAGGTCTCCCTGAGCCCAAGTGTAGGCGGCCACACCCCCTTCTATTCTGATACTTCCAACCCTGAATTAACCTCCCTGACGGTATTACCGAGTGTGGCTCGGGGTTAAATTTCAGCACCATTAGCGGTAACCCCGAGCCACACTCGAGATTACATTGCAGGATCCTGGTGCGGTGTTACTTACCTTGTCCCCAGGATCCTGCGATGTCCCCCCATTGTGTCTGCGGGCTCTGTCTCCTCCGAAGCTTCTCTGTGCCAGGCTCCGTTCCCTGCGAGCACCACGACGCACAACACATACAGTACTGTAATCTTACAGATTACAGTACTGTATGAAATTATTTCACATCCCTTTTGTCCCCAGTGCTTTGTCCCATGCCCTGCATGCAATTTTATATTATATATACTGTTCTTTCTGCCTGGAAACTTGAGATTGTCCATAGCAACCAAAAAGTGTCCCTTTACGTCAAAAGTGGCTTTAGACCAGCTAGAAAACAGCGATAATAAATTAGAACACTTGCAGAATTGAGCGATAGTGAATCGTGGGGAAATGTATTTTATTATTATTATATTATTATTATTTTTAATTATTTATATTTATTTATTATATTATAATTTATGTTTTTGTGTTTCAAACTTCATCATACCTGGGATATCTACTAGACTCCTGTGTGGACAGATTTAAGTGTGTTATTGTTAAGAACTACAGGCCTACAATATGAAACGCCAAATTTCCATGCAAAATAATTGTATCACTTTCAGCACCTAAAATCTGAAATAATCATACCGCCAGGGAGGTCAACATCCAAGCCCAATAAAGAACACAGGCCTGGCTAAATTTACCTGTCACTATATTCTACACTTTCAAAATATACAATAAAGCACCTACCTAAAGGTAGAGGGCGCTACATATATATACTAACTAAAGACTAAGGCCCCTTTCACACCAGGTGGACTCCAGAAATGAATCCGCCTGCTCAGTGAGGAATCTGTCAGCTGATCTTCGCTGAGCAGGTGAATAACAGGTCCGTGTCTGTTCCACTGATGCAGAGTGGACATGGACACAGCCTGCTGTTCTCTATGGGGCAGTCCATTTCCATTCGACTGTCATCTGATCCGTCAGACAGATGGGGAATGTTTTTAGCAGATTGGATCGTATGTCAGCAGGTGTCAGCAGACACATGTCTGTGGACATCCTCCGTCCATAGAGGGCAATTGATGATCCGATCGGGTCTGCCTGAAAAACTGACAGGAGGACCAGATCGGACCATCAGTGTAAAAGGGCCCAAAAGTCCCATTTGCCTACAGGACAGAGAGATTTGCAGATCCCATGGAAGCACAAGTGCGGTGACATCCTCGCACTTAGAGTTCATTGATTACTTCCTCCAGCCCCATGATGGTAGGGATTGATCTCTGTATAGGCCTGGGGTTAGAGGTAGAGTCTACAGAAGCCTGTATATTGCATCCATGATGCACTCACTGTGGTTGCAATGCTCTGCAGCTCTGAATGCAAAATCTTCATTTCTTAATCTTACACATTTTTTCTTTTATCAGTACGGGTGCAATTATAATATTTTTCAGAAAGGTGGATTATGCCTTTAAGTTGCTGTGGAATTATTCAGGGCCTAGTGCAAACTGGACTTTTAGCCTGAGCATGAGCTCCAGCATTTAGGTGTAGGCTGAAGGTACAGACGCCCTTCCGGAAGCTTGTCAAACTCTAATGCCCCGTACACATGGTCGGACATTGATCGGACATTCCGACAACAAAATCCTAGGATTTTTTCCGACAGATGTTGGCTCAAACTTGTCTCGCATACACACGGTCACACAAAGTTGTCGGAAAATCCGATCGTTCTGAACGCGGTGACGTAAAACACGTACGTCGGAACTATAAATGGGGCAGTAGCCAATAGCTTTCATCTCTTTATTTATTCTGAGCATGCGTGGCACTTTGTGCGTCGGATTTGTGTACACAAAATCGGAAATTCCGACAACAGATTTTGTTGTCGGAAAATTTTATAGCTTGTTCTCAAACTTTGTGTGTCGGAAAATCCGATGGAAAATGTGTGATGGAGCCCATACATGGTCGGAGTTTCCGACAACAAGGTCCTATCACACATTTTCCATCGGAAAATCCGACCGTGTGTACGGGGCATAAGAGAGGCTGACAGCTGCTTCGGTTGGACAGAGGCTGGATAGCACACCAAACAATACTGAATGTAAATGCAGAATGCTCCCAGAGACAAATACCTGGAATGCAAGCAGTCTCTATTTCTGGCATTAGTCCCTGGGAACAAGTTGTCCCAAATGTTACTACTGCTCGTTGCGCCATCCAGCCCTGCCCAGCCGCAGCAGCTTTCAGCTTCTCATAGAGTTTGTCAGGCTGCCAGCAACAGGATTGAACAGTGCACCCGTACCTTCAATCTGCACCAAAACACTGGGACCACATACATCGAGGATAAATGCCCAGTGTGCACGAGGCCTTAATGAGAGAAATAAATGCCCAAAGTTGGGTTTTATGTAGCAATCTAATTATACAAATGGAATGCGTGTCTCTCATCTGTATGACTAATGCCGCGTACACACAAGCGGACTTTTCGACCGGACTGGTCCGGCGGTCTATCCGACGAACTTTCGGTGGACTTCTGACGGACTTTCCTAACGAACGGACTTGCCTACACACGATCACACCAAAGTCCGACGGATTTGTACGTGATGACGTACTAAAATGAGGAAGTTGATAGCCAGTAGCCAATAGCTGCCCTAGCATCGGCTTTAGTCCGTCGGACTAGCATACAGACGAGCGGATTTTTCGACCGGACTCAAGTCCGTCGGAAAGATTTGAAACATGTTTTATTTCTAGGTCTGTTGGACTTTTGGGGAAAAAAAAGTCAGCTGGAGCCCACACACGATTGAATTGTCCGACAGAGTCCGGTTCGCCGGACCAAGTCTGCCGGAAAGTCTGCTCGTGTGTACGCGGCATAAGTCACCAAATCAGACTCTGCACCAAGGCAAGTCAAATCATTTACAGTGTCTTTTTTATTATTCATTATTATATATACCAAGAGCAACACCAAGAATGCTCTAACTCTTTACCTGTATGAATACCTATGTGTGCTCATGAACTAGACTCTTACCCCCCGTAGCACCCTACCTTTGACTCTCTATATAAATTGGTAGATAGGTATACTGACACAATTGTATTTAATTTTTGTACTGGTGATTAGGGGCTTAAGGTTTGGGGTTTAACAGCCAACATATCCTGAGCATAGGACTATAAAACATCACATTTATCCCCATGTCAAATAACAGTTGGGAGCTTCACAAAGTGTCCAATTAGGACCGGTAAAAAGGAGAAAATAAGCTCAGAAACTGCTGTGTTTTCTCTGCAACATTTGTCTCCTGCAGGAGTTTTTCTTTCTCTCCTGTAGCCCTGCTGATGAATGAGCATTTCACTTGTAAGTTTTCACATCTCATTGCATACTGCTGAGTAAGAAACCTCAACTACCAAGATCTAACATTGAACAATTTCCAACCATAAATAAGTCTTTCTCAATGGCTCCATCTAATGGTTGTATTGATTATTGCAGGCTTGTATCACACATATGGCCATAGACTAGGGGGGACTCATTTTTATCTGACATGGATATATTAATACAGAGCAGAAATCCATTTTAGCCGGATTATAAAGGTGACAGTTTCCATTGTGAGTTTTATAGTCATTGCCTATGCCTATTGCTAATGTCAAAGGTTACAGGGTTTTTCTTTAAAGAGCTTTTAGGGCCATTACTAAATAGCTTTAATAAATAAAATCTATGACTTGAAACAGCCATTTCTGCATGTGGGGTATGCAGGCTTAAAGTGTATTTACACAAATTGAAAATATTTAAGATTTACATACATCTGCTCGTCCTATGCTGCACTTTGTATATGGGGTGATATGGGATGTTTGGCTGGGGGGGGGGGGGGGGGGACTTTAAAACAACATTTTTATTTAGTTATTTTTTTTTTTATTTAAAACTTTTTTTACACTTTTTTTTACTTTATTGCTATCACAAGGGAGCAAACAAGGCTCCTATGTGATAGCATGTGCAGGTGCCAGGTCCTCTTTATGGTGACATGGGGGTCCCCCTATGTCTCCCCTGCCCTCCAATCCAGAGAAATGACAGTTGTGCCATCGGAAGTGATGTAATACATGTTTTTTCCAGGGTCATTAGTTGCAGGATGCTCCCCGAGTTCCTTCTCACTGAGCAGTTTCCCACGGTTCTTAGCTCCCAAACAGTGGTGGCTGGTGGTATGTTTTTTTGGGGGGGTGGCAAACAATCCACCTGCCATCACCCCCAATCCATCGGTCAGTCACCATCCCTGCATTTACCCCATCTAAGTCGCGGGCAGCACTTCCTCTGGGCGGCGGCTTCACTCTGCGTATCCCCCTCCTGGGTTTCACAGCGGCTTCCCCTGCGTCTCTTCCCTCCTTCTACTCAGCGGCCAATAGGATCGCTTTTCCTCTCGGCCAATTGGGTGAAGAGTCTCAGGACCCACTTCCTGATGGGAGGAAAATCAGAAAGACAATATCGAATATTAATTCGCTATTGTCACACAACTGAGTGGGCTCAGGTTGCAGTGCTCTGCAGCTTTCTGCACAGCCAACCATTACCTGCTGTGATCGCTGCTGGACACTCTTTGTGTGTATCCAGCAGCAACCAGAACAGGTAATCACTGGCTGTGCAGACAGCAGCGAATAGCTGCATCCGACGGCAACCTGTAGTATTGCCATGGCTATTTGTGGTGATTTTATAGCACTAATATGGAGTTGGCTTTTAAGACCATGTATTATTTTAAGAATCTAAGGCTCCCCCTATTGATATGCAAATGAACCAGTTGGACTGGTTTATGAGCTAAGCAGAGGAAGCTCTTTACAGGATATGATGTAGAGGAAGTGAGGGGTAGGTAAGGACTTTGAACAGGCATGTGGTGGGACAAAGGACAGAGTTGCTTTTGAAGACAAAGAGGCAAGACATGTGTTTTGTAAGATTTCGGAGAAAGATGTTTGGTGTTGGACTCTAGGAGATTACTCAATCTTAACCACTTCAGCCCCGGAAGGTTTTACCCCCTTCCCGACCAGAGCACTTTTTACAATTCGGCACTGCGTCGCTTTAACTGCTAATTGCGCGGTCATGCAATGCTGTACCCAAACGAAATTTGCGTCCTTTTCTTCCCACAAATAGAGCTTTCTTTTGATGGTATTTGATCACCTCTGCCGTTTTTATTTCTTGCGCTATACACGGAAAAAGACCGAAAATTTTGAAAAAAAATGATATTTTCTACTTTTTGTTCTAAAAAAAATCCAATAAACTCAATTTTAGTCATACATTTAGGCCAAAATGTATTCGGCCACATGTCTTTGGTAGAAAAAATGTCAATTATAGCGCCTACAAACTAGGGTACATTTTCTGGAATTTACACAGCCTTTAATTTATGACTGCCTATGTCGTTTCTTGAGGTGCTAAAATGGCAGGGCAGTACAAAACCCCCACAAATGACACCATTTTGGAAAGTAGACACCCCAAGGAATTTGCTGAGAGGCATATTGAGCCCATTGAATATTCATTTTTTTTGTCCCAAGTGATTGAATAATGACAAAAAAAAAAAAAAATTACAAAAAGTTGTCACTAAATGATATATTGCTCACACAGGCCATTGGCATATGTGGAATTGCACCCCAAAATACATTTAGCTGCTTCTCCTGAGTACGGGGATATCACATGTGTGGGACTTTTTGGGAGCCTAGCCGCGTACGGGGCCCCGAAAACCAATCACTGCCTTCAGGATTTCTAAGGGCGTACATTTTTGATTTTACTCCTCACTACCTATCACAGTTTTGAAGGCCATAAAATGCCCAGATGGCATAAAACCCCCCCAAATGACCCCATTTTGGAAAGTAGACACCCCAAGCTATTTGCTTTGAGGCATGTTGAGTCCATGGAATGTTTTATATTTTGACACAAGTTGCGGGAAAGTGACACATTTTTTTTTTTTTTTTTGCACAAAGTTGTCACTAAATGATATATTGCTCACACAGGCCATGGGCATATGTGGAATTGCACCCCAAAATACATTTAGCTGCTTCTCCTGAGTACGGGGATACCACATGTGTGGGACTTTTTGGGAGCCTAGCCACGTACGGGGCCCCGAAAACCAATCACTGCCTTCAGGATTTCTAAGGGCGTACATTTTTGATTTTACTCCTCACTACCTATCACAGTTTCGGAGGCCATGGAATGCCCAGGTGGCACAAACCCCCCCCAAATAACCCCATTTTGGAAAGTAGACACCCCAAGCTATTTGCTGAGAGGCATGGTGAGTATTTTGCAGCTCTCATTTGTTTTTGAAAATAAAGAAAGACGAGAAAAAAAAATTTTTTTTTTCTTTTTTCAATTTTCAAAACTTTGTGACAAAAAGTGAGGTCTGCAAAATACTCACTATACCTCTCATCAAATAGCTTGGGGTGTCTACTTTCCAAAATGGGGTCATTTGGGGGGGTTTTTTGCCACCTGGGCATTCCATGGCCTCCAAAACTGTGATAGGCAGTGAAGAGTGAAATCAAAAATTTACGGCCTTAGAAAGCCTGAAGGCGGTGCTTGGTTGCCGGGGTCCCGTACGCGGCTAGGCTCCCAAAAAGTCTCACACATGTGGTATCCCCGTACTCAGGAGAAGCAACAGAATGTATTTTGGGGTGTAATTTCACATATTCCCATGGCATGTTTGAGCAATATATCATTTAGTGACAACTTTGCGCAAAAAAAAAATAAAAAAAATAAAAAATTGTCTCTTTCCCGCAACTTGTGTCACAATATAAAATATTCCATGGACTCGACATGCCTCTTAGCAAATAGCTTGGGGTGTCTACTTTCCAAAATGGGGTCATTTGGGGGGGTTTTGAACTGTCCTGGCATTTTATGCACAACATCTAGAAGCTTATGTCACACATCACCCACTCTTCTAACCACTTGAAGACAAAGCCCTTTCTGACACTTTTTGATTACATAAAAAAAATAATTTTTTTTTGCAAGAAAATTACTTTGAACCCCCAAACATTATATATTTTTTTAAAGCAAATGCCCTACAGATTAAAATGGTGGGTGTTTCATTTTTTTTTTTCACACAGTATTTGCGCAGCGATTTTTCAAACGCATTTTTTGGGGAAAAAACACACTTTTTTAAATTTTAATGCACTAAAACACACTATATTGCCTAAATGTTTGATGAAATAAAAAAGATGATCTTGGGCCGAGTACATGGATACCAAACATGACATGCTTTAAAATTGCGCACAAACGTGCAGTGGCGACAAACTAAATACATTTTTAAAAGCCTTTAAAAGCCTTTACAGGTTACCACTTTAGATTTACAGAGGAGGTCTACTGCTAAAATTACTGCCCTCGATCTGACGTTCGCGGTGATACCTCACATGCATGGTGCAATTGCTGTTTACATTTGACGCCAGACCGACGCTTGCGTTCGCCTTAGCGCGAGAGCAGGGGGGACAGGGGTGCTTTTTTTTTTTTTTTTTTTCTTTATTATTATTATTTTTTTATCTTATTTTTAAACTGTTCCTTTAATTTTTTTTTTTTAAATCATTTTTATTGTTATCTCAGGGAATGTAAATATCCCCTATCATAGCAATAGGTAGTGACAGGTACTCTTTTTTGCAAAAATTGGGGTCTATTAGACCCTAGATTTCTCCTCTGCCCTCAAAGCATCTGACCACACCAAGATCGGTGTGATAAAATGCTTTCCCAATTTCCCAATGGCGCTGTTTACATCCGGCGAAATCTAAGTCATAAAATGCTCGTAGCTTCCGGTTTCTTAGGCCATAGAGATGTTTGGAGCCACTCTGGTCTCTGATCAGCTCTATGGTCAGCTGGCTGAATCACCGGCTGCATTCTCAGGTTCCCTGTTGAGACAGGAGAGCCAGAGAAAAACACGGAAGACGTTGGGGGGGGGGGCATTCCCTCCCACTGCTTGTAAAAGCAGTCTAGAGGCTAATTAGCTGCTAGGATTGCTTTTACATGAAAGCTGATCGCTGGCTGAAAAGAATGATACCAAGATGATACCTAAACCTGCAGGCATCATTCTGGTATAACCACTCAAAGTCATGAATGGCGTACCTGAAGACAAAAAAATGGTTAACAATAAAGCACAGTAAACGGTAAGGTATAAAAAATTGCATATCTGAAAAGCAAGCATGATAAAACATAACAACAATAAAACATTGCAGAATAGAATACAGTAAAAAAGAGCAGAACAAGAGAGAGAGAACAATAAAACGACAACTATTTTTTTTTTATTTTATATTTTTGTTTGTGTTTTTTTTTTTTTAAACACTTTTTTTTGTAACTAACTTTTATAACTGTAACCGGTTCCAGGTTCGGGTCTCTCAAAATGCGATGGCATCTTGGGAGACCCTGTGAAAGTGTGCCTAGTCTGTGCAATGCTGTACCCTACGCTAATACTCAACTAGTGAATGGTAGCGTTCAAAACATTCACCAATGCAAAGACCAGGATTGTCAGGACAGGAGGGACAATAATAGCGGGTGTCACGCCTATATCTGCGCTTGCTGCAGACACAACATCTTTTTTGGGGGGGTTCGTTGGGTAGGGGTACTCGGGAGGACATAAAGAAAATGCCTCTCATGCAGCCGACTGCATTTGGTTGGGGATGTGAATGGGGGAAGTACGGGTGCTGCAGAAGTGGTGGGTTCCCAATTAGGATTGGCGAATGCAGCAGGAAGGGCACTATGGACACGACGGGCCTGTGTTTGTCTTCTTGGTGGCAGCGGGACACTACTTGTGCTTGCCACCTCACCAGCTTGAACTGCATTTATGGGACTCGCCACGTCACCAAGTGTTACTGCAGTGCTGGTTTGACTACGACCGGGGTGTACTAGGCCGCTGGTGCTTGCCAGTTCACCAAAACACTACCAAAAAAACTGTTAGCGATCGCAGGGATCAGGCCTGACTCTGCGAACGCTGCAGTTATGCGTTTAGTGTTTTGTAAGTGTCAGTGATCGATCGATACTGCACTTGGGTGGGCTGGGCTGGGCCGGGCGGAGGGGCAAAACGCAGGTGCTAGCAGGTATCTGGGCTGATCCCGCTAACACTGCGTTTGTGGGAACCCTAAACTGCTGGGGACGCTAGTATAGATCTGATCAGATCAGATATTGATCCGATCAGATACTATACCACTAAGGGGGGTGTACGGTGCGTGCGTGGGTGTTAGCGGTACTGGCGCTAACCTGATGCTGCCTGGGGCTGGTGCTTGCCAGTTCACCAAAACGCTACCAAGAAAACTGTTAGCGATCGCAGGGATCAGGCCTGACTCTGCGAACGCTGCAGTTATGCGTTTAGTGTTTTGTAAGTGACAGTGATCGATCGATACTGCACTTGGGTGGGCTGGGCCGGGCAGAGGGGAAAAACGCAGGTGCTAGCGGGTATCTGGGCTGATCCCGCTAACACTGCGTTTTTGGGAACCCTAAACTGCTGGGGACACTAGTATAGATCTGATCGGATCAGATATTGATCCGTACAGATACTATACCACTAAGGGAGGCGTATGCTGCGTGCGTGGGTGTTAGCGGTACTGGCGCTAATCTGACGCTGCCTGGGGCGACGCATATCACCGCCGGGCGATCAGGGGGCTAAACCTTTATTAGGTAATAAACGGCGGGTGCCCTGACACTATAAAAAATAAAAGAACTAACCAGCGTCACCCGTAACGGTTATACGGTGATCAGTGGTGAAAGGGTTAACTAGGGGGCAATCAAGGGGTTAAAACATTTATTAGGTAGTAATTGAAGGTCCCTGTCGCTATAAAACGCTGACGGCGAACCTAAATATTTACCTCCCTAACTAGCGTCACCAGCGACACTAATACAGCGATCAGAAAAATGATCGCTTAGTGACACTGGTGACAGGGGGTGATCAAGGGGTTAAAACTTTATTAGGGGGGGTTAGGGGGGTATCCTAGACCTAAAGGGGGGTAATACTCACTGCCCTAACACTGTAACTGTCACAAACTGACACCATGCAGTAATCAGAAAAAAAAAAAAATACTGCTTGCTGTCAGTTTGTGACAGGGGGGGGTGATTGGGGGGGGGTCGGGGGGCGATCGGGGGGGGATCGGGGGTGTAAAGTATGCCTGGCATGTTCTACTGTGTGTGTGTAGTGTTTTGTGCACTCACATGTCTTCTCTCCTCGGCGCTGGGACGGAAACTGCCAAGCCGAGGAGAGATGACATCACATCCTCTGCCTGTGTGAAACTACACACAGGCAGGGGAGGATTCCGATTGGCTGGGAGCGATCGCGAGGGGGGGGCCACGATCGGATGGTCTCCCCCTCGCCTCCCAACGCTCCCAGTCAAATGCCGACCGCCGCTGGCACCGGGGGGGGGGGGGTCCGATCGGACCCCCCGCCCGCGGGAGGCAGATCACGTACAGGTACGTGATTCTGCCTGCCTGTGCCATTCTGCCGCCGTATATGTGCGTTAGGCGGTCGGCAAGTGGTTAAAGAAGTTGAGTAGCTGCTTATGCTTAGTATATTTATTGCATACATATTGTACATGTTTCAGCTTGTGCATGTTGTAGGCATATTTGTGTTTATACTTTGCATGCTTTGAATTGTGTATCCTGCAGTTTTATGTGTAGTTTATCCTGTTCAGTAAAACACATTTATACACTACAGAGGTCTAAGCTTCTTTGGCTTGTACCATAAGTAACTTTTAAGGCCCCTTTCACACATGCGGACAGTATGTCCGTATTCCATCCATCCGTTTTCGGATGAAATACGGACATACATGCATCCCTATGGGATAGCGGGTGTCAGCGGATGAACATCCGCTAACACCCGACATCATCCGGCCCCGCTATTGTACGATTCTGCAGACGGAAGAAAATCCTATTTTTCTATCCGTCTGCAGAGCGGTTCGGATTAACACGGACAGACGGTCCGTGTTCATCCGATCCCCCATAGGGGAGAGCGGAGATCTGACAGGGCGGTCCCTGCACATTGTGCAGGGACCGCCCTGTCTTCCGCCGACTCAGCGGGGATCAACAGAGGGATCCCCGCTGAGCAAGCGGATGTTCACAGGTCGGATCAACACGGATCCGCACGTGTGGAAGGGGCCTAATAGAAACTAAGCAAAACCCCTGTTATACTAAACAGGGCCAGCGGTCACACCTGGCCATTCAAAGCCGGAATCTCTGATTCCTGCCGCTACATTTTACACTGGTCTAAATTGGCAGTGTGAATGTAGCCTAAAACACATAGGAAGTGTATAGGTACATCACACACCAAAAATAAAATATATGTATATACTATAATGTCAAAAGTATTGGGACACCTGCCTTTACACGCACATGATCTTTAATGGCATCCCAGTCTTTACACGCACATGATCTTTAATGGCATCCCAGTCTTAAGCTGTAGAGTTCAATATTGTGTTGGCCCACCCTTTGCAGCTATAACAGACACACACACACACACCTGACCTGTGCTCATCAATGCAGTGTAACCAGTGCCCATCAATAAAGCATGACCTGTGCCTATCAATGCAGCGTGACCTGTGCCCATCATTGCAGTGTAACTCATGCCCATCAGTACAGCATGATCTGTGCCCATCAATACAGGCTCACCTGTGCAAAGGAAGAGGCAAGCTGGCTGATGACATCACATGTCCCAGCATTTGACCGGTGTTCTGTCTATCAAAGGCGCGAGGCAAGGAGGTGGGAATGTGTGACATGAGCTCTGGGAACCCTGGGCAATTCAAATGAAAGCTGTTACAGCAGGCAATCCCCGCTCTATGATGATCCGGCTTGCTTCTCCTCTCTCTTCCCCTGGCTAGGAGAATGGCTCCCATTCAACAACGCCTTCTGGCGATGCTCGGATCTCCAAGGCAGCCCCACATTCGCCAGCAATCATTTTTCAATCGCAAAATGCAAGTAGGTGAGTGGAAAATTTGAGGGCTGTATATATATATATATATATATATATATATATATATATATATACACACACACACACACACATATAAGCACACATACTTGCCCCTCTCTATTAGATTGTAAGCTCTCATGAGCATGGTGTTAAATGGTATTGTAATTTCACTGTCTGCCCTTTACATTGTAAAGTGCTGTGCAAACAATTGAACTATATACGTAAATCCTGTATAAAGATAATAATAGTTTTTTCCATTTTTGTTCATTTTTGTATTCATAGAAAATTGAGAACATACTGTATATAATTTAAAATATAATGTAGATGTTAACATATATAAGCTGAGATGCTGCAGGATATGTCAGCAGTATATAAAGTAACAAGCTCCACACACATACATATCTGTAAATTCCTCTGTGTTCAGAATCTAATAAGCTTCTGATTAAATCTTAGGAAAAAAACAACCATCTAAGCTATATGCTCCTAATCTATATTGATGGAAGAACAACATAAGTAACACCATACATTTTTAATGTATTAATTGATTTGCTGCTAATGAGTCACAGGGGAATATTATGGTGAACTTTTCTCCCAGTGCTCTACTCCAGAAGAGGCCATTGAAAAATGTCACCAATACCAGCGCTGGGAAAGTCTTATTCTCCGCAGCTGGATTATTTACTGTTCTGTTCTGCACACTTATTACGCTGAGCACTTTTTTTTCTGTTACAGTTTATTACACCGGCTTGATGTATGTTTGTTGACACAAATTGCGGCCTATAATTAAACTAATCAACAACCATTAAAGAAGAGAGTGCCATATAATTTAGCGTTTTAATTCTAGTTGTAAAACAGACCTGTGAATTGTAGCGGTGAATTATACAAATCTTTCACAAAAGACATAATGGATAAATGATGCAGAGTACTGAGGACAGGAGGTTTCTGGGGTTGTAGATAATCAACGTGCTTGATCTGCTTGGTTATATCTTCATTAAAGTAGGCATAAATCCTAACAGGAAAACATTTCGCTTGCCAAAGCACTGTGTATCATAAACCATTGTGATTTGTGTTATTATATTTGTTTTTTAAAAATACTTATTTCTTTCACCTTTTGTCATCCTTTGTTGCATTTAGGTGCTGCTGATCTCCTGCGCCCACTTTTTGTATATATGGATTCAAGCAATGGCTGCATAGAATTTTGGGTTTCCTAATACAACAGTGACAACAATGGACCATGCCTGTGTAATGTGTATTGAAGTGGCCACTGTGAGCTTCTTATAATGTGCATTTGAAGCTGCAGCAAGTCAGACAGAACCCACTTAATTTCCTGGCTGGCATTATCTAGGTCTCTCCACCCCACCCTGGTTGTCCCTGGCCTGTTCCTTTCATTCAATGGATTTCAGTTCTTACAGTCATGAAGGCTCAGCATCCATGAAAAACCCCACTCTTCCAAACTGACATTTATCCATCAAGGCATTTTAATTAGGGATGCATCGATGCCATTTTTTTAACACCAAATGTGAGTACTGATACTTTTTTTTACGTACTCGCCGATACCAATTACCGATATCGCCTAGGAAGAGTAGGCAGAAGGGTGGTTTGGTAGGTAAGGGGGATAGGGATTTGGGTGAGGGCAGGGTGGGGAGGGGGGTAGTAGGTAAGTGAGGGCAGGGTGGGGGGAGTAGGAGGGTAAGTTAGGGCAGGGTGGGTGGGGGTGGAGCTACAAGGGACTCTGGGAACCCAAAGGACAGAGTGCAGCGCCATTTAAGTGCAGTATGACCACATTTTAATGTATAAAAGGTAAGAAATATACTCACAAGGTTAAAGACAATTCCACTATAAATAATGAATGTGGTCTTCATCTGCTCTACTCTGGGGTGGTAGCCGCTGGTGTGTCGGTGGCCAGAAGTCTGATGGAGCTGGTGGCTCTCAGCTCATCCTGGTAAACTTGGAGATACTCGGGGGCACTGATGACATACCCAGAAGTGACGTCAGTGCACCCGAGTGTCTCCAAGTTTACCAGGAAGTGCTGGCCACCAACCTCTGGCCACTGACACACCAACGGTTACCACCCGAGAGTAGAGAGGATGAACACCACGTTCATCGTTTATGCTGGAATTGTTTTTTAATCTTGTGAGTGTATTTCTCACCTTTTATACATTGAATTGTGGTCATAATGCACTCAGCTGGCGCTGCTTTCTCTGTCCTTCAGGACAGGAGGGTGACAGCTGGCGAGAGGGGAGGTGGCGGCAGGGAGGGGAATCCCGAAGACAGATAAAAAGGCATTGGTCGTCAAAGATACGGTAGCCCCGCTCCTTAACCAATAATTGCCAGCATTCTTTTATTTACATTTCAGCTGTTAGCGGGGAAATCCCACTGACAGCTGAAAGAACCAAGCCAGAAGGTATCGGTTTCAGGTATCGGTGCATTTGCACAAGTACTGATACCCATGCAAATGCCTAGTATCAGTGCAAACCTAATTTTAATATTTACATAACCCCTCCCAAGAGCCCGCCCACTGCCTGAAACAAGGCTAAGAGCTCTTGAAAAGAATGTTAAAGTGATAGTAAAGGCAGATTTTTTTTTTATAACAAAAATGTTATACTTACCTGCTCTGTGTAATGGCGTTGCACAGAGCAGCCCGATCCTCTATTCTCCCCCGTCAGCGCTCCTGGCCCTTCCCTTCTGCTGAGTGCCCTCATAGCAAGCAGCTTGCTATGGAGGCACCCAAGCAGGCTGGCTCCCAAGTCGCTGCTCTGTGTGTCCATTCCCACATGGAGTGTGGCTCGGTCCCATCCCCGCTCTCTCCTCATTGGCTCACTGCCTGTGATTGACAGTAGCGGGAGCCAATGGCTCCTGCTATTGTCTCAGCCAATGAGGAGGAAGGGACCCAGGAAAGCAGCTGCTTTCGTGCATAGCGATGGATAGAGATGGTGCTCAGGTAAGAATTAGGGGGGCTGCTGCACCCAAAAGTTTTTTACCTTTACGCATAAAATGCATTAGGGTAAAAAAACTTGAGCCTTTAAAACCACTTTAAGGCAGGCTGCTGTGATGTTTTCAGAAAGCTAACACCATAGTTCTTTCCCATGGGACTTTTAATGAGTCACACCCCAAAAGATATAGAATATACAAACAATTTATTTTCCAAAAAGTAGAGATATTACATACATTTAACAACATATTGTCACATATAGTGACCAACAGTAAGAATACATAGGTGAACAATATAAGGGCATTACAAACTTCTTTGAAAACCTTTCATCACATATGAATGATCTGTGCTGATTTTCTCTCTACCCGTTTTGCAAGATGTGATATGAGATATGTGACAATATGTTTTTAAATGTATGTAATATCTCTACTTTTTGAAAAATAAAAAATAAATGTGTTTGTATATTCTATACTTTTTGGGGTATGACTCGTTAAAAGTCCCATGGGTAATGAGCGATGGTGTTGTGTGTATTATTTGGGACTGAGACACACCCTTACTCCATGTATACCAGCCTCTTTTATGTATATACAACCGTCAACTGACCCCTCCCACCAGCCACGATCTGCTGGCAAAGAGACCCAGCAATGACATCACTGAGTCTAAAATAAGGTATGTAATGAAAATGGAAAGGTTTCATAAAAAAATCATTAGGATGTTGATAAAGGGGGAGGGAGAAGGCAGGGAAAGCAACATATTTACCTACCAGCTGTGGATAAAGCGACGCGTATCACCCTACAATGCACACTGAGAGCACCTGCAAACTATGTATGGCACACATTTTGAGGAAGGTAGTTAGGTAGTAGTTAGTTAGGTATTGTTTATATATATTTCTTGATCATACATCTTGGGACACAGAGTATTCATTACATAGTGGGTTAGATAGGCACCATCGGTGATTGGACACTGGTTAACCCCAATTAAGGAGAATTCCTCCCCTATATAACCCCTCCCATATGGGGAGGACCTCAGTTTTTTCACCAGTGTCTAAGGTGGTTGGTCACGTAAAACATGTGCTGTGAAGAAAGCTCCAGTTTGGTCCCTGCGGGGGCTTGAAGGGCTATGCTGACCAGATCCATATCTCGAACCAATATTTTGACTCCCAAGATCCAAGATGGTATGGTACCCGGGCCTCGCCATCCGAAGAAGCGAGGTTTTTCCTGTAATGCCCCGTACACACGGTCGGATTTTCCGATGGAAAATGTCCGATCGGAGCGTGTTGTCGGAAATTCCGACCGTGTGTGGGCTCCATCGGACATTTTCCATCGGATTTTCTGACACACAAAGTTGGAGAGCAGGAGATAAAATTTTCCGACAACAAAATCTGTTGTCGGAAATTCCGATTGTGTGTACACAAATCCGACGGACAAAGTGCCACACATGCTCAGAATAAATAAAGAGATGAAAGCTATTGGCCACTGCCCTGTTTATAGTCCCGACGTACGTGTTTTACGTCACCGCGTTTAGAACGATCGGATTTTCCGACAACTTTGTGTGACCGTGTGTATGCAAGACAAGTTTGAGCCAACATCCGTCTGAAAAAATCCTAGGATTTTGTTGTCGGAATGTCCGAACAAAGTCCGACCGTGTGTACGGGGCATAAGTCTCTCTTTGGAGGAATGGGCTCTGAGAAAACCAGGCTTGGTGTACTATTAAAACAGTGGCACAAAAGTTTCTGGCAGAGTCTTTTACAGGTCCAGGTAAAGAGGTTTCTCTGAGTAGGAACCCAAAAAACACAGTATCTCACAAAAGTGAGTACACCCCTCACATTTTTGTAAATATTTTACTATATCTTTTCATGCGACAACACTGAAGAAATTACACTTTGCCACAATGTAAAGTAGTGAGTGTACAGCTTGTATAACAGTGTAAATTTGCTGTCCCCTCAAAATAACTCAACATACAGCTATTAATTTCTAAACCACTGGCAACAAAAGTGAGTACACCCCTAAGTGAAAATGTCAAAATTGGGCCGAAAGTGTCAATATTTTTTTTTGTGGTTGGCTACCATTATTTTCCAGCACTGCCTTAAACCTCTTCTTGGGCATGGAGTTCACCAGAGCTTCACAGGTTGCCACTGGAGTCCTCTTCCACTCCTCCATGACGACATCATGGAGCTGGTGGATGTTAGAGACTTTGCGCTCCCCCAACTTCCATTTGAGCATGCCCCACAGATGCTCAATAGGGTTTAGGTCTGGAGACATGCTTATCCAGTCCATCACCTTTACCCTTAGCTTCTTCAAGGCAGTGGTCGTCTTGGAGGTGTGTTTGGGGTCATTATCATGTTGGATTACTGCCCTGCGGCCAAGTCTCCGAAGGAAGGGGATCATGCTCTGCTTCAGCATGTCACAGTACATGTTGACATTCATGGTTCTCTCAATGAACTGTAGCTCCCCAGTGCCGGCAGCACTCATGCAGTCCCAGACCATGACACTCCCACCGCCATGATTGAGTGTAGGCAAGACACACTTGTCTTTGTACTCCGAACCTGGTTGCTGCCAAACACGCTTGACACCATCTGAACCAAATAAGTTTATCTTGGTCTCATCAGACCACAGGACATGGTTCCAGTAATTCATGTCCTTAGTCTGCTTGTCTTCAGCAAACTGTTTGCAGGCTTTCTTGTGCATCATCTTGTGCATCCCATCCTTCTGGGATGACAGCCATGAAGACCAATTTGATGCAGTGTGCAGCGTATGGCCTGAGCATGGACAGACTGATCCTCCACCCCTTCAACCTCTGCAGCAATGCTGTCAGCACTCATATGTCTATTTCCCAAAGACAACCTCTGGATATGATGCTGAGCACGTGCACTCAACTTCTTTGGTCGACCATGGTGAGGCCTGTTCTGAGTGGAATCTGTCCTGTTACACCGCTGTATGGTCTTGGCCTCTATGCTGCAGCTCAGTTTCAAGGTCTTTGCAATCTTCTTATAGCTTAGGCCATCTTTATGAAGAGCAACAATTATATTTTTTAGATACTCAGAGAGTTCTTTGCCATGAGGTACCATGTTGAACTTCCAGTGACCAGTATGAGAAAGTGAGAGCGATAACACCAAATTTAACACATCTGCTCCCCATTCACACCTGAGACCTTGTAATACTAATGAGTCACATGACACCGGGGAGGGACATTGACTAATTGGGCCCAATTTGGACATTTTCACTAAGGGGTGTACTCACTTTTGTTTCCAGCGGTTTAGAAATGAATGGCTGTATGTTGAGTTATTTTGAGGGGACAGAAAATTTACACTGTTATACAAGCTGTACACTCACTGCTTTACATTGTAGCAAAGTGTAATTTCTTCAGTGTTGTCACATGAAAAGATATTAAAAATATTTACAAAAATGTGAGGGGTATATTCACTTTTGTGAGATACTGTATATATATTGGGCTGTATTTTTAAGGGCATGGTGGCCCACTTTTATTTAAAAGAATATAAAAGTTCACGAAAGACATCAGTATCCCACACAAGGGGTTCCACTATTACTGTAACTTGCATAATCAAAATACTTCAGCCTCCTGGCTTACGCTCTTGCCACACGGCTGCTTCAGGCCTCCAGCTGAGGCCTTAGGTCTGCTCCTCAGACCAAAAGAGTTCCATAGAGTCAAGCTCTCTCATAGCTTACTCACGATCAGCTCCTTGCTGCTCTGTTCCAGACTAAATCTGCCTCCTGCAGACATGCACGCTCTGGCTGCCCCATGCAGCCTCTCTAACTCCTGGAGAGGATGAGGAGTCCATCTGACTCCCATGCACAGACCTCCTGTCTGTTGAGTGGAACTCTGAGCCATAGTCAGGTCACAACTAATAGCCCAGCACACAGCTGCGCAATCAGCTGTCCAATACAGGGAGGCCCCACCTCACAATGTACAGTCAGTGACCATCAATCATGGCTGTCAGACAATATAATGTGGAGTGAAAGAATGAGAGCCCCAAGCCATAAAGATTGGTCCAGAGGTGAACTTTTTTGTCACAATAAAAGGGACCATCAAGGGTTGGCAATGAACATGTTATGGGGGATTTATGATGCAAGTGAAATTCCAACAGATGGTTAATCCTATATTTTAATTCTTTGTCAACTGCAGTTGGAAGTTGTCTGACAGAGCTGACTGTCGACTCTTAATAGACCCTTTTATTATGACAATTATAATTCATATCTGGACCAACGCTGACTCTCCCAGGGATCCTGATGAAAGTCCCCCAGGCAGTAGAGGGCTGGCAAGGTAAAGCACCAAACCTGGAGTCCAGCACTGCACCAATCAAACTCCAAAATAAAGCATAAACAATACGGGGCTTGTCCTTCAACTTTATACACTAATAGCATTATTATTGTACTGTTTGTATTGCGCTCTATTCATGTTACTATACGTATTTCAATTTTAAAAAAACACTGCACACTTTATCAGAGTATACAGTAACGGTGGAGGACAATTTCCATGCTTGTGAGTGCTTAGCTGGCCAGGTTCTATTGAGCTGCCTCTGGCCAAAATTCAATGAATATTGGCTTTTGGTGCTGAATGTTTTTTATGTCTGAGGATAAAGGAACTGCCAGAGAGTTTCCCCCTGAGATTCTGACTCCTTCCCCCACTGCAGCTGCAACTTTTCTTGGCTTTCCGCAGAGCAGGGTGGTCAGTTAGTTTTGTTTGATTCTATTCTTTAATATTATAAAGGATTCATTGTTGGTGCGTCTCCACATTGTTGCCAGTAGGTAAATCAGAGAAGTGAGCTGGATCATCCACAAGACAACCTAGGGAGAAACCTAGGAGCCATTGGATGTGCCAGGAACCCAGTTATAGTCTTCTTGCTTCTGGAGTAAACGAAGAAGTCGGTAGAAAGCTGTACAAATGTCTGTCACTGTAGAAGGCAGGATGCTATTGTAGGAAGTTTTTTTCTGCTGTGTCAGGCCATGTCAATACAGAAAATGCAAATGTGGCAACTGCTCTGTACCTGTTCCAATCCATATTAATTCCAATTGAAGGGATGAAGATCCAAAGCTTCTAGTTTGCCTAGGGCTCCCTTCTGCATTAATTCATGAGTAAGCATCTAAGTGAAGGGAGATCTTCCCTGGCTGCTTTAAGAAAATATCAGGGGAATCTGCTGCATTCTACCCAAAGCTAAGGCAGGCCATGTATTATGCATGTTTCCTGCTGAACTGGCTGAATTCTGATCCATCTATGGCAACTTAAAGTGGAACTAAACTCAGGACCCTGCATTCACTATATCTGTTATCCCACAATACACAGAACATGGAAATGCAATTATTTTGGTAAATATAAATTGCTAAATACCTTTTTCTCACCAGCAGTATATAGCAGTCTTGTGACTTCTATCAGTGTCTGGTTAAAGCTTGTAGGAGGAGTTTTCTGACTGTCCTATGAGGCTGCAGGACCCCTGATTCTCTGTCTGGGCAGTGCTGATTGGCCCTGTGCTGATCACATGCACTCTCCCTCTATCTTATCAAGAGATGGTTTGGGGACTGTGGAAGAAGGGGGGAGCAGAGAAGACAGGATCAAACAGCCTTTTTATACAATGAGGATCAATCCCTTACGTCCATAATAAAAATTCAAAAAATAAAAGATTTATATAGTCCGTGACGTGATATAGTAAAAGTAAAAGAAGTTCTGCTTAATGAATCTTCCACCACACCTCCGGAGGTGTGGTGGAAGATTCATTAAGCAGAACTGGTGGAAGATTCATTAAGCAGAACTTCTTTTACTATATCACGTCAGGGACTATATCATTTTTTTATTTTTTATGTTTTGAATTTTTATTATGGACGTTTTTCTTTTATTTACACTTTTTGGTTGTGCACTTTAAAGGAATTTAATTATTTCTTTTTGATCACTTGTTATACCTATTCATCTGATCACTATTTCACCATATTCATACCCATCAGGATATTTGTCATCATTTGGTGTATTTCATAATAGGTGTCACTCATCTTGACATCACTAATTTTTCACAATTTTGTAGTTATTTGCTTGATGCACTTTCTTGTATTTTTGTTCCTTCTTTGTTTATTTAGTTCAGCGCCACTATTTGTTTCACTATTTTTGGGGGGTGTCATTTTATGGTGAATCAAATTTTTGTCCACACATTGGTTTGAGTCTTCCAGGAGCGCAGTGCTGGTATTATAAGGGCGGGCGGATGGATCACCTTGATACCATCTATCTTTTGAGTTCATGATATGTTTGTTATTTAAAAAATAAAAAAAAAAATAAAAAAAAGAACTTTTAGTGTCACTTTAATATCAGTTTTATTTATTTGTTAAATTAAAGTACAAGTTTGGATAGAAATAATAGAAAAGTAGTGTATCAATGTTCTGTCCTTGCGTCACTCTTCTATAGAGAGTCAGCGATGGTGCCAATAAATACTGTAAATAGTATTATTCTCTTAGCTTAGTAATTGTTAGCCAAACAGAAAAATATGTTGTAGGTTCCTTAGTATGCCAGGCCTGCTTCTGGTCCTGCTCTGGCCCCGATCTATATCGCCTTGTAGGTCTATGCAGATTAAAATGTACCTTGTGCATGTATGTTGGCAGTCTCATCTTCCACTCATGTAAATGTGCACCTCGGGGTAAGTGATTAAAGTGACTCGGAATGATTATATCCCGCGTCTTGTCTCAATCATATGCAGCAGGCAGTCAGAATGAAATCAGCTGTAGCTTCTCGCCTATTTATATGACACTAGCTCCGCAGCTCTGTTTCCATGGGACAGTCGTACTTGTATTAAATGCTATCTGAAATGCCATAAGGGGAAGTAGATGACCTTATGCTAAAGCTAGCTTTAATCTTCAAAACCATAGAGAAAAGAAAGATACAAGAAGAGATATGAGATTATGCTGTTACATGGTTCTTTGCAGACCGCAGAAGCCTTTGATATTAAAATAACACAACTCACATCAAGAAAGCAGTTGCAACTAATGTTCAACATCCACTATATTGCTCTTCATAGTCATCTGGCAATGTTTAAGAATATCTCTACCCAAAACTAATGAGTTCTTTCATCCTCAAACATATTGTTCAATTTTTCTGTGAATGCCGTCAAATTGAGACATACCAATACTATTCAGATCTTGCTGGCATTTCGAAAACTGATTTTACATTTGCATATGTTATCATTGCATCCGCCACCCCAATATCTGTCCACCCAAATACAGCCATGGGTGTTGATCCCTTTCTAGGCTTCATCTCCTCCCACATATATTTGGGTAACAAGAGGCTAGACATAAATGCAATTGGCTTTGTTCTCTGTTTTTTGATTTTTGTCCTGTGTATGGTCAAAATGATTAATTGTCTTATAGACATTTTGTTTTTATTTTACTTTTTGAGATCTGTCAGTGTTTGTATATGTATGTTTAAACACACACACACACACATATATATATATATATATATATATATATATATATTTTTTTTTTTTTTCTTTCTTTTAACATTGTAATGTTTTTAAGCTTGTCAGCTGAAATGTTTTTGCACGTAGCACCACCTGAATAGCCTGACTGGGGTGAACTCCTTAACTAGCCTGCTTGGTGAGTGCTATTGTTGTGAACAAGCAAGCTATCGCTTGTGAAACGCGTCAACTGCTTTTCCCGTGTTTGTCTGACAAACTTGTGCCAATAAAGGTAACATCAAGTAAATTTTGGAGTCTCAGAGTGCGACCATTTCTTTGTCTTATCCTCCCACATATACATATAACCATACCACCCAACGTTTTGAGATGGGAATATGGGACACCTACTAGCAAATGCATGTAAGCATAGGACACGCCCCCTGCCACACCCCCTTAAAAGAGAATTAACCAAAAAAAAGTTAATTAAATCCACAAGGGCTTTTTTTGTACCATTATTATTCCTTAATATTGTCTTTTAAAATTTACAAATGCAGAAATTTAGAATTTGGATGAAAGGTTTGGTACTGGGAAACACTTTTTGAAAGTTAAAAAGTGCATTTTATATACAACTTTATAAATAAGACCAAAATGAGGGACAAATGAGGGGGGAAAGAGGGACAGAGGGACATTGCTCCAAATCAGGGACAGTCCCTCCAAATCAGGGACAGTTGGGAGCTAGGATATAACCCAAACTTGTAAGACAACATGCCTCCTCCACAACTCCTCAAATAAAGTTTATTAAAGAAAATAGAGAGGTTACTCTACCTTATTGCTTCCACTGATGCATTTTGCTTCGGAAGCTGCTTTAAACCGTTTGTTACCCTAACACTTCATATTCCTGATATGTGCCTGCTGTACCATGTACTCTTATGAGAAGGTATCCTGTTCTCTTTGTATTGCTTCCCTTATGTGAAATCCCTGGTGTTCTCTCCACTTCTTCTAATTTCCTATTAAAAACTGACCACACTAAGCAGGAAAGCACACCGTGGTCAGTTCTCTAGCTATGCTGGGAACTCAGTGTGCTCTCCTCCAATGATCGGACTTGTCTTGACACGCCCCCAAAGCACAGCCTTTCACTGAAAAGCTCAGTGTACTGCTCCTTCTCCCCCTCCAGCTCTTATGCAGCTGAGAACAGAGGGAGTGTGATCATTTATAAAAAAAAGGTATTTATAATGTTTTTTTTTATAACTATGCAGAAATGTTTTGCCTTACATTTCTATTTTAAACTGAATGGGTTATTTTACAACGTGATCATTTACAATCACTTTAAGAGTAGAGGTAGGGCAGAACACACATGAACGCACTTGAACACTTAAAGCGGTTCTTCGCCCTGTTTGAAAAAAATGTAAAAGTCAGCTGCTTTAAACACTTTAGCTGTTGACTTTTAATAAAAGGACACTCACCTGTCTAAGGATCCAGTGCCATCCTCACCTGAACCAGTTCTGCCTGAGATTGCTTGTATCTTTACAGCTGGCTTCCCACTGTGCTTTGTGAATGGTCCCACAGCTCTCTGGGACCTGTAATGTGTCCCAGCAGGTTACGGGGGGGAGGGTTTGTGGATCGTGATCCTATGGGAAGTGAGCAGGGGTACCTGTCAAAACCAGGTATACGTTCCCCCCAGAAAAACTACAAAAAATATAGAAGGGGGGAGGAGGGCATAAAGGCGAAATTTCCCCTTTAGGGTGAAGTTCTGCTTTAAGCACTTGCCAACCTGTTACACGGCAGCAGGTCGGCACGTTCTTGCACATCGCCGTAGGTGTACGTTGGCTCCTTCAAGGAGCCGTAGCAGACTTCCAGCTGTACAGGTGGGGACCCATTTCACGAGGCCGGCAGCCACGATGTCCGCTGGCCACCCGCGCAGGAACGAGAGCCAGAACGGGGATCTGTCAATGTAAATAGACAGATCCCCATTCTGACAGGGGAGTTAGAGAGAGATCTCCTGTGATTAGGAACAGAAATCTCTCTCCTCCTCTAGTCAGCCCAGCCCTCATACAGTTAGAAACACTCCCAGGGAACAGAGTTAACCCCTTGATCGTCCCCTAGTGTTAACCGCTTCCCTGTCAGTGACATTTATACAGTAATCAGTGGCTATTTTTAGCTCTGATCGCTGTATAAATGTCAGTGATCCCAAAAAAGTGTCAAAAGTGTCTGATCTGTCCTCCACAATGTGACAGTCCCATTAAAAATCGCAGATCACCGCCATTACTAGTAAAAAATAAACAAATAAAAATGCCATAAATATATGCCCTATTTTGTAGACGCTATAACTTTTGCACAAACCAATCAATATACACTTATTGTGATTTTTTTTTACCAAAAATATGTAGAAGAATACATATTGGCTTAAACTGCTGAAGACATATTTTTTTTAATTGGGATATTTATTATAGCAAAAAGTAAAAAATATTGTTTTTTGTCTGTCTTTTTTTGTTTATAGCGCAAAAAATAAAAACCGCAGAGTTGATCAAATACCACCAAAAGAAATCTCTATTTGTGGGGGAAAAAGGGACGTCAATTTTGTTTGGGTACGGCGTTGCACGACGTAGTGCCGTATCGCAAAAAATGGCCTGGTCATTAAAATCTTCCGGTCTGTAAGTGGTTAAAGTGGAGCTGAACTCAAAAAGTAAATATTTGCTTTGTTATAGAAAATACTTAGAAATGTTAATTGTGTCTAAGAAGTACCCAGATGAATTAACCTTTTTTCTGGATTCCTCTTGAAAAATAGCAGCGCAGTTCCTGGTATGTGAATGTGCCTAGGCACTCCCGTGCCCACAGCCTCATAGATGCAGTATGAGATTTAAAGCACTGCTTGCTCTTAGGGGATTTTCTATGATGTCACTACTGTGCTAATCACTGTTCTTACTGAAGTCTCTGACATGAAAAAACAAAGCCCTGCCTCTACCAAGATGGCCACCAACACACAGAGACAAAGTGCAGAGGAAGGCATGGTAACTTGGTAAGGGCTCATGTACACACAGACTAGGTTGCCATGGAAATAGCAAAACCACGTGATTTTGTGTTTGTGGCTGGCGGTCAAAATGTTCCTATCCTGAATGCGAGGTTGAACATCCCTTAACCACAGCAGCTTCTAAATTCTTGTAAAAACCTATGTGTGCATGGACACATAGGCTTCTATGGAGTTGAGTTTAGGAGCTTCGGCAAAAAAGCTTAGAAGCTGTAGTGTACCTGAGCCCTAATGGGGACAGATCAGCTACAGGAGAACCACAGACAGAACTGGTCACTGGTTCTTTGCCCTTTGCCTGCCTTTTTCTTTTTTGGCCACAGCATCCAGAGTTTATTCTTCACTTTAAATACATTACAAATCAACTTTTGGTTGGCAGAACGTGGGATCTTTCTCCCCCCTTGTTTTACCCATTAGAAAAGAAACTCTACAGAACTTCAATTGCGCATAGGTTTCATCGATACTGCTTTATCTCTGTTTGCCTAGCTACCAACAGAGATCTTCTTCAACTAAATGCTGGTTCATTGCTAAACAGAATAAAAATTTGAATTAAACATTTGAAAACACTGCTGATTCTTTTGTAGACCTTTCAATTACTGGATGTGGCACATTCCTCTGGGAGATTCTGAGAAATCCGATATTGCAAAGATCTTAAGAACTGCATGTAACATTCCTCGAGATTTAATATCCTAAAAATATCCCGTGTTCTGATATTAATACATCAGTAAGACCTGCATTATGAAATATGTTGAGGGCGAGTCTATCTGTACCTCTGAACTTCATTCTGTCCTCTTACACTTATTATGTCTCTGCTGTGCAGTCTTATATAAAGTGGGGCATCATCAAAAAGAAATCACACTTCATATGAATCAATAGGGCACAGGTCACCATTGCCAAATGATTACATTTAGCTGATCTCTTAAACAGTACAAAGGGTAGAGGCTGTAATAGAATGTATAAACAACTGACTCCATTTTAGATTTTCTTCCATTTTACATAAAGTAGAACTTTTTGTGTGTGAGTTTTGCCATGGTCAGCTTGACTAGCAGTTTGCATAGAACCACACCCTATGAGATACTGTGGTTAAGCCAAATCTTGGAGTAACATCCAGTGTCAGCAAGTCATCAGCTATTTCTTGTTAGTCAGCAGCCTAACTCTTGATAAGAAAGTCCTGAGTTTAAGTTTTGTATAACCCTTAGACAGGTATTTGTACTGGTATATAAACTACTGTTGTACTCAATAAAGACAGAGATCTTATGAACACACTCAAAACCTGTTCCCCGTGTCTCATTTGGTCTCTCATGGATCCGAGGGTCCTGGTGGTCTGCCTGCATAAACCAGGGTGGTGTTCTAGGTGTATAATTCCTTTCAGAGGACTTCTTTAAAGTGACACTAACTGCTATCCTTATTTCCCAGAAATACTTCATACACATCCACTAATAATCGGCCCTGTAATCTATGACATTTCTATGAAATTGCTTCTTAAAGTGTTTTTATACCAAAGGAATGTCACTGCAAACTGACCAAGTCCTTAAAAGATCATATTGTTGCTTGCAGTGGGAGTTGACCATTCCTTACACACAAGCCCTATATACTACAGTTATGACTGGAAATATTTAGTCTCACATCAGAACCGCCATTAGGCATGTGTCTGAATCTGGCCACGCCATCTTGAGGGGACTCTGTGGCAAAACAGCATATTTAGTTAAGTATTCTTGTTATATTTTCTATTATCTGTATTTGTGATTGCTCACTTAAACACTTCAGCTCTGGAAGATTTACCCCCTTTCACGACCAGGCCATTTTCTGAGATACGGCACTGCGTTACCTTAACTGACAATTGCGGACGTGTGACACTGTACCCAAATAAAATGAATGTTCTTTTTTCCCCACAAATAGAGCTTTCTTTTGGTGGTATTTGATAACATCTGCGTTGTTTTTTTTTTGCGTTATAAACAAAAAGAGGCCGACAATTTTGAAAAAAAAATGTTTACTTTCTACTATAAACCACATCCAATCAAAGTAAATGTAAAAAAAACCCTAATTTCTTCATCAATTTAGGCCAATATGTATTCTGCTACATGTTTTTGGTAAAGAAAATCCCAATAAGCTGCTTTGCACAAAAGTTATAGTGTAGACAAGCTGTTTTTTTTTTTTTTACATTTTATATTTATTCTTTTACTAGTAATGGCAGCGATCAGCGAGTTTTAGGGGGACTGCGATATTGCGGCGGACAATCGGACACTACCTAACACTTTTTTGGGAACCGATGACACCAACACAGTGATCGGTCCTAAAAAATATGCACTGTCACTGTACTAATGACACTGGCAGTGAAGGCGTTAAAGAGGGAGTCCCGCAAAAAATTTTTTTTTAAAAGTCAGCAGCTACAAATACTGCAGGTGCTGACTTTTAAAAAAAAGGACACTCACTTGTCACCGAATCCAGCAGTGTCGGCACCCGAGGCCGAACCACCCCTCGGTCCTCGGCAGCTGCCACCGCCATTCTCTGTGAGGGAATCAGGAAGTGAAGCGTTGCGGCTTCACTTCCCGATTCCCTACTGTGCATGCGCGAGTTGCGCTGTGCGTCCTAACTGGGTCCCGCTATCTCCTGGGACCCGTGTGTGTCCCAGCAGACAGCGCGGGGGATCAGGAAGAGGCATAGACTCCCGTGGCAGCCTATGCCGGAAGTGGGTGCAAATACCTGTCTTAGACAGGTATCTGCACCCCTTCCCACCTGAAAGGTGCCAAATGTGACACCGGAGGGGGGGAGGGTTCCGAAAAGCGGAGGTTCAATTTTTGTGTGAGCCTCCGCTTTAACATCTAGGGCGATTAAGGGGTTAAATGTGTGCCCAACATGTGTTACTGGGTGTGCTGTTTTTACTAAGCAATGTGCTGTTTTTTCTTCCTGCTTTGCAGGGAGGAAAAACAGCACATTGCTGCTGTCAGAAGAGAGCCCTGTGTTTGTTTGACTCTGTTCAGTAATTATTGGAGATGATCCCCGGGTGCCTGCACCCGCTGATTGGTTCGTGCTGCAGCCAATTGCTGCACAGCCAGATCTGCGCTCCCTACCCCGGCGCGCCATCTAGTATGTGATCCGGCGCAGAGCGGCTGCCCTGCCGCAGTATATGTGCGGTGGGCGGTCGTAAAGTGGTTAAAAGGTATACTTATAAGGATTTGTGTGATCTCCCTTTGCACATATTGAATATAACCCCAAAAATGTAAACTATCACGTAACTAGGAATGCCACTTTTTCTTCAAGCCAATCCCGAACACTTTTGCGGTGCACAGTACGTTTTTTTCACACTGAGGCAGTTTTCAGGCGTTTTAGCGCTAGAAATAGCGCCTATAAAGCACCTGAAAACTGCCTCCCGTGCCGCCCAAATGTGAAAGTCCTGCAAGCAGCATCTTTGGGGCGGTTTGGGTTTGCTGTATACAGAGCTCCTAAATGCCTCTGCCCATTGCAATTAATTGGCAGCGCTTCCAAAGCCCCTTCTTCGGCCGCTAGCGGGGGTTAAAAGCGCCCCACTAGCGGCCTGAAAAGCACCGCTAAAAGGAGCAGAGCTTTAGCGCTAATGCACTGGCTGCCCCAGTGTAAAAGTAGCCTTAAGCATTGTAGCAGACCTGGGACACCTTTGGGCACTCTAAAGAGCATAGTAAGTGCTCGCCTCTCCCTCCTGTCAAGCCTTGTCCCAAGCCACATTCCTGTCTGAATAATGTGTCCAGGTTTCAGGTGGACTGAAACCCAGACACATGTTTCAAAACCCGGACTGTCCAGGTGAATCCCAGACAGGTGGCAACCCTACACGTGACCATTATAAAATACAGCCCTGCACCAATGGCTCTGATTTTGGCTGATTCAGTCCTAATATGGGGACAATAATAGCAATAAAAAGTCACCAGCTCCTTAACCTCCCTGGAGGTATTCCCGAGTGTGGCTCGGAGTGAATTTTCAGTACCAAAAGCGGTAACCCTGAGCCACACTCAAGATCGCTTCGCAGGATCCAGGCAAAGTTACTTAACTTGTCTCCAGGATACTGCGATGTCTCCCTGCTGTGTGTGCGAGCCGTGTCTCTGCTCGATCTATCACAATGCCGGGCCCCGTTCCCTGCGAGCGTTGCGACGCACGGAGACAGGGACAGAGCACGGCACCAAATTCAAAACGTAAAAAACACATTACACAGACAGTAAGGTAATCTGTAAGAGTGTACTGTACCACATTATTTCACATCCCTTTTGTCCCTAGTGCTTTCTCCTGTGCCCTGCATGCAGTTTTATATGATAAATACTGTTTTTTCTGCCTGGAAACTGGAGATTGTCCATAACAACCAAAAAGTGTCCCTTTACGTTAAAAGTGGTTTAAGACCAGCTAGAAAACAACAATAATAAATTAGAATCACTTGCAGAATTAAACGATAGTGATTTGTGGGGAAATCCGTCATCAGACACTGAAAGTAATGACAGCGACAATTCTCCAACTGAGCAAATTTCAGTGTTTTTGATTTGATTACATTATTGAATAAATTTTTGTTATTATTATATTATTATTTGTTATATTTATTTATAGTTATTTATTATATTATAATTTATGATTTTGTGTTTCAAACTTTATCATACCCGAGATGTCTACTAGACTCTTGTTTGGACAGATTTAAGTGAGTTATTCCTAAGAATTACAGGCCTGCAATAAAAAACGCCAAATTTCCATGCAAAATAATTGTACCGCTTTCAGCATCAAAAATCTGACATAATCATACCGCCGGGGGGGTTAAAGAAATATTTTGTATTTTCGTAGTTGCAACATGACCCAAATTAACCAGCCTGCTAATGTAGTATATAAAGCCTAGGGAGGGTAGTGGGAGCAGCCCTTATGTCAAATGATACTTCTGCAGTTTTGTAAATCTGGAGTTCTGCTTCAAATGTGTAATTTTCTTTCAATATGTTTGAACAGGGATCTTCTAATAAAAACAGCTCAGGAATTTTTTTGTTCCATATGCTTCCACAAGCTCACCTACCTCTGCATCGTACTCCCACAGCTGGTTACCCCTCATGTGGTGGCACTTGAGCATGATAACTGGACCATTCAGCCTTGATACGTCCAAACATAAATCGTCTGTGCGGATTTCTTTATCAGCTGTGTATGAAAACACCTGCAAGATAAATTTTGTATAGGTTATAAAAAAATCAATAGTTCAGCATCTTGCATGAAAAATATAATCTAATCATTTTTAAATTGACAAATGGCAGCACGCTCCACCGGCCTCTGACTGGCAAGGCATCGGGGGGGGGGGGAACCTACACACGTTACCCGAGAAACCCAGACCAAGGCATTAATAGCATCATGGAGGTAAAAAAATAAATAAATGAGTGTCGCTTACAGTAGTCATTGTGGTTACCATGGAAACACCAGACACATAAACACTAATCTATAGATATAATATTGCGGCTCTAAAAATAGAATAAAAAAAAAAGCAGTGGAGTTGCTTCAACAATCATGTCTAAAATAGATTGTACAGAGAAAAGACGTTTGTTAGAAAAATTGATAGCAATGCATCATTATACATAAGACAATTAAAGGGAAACGGAACATAAAACACAAACATTTCCATAAACTGGTTTATAGGAAAGAGGATTATATAACTTTTATAGGGTGGTATAATTGGGAGTGATATATTTTCATTGTCGTTTACCATTCCACAGCACAAAAATATCAGCCGCGTACACACGCACAGAATTTCCGAGAACAAATGTTCGATGGGAGCTTGTTGTTGAAAATTCCGACCGTGTGTAGGCTCCATCAAACATTTGCTGTCGGAATTTCTGATAACAAAAGTTTGAGAGCTGGTTCTCAAATTTTCCGACAACAAAACTTGTTGTCGGAAATTCCGATCGTGTGTACACAATTTCGACGCACAAAAGTCCACGCATGCTCAGAATCCAGCAGAAGAGCTGCACTGGCTATTGAACTTAATTTTTCTCGGCTCGTCGAACGTCTTGTACGTCACCACGTTCTTGACGTTTGGAATTTCCGACAACATTTGTGTGACCGTGTGTATGCAAGACAAGTTTGAGCCAACATCCGTCGGAAAAAAATCCAGGATTTTGTTGTCGGAATGTCCGAGCGTGTGTACGCAGCATTATTGTGTTGCTTCATTCTCTCTCATACAGCAGCTAACAAATCAAAAGGATTCAGTACAAACAGTGGCGTCTGGTGCCTAATCTTTTGGGGGGGTGGCAAACAAGCCTCCCACCCCACCCCCCGATTGGCCCGCACTACTTACCCCATCCAGATCGCGGGCGGCTTCCCTACTGCTTCTCCTCCGCGGCCATCTCCCAGGTGGCTTCCCAGCTGCTTCTCCTCCTTGGTGGCTTCATGGGCAGCTTGGGCGGCTCCCCACTGCTTTTCCTACCGCCCAATCCAGTCGCTTCTCCTCCCGGCCAATCGGGTCTTAAGACCTGCTTCCTGATTGGCCCGGGAGGAGAAGCAGGAAGACATATTCGCTAATGTCACACAAGTGGGTGGGCTCGGGGCACAGAGCACAGCATGGCCCTATCTGGCAGGAAAAGAGACCTGCTCTTCTTTGCTGCAGCTAAGAAATGCTTGCAGGTCTTGTTTCTCCCCCAGACTGTGATTGGACAGTGAAAGGAGCAGCAACAGACTGATGAGCTCATCTCTCTGCTCTCTACTTTTATTAGCATGTCTCTTATTGGACACGAGCACTGCAACACAGTGCATTGACTACTTTGCTGCTTATCTGAGCTCTGCTGTACAGGGATTGCAAGAGGCTAATATTAGGTTAAACTCAGGTATTTACAATGCTTGCATATTACAAATACTTTTCATGATGTATTAATTAGTACAGAGCTGCAATCATTTTTTATTTTCTATCTGCCCAGAGTTCAGCTTTAAGTAAAATGCATACTGACAGAATATGAAGCCTTCTATTTCTGGCATCTCATGAAGAAAACACTACTTTTCTGGCTGTTATATCAATCATTCGGATTTAGCACTTTAAGTCACTTCTCCAGCACAACTGGAGCACACTAGCGGTTGGAGAGTGGTAAAAACAAAGTTAAGCCACTCCCCCCCTAACTGCACCCCCTCTTCAAAATACTACCCCTGTTAGCGGCTGGGGGTGTTCACATGCCCCATCAGTGATACTTTGCGGCCGCAGCAAGAATTGTACTCGCTGTCATGTAGCTATGATGCATTCTGATTTCACTTTCTACATCCCTGTCCTAGAGCCAAATCACATATTGAGGAGGTCAGCAATGGCAGCCCGTATGTCTTTCACTCTCAGTACAGGATTCCTTTGAAGATTCTGGCTTTAACACCTATTCTGATTCAGGGACTGAAATAATAAGGCCATTGGATCAGTATTGCAGCCAGGGTAATGTTTCCAGTAGAGATCAGCAATGACAGCTTCTATTACTCCTCAATATGGGGCTTCCCTTTAAAGCAATCCTGTTAAACCAGAATCTCTTCTAGTGAATAAACTCAATCCCAGATCACTTATTTCAGCTTTACCCAAAATTATAATTAGCAATGGAACACTCTCTCAAAATCCTCATCAGATATAAAAGAATTTCATTTGTACTATAATAAACTTTATCAGGTATCATCAGCTAAATCTGTGATTTCTCTCCAAAATTTTCTAGAAAAGACACAACTTCCTACTCTTACTGCACAACACGTCAAAAAGACCTCAGATCTCATATTTACACTAAAATACAATTAAAAAAAAAATGTCACTTAAAAAAAATAATAAAAATTCTCCTTTAAGAGCTATGGGCGGAAGTGACATTTGATGTCGCTTCTGCCCTGCCATGCTATGGAGCCGAGCAGGGGCCATCCTCCCCTCAGTCAGCAACCAATCATCCATGGGAGAGGACGCAACGACCAGAGCGCGGTGGGAGGGGGGTGGTCATTTACCCCCTTCCTGACTAGAGCATTTTTTGCAATTCGGCACTGCGTCGATTTAGCTGACAATTGCACGGTCGTGAGATGCTGTACCCAAACAAAATTGATGTCCTTTTTTACCCATAAATAGAGCTTTCTTTTGGTGGTATTTGATCACCTCTGTGGTTTTTATTTTTTGCGATATAAACAAAAAAAGAGCGACAAGTTTGAAAAAAAAAAGCAATATTGATTGGTTTGCGCAAAAGTTATAGCGTCTACAAAATAGGGGATAGATTTATGGCATTTTATTATTATTATTTTTTTACTAGAAATGGCGGCGAGCGGGGCTGCGACATTATGGCAGACACATCAGACACTTTTGATACTATTTTGGGACCATTGTCAATTGTACAGTGATCAGTGCTATAAATAGCCACTGATTACTGTATAAATGACACTGGCAGGGAAGGGGTTGAACACTAGGGGGCGATCAAGGGGTTAAGTGTGTCCTAGGGAGTGATTCTAACTGTGGGGGGGATGGGCTACCACTGACATGACAGTGATCACTGCTCCCGATGACAGGGAACAGTAGATCTCTGTCATGTCACTAGGCAGAATGGGGAAATGCCTTGTTTACATAGGCATCTCCCTGTTCTGCCTCTCTGTCTCACGATCGTGGGCCACCGGCGAACATCGTGAAATGGAGATCTTCTCATATTTCAAAAAAAGATCTTAAATTTTGTTTGGGGAAATAGGCACCCTAGAATTAATAAATTAACTATTTATACATTGAAAACACATTGATTTCTAAGAGTCCCAAATTGAATTGCTTACTATCAAGCAACTCAGATAGCACAATTGGCAATCACAACAATTCCAACAATCACAACAATTCCATGTCAACCCCACATTGGGTTGACATGGAAGCCTTGCATGTTCCAAAGGTTCGATTGCAGCTATGATGTGGATTCCTTGTAAATTACGACCCCCAATCTTATGTCCCAATCTTTCTTTTTCATTATCATATGGGACAGACATAGATTAAACAAAAATCTTTGTTCCCCTCATACACCTTTATCTCCTTTGTTTAATAATCCTGAATCTATGCCTGGATTATCCTCTGACCTTTTTTGGTGGTGGGAAAATAAAAATTTAACACGTATCAAAAACTCTTTACATGGCAATGAACTATATTCCTTAGATTGTTATAAAACTGTATTGCAGTTACCTTCCTTGGAGCTATCTCATTATAACCTAATTACTTCCATCTTGAAAAATAAGCTTAGTAAAACTAATAAACCACTCATATTCTCCCTCTTCGAAAAGTCCTGTACTACTAGAACTCCAATGAAAGGTTGTATTTCTATTATATATAATACTCTAATCAACCATGAATGTAAGCTCCCCTATATGGAACAATGGGAAAAAAAAGATCTTAATTTTTCTTGGGACCTCTCCGATTGGTACCAAACAATCAATGATCTTTCTAATATATCGAACACCACAACTTTAGTAGAATCTAATTATAAAACACCTTTGCGATGGTACATGGTTCCCTCGAGAATTACTAAAATGAATCGACAAGTCTCTTCTAAATGTTTTAGAAATTGTGATCAAGAGGGTTCTATGGTACACCTTTGGTGGCGATGTCCCAAAATACGTACGTTTTGGATCAAAATATTTGACTTTATACATGAATTTACAAATATAAAATGTTATTAGATCCCCAAAAGTTGCTCTTTTTTCAGAAATTTGATATGAGTCTCCCTAAACATATTAAACTCTTGATTTCCTATATAATCCTGGCCACTAGAATAACTATAGTGTACGTTGTTGGAATCAATCAATAATAACATTTGACTATGTAATTCAAAAGTTAAACTGAGTCATGATCAATGATAAAACGACTTGCATTTTACATAACCGTCTAGCAAATTTTAAAAATACATGGCAACCTTGGCTACGAATTTCATCTGAAAATACTATTGATTTATGAAGGGGAATTCTCGACTGCCCTTATCTTTTCTTTCTTTCTTCTCTCCTAATCTATTTTATCTTGTTCATATTTAGAAAAACCTTTTGGTTAATATTTAGTACCAATAATACTTATTATAATAAATATTTACTATTTTATATAATGATTTGATATCTTGCTTAAACAAGATTTTACCATGTCAAAACTGTCTTCTGTTCTTCATCTGCTATATAAATGGTGGGTGGATTAATAACATACAGAAGTTAAAAAACAATGTTTGTACTTTCAGTTATGCTCACAATAAGCCATAACACTGCATTACTACCAAAATCAACCAATATTTCATATATTTGGCTGAATATGTTCTAAGTCTGAAAAATTAAAAATAATGCAACCACCATAACTAGTAATCTGTGTTCTGGTTTGTAATTTTGATTATTGAATTTTGCAAACCACAGAGCCACTGCTGGAAGTTCTGGTCTGTGCCATAAGGATGTAATACAAGCTCTGGCTGTACTAATCATGTGAATGAGGAGTGATTGTTTGTATGACCCATATATATATATATATATATATATATATATATATATATATATATATATATATATATATATAGTGCCAACAGTTTACGCTTTACAATATAAAAATGGAGACAATACAGTTATAATACAATAAAATACAAGAGAATTAAGAGGGCCCTGCTCAGAAGAGCTTACAATCTAATAGGGTGGGGCAGGTGGTACAAAAGGTTGTAACTGTGGGGAATGAGCTGATGGAAGTGGTAGAAGATTAGTTGGAGACGTGATAGGCTTTCCTAAGGAGATGAGTTTTCAGGGATCACCTGAAGGTAGCAAGAGTAGGGGATAGCCGGACAGGTGGAGGTAGCGAGTTCCAGAGGATGGGAGAGGCTCTGGAGAAATCCTGGAGACGAGCATGGGAGGAGGAGACGAGAGGGCTTGAGAGTAGGAGGTCTTGAGAAGAGTGAAGAGGACGATTTGGGTGATATTTAGAGACAAATTGGTGATGTAGCTCTGGGCAGAGTTGTAAATGCCTTTGTATGCTGTGGTTAGTATTGGTGAAGTTAGGAATGGTGAAGGAGAAAAAATGGCGGTCCATCTGGTATTGGAGTGCCAGCTAATTTTTGGCCAATGGTTCTAATGCACCTACATTAGGGATTTCTGACATGGGAATGAAAGGTGGCAGTTGTAAACACCCCTGGCAGTGTTATCGCTTGTGCCAGATCTTGTCACTTTTGCTGCATAGCTTAGCCTGCATAGAAATGTGAATAAAAGCATAAGTAAAAGGTATATACAAGGGTTCATCAAAACGTTTGTGCACTTTGTTTAACTTTATTACATTTAAAAAATTGCGGAAACGTTTTGAATACCCCTCGTATGATAATTAGATAATTAGATAATTTCATTGCAAGCATTAATCTGATATTTCAATCAGATACAGCATTTTTAATTTACACAATAGTGGTCCTTTAATGTGCAGTAAATGGGGGTCTTTGTTTCCCAAGAGTAAAAGGAGAACAACAAATAGGAGTTGATGACTTTGTGGATCTGTTTGGACTTGTAGTTCATGTACGGTGAAGGAGCAGCAGAAATGCCAGACGTGCTCTAGCCCGTGTTCAGTACAAGATGCAGAGAGTCTATTAATGTCTGTCTGTGTCTAATATATATTAAATCATCTGCTTATCTCTAATGACTGGAAATCAATACACACATCATGCTGGGTCAAAGAGCAAATATCACACTGAATCCAAGCAGGAGCAGAAATAGCTTATTATCCCCACTGCCGATGTGAAGGGCCAACACTGAGTCATCAGCACTAGAATCGGAGACTGACGGGATCTGGAGAATAAACGTACTCTCCTTACAACCGAGCACAGTTTTTGTTAGATAATCAGTGGGGACATGTGCACAACAAAAAAGTTTGTTCCGTTTTGTTTTCTTTCTTTCTGTTGATTCGTAACTATTCGTAATTTCGTAAGACGTGAGTTTTCATGTTCGGACTTGTTTGTATTTTCGTAACAATTTTTTCGTTGATACAAAATAATTCGGAATTCTGTTAGTCTAGCGATTCGTAATTTCGTAAGACGCGAGGTTTCATATTCTGACCCGTTCGTATTTTCATAACAGATATATTTTCGTTGATACAAAATGATTCGTAATTCAGTTCAGTCTAATTTTGTTTGATTCAAAATTTGTAATTTTGTTAGATAATAATTTTCGTTTATTCGGTACACTACTTGTAATTTATTAATTGTTACTTTCGTGAGATTGCCTTTTTTGTTGATTCGTACTTTTGAAGGAAATAAAGAATAATAATCCTATGCTTGCTTTTCTAATAAGTCCTGTACTTACTCCAGTCCACTCATGAGACTGGACTCCGTCTCCTCCTCAACTGAATCTAAAAGGATTCAGGAATGCAGTGTGACTCAGACACAAAAGGGATAAACTGATTGGCTAAAGATATTAAGTAAGATAAATCACTCACTAATACACTGTCCATTTGAAAGAACGATTCGAGAACACGAAATTACGAACATACATATTAAGATACACTTACACTGTCCATTTGAAAGAACGATTCGAGAACACGAACAAACGAAATTACGAACACACAAATGAAAATACAAATTTATGAACAGACAAAGGATTGAAAATACAAAATGTATTGCAGCCCTATCCGGCCTTATGATTAATCCTAAGAAATGCCTAGTGCTTAATATTTCACTCACAAACATGGAATTGATCCCGGCTAGGGCTGCACTCCCATTCACATGGGCAGAAAAATCAATCCCATATCTTGGAATTCATTTAACAGCATCTCATTCTGACTTATTCTCAACCAATTATCCTCCTGTATTAAGACAGATCACAAATCTAATAAAACAATGGTTGCAACTTCCTTTATCCTGGATAGGGAAGATTAATGCAATCAAAATGACTATTCTACCCAAATTGCTTTATCTATTCAGAGTCCTCCCTATTCCAATTCCTTCCTATTTTTTGAGAATAGTACAAAAAAGAGCAACTTCATTTATATGGGGCTCTTCTAAACCACGTATATCTATACACACACTACATCTTCCCAAAAATAAAGGAGGCCTGGGATACCCTAATTTTACTAACTACTACAGAGCAGCACATTTGGCCAGTCTGTCCAAATACCATGCAAAACAGGAAATCCCATTATGGGTATTTATAGAGGCTTCAGAAAATGACCCTCTATTAATATCAAACTTATTATGGCTTGATCCTAAAGACCGCTTTAAAATTCATAATCCCATAACTAAACACTTCTTATCTCTCTGGGATAAACTAAAAACCAAATATCAGTTACAATCTCCACACAATCCTCTCCTTTCTTTTATCAGAAATCCAGCCTTTTATCCGGCATGGATCTACCCAAATTCTTTTAAAGCTTGGACAACATCAGGCATTCAGACACTAAATGACTTCATAGCATCTAAATCATTCCTTTCATTCCCATCACTTAGAGAAAAATATGATCTACCAAACTCTGAGATATTTAGATATCTCCAAATCAAAAATTTCTATACACCATTCCTAAAGGGGAATACACCATTATCCCAATTATCCATTTTTGAATTAATCTGTACAAAAGATCCATTTGCTAAAGGTACAATTTCATCACTTTATAATCAATTATATGGAGTAGCAAATCTTAATAGACCCTCTTACGTTCAGAGGTGGGAGGAGGACCTGGGACAAACTTTAGAAGACACAGACTGGTCTAACATATGGCTCACATCTAAGTCATCTTCACCCAACATCTTAGCACTGGAGACAAATTATAAAGTCCTAACTCGCTGGTACCTTGTACCCGCTAGAGTGGCAAAATATTCACCTAATACCTCAGCTCTTTGTTTTCGAGGATGCCCAGAAATAGGCACACATTTACACATATGGTGGACGTGCCCAGTAATCCAAACTTTCTGGAAGGAAGTCTTCGTGACTACATCTAAAATATTTAAAAAAATAATACAACCAGATCCTTATATAACTTTACTTAATCTAAAACCGGAATGGTTAACACTCTCTCAATTCAAACTTATGATCCAACTAATAACGGCTGCAAAACAAACAGTGGCCAAGGCATGGAAATCTCCTACATTGGTACTAGCAGAAACAATTCACAGAATGAATAATACAATGTCCCACGCTAAGATGGTAGCCATCGATCAAAATCAAATTCCAAAATTTGAAAAACTTTGGCATCCTTGGATAAAACAACAGTTCCTGTCAAACTTCAATGACTCTGTCCTGTTGCCATGGTAACAGATTAAATGACTTACAGAGACACCCATTCTAAGGCTTCAAAGAGAACTAAAAAGAATAATAAACTGACGAGCGGGACAACCTTGTGGACCATACCTCTACCTTTCAACCCTTTTTCTTCTTTCTCTTTCCTTTTCTCCACCTTACGATTAAAGCTCATTATCAGAATTTATTTGACCTATATACACATTACTTGTAAACAATATGTATAGTAGGTATAAATCATTTAAATACCTACAAAAGTAACTAAGGAAATGATATATATCTTTAATTTAGGTTTACGTGATCCCAATGTTTAATATTTGAAATTTCATGATATTTACCTATATAAACCCTACTGTAAAACAATGAGCTTACTTTATAGATCCTTGTAAACTTACTTTATGTATCTTTATAACATTGTATACTCAATAAACTTCTTTTGACAAGGAAAATACGAAATGTAAATCATTTGTTATAAATGTCATTTTCTTTCTTTTACTGTTTCGGAGTTTCGTATTTTTGTAAGTTTGTCTGTGCGTAAGTTTGTATTGTCGCAGGTTCGTTATTTTGCTCATTCGGAAGTTCGTCATTTTCGTATTTCGGTTCTTTCAGCTATTCGGATGTTCGAATTGATCAGAATGTATGAATATTAACAAATTTGTACGAAAATCTATTTGTTACAAACCGAATCTCACATGTCTAATAATCAGTGGGGATATTGCATTATGTGATAACGAGGAGCTGGAAACATGTTTCCCACACTGAGGGCCAGTTCACACCACATGCAGTCCAGTGTGTTTTTTTTCTGCATCAAAAACACATAGAAAGTAGGTTATATGGTTTTCAATGGCATAGTTCACACCAGTGCTTGCAGTTCCAGTGTGTTTCAGTTCCAGAAAAAAAGTAGAACATGCTGCATTTTTCCTGTACTGGACTGTACTGGAACGCTGTAAAAAGCATCAAAAATGCACTGGAATGCACCTAATTGCACTAAAAAGGCACTGGAACACACATGATCTTATTTAGGGTTAAAGTGGATGTAAACCCGAAATTTTTTTTTTTTTAATATCATACTGTAGAGTATAAGATTTCCTATCATTTGTGCCCAGTCTTGTCACACAGAGTTAATCCAGCTCTGAGCAATCCTCTTTTATTGTTCAGTGAGACAATTCTGGACAAACTGAGAAAAACTTTGTCAAATCCTCCCCCTTGCTGTGAGTGACAGGTGATTTACATCTCGTGCACTAGCCTAAGACATGCATTATTTTTTAATTCCCTCCCCCACTCCTTTCTTCAGCAGCTCTGTAAGGATTGGCTGTTCCACACCTCAGTATGATTTGGCATGCTGAAGTCATGTGGTTACTTTCCTGTCTTTTCACTGGATGTTAGAGATCATAGCAGAAGTTCAGTGTAAGAAATACACAGGAGAAAATGCATATTGACAAGGGGAGTGTAGAGGTGGGTGGGGTGTCTACTGACATCACGACTCCACCCACCGAGCTCCAGACAACAGACCCGCCCACAGAATCTGCAGTTTTTCGGGTTCCATAACAGACAGAGGGGAGACAGTAGACAGGTAAAGATACATGCAGGAGGCATGTATATCCTTATAGATAACCCCTATGGCAGTAGTTTAGAAAGGATGACATTGGGTTTACATCCACTTTAAGAAAAAATGAGGGAGAAAAATGCACTGGACTGAATCAAAGATGCACAGAAACGCATCAAAAATGCGCATGCAGAAAAGCATCTGGAATGCATCTGGACTGCGTTTCCATGGTGTGAGCTGGCCCTGAGTGGACACTCTCTAAAACAGTGAAACAGTATAACGAAACAATGAACAGCTGGCCATAGCTGAATCAAAATGTGGCTGGTTCAGAAGGGACCTCTATGGCCGTTCACGTTCATGAAAAGTTGATCTAACAATTGACTTCT
This sequence comes from Aquarana catesbeiana, assembly GCF_042186555.1. Classification (NCBI taxonomy): domain Eukaryota; kingdom Metazoa; phylum Chordata; class Amphibia; order Anura; family Ranidae; genus Aquarana; species Aquarana catesbeiana. Next base: position 364,423,439 of record NC_133329.1, read on the forward strand.
CATGAACGGGCTTGTTAGAAAATTTTTGTTCAGTCAACACTACAGCCAATCAGTTGCAGTGCTGATTAATGTATTATGACAGTGGAGGGATTCCCCACTGTTAGGATACAAGGGGGAGAGTTCCTCCCTCTACCTCGAATGTGTGATTGGTATAAAAAAAACAATCAATTTATGGGCAGATTCAGATACATCCAAATTTCCGAAAAACAAAAATTTGGCCGAATTTTAATTTGGAACTAAACGAACCGCACATGACTATGGGTTAGGTGCAGCAGAGGGCAGTGAACACACACAGAGGTTCATTTACTAAAACTGGAGAGTGCAAAATCTGGTGCAGCTCTGCATAGAAACCAATCAGCTTCCAGGTTTCTTTGTCCAAGCTGTTAGCTTTTAGCTAGTTAGCTATTAGTAAGCTGCTACCATGCAGAGCTGCACCAGATTTTGCACTTTCCAGTTTTAGTAAATCAACCCCACAGAGTCCAAGTCTAGCAACAGCAGTATACTGTAACAAAGTTCAGCAAATACAAACAGGACCAGCAAGGAGTCACAACCCAATCTGCAGTCACTTATAACAGTGACAGCGGTGGAACAGTGTTTTGAAGGCTGAAAGAGATAGATGTATTCCCTGCACTGTCCCTACTTCTCTGGAACCTTTCCCTATCTCTAAGCACTGTCCCTGTCAGACTGGTAACCTGTCCCTACACTAGACTCGCATAAAGCACTCCAAGCCTGGGAGTCAGAGTCTTAAATAGCTCTGCCTGACCAAAGATGGCCACCAAAGTCACATGGGGTGCCAGCATTCAATCAGATAGCAGCCCCCCTATGACCGAGGAAATCAGACAGGAACCAAATTCCTCTCAATTTCCTCCCCCATCTGCACTGCCGCTGTGGTCGAGCTCCACCTGCAGTGGAGAATACAGACTGCACCTGCCTACACATATATAAACAAATTCAGTCCGCGTCACACTCCCACTGATTTTGCATTATCGTGAGTTGAACTAATTTATTATCACTACAATGTAATAATAGAAAGAATGCACTTCAATCACCCTGACACCATATCAAGCATGGTGCCGTGATGATTGAAGCGCTAACACCAGCCATTGCCCGCAAAAAAAATTGCTTACCCCCCGCATGGCAAACCCCCCCCCCCCCGGTTCTTGGCACAATTTTCTTCCACGCAGCCGGTCCTCTGTGCCAAAAAGGATGTGGACCACTGCCTTAGCGCTTAGTCATAGCTCACGACAAGATTAGGAGCAGGACTGGAATCAAGCTCAAGATTATACCACTTCAGCCCCGGAAGATTTACCCCCTTAATGACCAGGCCATTTTTTGCGATACGGCACTGCGTCGCTTTAACTGAGAATTGCGCGGCCATATGACACTGTACTCAAACAAAATTGACATCCTTTTTTTCCAATAGAGCTTTATTTTGGTGGTACTTGATCACCTCTGCATTTTTTATTTTTTGCACTATAAACAAAAAAAGACCGACAATTTTGAAAAAAAACAATATTTTTTACTTTTTGCTATAATAAATATCCAATAAAACGATTTAAAAAAACTAATTTCTTCATCAGTTTAGGCTGATATGTATTCTTCTACATATTTTTGGTAAAAAAAATCACAATAAGCGTATATTGATTGGTTTGCGCAAAAGTTATAACATCTACTAAAATAGGGGATAGACTCATGGCATTTTTATTATTTTTTTTTTACTATTAATGGCAATCAGTGATTTCTTAGCAGGACTGCGACATTGCAGCAGACAGATCGGACACTTTTGACACTTTTTTTGGGACCAGTGACATCACTGCTATAAAAATGCTGAAGGCCATGCGCATCAGCTCCCCCCGCCATACAGCGCCTGCTATAGCTGTTAAAGGGACCGACGTACAGCTACAGTGAAATCAAGCCGACCTGCCGCAGTATAATGACAGCGGCTGGTCAGCAAGCGGTTAACACAAAGGAAGTCTCTGTATAGCAGGCAAAACCCTGAAGCGCAGTGTAATACCCAGGAACCAGAATCAGGTGGAAACTGATTACTGGGATCTTCTGGCTGCTGGGAGACACCCGCAGGTGGACAGTGGAACTACAACCCTGCGATAAATCCTAAAAAGACCCCTAGACTGAGTTTGTTGGTGTGCTACAGGTCCCGGGAAACAGGGTGGGCAGCCTCTAAACAGGTAAGGGGACCAAGTGATTTCCAACGGCTCCTTTGGGGGTCATTGCTACATTATATTATGAAAAAAGCAACAGAAGTAGCTGTAACACACAAAAGGTGGGTGCATCCCAAATTTCCAGGCAGACAGGAATAGAGATAGAAATTATAGCAGAAAGATATACAGTGGAACCTTGGTTAACGAGTAACATGGTTAATGAGCGTTTTGAAAGACAAGCAACTTTTTTTTTTTTTTAATTCTGACTTGGTTTGCGAGTGTTGTCTCGTAAAACGAGCAGAATTCAAGCTAATGGGGCGTGCAGTACCACATTTGGCCAGAGGTGCAGGGGCGCCGGTGACACTCGGAACGGTTCGGAGCTGTTCGGAAATACTCAGAAACACTCGGAAATACTCAGTTCCCCAGTGTTTCCGAGCCTTTCTGAGGGATTCTGAGTTCAGCCGAGCTGTCCTCGAGTGTTTCTGAGGCTCTTTGGTGCCCCCCCCCACCTCTGGCCACATGCGGTATTGCATGCAATAGAAGTCAATGCAGAAATAATTATCTTCATTTCCATTGACTTCTATGGGGAAACTCGCTTTGATATGCGAGTGCTTTGGACTACAAGCATTCTCCTGGAACGGATTATGCTTGTAATCCAAGGTTCCACTGTAACTATTAGAGTTTTTAAGGCGTATAAGAAGCAAGTGACTGCTCAGCCTCCCAGTTCCCCATGTGATTAAAAATAACCTTCAAGTGGACTGGCCAAAATGTCTCACTTGCCTTTGATGCATCAGTGTAGTAACTCTGGAGGATATTGTTCCTTGTGTGAAGTCCTTTATTAATACCCAGCAGGATCAGCCAACCCTTGCCCGACAGACAGTGATCAAAAACAAACACTGCTTTGTAAGTCTAATACGTGTGCCTTATTGAAATGAAGGCAGCTGTCAAATTCCTAGTGCCTCCTCTTTCATTGTGGGGCTGAACAATCATTTGTTTAACCCTTTTAACTTCTCATACATCAAATACCCACTTCTAAGGCATGCCTTATTTTCAGAGATGTCCCTGGAAGAGTTTGATCTCTCCAGAATAAAAAAGCACATCAGTTGAGATCCGAAGACGCTCCCACAGCCTAGCAAAGCTGATGTGATTAAACAGACCTTTCTTGTTCTGTTGAGTATTATGTTGTCAAGACCTCCTGTATGAAGAAATATGCCAGCGTTACTTCTCTGAGTTCTATTCGCATCACCAGAGTCTTATATACCTCTCCTCTCCTAATTATGAAAGAAATGTCACACTGATTTCATTATCTGTCATGGCATTAATGGTAGACGGCCTGCAGTGTAGAAGGAATATTGCCTGGGAGAAAAGGGAAATATGAAAAAAAAAAAAAAATCACAGCTCTCTAAAAAGGGACTAGAGTAGATTTGTCTATAGGATCGACATCATACAGGTTTGATCTGCCAGAGTAACAGTTGCTGATTGTTCTTGTTTCTGAGACACAGTCTAAGGGCTCATTCAGATGTGCAGCCAGGGGCTGGTAAAACCAGGCATTTAAGACACAGTTTTGCCACCCCCCAACTGCCCACTAGAACACAGATATGCAGCTCCTCAGGGCAGTACACATTAGAAATGTGCAGAACAGAAAAATGTGTTTTGTTTAGTTTCCGATTTGTTACGTTACTAATTTTGCTTCATTGATTCATTTTGGAATTTGTTTGGTTTAGTTTAGTTTTCATTAAAATATGTTTTATTGATTCATTTTCTAACGAATTCCACATTTTCGGAACGATTCAAATTCGGATTGGTGGTCAAAAAATGATCGACCAATTCGAATTCTGTGTGAAAGTTTGTGCTGGTTGTTAAGCAGCGGGCTGGGAACGCAGCTACCGTATCCTTAACACCCAATGACTGAAGCCGGCTGTCAGCAGGCTTCCCCACTGATAGCTGAAATGTAAACAAAACAAAGAAATTTTTTTTAAAAACTGCATGAGGTCCCCTCCCAAGCGTTACGCCACACTATTTTGTTTTAAAAAATGGCGTGGGGTCCCCTCCAAGATCTATACCAGACCTTTATCCAAGCAGGCAAGGAAAGTGGGGGATGAGCGACCCCTCCCCGTGTCATACCAGGCCACATGCTCCCAACATTGGGGGGTGCTTTGGCTCTGCCCCCCACCCCTAGGCACCTTGTCCCCATGTTGATAATGACAATGGCCTCTTACTTACAACCCTGAGCTGTGATTGCAGGGGTCTGTGGGCGGGGAGCTTATTGGAATTTGGAAGCCCTCTTTAACAAGGGGGTCCCCAGATCCCCCCCCCCATGTGAATGAGTATGGGATACATAGCGCCCCTACCCATTCACCAAAAAAGTCTAAAAAGTAAATAAAGACAATACATGAGTTTTTGACAATGCCTTTATTATTAAAAAACAATGTGCCTCGATGTAGATCCATCGTCAATAACTCTGCCTGCCGCCACTGCCAGACCCGGAAAAAAAAAAATCCGGCCTCGAACGCTTCATTTACATGGGGGTTATTGTTTTTTATTTTTTAATAAAGGAATTGTCAAAAACTTGTGTACTGTCTTCATTACTGTCTTTTTTTATCAAATAACAGACATGTTGTACTTACCTGCTCTGTGCAATGGTTTTGCACAGAGCAGGCCTGATCCTCTTTTCTCAGGTCCCCTGCTGACATTGTGTGCTCCTCCCCCTGCTGAGTGCTCCCATAGCAAGCTGCTTGCTATAGGGGCACTCATGCGTATTTGCTCCCGAGCTTCACTCTGTGTGTCCATTGAAACACAGAAAGGGGCTTGGCCCCGCCCTCCGCTCCCTCCTCACAGGCTGTAATTGACTCCTGCTGCTGTGTCTAAGCCAATGAGGTGGCAGAGAGCTGGGAGAGCAGGGTTGGCTGGGAGGGGAGCTGCACAGAGAAGGTTTTTCACCTTCATGCATAGAATGCAGGGGCTGCTGTGAATGTACAATATATATGTAAATCGCTGCATAAATTGTCAGTATTATATAAAAAATAAATAAATAAATAACCATGCACCCTACTGTTTAGGGAAATACAAAAGGTTAAATTGGACCTCAAAAGTGAACCTAAAAAAGTCAAGATTTGCTGTCTGATGGGGGACATCTAGAAATGGCCTAAGCAGTGCCCTGAATAATATACATTTTTGTCCTGAATTCCTCATGAAAATTAGTGATGTACTTCCTGTGCCTAGGCATTTCTGTTCCTTTAGTCTTATATCTGCATAACTGTAGTGTGAATTGGCCTCTGACTGCTAGTCTCACTTGATTTGTAATGAGATTTGGTGATAACACTACTGCTCATTGTTCTCCATGTTTTATCTGAGAATCTGTGCAGGCTAGTCAAGTTCCTCCACCCCAAACTCATTCACCCATGTCATTATGGACCCTGCTTTGTGCACTGGTCCAAATCATTTGGTGGAGGGGGGATTATGGTGTGGGGTTGTTTTCCAGGGGTTGGACTTCGCCCCTTAGTTCCAGTGAAGGGAACTCTTAAGGCGTCAGTTGGGGGATGGCCCCTTCCTGTTCCAACATGACTGTGCACCAATGCACAAAGCAAGGTCCATAAAGTCATGAATGAGTTCTGACCTTAACCCGATAGAACACCACTGTAATAAATTAGAGCGGAGACTGCAAACCAGGCCTCCTCATCCAACATCAGTGTCTGACCTCACAAATGCGCTTCTGAAAGAATGGTCAAAAATTCCCATAGACACACTCCTAAACCTTGTGAACAGCCTTCCCAGAAGAGTTGTTATAGCTGCAAAGTGTGGGCCAACTCAATATTGAACCCTACGGACTAAGACTGGGATGCCATTTAAGTTCATGTGCGCGTAAAGGCAGGTGTCGCAATACTTTTGGTAATATAGTGTATTTTTAATGCAACTACTGTTGCAGACTAGAGTATGAGCTTACCTGGTTTCCTCCCATGCCATGGCAATTGAATATGCCAACTTTTTCATTCTCTTTACGGCCCATATTATCTAGACATTGGTTGGTTTCCACATTTCGTATCTAAAATGAAACATATAATCAAATTATGAGTGCATTCAATCCAGATCATGAAGAATATTACATGTGGGGACGTTTACAGACATTAGGTGGAGACTGCTTCAGGATAGTTCTGGAGAATGACAGTGGCCTTAACGTATATCAACACTATAGTGGAAATCGGATACGTATGTCCTGTACAGACACTGCTCAGTGCTGCCCTATTTGGCGAGAAACAAAAGCAACCAGCTAGTAAAAGCAGTCTTAAATGATCAAACCTCCTTCAATGATTGGTTTGGGGTATCTGCAGAAGTTCTGGGTATCACATACAGTAAACATACAACTGGGTTCCAATACAGTAGCATACCTCCCAACTGTCCCTGATTTTGAGGGACTGTCCCCGATTTGGAGCAATGTCCCTCTGTCCCACTTTCCTCCTCATTTGTCCCTCATTTTGGTCTGATCTATATAGTTGTATATAAAATACACTTTTTATCTTTCAAAAAGTGTTTCCCAATGCTAAACATTTCATCCACTTTCTAAATTGCTGCATTTGTAAATTTTAAAAGCCAATATAAAGGAATAGGAGTGGTAAAAAAAAGTCCTTGGGGATTTAATTAACCTTTTTTTGGTTAATTCTCCTTTAAGGGGTGTGTCAGGGAGGCGTGTCCTATGCCTACATACGTTTGCAAGTAGGTGTCCCTCATTCCCGTCTCCAAATGTTGGGAGGTATGCATTAGTTATTGGTGGATTGGGCGATGGTCATTGAATCTTTAAAAGAACCAAATGATCTTTGTTTAGCAAACTTTTCGTGTTGGATAAAATATGGAAAGTTTAGAACCTTTGTTGTATTTTCACTGTTGTCTGTGTCCCCATTGGGGACTTTTATCCCTCTATGCTTCATCTTATGACAACCATGCTGGTTCAGAGAGTTATAGTAAATATACAATTTTTGAGGTTTTACCTCTAATACCTAGTGTAAAATAAAATAAGAGACTTTCCCTAACTTTGGCGAGATTTCTTCTTTCTGATGTTTCACCCCAGATAGCAAGGATAACTTGACATAAATTTGTGTCAGTGTTGAATTGTAAATCTTGTTAACTTGCTGCACATTTTCACTGGAGAGTTGTACACTTGAAGCACAAGTTCTAGTTGACACTTTTCTAATTTGTAGCAAATTAGCCTTGCAAGTCTCTAGAAAGAGCAAATTTGCAGTGGGGAGTCTCCAGCAAGAGCTCTGCAAGTCTACAGCATGGAAATTCAGCCACAGTGCCCCCTGTGGTGGGGTGACTATTGTACAACATAACTGAATAAGGAACTTGCCGCAGACTTGCAGAATGTTTGCAAAGAAAGTTGATCTGGAGTCATGCAATGCAGACTGCAATTGTGCAACAAACTTGTGAAGCCTGGCAAGTCTAGCTATAGCTTAGCAAGTCATTTTCAAACTTTCAGCACAATTGCTTGCTATCTGGGACTGGGATTGAAAATCTTTCTGATGGAACATGGACACAAGGATATGTAAAAAAAACAGGCTTTCTTAAACCAAAATCCATTATCATTTCCCTATACTGTACATTACATGATATACTAGGTATATGTCTATAATGTAAGCAGTAATATATTTGTATTTGTATTACTAACAAAATGCCCTACATTGCATGCTCGAAATCCCTGGTGCCTAATCCGTGGTCTGTGTTATTTTATCATCTAGTTATTGCCCACAATCCAATTTCATCCTCCAGGGAACTACTAATAATGGAAGATATGCCTTTGGCTTACATCTGCAGCTTTTAAGGACAAAGCACAGCTTAACAATATCAGCATGTTCTTCATTTCCAAATGGACATATGGCCTCCTCGCTGCCTGTCAACCAACCTTTAAAAAGCGATCCAGCTTGGATCACTTTTCCATGGGGCAGTAAGGTTCTGCCACAAGCTTGAACAAGCCCTAATAATAAGAACTAAAATTTCAGTGTCTCTGTTGTGAATATTAAAGATTATTTTTTCCACAATGTCTATTGCTACATAGATGAAAAACAGGCTTGTTTTAAAGAGCGTTCGCTGCTTGTTCTGAATGTGTAAACACCAAAGTGTGCATAGTCTGGACATTTGTTCACGTAAAAGCAAATCTGCGGCCACATAAAATAGATGAAAAAAGAGTTCCCATTAAAAAAATTGTATTACTTATCCTGCCATCCATTCCTCTGATCTAGGGTTGCCGCCTTTTCTTGAAGCCAAACCCGAACACCTAAGTGGCCTGGAAAACCTTTGGATGCTCCAAGGAGAGTAGTAATGCGGCACGCATAGTGTGCCGCAGTGGACGGTGGGTGTGGCCAAATTGCTCTTGCTGATGTAGCACTGACCCCCGAAGGAGCTGCTGAATAGATTTGGGCTTACCATTACCATCTACACAGTGTTAATCATAGGGGTCCCATAGTAGAAATTCAATTAAAGACACTGGCTCCAGCACTCGATCCTTTTTTCCTGGTTTTATTGAAAGAACAAAATATGCAATAGCAGGGTAAATGGGTGGAAAGGATTCAGGTACCTTGAATATTGCAGTTAGAGGTAATTTCTATATTCAGAGAGCAGCAACTCCACAGCTGGATTTAGCAACCATCGGATAGGTCTCTCTCACCAACCTAGCAACCGATGCAATGCTAGGACACGTTTTCTGCCACAGACCTGACAATCTTGAATAAACTGCTTACGATGCTTGTCACAGTCTCTGCCACAGACCTGACAATCTTGAATAAACTGCTTACGGTGCTTGTCACGGTCTCGACCACAGACCTGACAATCTTGAATAAACTGATGGTTATACTTGATCCCAGATGCGTGTCCGACTGAGTTCCCAGGTTCTTCTCAAGATACCAGCCTTATGCTCGGTCCTCTCCTGAAGAGTCCTCCCCCGGTTGCTACAGTCCTTTGCTTCTTCCCGCAGGCCAGACAGCAAAGAGACCATCCTATGGACCAATAGGACACCAAAACTTTGGGCCTTTTTCAAGTAGCTGGGCCTTGGGTCCGCCGACCTTAAAGCAGAATTTTAAGCAACAGCAATCCCCCCCCCAGGCCAGGAGGGCAATGAGGTCAGGAAGCGCGAACCACCCTCTCCTTTCTAAAAAAATGGTGTCTGCCCCTTAAATACCCCTACCCAGAATGCACAGCAGATGAACCACTCCCACCGAACTATCTCTGGGCAAAGAATATTCAATATGTCCAACCAGACTGTATTTACAACATCCACCAATGGTAACAGCACCACCCATGGTCGGATGGAAATTTGCACAGTCCAGCCAAACTAGTACAGAAACCCAGTAACTTTTGAAAATAATAAGCTGAGCCAAACTGTAGCTTCAACTAAACTTAAATTTGAAAAGAATAGCATCTGCTCTTTAGGAGCAGGGCGCTACATACTCCCCCCACCGCAATAGACGATGTCCGCATGGTTGGGAAAAATAAAAAAAATAAATAAAAAATTGACTCTCAATCCTGAAAGTCAAGTACCTGAATCCCAACATTTGAGTAAAAGGGGGAAAAGGGGTAAAGTAACAACACATGAATTAGAAAATACAGCAACACATTCCCATGATCTATCTAGCTATCTATGCCACCACTTCTCCGGTTGCTTGCCAGAAGATCCAGTTGAATCTGAAACAAAAACACACAAAAAAGAAACAGAAATACACAAGCCAGTACCTTTCTTGCAAGAAGCAAAATCCCCTTTTCCTGGAAAATTACATTTTCTTTCTCGCTATGAATAATTTATTTATATATATATTTTTTTTTAGAAATAACTAAGTACAGAAAGTTCAACCTTGTTGGGCAGACTGCTACCACCTAGTGGCAGAATGTTTTTTTATTGCAAGTCCTTTTAGACAAGTGTTAAAAGAGTTTGAAAATCTTGACACGCAGTTTCTCTATCCACTGACACTAACTAACTATTTCCCAAGTCCTTGCATCGAAGAAAAAATAAATTTTTTTCTTAGACCAATACCAACAGAAACAATTACCATAATTCACCAATAAAAATGGGGATCAGGCAAAGTCACAGCTTTCCCTTGTGCATCCACTGTGGTGATGAAGTATACAATGTTGTCTTTTCCAGGCCGACAGATAACAACTTTGTCCGCATATATGTGCCTCCCATAGCTCCAATGCAACAGGCATCCGTCAAACCGATCATCCATCACCGAAGAACATCCTGGCTTCCTAAAGGGCTTTGGTACTTTCAAATAGTCCCAAACGTCTTTACTATACCAGCTCTCTCTGTTTCCCTCAATCTCTTGCATGATATCCCTGGGAACGTACAGAAATTCAAGTCCATATTCTATGGCCACTCGCTTGTTTAACAGCCGTTGAGATCGAGCAAGCCTTGGCAAAGAACGGAAACTTCCCAGACCAGAAGGCACACATGAAACTGGGGATTTGTGCACCATGGCAAAGAGAGATGATTTGTTTGACCTGGACAGACCGGCATTTTTAGACAAAGTCCCGCTAGTGATTGTAGGGGTTTCCGCCTGAGGTGATGTGCTCCCCGAGTTCACAGCTGCCCAGTCAGACAAGTTAAATGTTGCAGCAACATCGTCACTATTCGCCCACAGCATCTCCTGAGACATAGTTTCAAAGAGATCATCATCTCCTAAAAGATCTGAGAGAGAGTCTATTTCCGAGTCCCACTCCTCTGCAGGCATGTATCGGCAAACAGTCCCCCCATGCACAATGTACCCAGTGATCTCATCTGTTCCTGACGTGGACTCCTTCTGGGGATCCGGTTCAGGCAGTGTCTGAGGTAAACCTTGACCGCTTTCACGTACCCGACCTTCTTTTGAGTAGGAACTGCAAGATCGGTAGTGGTAGAAATGATGGTAGTAGCAATGTCTACTGTTGATTCCCCAATGGTAGTTACAACACCATCTCTCTCAGGAACACTCGGCGTAGCAGGCTTTGAGAGCATAGACCTGACTGCAGGATTAAATGTAACAGTCTCTTCAGTGGCGATGCCTGTGGCCCAATCCATCCGGTAGGCCCGAGGCGACAAGGTGGGTTGTTCCACAGTGAACAGGTACTCTCCACAGTGCAGACATCAAACAAATGGTTGAGGACTTGCGACCAGTCCCTCGCATCCGTTACACAGCATGCCCAGAGCCTCTGAATCTCCTGTTGTATACAGGATGAAGCACCCATGTGGTTGCAAGCTAATCCCCGTGTCCATCAGCATCGTTCCAGGCAGTCTGATACTCGTAGTGGTACCTCCAGAGAACCTTCTGGGCCCCATAACAGACTGCATTCCTGGCACTCGGAACATGGCGGCGACTAAACAGGATGTTCCTTTTCATGTTTAGCCAGACCATGCGGTGTCTCACTCAACAAGTAGTTGGAACCACTCCTCCTTTTTGGCTCCTCTGGTCACGCAACTCCCGGGCTTTCTTGACTCCGCCCACAGCTGACGCGCCAGAACCTTAACCCACAATTTTACCTTGTGTTGAAAGAAAAAAAAATGACAAAGTCCAAAACCCTCTACTGCATTAATTCCTTGGCAAAAATTCCTCTAGTTGCGAGAGGTGCTGGGTTCAAATCCCGGACGAGCCCCCACATGTAGCACTGACCCCCGAAGGAGCTGCTAAATAGATTTGGGCTTACCGTTACCATCTTTACAGTGTTAATCAATAGATCCCCTACGAGCAACATAAGACTTTCCCAGCAACAATAGACCCCCTTCCTTTGCAAAAATAGATCCCCTCTAGCAACAATAGATTCCCCAGCAGCCAGCATCAATAGACCCTCCAGCACACCCCAGCACCTCTTGCCATTACATACATTTAGTTCTCGAGGTGGGACTGTGTTCCCCCCGCGTTCCCACTGAAAAAAGCCCTGCCTGTTCCAATGACAATCCAGTGACTGCTTTAAGTTGGCATTTGCCCAAATTGACACACCTGGAAGTGTCAGTTTCCCAGCAGTCTTCAGTGCAGTACATAACTTGAAAGGAGTGGTGCTTTAGAGAAATGGGCAGCAGGAAAGTATTCAGTCTCTTATTTTTTTGCAGGTATAATAGTTTTGTTTTTTTTGTTTTTTTTTAACACGTGGCTTGTTTTTACCATCCAAATCTTGTTTTAATCTATTAGATCTGCTTCGATTGTGTTAATATTTCCCGGCTATATTCCTAGTAGAATGCTGTCAAAACTGCAAATAAAGCAAACATGTATTTTTACGAAGGAAATGTTAAATCGCATCCTTTACTGCAGAGTCACTATACTAAACTAAGAACAAAATACAACATAATTAAACACTAGGGGCCTTGTTTGTGAAAGATGGTGTGATGTCTGAGCAAGAATAAATTAGTTGGTGGATCTATTCATTACCTACTATTGGAAAGCTTCAAATAGCCTCACATAGAAGGTTTGGCAACTGCATTGGGTAAATCAGTTATTTTTCTGAATCTTTGACTATAAAAAGTCCTTATTTTAAAAAAAAGCACAGAGGCCAGAATACCCAATAAGCAGACAAAATGATAAAGTGTTACTACTGACTGTGAGCTCATACTAGTCCATTTTACTTTATTAAAGGGATTGTAAAGGTATACATTTTTTCACTTTAATGCATTCTATGCATTAAGGTGAAAAAACTTTTGATAATACCGCCGCCCCCAGCCCCCCCGTTTTACTTACCTGACACCTCGAAACTCGGCCGCTCGTTCCCGACCTCCATTCAGCCGATCAGCCTGGTCGCTGATTGGCTATAGTGGATGGATTGAAAGCAGCGCAGCCATTGGCTCGCGCTGCTGTCAATCACATCCAATGACGCGGCGCGCCGGGGGCGGGGCGGAGTGATACAGCCAGCGGCTATAGCCGCTGGCTGTATCACGGGAGCGCGCCCGCAATAACTAACCACCATGCGAGGGAGCTCGCATTAAGGTGGTTAGTTATTGCGGGGAGGAGCTGAGACAGCCGCCGAGGGACCCCAGAAGAGCAGGTTGGGGGCCACTCTGTGCAGAACGAGCTGCACAGTGAAGGTAAGTATGACATGTTTGTTATTTTTAAAGAAAAAAAAATTTACCTTTACAACCCCTTTAAGGTTGAACTTCCATTTATCTCCATGTGGTTAGTTCACCTGCATATACCGCACCTTAAAAAATGTGAACAATGTGTAATATTTTTTGCCTCTATGGACGTTAGGCAATCTGTTTAAAAAAAAAATGGAAAACTGCATTTATTATGCAGTTGTTTGCAGTTTAATTGCATTGATACCATGCAAAATCACTGTTTATTCATTACATTTTATAGTGCACAAACAAATACACAAATGTGCATGCTAACCAACAAAAGTGTGAAGTGCTGGAAAATGTGCAAAAGCACAGAAGAGCCCTGGGGCCATTGTAAATGTATTAACCGTTTCAGGCCCGGAAGATTTTACCCCTTCCTGACCAGAGCACTTTTTGCGATTCGGCACTGCGTCGCTTTAACTGACAATTGCGCGGTCGTGCGACGTTGCACCCAAACAAAATTGACGTCCTTTTTTCCCCACAAATAGAGCTTTCTTTTGGTGTTATTTGATCACGGTTTTTATTATTTGCGCTATAAACAAAAAAAGAGCGACAATTTTGAAAAAAAAACACATTTTTAAAAACTTTTTGCTATAATAAATTTCCCCCAAAAATATATAAAAAAACAATTGTTTTCCTCAGTTTAGGCTGATATGTATTCTTCTACATATTTTTGGTAAAAAAAAAATCACAATAAGCGTATATTGATTGGTTTGCGCAAAAGTTATAGCGTCTACAAAATAGGGGATAGTTTTATGGCATTTTTATTTATTTATTTATTTATTATTAGTAATGACGGCGATCTGCAATTTTTATCGGGACTGCGACATTATGGCGGACACATCGGACACTTTTGACACTATTTTGGGACTATTGTCATTTATACTGCGATCAGTGCTATAAAAATGCACTGATTACTGTGTAAATGACACTGGCAGTGAAGGGGTTAACACTAGGGGGCAATGAAGGGGTTAAGTGTGTCCTAGGGAGTGATTCTAACTGTGGAGGGATGGGCTTCAAGTCACATGACAGCGATCACCACTCCCGATGACAGGGAGCAGTGATCTCTGTCACGTCACAATCCAGAACAGGGAAATGCCTTGTTTACATAGGTACGTCCCCATTCTGAGGCTCCGTGACACGATTGCCGGGAGACTCGATGTCCACCGGTCCCTCGGGCACAGTCACGCTGTACGCGGCGGGCGAGCGCGTGCGCCTGCTATCCCTGGCTCTTAAAGGGGACGTACAGGTACACCCATTTGCCCACCCCTGCCATTGTGCCGATGTATATCGGCGTGCGCCGGTCGGCAAGTGGTTAAACAAAATTCTGAGTTTTAAAGTTAAGATTATCAGATTAATCCCTGGCTTACACTGGTGCGGCTTTGAAATCACGCTACTTCAGAGTGATTGCAAAGCTGTAGATCAGTGCGATTTGTACCTCTGATTGGTAAATTGGTAAAAAGTAGTGCAGGAACCTTTTTCAAAGTCGCTGAGACATGAGTCGTGGCAATTTTAACAGTTCCATTGCCGACAATGGGGTGCTACTTGGAATTGTCAAATTGCGTGACACATTGCGCCAGTGTGACCGGGAGCTGAAAGTCAGAATTCTAAGATTAAAAGTCAGATTTCTGGGTTAAACGAAAAAAACCCTGGTGGTATGTACTAGGCTTTAATGTATGCAGTAAGGCACATCAAGAATGTATATGTGCATAGGTGTGAATGCAACTCTCCATAGTTCTAGACGAAGGGAAGGCTTGAGCAGGGTGGCAATGGCATATTCAGGTGGGAAATTACGGCTTAAATAAACAAATAGGAGTAGGTAGCAGGAAGAGATAAGGGTGCTTAGGAAAGGTGGCTGTTAGTTGTGAGGGAGGGGGGAGGGTAAGGGTTGCGGTGACTTTGAGGTGACAACAATTTCCTCTGAAAAGCATCAAAAGCAGGTTTTGTGCTTTATTTGGACTTGTTTTATTTTATAGTTGCCACAGGTGTGGTAATTGGAAGTCGGGGTACAAATTTTAGTTAGATAGCCTGAAGGGGTTAGCATGGTTGGTTTTTGGTGGAATTTGATTCCTGATTGTATTTCATATACAGACGGACTCATAACAATGACAAATACTTTCAGTGCAACGAAGAGGTGGAAAACAGAAGAGGTGTTGGAGGAGTATATTTTAGTAGGTCTTGGGAGGCCCCCAACCATTTTGTTTGATGTTTAGTAAGAGGCTTGTGTTAGGTACAGTTAACTGGGTTACTATATGTTTTATTTTAATTTTTTATTTGTTTTAATGTACAGTGGGAGAAATAATTATTTAATCCCCTGCAGATTTTGTAAGTTTTGTAAAGATTTATTATGCACTTAAATAGTAATCATATAGTACATCAGATAGGGGTTACATCCAAAGCAATAAAGAAATCAACATCCAATATTTACCATAACATTTTACATATCAATGCTCACTTAGCTGTGCCAGTCAGACCCTATCCCTATCATAGATAGGAGTACATGTGCTTTTTTCTTTTAAAAAAAAAAAAAACAAAACAAATAGTAAACCTGAACAAAAAAAACTTGCTAGTTAATCCAGCTAAAAGTAAAACTCCCTTCCCTCCCTCCCCCAGGGGGTGTCTGTTTTTGGCGTTGCTTTCGGTAGGATACACAAAAAAACAATTCTGACCATATTGAAAAAGGTACTCACTATCCGCCCTTAGTCATTTTTTGGGAAAGCAACCTCAAAAAAATCTAATGTTCTATCACCCCTCTCCCTCCAACATCTACCCATCTAGACCATACCTTCCTGAACTTCTTGGGGGCCTCTCTAGCTTCATAAGTCATTTTATACATCAGTACATCAGCATTTATTATTTTTATCCACATCCCCAGGGTCAACAGTTCATCATGTATCCAGCATCTGACAATAAGTTTCCTCACCCCAAAGAAAAGAATCCTAAGGAATAATTTTGTATATGCATTCATTTCTTCTTGGTCAAAAACCCCAAGGGCATCGTAAGGGGGAGCAAATATTAGATAGCCCAAATTGGTCTGAGATAAATTCAGTCACCAAAGTGGTCTCACTTTTTCACATACCCATACCATATGTAGGAAAGAACCCTCTGCCCCCTTGCATTTATGGCAGAGAGATGAGTCTCTCCTTTGCATTCAGTAAAGCCTAGCTGGTGTATAGTACTGTTGGTGAAGGTAACAGAACTGGATCATTTTGTCCATAGAGGAGACAACAGACACCAAGTATGTGTCCAATACCTCCTGCCACAATTCTGTCGACAACTCCGGGACAATGGTCATCCACCGCGCCATGGACCTGGAAGGTGTGTTCACTACCCCCGGCCCCACTGCCCCATAGTATCTAGAGATTTGCTTAGCCGGATCTGGATCAATCAGAACCTTCTCCAAGTCCGTGTTCTGTACCATAGTTTCACCTCTCCCAAACTGCGCAATCTCTGCATGGCGCAATTGCGTATATCGAAAGAGCCAGGTCCTGGGCACTCCAAAGGTTTCTCTTAGTTGTGTGAAAGTACAGAGATGATTATCCTGATATATGTGATGCAAATATTTTATGCCATATCTAGCCCAGGTGCTGTGCCCATCCGGTAATTTTAGAAATTCTTTAAGGGTTCTATTACACCACAGGGGACTGTTAGGAGACAACCACAAGGGATCGTCTTTTCTCCGTTTGGAGCATAGGTGGAACACTTTCCCCGGGAGTGCCATAACAGAACCCACCTCCCTCCCCGGGATCCCTTTCCTGTACAACATATTTTGTAATGATTCCTGAGAGGTGGCAACTGCTGACTCCAAGAGGGTAGTGGCATTAGGCGTTAGCGGAAGCAGTCTCCAGTGCAGGAAGGATAGCTGTGAAGCCATAAAGTAAGACCGCAGATCAGGAAGGGCCATCCCTCCCATTGTAATTGGTAACTTCAAAACTGCCAAAGATACCCTGGGTGCCTTGGAACCCCACAGAAAACCCACTATAATGGAGTCTATGTGCTTAAAGACACGTAGTGTCACAAAAATCGGGAAATTCGAGAGAATGTATAGAAACTTGGGGAGAAAAATCATTTTAAACAGATTTATCCGTCCCATCAAGGTGATCG
Source organism: Aquarana catesbeiana (assembly GCF_042186555.1). Classification (NCBI taxonomy): domain Eukaryota; kingdom Metazoa; phylum Chordata; class Amphibia; order Anura; family Ranidae; genus Aquarana; species Aquarana catesbeiana. The sequence continues at coordinate 364,440,761 of NC_133329.1, forward strand.
GTAAATTCTGCCATTTCCGTACCTTCTCCCGAAAATTTATCACAACCGGCATTTGTCAAGTTTGTCTCCAGAAATTTAGAGATGGGAAGCTGGATCTCAATCCCCAGATATCTAAAGAAGGTGGCCAACGGGATGGGGCAGTTCAATGGGACTACTACTGCCTCGTCAATAGGGAAGAGGGAGGATTTTTTCCAATTGATTGGAAATCGGGAGCAGTCCCCAAACTCCTGAACCAATCGGAAGGCCTCTGAAAGTGAAGGTCCCTGATCCTGCAAATATAGCAACATGTCGTCCGCATAAAGCAAGACTCGCTCCTCAAACTCCCCAAGTCGTAGACCTGTCAAATGTGGAGTAGCTGTTCATTTTATCGCCAGGGCAAACAGGAGGGCTGAAAGCGGGCACCTCTGCCTGGTGCCCCTAAAAATAGGAAAGGATTCCGAAATAATGCCATTGACCCTCAGTTTCACCAATAGGTCTGTATATAAGAGCCGTACCCAGGAAATGAAGACAGGTCCAAAACCATAAGACTCCAGGAGGTGGAACAAATATGTCCACTCCACCGAGTCAAAGGCCTTTTTTGTATCTAGGGAGGCCATTATTCTGGTCCTGGAGTTGTCATGAGCAGTCTGGAGATTTACGAAAAGTCTCCTGATGTTCATCTGCGCGCACCTTCCCTGAATGAAACCTGTTTGATCTGCATCTACTAATTTTAGGATAACTGATTGTAACCTACTCGCTAATATTTTGGCCAAGATTTTTGTGTCAACATTCATCAGCGAGATCGGACGATAGGAGTCACACTTTTGAGGGTCCTCTCCCCCCTTAGGGATCAGGACAACCAAAGCCTCCCTCATAGAATAAGGTAGCCTACCGTCCGACCTAGCCGCATGTAAGTTTGCCAGCTTACAAAGAAACGAGGGGTCTATAATTTTTATCATAGGTGTATTTTAGATGATAGAGACAGAATATCAACCAAAAATCCAGAACAAACACATAAAACAAATGCTTTCAATTAAGTTGCAGTTCAGTGAGTAAAATAAGTATTTGATCCCCAGACAAAACATGACTTAGTACATAGGGTGGAGAAATCCTTTTTGGCAAGCACAGAGGTAAGACGTTTATTGTAGTTGGTGACCAGGTTTTCACACATCTCAGGAGGGAGATGTGTAAAAACTCTTCTTTACAGATCTCTAAATTTTAAGGTTTCTTGGCTGTCTCTTGGCAACTCAAAGTTTTAGCTCCCTCCATAAATGTTCTATAGGATTAGGGCTGGAGACTGGCTAGGCCACTCCATGACCTTAATGTGCTTCTTCTTGAGTCACTCCTTTGTTGCCTTGGTGGTACGTTTTGGGCCACTGTCATGCTGGAAGACTCATCCATGGCCCATCTTCAGTGGTGTCGCTGAGGGAAGAAGGTTCTCATCCAAGATTTTACAATACATGGCCCTGTCCATTGTCCTTTCAATGTGGTAAAGTCAGACTGTACTTTTAGCAGAGAAACAGCCCCAAAGCATACTGTTTCCACCTGCGTGCTTGACTGTAGGGATGGTGTTTTTAGGGTCATAGTCAGCATTTTTCTTCCTCCAAACACGGCGAGTCAAGTTAATGCCAAATAGCTAAATTTTGATCTCAATTGACCACAGCACTTTTTTCCAATCCTTCTCATTTATATGTTCATTGGCATGAATGTAGATGTTCCTTCTTGAGGAGGAGGAGGACTCGCCGTGTTTTGAGGAAGAAAAATGCTGACTATGACCCTAAGAACACCGTCCCTACACTCAAGCGCGGTAGTGGAAACATTATGCTTTGGGGCTGTTTCTCTGCTAAAAGGTACGTATCAACTTTGCCACATTGAGGGGCCAATGGATGGGGCCATGTTTTGTAAAATCTTGGCTGGGAACTGTGTTCCCTCAGCCAGAAGACTGAAGATGGTTCATGGATGGGTCCTTCTGCATGACAATGACCCAAAACATATAGACCCTTCATTTCTTTGTAAGTGGGCAAACCTACAAAATCTGCAGGGGATCAAATACTTATTTTTCCCAGGTCCTAAATTTTGATAACAGGTTAACTTGTTTTCTCCTCTTTTCTGGATTATGTTCTTTCCTAACTGGTATTGGTTAAGTTATTTGGATGGAATTTTTTATTATTAATGGTAATTTGAGAAAAACATAAATAAAAAATAATATAGCATATACAATTGCGACACAAGTCATATAATTGAATGTTTTTAAAAATGATCTTTCCTTTTTATTCTGTAATCACTATATTCGCTGTAATTTTTTGAAATATGCAAAGCAATATGGCAACCTGGAGGCATTATGTACACAAATAGTGTACAGAACTCTCTCAGAAATGTAATTTCTTGTTTGTGTGATTGGCTTACTGATTTTCCCAAAAGTCAGATTTTGGGAATCCCCTTCAATGTGAGATACTCCTTAAAAAAATTACATCTAAAGGGATGCATACCCAGCAATTTTCCTCATTAGAACCATGCAAGTGCAGCACCTGTTTGATAAGTAATAAATCAATCCCATTCACATTCATTTTGAACATGGACACAGACAAACAAACAGCTTGTTCTTCAGAATACCAAAAAGTAGGAATCTGCAACAAAGTTTGGTAAAATCTTTGCAATTTACATAGATCAACCAGAGGGGAATGTTTTTTTTTTCTTAACAAAAGTGGAGTTACCCTTTAAAAGAGAAGTATGGGTTCACAAAAAAACAAACACACATACTCATCTAGCTGCTCTCTGCTTGCTCTACACTGAGAACTGAAAGATCAAAGACCACTAACCGCTCAGTTCTCAAGTCTGCTCTGATTGTCAATAACTGCTCTGTGCTCTAGCCCTCCAGCCCTCACTGGAGTGCCAGGCTGTGTGGGTTGCCAGTCAAGTATCTGGGCAGGTCCCAACATTATTTTCAGGTTCCCTGCAGAGACTGGGCCCCTTCTGTGGTGTCAGCCTGCTGTTGGCTGAATCTGGGAGACAGGAGTGAAGAACTAAGTGCACTCCTGTGATCCCCAGGAGAAGTATGGCCAAAAAAGCTTTGGGCATACTTCTTCTTTAAAGACAAAGTATATACGTAACTGCCATGGCATCTGTATAGGCTTTGTATTTCCCTAATGACCAGCTTCTTTTAAAGGATCAATTTACTAAAAAGTGATGAATTAGGCCAGCCATAGACGGTTCAAATCTCAGCTAGTTCATTAGGAACTGGCCAAGATACGAATCGTTAATGGGCAGTCTGAATGTACCAAGTTGCTCAATCGATCAACTTGGGTACAACCAGCCTGCTGGATTTGCTTGCGATTATTGCAAGCGGCTGCTATAGCTGCTAGCGATAATCACTGTCTTCTTCCAGCGGGATGACTTAACCCCCCCGCCCCCCGCCGGGAGAAGATAATGCTGATTCGCCTGTCAGCACCATCTGTGTTGATGGGGAATCATGCAAATTTCTTTACTGCAACCCCTGATAACATCCTATTGGATGTAACGCGCTGGGGGAGAAACTACTAGTGCTGACGTCATTCCGCTGTTTGATCCCAGGTTGGCAGTGGCTTCACATGTAAGATTTCTACGTTTTTAGATGTTTTTATTGCTGCATGGATATATATCAAATACTACACCATCAAAGTATCTCTTTGGCTCTTGGTGAGCTTTATTTACCACAGCTTTGACCCGATGAGGAGTGTTCCCCTGGAGTGGATATTGAGTGAGATCTGCTTGCCTGCCTCTTGGATATTGGTCCTAAGGACACAGGTGTGAATGCTGCTGTAAGGGCAGCCATTCTATTTGGTGAGTGTTGACTCTATGGGGAGGTGATGGCTGACTCTGAACACTTTGTATGAAGGACTGTTTCTTCACCTGGGGAGGCTTTGGATCGTCTTATCACTATTTCTTGAAACTGGATTTTTGCACAATACCAACTATTTTTATCTTTGTTTAGATTTTTCATGAACTATATAATTTTACCATAATTTATTTTGCTGATATGTGGACTGAGTTTTATATTATTCACTGCTTATGATTGAATCACATTGGCGCTTCACTTTATATGTTTAGGAAAGAAATTTGCAACGTCTATAGCCGGCCTTAGCTATGCGTAGAGCCTGATGGGCTAACTCAGTCCCTGCCTTCTTATACATCCTGGATACTCCAAGAGTGTGATCTCCCTGCCATAATTCCCAGTTCTGTCCATGTCTACCTGAAAGTTTTTGCTGCCCCCCCCCCCCCCCACCTTGTGTTCCAGCCCCTCCTGTTACATAATATAAAATAAATAAAAATTCAGCCGATAGAGAGGATGCCCTCATAATAGACATAACACACCTTAAAGAGGAACTACAGTCTGCTCACATAATTTGTAATAAAAACATCTTTGCCATTCTGACGCTTCCCTCCAACCACTTTGCATATTATTTTATATATACTGTGATTCTGTACTTGCCAAATATGCGGCAGAAATCTCCCTCCACTGAGTCTGGCTGCAATCATTTTAACTGTGGGCAGCTGATGCTGCTGCCTGTTCATTGTATGGTAAGCTTTGAGTGTGTTACGGGACAGGGATTGGTTGATGAGCTGAGTCGCTCCATGCAGATGCTGTGCTAGTCCAGGGTCAGCTGAAACCAGGCCGGAATACGGGCTGATACTGGATTGGCTCCGGGAACTTGCCGAAAGGAGGAGGTGAAATTAAAGCGTGACAGTGCGTCTGCGGCAAGGTTGCATTTGCCCGGAATGAATGTGCAGTGGATATTGAATTGATGTTTAAGAGAAAGTTGTACCAGCCTTCATTAGGACATAACCGAGAGCGACTTGGACCCACCTTTATTAATGATATCTGCCGTGGCCTGGTTGTCAGTGGTGAAGGCTCAATTTGTCTAGTCCAAATATGACCCCAGAGCTGGGCGGCTGCCACGATTGGGGAAAGCTCGAAGAGGGAGGAAGTCCGGATAAACCCGGGGACTGAAAGTATCTCTGAAGGCCAGGGTCCTGCGAACCAATGGAGGCCAAAAATTGCCGCGAAGCCTGTGGAGGCTGCAGCATCTGTTACTACCTGCGGTGATAGGGGTGATATTGAGGGTATAAACATGGATATACCATTCCAGGTGGAAATGAATTCCTCCCACATGAACAAATCCGCTACTGCTGCGGTGTCCAAGTTGAGGATCTGATCGGGGTCCTGTGCCTGTGAGAGATAGACCAGGAGGCGTGACATGAAGGACCGACCCTGGGGAATGATCCGCATAGTGAAATTGAGCATGCCCAACAGAGACCAGAGCTGCTTTTTAGTACACCCTCTTGTATGGGTGAATTCTTGGAGGACTGATCTGATGCGGTTCAACTTGTCAAGCAGGAGGTTGGCCTGCATGGAGCAAGTATCTAGATTGACTCTGAGGAAGGTGATGGCGTGTGCTGGTCCGTCAACCTTGTGTTCGGCAATGGGGACATTGAGGTTCCCAAAGACGACTCTCAACTTGTTGAGGTCTCCTGGGGGCTCAACAGGCTGTTCTATTAACAAGAAGTCATCCAGGTAATGGATTACTTCTTGACACTGAGCTTTATGTAGGAGTATCCGGGTGAGGGTCTGTGCAAAAGTGTCGAAGAGCCAGGGGCTGCTCTTAGAGCCAAAAGTCAGCTTGGTGGCAAAGTAGTATGCCTCTTTCCATTTAATACCGTGCCAGCACCAGAGGGATGGGTGGATAGGTAAAAGTTTAAAGGCGTCCGAGATGTCGGCCTTGGAAAACCAGGCGCCTGTGACTGCTTTGATGATGGCCTGAATTGCATGTCTACGGAGGCATACTTCAGGGAGAACTCCTAGGAGGGAATTAGGGAATTCAGGCTGGGAATGTGTGAAGAATGAGGCACAGACAGGTCGTACACCAAGCGAGCTTTATTTGAGAACTCACATAGACTTCTCGGGTGTGCTCTTTGGCATATGATGCAGATATGGAGCAGGCGGCATTGGATAAAATTGCATGAGCCATAGTTATAGTTATTACAGATAGCTCCTCCTCCTACGGTCCGAACAGAGCATCCAAACCTGTCCACCTGGGACGTCTGTACAGGGGCCGATGGGCCTTGAACTGCACCAGAGGTGGAGGGGAATTCGAATGGGCGAGTGACTGCAGCGTTGGCGCACCAGGTGGCGGTGTGGGTGGAGGACTGGCAGATGGCACACAGTGGTGAGCACAAGCCGGCAAAGTGACGGCAGAACAATTCAGTGTCCATAAGGCTCCAATCCGTGCCTGTCTGAAATTGTGCCAACCTGGCTGCTGCTTTGGCGGAGAAGGAACGCTGGTAATAAAACGAAAAACCTCTGTATGTGTAGCCCAGGTCTACCACAGTGTGAAGATATAAGTCCAGCTCTTCCCTCCTGCTGGTAGAGGCTGAGCATAAGATACCCCTCATCATCCCGAAGGCCAGCACAAACTCTGGGACTGACAGCTTGCGGTTGAGCCTGGGATCTTTGGCCTTGAGGACCACTGATATGTCTCCCCAGGTTTAGGCTTTGTTCTCTGCCAGGTCATGGACTGAAATGAGGAGGGAGGCAAAGTTGATGTCCTTGCCGTCCAGGATGTCCTTCCTAATGCTGGCTGGAACCAAATGTGCTGGGTATACAGTGGGACTTGTCCCTGTGGTACCTGCAGGAAGGGTTGTCAGAGTCTGAACTGTGGCTGGTTCTGGGATGGTTGTGGCCTGGCGTGCCTCCAAGAGTGTCACTCTGGCTTGGACGTCAATGACCGTGGTTGACAGAGATGACACCATGGTGTGAAGTTGGGAAATGGCGGCGGAGATTGATTGTAGGGAAGCCTGTTGGGTACTGGGCCCAGCTGTGGCTGGTGGGGGAAAGAGGAGCCTGAAAAGCTCTGCCTTCCTGGCTGTGGCAGGGAAAGGAACACCCTCGCGCCTCAGTTCCACCGTCAACTTGGGGATGGTCCATCTCCTGAGGGACTGCACACTGCCACTCTCTGACATTGGGAAAGGTGACAGAGGGGCAGTGAAGTCTTCGCTGACAGCTTGAGACATGGCTCTAGGTGGCTTGTGCCCTAGCTGTGATGTCCTGTCTTTTGAGGTCGCAAGATGGTCGACCGGAACCTATTGAGGGTGACATAAAGTCTAGATTGTTTCTTTTTTCTATATCAGCATACGTACCCAGCTCTTGTCCTTTTTAGAGGGGTGTGTTTTTTTTTTTTTATTTACCTGGGGAAATACCGTCCAACCTGGTGTAGGGTGGACCTACTGAACTTGACTGACCTGGAGAGAGAAATGGCAGATGACAACTGGTGAGGGGTTTGACTATCTGAGTTGACAAGGTGACTTAAATGACTGACTTGTGTAACTTTGCAGTGCGTTTATGCGACTTTGTTGGTTTGGAGTGGTTTTGAGTTTTTTTTTTTTTGACTTGATGCGACAGTTGCTTGAAATGAAATAAGTGAAAAGTTTACGCCTATTTGTAGGCACGAAACGGTGCCGCGACTGCAACAAGCAACGAATCAAACTGTGGAGCAAAATGAAATGAATTGAAATGAGACCAATCCAACTGGGGCACGCCGAGACGAATCAATGCATCGCAGATGCCACTGGATTTTAATCGGAGCGCGGTACGTGACAGTGAAATGAATGAAATGTTTTGCCATGACAGAGGCATGAATCGGTCGTGCTGCGACTGTGACTGACAACAAAACCGGACTATGGAGCATGTACTGAAATGAGGCCAAGAACAACTGGGGCACACCGGAAAGAATCGGTGCATCTTGGATGCGACTGGATTTGAATCGGAGCGAGATACGTGACAATGAAATTAATTGATTTGCCATGACGGAGGCACGAATTGGTCGGCCACAGGTGCGACTGACAACGAACCGGACTCTGGAGCATGTACTGAAATGAGGCCAAAAAACATCTGGGGCACGTCGGGACGAATCGGTGCATCACAGATGCGACTGTATTGGAATCGGGACGTGATACATGACAGTGAAATGATTGCCATAACAGAGACTCTAATCGGTGAGCCGAAATTTCGGCTAACAACGAAAACAGGCTGTGGAGCATGTACTGAAATGAGGCCAAAAATCAACTGGGGCACGCCAGGACGAATCGGTGCATGAGGATGCGACTGGATTTGACCCGGAACGTGATGCGTGACAGTGAAATGATTGCCATGACAGAGGCATGAATCGGTGAGCTGTAAACTGCGACTAATAACGAACCAGACTCTGGAGCATGTACTCAAATGAGGCCGAAAAAACAACTGGGGCATACCGGGAAGAATCGGTGCATCACGGATGCCATTCGATTCGAATCGGAACGCGGTAAGTGATAGAGAAATGAGTGAAATGATTGAAATGGTTGAAATGATTTAGCTACGACACGAGTCGTTGTGCCGCGATTTGCGACTGGCAATGACCTGTCTGTGGAGCATGATACGGTGATGTAAAAAACATTTATGACATGTTTAAATGAAGCGGTGCGATACTGTTGTTACAGGGTTCGACTCGGAGTGAGGTACATAAAATGTAGAAATGTTTGTTATGATAGCAGTGCGAGTGGCTAACGATATGGCTACGTGTAGGATTTTTAACGAATGACTCGTAAGTTTCGATATCAAGGTCTGGTGACAAGATATCCAACATAAATGCATGAAATAAAAGGTCAAACGAAAAACCCTACCTGCGACAGCCGAGCCAGACACGTTGTACAAAACCATGATGTTAACGAAAGACTCGAGAACTTCGAAGACGGAACTCACGAACGCTAACAAATCTCAAATAGTCGGCCTAGTAATGTAATATCGCGCACAGGAAACCGACAAAGACCACGGGCGAGCGGGCTGGTTAAATACCCCCCCGGGCTCCACCCATAAATTCAGGCCACCATACTGGCCTTCTTACTTATGGTTGAAGCCCTATGGCCCATATATATATATATATACATACACGCATACACACACACAGATATACACTCTTATGGCAGAGATCAGTGGGAAAGCTTGCCAATCTCCCTGCCAGCACACGGCGTGCTAATGCGCATGGAAGGTGTGCACTGGGGTGTGTCCCAGGCCACGCCTATGATGCAGACCCTGCAACTTTTCTCAGAGCACTGAGAATGCACCAGATGATTACAACAAATCAAATCTTTTCATTCAGAATCAGACTGCACACAGACATTTATTCAGAGCAACAAAAAGTAGAAATCTGTTGACTTTGTTGAAACTTCTGTAATGCACATAGATCACCCAGAAAGGATTGTTTTTCTATCAACAAAAGTGGACTAAATGTTTCATTGTTTTTATCCTGTTGCAAAGTATTTGTAACCACATTATAATAATTATTGTATTGATCATTTATATCTATTCCATGACAAGGCATGAGTAACCAAATGAGTCGTTCCATCACATTTTTTTTTTGGATTAGCAAAAAGGAAAAATGAAGTATTTAATGAAAAGGGTAAGAAATCATACCTCACCAAGTGAAAAATAACGCCTTGGAATCTGGGAGTCTGGATAGATTGTTTCAAGGTACCAGGAAAATGGATGACACTTCAGTTTTTCTCGAAGAGCCTTCCTCTCTGACACGTCACCGTAATCAACCTTGACAACACCTGGAACATTGGGAGGACAGCTTTTATTTAATAATCTTCCCTAGGCAATGTGTCAGCAAGTTTAATGTTCCTTTGCAGAGCTGCTCTGATTAACTTTCAGCCTCATTCAAGGAGGAAGTGCTGTGAATAGGCGCAATGTTATATAATGCCCAAAAACCAATGAGATTTCAGTTTACTAGAGTCAAATGAAGAGTTATAGAAGGTTAATGGATGAAAAAGTTATTCTTTAACCACTTAAGCTCCAGAAGTTTACTCCCTTCATGACCAGGGCATGTTTTGCTATTTAGAACCATTTTTTAGCTGGTAATTGTGCGGTCATGCAACGCTGTACCCAAATGAAATGTATATCATTTTTTTCCACACAAATAGAGCTTTCTTTTGGTAGTATTTGATCACCTTGGGTTTTTTTTTTATTATATAAATCAAAAAAAGACAGACATTTTGAAAAAAAAAACAAAACAATTTTTTTTTACTTTCTGGTATAAAACATCCAGATAAAGAATAAAAAATATTCATAAATTTTGGCTAAAATGTATTCTGCTACATGTCTTTGGTAAAAAAACAAAACAAAAAAACAATAGGTGTATATTAATGGTTTGTGTGAAAGTTATAGCATCTACAAATACTGGAATTTTTATTTATTTTTACTAGTATTGGCAGTAATCAGAGACTTATAGTGGGAATGTGATGTGAAGTTCGGCGGACAATCTGACAATAACTGACACTTTGAGGTTGATTTACTGAAGGCAAATAGACTGTGCACTCTGCAAGTGCAGCTGCTCCACAGCTTAGTAAATGAGCAGAAGCTCTGCTGACTTCCATCATCCAGTCATGTGCAAGCAAAAATGCTGTTTTTTAACCGGTTCAATACCGGGCATTTTCACCCCCTTCCTTCCCAGACCAATTTTTAGTTTTCAGCGCTGTTGCACTTTAAACAACAATTGCGCGGTCGTGCGACGTTGTACCTAAACAACATTGTCGTCCTTTTATCCCCCACAAATAGAGCTTTCTTTTGGTGGTATTTGAACACCTCTGCGGTTTTTATTTTTTGCGCTAAAAACAAAAGAAGAGCAACAATTTTGAAAAAAACACAATATTTTTTACTTTTTGCTATAATAAATATCCCAATTTTTAAAAAAAAAACAAATTTTTTCCTCAGTTTCGGCCGATACGTATTCTTCTACATATTTTTGGTAAAAAAAATCGCAATAAGTGTATATTGATTGGTTTGCGCAAAAGTTATAGCGTCTATAAAATACGGGATAGATTTATGGCATTTTTAAAAAAAAAAATATTTATTTTTTTTTTTTTTACTAGTAATAGCAGCGATCGCAATTTTTTTCGTGACTGCGACATTATGGCGGACACATTGGACACTTTTGACACCATTCACATTTATACAGCGATCAATGCTATAAAATTGCATTGATTACTGTGTAAATGTGACAGGCAGTGAAGGGGTTAACCACTAGGGGGCGGAGAGGGGTTAAATGTGTTTTCTAGGGAATGCTTCTAACTGTAGGGGGAGTGGACGCACAAGGGGAGGAGACCGATCAGTGTTCCTCCGTTCTGGGAACACAGATCGCTCTCCTCTGAGCTGACAGGACGTGGATCTCTGTGTTTACACACAGAGATCCACGGTCCGGCCCGGTTAACGGGCAATCGCGGGTGCCCGGCGGACATCACGGGGCACACGCACCGGGTCCCGAGCAACGCGGCGGGCGCGCGCCCCCTAGGCGGCCGGGAACCCGAGGCCGTCATATGACGTCCACCCAGGATGGGAGATCCCATCTCTGGACGTCATTTGTCTATGGCCGGGTAGGGAAGTGGTTAAATTTTCCTTGAACGTGATTAGGTGTTCTTTGCAAAGTGAAGCTTTACCTCATTTACTAAGGCTCTGGAGCAACTACCCATGGAGAGTGCAACGCACTTTGCAAAGCACACAGCCTATTTCCTTTAGTTAATTAACCCCACTATGTGCCTGCGTGGGTTTCCTCCGGGTACTCCGGTTTCCTCCCACACTCCAAAGACATGCTGGTAGGTTAATTGGATCCTGTCTAAATTGTCCCTAGTATGTATGAATGTGAGTTAGGGACCTTAGATTGTAAGCTCCTTGAGGGTAGGGACTGATGTGAATGTACAATGTATATGTAAAGCACTGTGTAAATTGATGGCACTATATAAGTACCTTAAATAATAATAATAATAATAATATGTGTATTGACTAACTGCCACTGCCATCCAGTGACACTGATTCAGTGCTAATAATAAACACTGTCACTGTACTAATGACCCTGGGTGGGAAAGAGTTAACATCAAGGGCCAATCAAAGTGTCTAGCAAGTGTAACATTTGTAAAGTCTGCTGCTTTTACCTGCTTTGCAGGGAGAAAAAAATAGAAATAAAAACCACATTGCTGCATTCTGTTGAGAGTGCAGTGTTGTTCACTAACACAGGGCTCTCTTCTGTCATTTGCTCAGCCGATCAGCAGGTCCTGCCCATAAATCATTGGCCGGTACCCGCTGATCAGCTTGTGCTTTAGCGAATGACAGCACAGCTGGGGCAGCGGGTGCGCCCTCTACCCGGGAACACCAAATCACGTACATGTATGCCCTGTCGCAGTATTAGTGCAGTGGGCAGTCCTGAACTGATTGAAGTGTATGTAAACCCCAACAATGACAACTCTTATTTGCTACCTTTAGTCTGATAATTATACAATTAAAAGTTTTTGGTTATATCTGACTTATAAATGCAAAAAAAAAAAAAAATCTTTTGTTTCTTGTTAGAAATTCAAAAATGTCTTGTATTTTGTGTAGACTTTCTGTGTTATCTCAATGAGTCTAATTAGTCTTTCGATTTCTTATCTTAGTACTACAGAACGAGAAGTCTCTAATTTGTGGAAAATAGGTTAGGGGAGGGGTTTCACCACTTGCCAACAGTATAACTTAGATATACGGCGCCAAAGTGGCACGGCTGCTCCAGATCATGTACCTACTACGTGATCCAAACACCTCCAGGTCTGGGGTTTGCATGACACACAGCGGGAGCCCAGTGGCGGGCAAACTCCATGTCTGCCGACACCTGCCAATTGTTCAGTACATAGACAGTATGGCAATCTGTCTATGTAATCTGTAAACAAGGCAGATCACCGTTCTGTCAGTAGGGAAGGCATTGATCCTATGTTCCTGCAAAGCACGGACACGGATCTATGCCTTCCCTTAGTAAAAGCACCTCCCCCACAGTACACAAGCACTGGCTAGGAACACATTTACCCCTTTTGGCCCCTGATGTTACTGCCTTGCCAGCCTTCCTAGCCAGTGTCATTAGTACAGTGACAGTGCATAGTTTTAGCACTGATTACTGTATTAGTGTCACTGGTCCCTAAAAAGTGTCAAAAGTGTCTGATTTGTATGCCGCAATATCACAATCCCACTATAAGTCACTGATCACTGCCATTACTAGTAAAATAAATAAATAAAATAAATAAATAAATAATATCCGATAGTTTGTAGACACTACAACTTTTGCGCAGACCAATCAATATACGCTTATTGGGATTTTTTTTACCAAAAATATGTAGCATATTACATATTGGCCTAAATTTAAGAGGAAATTCAATTTTTTTAATTTGTTTATTGAATGTTTTATAGCAGAAAGTACAAAAATATATATATTTTTTTTTTTCAAAATTGTCGGTCTTTTCTTGTTTATTGGGCAAAAAAAAAAAAAAAAACAGCAGAGGTGATCAAATACCACCAAAGGAAAACTCTATTTGTGGGAAATAAGGACACAATTTGTATTTGGGTACATGACCGTGCAATTGTCACTTAAAGTAACGGAGTGCCGTATCGCAAAAAATGACCTGGTCATGAAGGGAGGTAAATCTTCTGGAGGGTTAAAGTGGTTAATTAGTTTAGCAAAAGAAACATGGGCAGGACTGACACCACTTGGTCCACAAAAAAAAAAACTGTGTGTTGTCAGCCCACAACAAGGGTAAGGCTTCACTCCCCCCTCCCCACCCCAATTGCAAATTTCTTCACAGCTGCCTCTGAAAAATGGTCCATTGTGGATCCCTTTTCAGTGGGGTATTTAACACTGCTACCCATGTGAAAGAGACCCAAGAAGCTGAGTGATTTCTGGCGGAATAACAAGTTTATTTTTGGACATGTGGGGTCTTTAAAGGGATAATACATGGAGAAATATGCATGTATTGTGTAGATACCCTATATTGTCAAAAGGGACGCCTGCCTTTACACGCACATGAACTTTAATGGTATCCCAGTCTTAGTCCATAGGGTTCAATATTGAGTTGGCCCACCCTTTGCAGCTATAACAACTCTTCTGGGAAGGCTGTCCACAAGGTTTAGGAGTGTGTCTATGGGAATGTTTGACAATTCTTCCAGAAGCGCATTTGTGAAGTCAGGTACTGATCTTGGATGAGAAGGCCTGGCTCAGTCTTCACCCTAATTCATACCAAAGGTGTTCTATCGAGTTGAGGTCAGGACTCTGTGCAGGTCAGTCAAGTTCCTCCACCCCAAACCCGCTCATCCATGTCTTTATGGACATTGCTTTGTGCACTGGTCCAAATCATTTGGTGGAGGGGGGATGTTTTTCAGGGGTTGGTCTTGTCCCCTTAGTTCCAGTGAAGGGAACTCTAATGCCGTGTACACGCGAGCGGACTTTTGACGGACTGAACTCCGAAGGACTTTTTGATGGACTTTTGACGGAGTTCCGACACAAGGGACTTGCCTACACACGATCACACCAAAGTCCGACTGATTCATACTTGATGACGTACGACTGGACTAGAATAAGGAAGTTCATAGCCAGTAGCCAATAGCTGCCCTTGCATCATTGTTCGTCCGTCGAACTAGCATACAGACAAACTGATTTTTTGACCGGACTCGAGTCCATCAGAAAGATTTGAAACATGTTCTATTTCTAAAGTCCGTCTGATTTTTCAACAGCAAAGGTCCGATGAAGCCTACACACAATCGAATTGTCCGGTGGATTTGTTCCGTTAGACCTTTGCTGTCGAAAAGTCTGGTGGTGTGTACGCGGAATTAGCCCTGGTTCACATTGGTGCGATTTGGCATGCAATTTGACATTGACAAGCGCGGCGGTGCATCGATTTCCAAAAGTAGTTTCTGTACTACTTTTGCCGATTTTGGAGTGCCATTTCCATTGACATCTGTGCAGAAACATGCACAGATGTCTCTGAAATTTGTCCCCGAAATCAGGACTCACATGCGGGAATGAAATCGTGCGAGTTCGGCTGAACTTGCATGACATCATTCCTGCACTCAGTGTGAACCTAGGCATCAGCATACCAAGACATTTGGTGGAGGGGGGATTATGGTGTGGGGTTGTTTTTCAGGGGTTGGGCTTGGCCCCTTAGTTCCAGTGAAGGGAACTCTTAAGGCGTCAGCATTCCAAGACATTTTGGACAATTTCATGATCCCAACTTTGTGGGAACAGTTTGGGGATGGCCCCTTCCTGTTCCAAAATGACTGCGCACCAGTGCACAAAGCAAGGTCCATAAAGACATGGATGAGTGAGTTTGGGGTGGAGAAACTTGACTGGACTGCACAGAGAACTGACCTCAATCCGGTAGAACACCTTCGGGATGAATTAGAGCAGAGACTGCAAGTCAGGCCTTCTCGTCCAACATCAGTGCCTGACTTTACAAATGCGCTTCTGGAAGAATGGACAAAAATTCCCATAGATACACTCCTTGGACAGCCTTCCCAGAAGAGTTGAAGCTGTTATAGCTGCAAAGTGTGGACCAACTCAATACTGAACCCTACAGACTAATGCCCCGTACACACGGTCGGACTTTGTTCGGACATTCCGACAACAAAATCCTAGGATTTTTTCCGACGGATGTCGGCTCAAACTTGTCTTGCATACACACGGTCACACAAAGGTGTCGGAAAATCCGATCGTTTTAAACGCGGTGACGTAAAACATGTACGTCGGGACTATAAACGGGGCAGTGGCCAATAGCTTTCATCTCTTTATTTATTCTGAGCATGCGTGGCACTTTGTCCGTCGGATTTGTGTACACACGATCGGAATTTCCGACAATGGATTTTGTTGTCGGAAAATGTTATCTCCTGCTCTCCAACTTTGTGTGTGGGAAAATCCGATGGAAAATGTCCGATGGAGCCCACACACGGTCGGAATTTCCGACAACACGCTCCGATCGGACATTTTCCATCAGAAAATCCGACCATGTGTACGGGGCATAAGACTGGGATGCCATTAAAGTTTATGTGTGTGTAAAGGCAGGCGTCCCAATACTTTTGGTAATATAGTGTATAATGCCTATGTTTTTGTTTGTTTTCCTGATATACACTTTAAGAAATATCAACAAGCAAATTGTTCTATAGTAGAAAACCCCTAACTGCCTTACAGCAACAATTTTTGCAAAAGAGTACAGCACTTCTGATCTCTGTAGAATAGAATTTAGGAATACAGTCATTTGTATTAAATAGCACTGAGGTTGGGTGGATCCAACAGACAAGGTTTAGCATGTACCTGTTACACCTGTAAAGCCTTGTACACACGATCGGACTTTCCGACGGGAAATGTGTTATGACAGGCTGTTGGCGGAAAATCTGACCGTGTGTACGCTCCATTAGACAATTGTTGTCGGACTTTCTCCCAACAAATGTTGGCTAGCATATCTTCAAATTTTCTGCCAACAAATGTCTGTTGTCGGATTTTCCGAGCGTGTGTACACAAGTCCGTCAGACAAAAGTCCAAAGTACAAACACGCATGCTCGGAAGCAGAAGTGGCCGGTCTTGTAAACTAGCGTTCATAATGGAGAATTAACATTCGTGACGGGGCAAATTATGAAATCTCCAAATGCAGCGCACAATTCTCTTCTTCTTTATTGGGATAATAATGAAGCTGCTTTGCTGGTGATACTGATGGAGTTATTGCAAATGCATTTTCAAAGGCTTTTTTTTCTAGTGATATCAAGAATAATATTATTATGCTTTTTTTTATTATTATTTGGGCAAGTTACCACAACATCATTATCCTGTAGTTTTTAAGATCAAAGATACAACTATGTTGGTGTCCCTTGTCAATTTTACATTGTATTTTTTTAAATGTAGCTGCCTACTCCCAAACTGTCATTTGAAGTAAAACACATAGCCAAGTATTATTCTACACAATTTTTTTTATTGTGCATTGAAAAAAGAAAACAAATAAAATTAGACATGCTATCTGCCAATAGAACTTAAAGTGTAAGTAAACCCTCCTATCGTTTTCAGCCAAGAAAGCTGCCATTTTGGCCTCTGTTTAATCTACAACTGCCATGATGCTGCACATGTGATCAGTTATGATACCAGCCATTGGATAGCTCGACAGTTTGGTTGAGAGCACAACCAATGGGAGTGTTACATTTCTGGCACGTGCCGGAAATAAAACTGTTTTATGGATGGGTTTACTTCCGCTTTAACCAAAAAAAGTGCATTCTATGCATCCAAAAATATAGAAAATATACCAAATCAAATCATTATTCAACCATAAAAATAATGTCAAAGCAATAACTCCAAGGCCAATAATAAATAACACGTTATCTCCTCAGATTCCGCAACATGGCTGACGAACGGCCATTCAGAAACGAACTGAAAAGCAAGAAATGAAAAGCGCTAAATGAAAAACGCGAAAAGAAAAGCGCAAATCAACACTCACCAAAATTCTACTAACACAAAATTAGCAGAAGGAGCCCAAAGGGTGGAGCCAAAGAGCTGAAAACCCACGTAGTACATCACTACGTTCGTAATTGTTGGCCAACAATTGTGTGACCGTGTGTATGCAAGACAAGTTTGAGCCAACACCCTTCAAACAAAATTCCACGGTTTTGTTGTTGGAAAGTCCGATCGTGTGTACGAGGCATAAGCATTACAGACCAACTTAAATGTCACCACGATGTTTATTAATCAGCTACATGGCCGCAAAATCTGCCAATACAACAGAGGCTGTAAACTACAGACACAATCACCGTTCCCCCTCATTGCATTGCTCATTGATTTGTGTTTGGCATTCTAATCCATGCTTCTTTGTTCTTTTTAATCTTTTTTGATGTTTCATTCTTTCAGATCCTTTATTTATCTCTTAGAGGACAGACTTGGGATGAAAAACCATTAAATTTACATTAGGAGGCTTAGGTTGTTTTCTTCTCTGGTGTTGTTAGGTTATGCAAACTTATTAAAATACAACAAACAAAGCAGATAAAAGATTTTTTTTAGCATAATCCGTTGACCATAAATTAAGAACTTTGTACAGCAAATAGAGGGAATCTGCTAACCCAACGATTCACAACCCTCTCTATGCCCCACACCCCTAGGAAATGCTTAAATAATGTTTGCACCCCCCTCCAAAAGTAATATCTCATTTCGAGGATGGAGAAGATTCATTTTAGATTTGTGGACCAAAAATTGAGCAACATTCAACACTTGCGGGCGAACAAACAGAACGCAATAAAATGTATTCCAAATGATAGGAATATGGATTTATGATCCATTCTTCTGAAATTGTTAAGTCTCCAGCAGCAAAGCCATTACATTTTGGGGTTGATTTACTAAAACTGGAGAGTGCAAAATCTGGTGCAGCTCTTCGCAGAAACCAATCAGTGTCCAAGTCTAATTGAACAAGCTGAAGTTAGAAGCTGATTGGCTACCGTGCAGAGCTGTACCAGATTTTACTCTCTCCAGTTTTAGTAAATCTCCCCCATTATGAGTGAAACAAAATACGATGATTATGTCAGATGTTTTGTAGTAGTGATTTTAAAAGCAATACTCTGACAATCAGTTAACCACTTCAGAGGGTTTTACCCTCTTAATGACCAGGCCATTTTTTGCGATACAGCACTGCGTTATTTTAACTGACAATTGCGCGTTTGTGCGACGCTGTACCCAAATAAAATGTGTGTCCTTTTTTTCCCATAAATAGAGCTTTCTTTTGGTGGTATTTGATCACCTCTGCAGTTTTTATTTTTTGCGCTATAAACAAAAAAAGAGCGACAGTTTTGAAAAAAAAAAATATATATATATTTTTTACTTTCTGCCCAACATACCCAATAAAATGTAAAAAATCGAATTTCTTCATCAATGTAGGCTAATATTTATTCTGCTACATATTTTTGGTAAAAAAAATCCCAATAAGCGTATATTGATTGGTTTGCACAAAAGTTATAGCGTCTACAAACTATGGGATAGATTTATGGACTTTTTATTTATTTTTTATTGTTTTTACTAGTAATGGCGCCGATCAGCGATTTTTTTAACAGGACTTCGACATTGCGGTGGACAAATCTGACACTAAATTACACTTTTTTGGGGACCAGTGATACCAATACAGCGTTCAGTGCTAAAAAAATGCACTGTCACTGTATAAATGACGCTGGCAGGGAAGGGGTTAACATCAGGGGCGATCAAAGGGTTAAATGTGCTCCTAGGGAATGCTTTCTAACTGTGTGGGGCATAGACTGACTCAAGGAAGAGAGACATCTGTGTTCCTGATTAGCAGGAACACAAGATCTCTCTCCCTCTCTGACAGAACAGCGGTCTGCCTTGTTTGCATAGGCAGAACACCATTCTGCCTCTCTTATCCACAATCGCTGATTGGCTCCCACTGTGTCCAATCACAGCGGGAGCAGTGCTCCGGTGGGGCACGTGCGCACCCCAGAGCCGATGACAGCCGATGAGGTACAGGTACGTGATTATGCGCTTAAGGGCCGCCCTGCCGCAGTACATGTACGTGGGGCGGTCCTTAAGTGGTTAATTACTTTACTTATATGGTAATTCTGGTATTCCCTTCTTTTGATTAAATAAACAATGAGACTACTATCTACGCAACACAACCACCTACTACCATTGCTCAAGGCAGGCCGGCAACTGGAGGTAATGACTTATCACTAATGCCTGGTACACACTACAAGTTTTCTTTTCATTCAACCCGAAAAACCCTGACAGCTCCAGTCGGAGCCGCTGTACTAACCATCCGAACTTAGTACAGCGACCTCCCCCGCTGAGCTGTTGTGTTCTGACAACCCCCCCCTGAGAGAACACTCCAATCAGCGCTTTCTGCCATTGTTTGAAAACGCTGATCGGGAGTCGGTTGGCTGCTGGTTTTCCAGCATGCTCATCCAACAGAAGCTGGCAAAACGACAGACCGACACACACACGGGTCGGACGGTTTTTATTGAACCGGATGATGTCTCCTAACATTTGGCCTGTGTGTACAGGGCTTTAGGGACACAATAACATACCCAACAAACCAAATAAATGGATTTATAATCAAATACAATATTTAAAACATGGACATGTGCAATAGTCGAACAATGGCTATTATAATACATACCATAATACAGTACATCTGGGATGGTGGCAAACAGACCTAAAATCTCACCCACCCATTAGGAGGCCCATTGTTCAATTACCGCACGTCCATGTTATTATTTATTGTCTATATATGTGTTCCCACTAAAGTTTGTTTAGTCTAATTATATATGTCATTGTCACTCATTTCTGTATATACTTATTCCTAGAACACATTTGATTCCTGAAGAAGCTTAGAATAGCAAAATGCACTAAACCCAACCACTCTCAAATGCAACAATCTAAAAAATGGCTATATCATACGAATGAAGCCCTGATGATACTTGGGAGTTGGTATATACAGTATGTAGAGGTATGATCTTTAGTTGGGATGTATAGAATTCAAGATTGACATGACATTTATGTATGTCTTTTACATACTGTATGGATAATAAACATATGAGAAAATATTTTAAATTAATTTTTTCTTGTTATTTTTGAGGGTTAGCAACGTAAAAATCCCTTTCGTTTGTTGGCTTGTCATTCAAGGTTCCATGGGATGTGGTGCTGATGGACTATTTAGCAAACCACAGACCCATAGGGGTTGATTTACTAAAGGCAAATAGACTGTGCACTCTGCAAGTGCAGTTGCTCCAGAGCTTAGAAAATGAAGTAAAGCTTCACTTTGCAAAGAATACCCAATCACACGCAAGGAAATTCAAATAAATTGCATTTTTGCTGCCACATGATTGGATGATGGAAGTTAGCAGAGCTTCTGTTCATTTAAGCAACTGCACTTTGCAAGGTGCACAGCTGATTTGACCTCAGTAAATCAACCCCCATAGGTCTTATAGTAGTTCAACTAAGGCCCTTTTCACACTTGTACGACATGACAGTCGTATGACTGTGGATCTGACTTTGCCCTGTGACTTGAAGTCCGACATGCGTCCGACTTCAATGAACAGGGATCCAACTTTGAATACTAGGCACTGTCTGGTATGAAACTTTAGGGGGAACTCCACGCAGAATGTAAAAAAAAAACCCGTCATGGGTTCCCCCTCCAAGAGCATACCAGGCCCTTCAGTCTGGCATGGATTTTAAGGGGAACCCCCACACCGAAAAAACTGCATGGGGATCCCCCCAAAATCCATACCAGACCCTTATCTGAGCACACAGCCCGGCAGGTCAGGAAAGGGGGTGGGGACGAGCGAGCGCCCCCCCCCGAACCCTATAAGGCTGCATGTCCTCAAAATGGGGGGGTGGGTGTTTTGGGGCAGGGGGTGCCCGGTGCCCCTCACCCCAAAGCACCTTGTCTCCATGTTGATGAGGACAAGGGCCTCTTCCCGACAACCCTGGCCATTGGTGGTCAGGTTTTGCGGGCGGGGAGCTTAACAGAATCTGGAAGCCCCCTTTAATAAGACCCGGAGAGAGGAAAAGTCGGAAGAGACGCCGGTGCTGCTTAATAAATTACTTTAAAAACCTGTGTACTGTGTTTAATTTTTGACACTTTTTTTTTAGGTGAATGGGTAGGGGTACAATGTACCCCATACTCATTCACATAGGGTTCAGGGGCCAGAATCTGGGGGCCCCCTTGTAAAAGGGGGCTTCCAGATTCCGATAAGCTCCCCAAACCCCGACAACCAACCGCCAGCGTTGTCGGGAAGAGGCTCTTATCCTCATCAACAAGGTGCCTTGGGGTGGGGGGGGGCGCAGGGCCCCACTACCTCAAAGCACACTCCCCCATGTAGAGGGCATGC
Source organism: Aquarana catesbeiana (assembly GCF_042186555.1). Taxonomy (NCBI): domain Eukaryota; kingdom Metazoa; phylum Chordata; class Amphibia; order Anura; family Ranidae; genus Aquarana; species Aquarana catesbeiana. The sequence goes on from NC_133329.1 coordinate 364,462,452, forward strand.
GGCCTGGTTCGGTACAGGAGGGGGGGGCGCTCACTCGTCCCCACCCCCTTTCTTGACCTGCCAGGCTGTGTGCTCAGATAAGGGTCTGGTATGGAGGGGGGACCCACGCAGTTTTTTCGGAATGGGGGTTTCCCTTAAAATCCATACCAGACCGAAGGGCCTGGTATGCTCTCGGAGGGGGAACCCATGCCGTTTTTTTTTTTTTTTTTTTTAATTTGGCGTGGAGTTCCCCTTCATCAGAGCACAAGTTGCATGCCAAAATCGGATCAGTTAAGACGGTGATCCAACTTTGATCCGACTTCAATGATTTTAAATGGGCTGAAGTAGGAACAAAGTCAGACCAAAGTAGTGCAGGGACTACTTTGAAGTCGTACTACTATGAATGATAGCCATTGGAAATCACGGAGAACGACTTGACATGCGACTTTGCAGTCCCAAATCGTAAGACAAGTCGTACAAGTGTGAAAGTGGCTTAAGGGACATACGCCACTCTTTGTTGTGCCCCCTAGAATTCCATCTCGCACCTCCTGGGGGTGCTGACCGCCCCCCCACCCACCCAAGTTGGGAACCCCTATGCTAACCCAAGCAGAGTAGGATATTAATTATAATTTGTGAACAAATTGATTTTTTCACTGTAAGGTACGTTGCTAACCATTTGGATGAAAAATCTATAATAATATTCTATCATGGTTCTAACCACTGTTCTGAAAGTGAGGAATAACCCTCTTTTTTTTAGGATATGTGATAGAATGAGACATGCAAGATACTGATTGGAGGGCTTTATAATTTACGTAGTTCCTGCTCACCATAAACGGTGTGGGTATATTGACTTGTACAGTTCATTAACAAATGTCTCCATTATCAAAACTATTTTTATGCTCTGTAAAGAAATAATAGAAAAGAAAGCTATTTTTGTTTATGATTTTTGTTTACAATATTACTTTTAAATTGTACTGTGTTTTCATGAAGATCAATACTGGTTAATAAAGTATACCTAAAACCAAAACGTTATTTTTTTTATCTTGGATATAGTAAGGAATTGTTAAAACTGCAGGTTAGCTTTTTGTTTTTTTTTTTTGTTTTTTTTTTTATACAGGAGCACAGAGGTGATCTCTCTAATTAAACAAAAATCAAAAACTGTCCCCAGGTTCAAGTGAACATGTTCTGGTGACATCTCAATATTTTTTTTACTATCCCTTGCTTTTAAGTCCTGGTGATAATGGTCATCAGGACAGCAATACAAACCTCTCATTATTCTTATCCTTCCCTACTTTATTCAAAACTTTAACAAAAAGTTCTAAATACACTTTAAAATAGTAATAATAATAAAACCATGTAATAGAACTAGGAAATGGGTTTGCAGATTTTTTGCAGTAAAGCAAGAGAAAACTCACTGCCAAACCATTGACGTAAGAGTGCTAATAACTTCCTGATGTCAGCTCACTTTGAACATCACAGATACAAACTTGGGAAGATTAATTTTGCATACCATTGAAGCATTTCTGTCAGTTAATTAAAATTAAAATTTCTCACCAATACGTGGCGTTCTATTAAACCACTGACAAGGAAAGCAGAAGGAAAATTACTTTCAGTCCCACGTGCCCCAGCGTGGAAACCCTTAGCAACTCTATGAGCGTGTTGCCAATAAACGATACAAATAATTGAAAGACAACGGGACGTCATACACCATTGCATGACTAATCAATGTGGAATAGGTCCTCAGTACATGCTCCTGATATGGTTTATATTTCTCTCGTGTCTAAACAGGTCCATCTATCAGGAGATGTGAGAAGAAAATTTAGGTGGAATCTCATGTCTTTAAAGCAATCATCACATTTATCAAGCTGTAACACGCTTGAAATACCACCTGCATATTAATTGGTTACATACATTTAGTATGGGAAGAGTAACCTACAGTATATGATCCTGTAATACAAAGCACTGAGTACTCTATGAATTATAATGAAGGGCTGGATAAGATTAGATGAGATAAGATGCAGCAAGAACCTGAAATAACTAAATAATAACTTTTTTCACTAACATAATTTATCATACTGAATATTCTTATAGTGAAGGGAGGGGTTCTATAAGCTATAAAAACAATTTTAAAATCCCCTAACACTTCTAGCGCTCCATGCTATAACCACACTATGAAACTTAAAGCAAAACTGAAGTGGTCCTGACATCCAGTGGCGGCCGTGGTAATTTTTTTACCCCCCCCTATCGGTGGGTCAGGTGGGTCTGGAGCACTTACCCCAGCGCTTCTCCCGAGCTTCGGCGACGGCTTCCCCTGCTCTCCACAGGCATTGCAGCAGCTTCCGTTTCCTCCCTCCTCCTCGGCCGTGAATTAGAACTCTTCTCTTTTCGGCCAATTGAAAAATGGATCTCAGACCTGCTTCTGATTGGCCAGATTGAGAATCAGTGTTTCAATAGCGAATATTCATTCGCTGTTGTAACACCTGGGTGGGCTCCTGGTGCAATGCTCTGCGACCGGAGCCCACCCTATTTTTAAGCCTATTAGAGCCTCTGGCTCTAATCAGGTGCTTCAAAAAAACACTCCCGCTGAACGCATGAATAGGGGGTGGCCGCAGCAGCCGTGGATATGAATGAATCTTCATTCATTTAGGGGGTGGCGGCTGTGCATAGAGGGGGCAGCACCCGGGCGCCCCCAATGGACGGGCCGCCCCTGCTGACATCAAAAAGATTTGCTATGGTATACATCTAGAATCTGTAGAAGGGTTAATTGTGCCTAAATCAGTATTAAACCCAAAAATGTATTATATTGCAGCTAACCAATTCTTTTAGGCTTTGTTTCCTTTATATTCACCTGGTGATCCGGCCAGTAAGGCAGGCCATAGACGGTGCAAATTTGCATGATTCCCCCATCAACACAGACAGTGCTGACATTGGAATCTCTCCTGCCAAGAGATGGGGGGTTATTTACGAAAAGCAAATCCACTTTGTACTGCAAGTGCACTTAGAAGTGTAGTCGTTGTAGATTTGAGGGGAAGATCTGAAATGAGGGGAAGTTCTGCTGTTTTTATCATGCAATCATGTACAAGCTAAAATGCTGTTTTTTATTTTCCTTGCATGTCCCCCTCAGATCTACAGTGACTGCACTTCCAAGTGGATTTGCCCTTCGTAAATAACCCCCATTGTGTTCTCCTGGGGGGGGGGGGGGGGAGCGGGGGAAGCCTTTCCTGCCGAGAGAAGACAGGGATTATGGCTAGCAGCTATAGCAGTCACTAGCAATAATCACAAGTGAATCCAGCTGGTTGGTTGTACCCAAGTTGATCGATCAATCAAGTTGGTACATTCAGCCCGTCCATACATGGTTCAAATCTCAGCCAGTTCCTACTTTACCATAAAGTCCATAAAAAACTATAAAGGTGCTTCACAAATAATGTGCAAAATTGCAGGGAATGCTTCACATCTGGTGTGCAAAAAGTGCAGAGAAAATGTTGCAGAAAAATTTTCAGGTGTACCAAGACACCCCCACATGTGTCCCCACTCACCAAATTACAATGACATCCAGCTTTTCAGTCTGGGAGTCAATACAGGCTAATATCCAGAGAATCACAAGATGGCAGGTTCACTGATGAGATGATAGACGATCCTTCAACAATAATACTCAGCCAAAAAAACAGGTACCCAGAAAGGAAGAAAAGGGGGACTAATAGTGAAGTATGCTAAGATTGAAAATTTATTGCGCATAAAAGGTTATACTTACAACAGTAAGTTAAAAACAGGCATTGAAATAGTCAGAGGATGCAGCAAACACCATTGTTAGCGTTCCTACGAGACCGGAAAAGACGTCAGTCGTGCCGGAAGTGCGCTGCGTCAACGCATTTCGCCCTCCCACAGGGCGTCATCAAAGGATGCCTGAAATTTTTTCTGCAACATTTTCTCTGCACTTTTTGCACACCAGATGTGAAGCATTCCCTGCACATTCCTTGGGAAGCACCTTTATAGTTTTTTATGGAATTTATGTTGTTATTTTACCTATTATGGGTTTATGTTTGTGAGCGCTGTATTTATATTTTATCACTATGTCCAAGTGTTTAGCACTTTGTGTATAGCAGCTTCATTCATTTCTATCACCCATTTTTTCACACCATCAGCGCAAGTTTATATATTTAGATTATATATTTTCCCAGTTCCTACTGTACCGGCCAAGATTAGAACAGTCTATGGCCTGCCTTAGTCTGTTATTCTTCACCAAACCAAGCTGTTCAAGAAAAGTGGCAGTTACAGGGTTGATACAAACCATTTAACACTGGTAGGGTTGCTTACATTGGTCAGCTTTTATTCATTTATGTAAAATCTTTATCCTAAAAGGAAACAAAACGCCAACTGTAACTGCTTAAAATATGTTAGCTGAAGTTCAACTTTAAAGCGACATTAAAGACAAGTATTTTTTGTTTTTAATTACAAACATGTTATACTGAACTGCTTTGTGCAATGCTTTTGCGCAGATGGGCCCTGATACTCCTCTTCTCGGGTCCGCCGCTGGCACTCCTGGCCCCTCCCTCCTGTCGAGTGCCCTCAGAGCAAACAGCTTACTATGTGGGCATCCAAGCCGCTGTTTTTTGTTTCCATTCACAAATGGAGCCGTGGCTCATTCCCACCCCCCTCTCTCCTCATTGGCCCATTGGTTGTGATTGAGAGCAGTGGGAGTTGATTGTCTCTCGCTGCTGTCTCAGGAGAGTCATCGGAGAGCTGAGACTCTCATGCACATCGCCGGATCTAGAGCGGGCTCAGGTAAGTATTAGGGGGTGCTGGGGGCTGCTTCACACAGAAGATTTTTTACCTTCATGCACAGAATGCATAAAGGTACTGTAAAAATCCTGAGCCTTTATAACCACTTTAATTTGTTAGTTAAGTCTATCTAAATCTGATAGTCTAGCACTATCCCCCCCCCCCTCCCATATTGACAATACTGCTATCCAAAGGTGTCTCTGTCACTCCGCCATCCAGAGTGGAGACCCTCTAAGACAGGAAGTACAATATTGCCTGGATCACCAGGTTAAAATAAAAGAAGAAAATAAATGCAGTCAACACATTTAGGGATTGGTAAGGTACAATATATTGTTTTTTTACATTTTGGGTTTGTTACTGACGTAAATAGTACTCTAAAAATCACCTTTTTGTCTTAAATTACTCATGTAAAATAACACATCATTTTCTTATATTTGAGGGTGCCTATGCACTCATGTTCATACAGACTTATAGCTGTAAACCTGCTGTGTGTGTGTGATCATCTGAGGAACTACTCCCTGTGTTTGCTAGACTAACGAGCATTGGGGTAAGATTTGGTGAGGCCATTAGTATGCTGCTTGTTGGAGAGGAAGCTGTACCTGAGGACCTGCAGTGCATGCATCTCCCTGCTTCTGTTTCATTCATTCTGTAAATCTGTGCTTTTTCAACCTCTCCTGCTGCTTCTCGAATAATATGACAGCCACTAGATAACCGGTCATCAAGCAACAACTCTGACACTAGAAAGCAAAGCAAAGTCCTGTAGTCCTCTACCATGATGGCTATCTCCAAACATAGACACAGTGCAGAACAATGCAAGGTAGGTCAATAATGGAGTAAAGCTCAGCTGCAGGGAACTTACTGGCAATACTAATTACTAGTCATTTTTCCTTTGCTTGCCCTCTTTGTGCACAGCTTCCAAAGTCCAGATCCTTTTTTAAAAAGAAAAAAAATTCTAGCGGGCAGAGTTTCTTGGACATTTTAAAGTCTGAAATAAAAAAAAAAGTTTCTTTATGTACACTACCTGAGGCGTAAGTAAGTAATCAGTAAGATGCTGAGAATGAAACCAGGATAACCGACTGGTACATGCTGGGTCCGTGACATCACAAGGGGGTGTTGCCACCAGGTGACATCACCAGGTGGCCCCACTCTTACCTATTTAAGAACTGTCATACAGCGGAGCAGGCATTCAGCAGTTAGCCTTTGTTGCAGGCAGAGCGCCTTTTTTTCTTTTTTCGGGTCCGGCGGTGCGTCGGGCGTCGTGATTGATGATGGATCTACATCAGGGGACATTGTTTTTTTATTTTTTGTCAACTGCCTCCTGCAAACTGTCTTTATTTTTTATACTTTTTTTGGGAGAATGAGCAGGGGTACAATGTACCCTACACTTATTCATACGGGGGGCGGGATCTGGGGGCCCCCTGCCCGCAGTCCCCCACAACCACCGCCCAGAGTTGTCGAGAAGAGACCCTTGACCCCATCAACATGGGGACAAGGTGTTTTGGGTTGGAGGGTGCAGAGCCCCCCTGCTCCAAAGCACCACCCCCATGTTAAGAGCAAGTGACCTGATATGGTTCAGAAGGGGGGGCGCTCTCTTGTCCCCCCCTTTTACGACCTGCCAGGCTGCATGCTCGCATAATGGTCTCGTATGGATCTTGGGTGTGGCGATGTTTGGGCCAAACTTTTGCTCGGCTCAAACTGTTCGCCCAATTCTAGTAAGGATGATATTTAGAGGATTTTTAGCATTTTATAAAGGTGAAATAAGTTTTAAATGACTCATAAGGGTTACAGAAACTCTTTTCAACTATCCAGTACCTATTCCTATGTCAAAAATGAAAGCGAAAAGCATGCAGTGATAAAATAGTAAAATGTAATGTGACAATGAACAATTAATTTGCATTGAACATTTTAAATGCACAAAAAAAACAGGAAAAAACACAAACACAAAGAACACTATAAAAAAACCCAAATCCATCCACCCAAAAAACCCCACCCCCTCCAGAAACATTTTTAAAGAGTAGGTTATGTTGGCTACAGGTACAGTTGAAAAGTGCTTAGATTTTTAAATGTCCTTTTTTTTAATAAAGGATTCCCTTCTTTTTAGTGTTTTGAAGTTTCAATGGTGACATCTTCAGGCCGAAAGAATGTAGTACTTCTCAAGCCTACCATATATAATTGATCAATTTATTAACAGCTGTTTTGAAAAAAAAAAACATGGTTTCATGATGTATAGTTGGTTAAACTTGACATTTTTTATTAGAACAAAAGAGATCTGAGAGATATATGAGAATTGGCTTTTGAACAGGAAACACTTAATCATAAAATGAACATTTCAAGATGATAAAAAGTACAACTTGTTGCTATAACCTCTCAGAATTCTGGAGAATTTATGGGCAAATGTCCACCACAAACGAAAGATTAAAATGTACTTAGAGTCTGAAGAACCTGGTTCCTCTGTTGGCATCTGTTCAGGACTAGACTTATTACAAGGCCCTCATGAGTGCCAAAGGCAGCAGAGTTAGAGGGGCACTAAACTTCCAAATGTACAAATTGTGAACTTGTGCATTATGATAATGCTCACATGTCAGCCATCCACACATGGTGTGGGGGGGGGGTAGAGCCTCCTGGGCTCTTCCAGGGTTAAATTGGAGGTCAGGCATGGCTTGCATTTCAGTTGCACTCTTCATTGAGGACACACACAGCTGTGGAGGTTGCCTGCTGTGTCTCATTACTCTTATATTCAAGATATTCACCACACTCAGGTATTTACCATCTTCACCTTTTGATACTTGTTACATTTAGGCATACTTGCATACCTCATACATAGCTTTATTTATTTTATTTATTCATTTTTATTTATTTGTTGATCACTTATTTTTATTTATTTTTGATTTTTGATATCACACATCTCACTACACTATCATAATCCACCCCTCTTTCCTCTCCGTCTTTTTCATCTTGTCACTTGTTAGTATCCCTCTGCTATCCTATGTTTTCCACCATCTCCATGTCCCTACCATCCTTGGCCCAGGCCTTTTACTTATATATATACATATCTGTATGCCAATACTCATTGATTTTACTACTTTAGATGCCTGACAAACATACTTATGTTTATAGCCTATACTCTTTATGGACTAACGAGGTTTCTAGGGATACATCACTACCCTACTATTACACAATCACAGTCCACCTCTTTCACTTCTTTTTTATTTTTATCTTTTCACCTGTTAGTATCCCTCTGTTATCCTATGTTTCTTACCATCTCCATGTTCCCTACCATCTCTGGGTCCAGGCCTCTCATTTCATGCATATATATCTTTATGCTAATATTTATTGATTCTACTTTACTACTTTAGATGCCTGACAAACATACTTATGTTTACAGCCTACACTCTTTATGAACTAACGAGGTCTCTAGGGTTACATCACTACACCTATGCCATGCCTGCTCGCCGTTTGGCCCCTGGTGGGGTCCCATCTGACTTCGCCCCTTCAGCTCCCTGGTGAGGCACCTGCTGCCACTATCTTGGAGCCGCACACCTGTAGCCATGGTCAAGCTCAGTGGTACAATGTTACACACATCCACCCCTGAAGAGCGAGCTGGATCTCGCGAAACTAGTCAGGTAGTATGATGCCCGTGTACTATGACTGCTATTACATCCATGTACCAATATTTCTAGTTTATATATCTTTTTTTTGGCAACTGTTGGTGTTATCTATGCATGTAAACAATTTTACTTGAATAAACCATATACTGTATTTACTACTGTTATGTTTACTGGCGGAAACGGTACCCACTTCATTTAAAGTCCCAGGGCGAATCCTTCGTTTTACTATAGGAAATATCAGTCACAACAAGTATGACCAATCCCAGCGCTCAATAGATAAAAGTTGTGCACTACAGCAGCTATTATAAAAACACAAGATATATAAAACACAAATATGCAAAGATAAAACTCAGCATTAACAGCGCGTATCAGTATATACAATTAATAAGTGCAATAATAAGTGAACTAAGTCAAAGTCCATGCAATAATCCTTAAAGTAGTGTATGGTGCTGCGACCCATCAGAAATATGAAACAGAAAAAGTTTGTGTCCTGAATACCGTCACCAATCCACCTCGTGGGCACACATTTGGTGATGCACTCACTGCAATGATGAAAAAGATGAGCCTGATATCTCCCAAAGGAAATTAAACACTCTTCCAAGGGTTACCAGAGATTAGTCCTTAACCGGCTCAGCTCAATCGATGCAAGATAAAAAACACGGGAATGCTCTGCATAGCGTAATACTGTAATTTAATTGGAGACTCGACCCCCGCATACATAATTTAAAAGATAAATTAATAAAAACAGTGTGTCAGAATTTAGCCTGTACAACACTACGTAACGTCATCTCACCACTTCCTGGAATTCCTAGAATCGCTGACCGCGGTGAGACCCGGGATGATGCACGTTTTGATTGACAAGAAAGCCGCGTGGTCATGCCCTAACGAGTCTCGTCACCACGTCTTCGTCGGAGGGCCCGCCGACGTAGACATGATGACGAAACACATTAGGGCGTGACCACGCGGCTCTCTTGTCAATCACAACGTGCATGGGAGATTTTATTTCATTTTCTGTTGCATCTCTGAGATTGGAAGTACATGGAAATCTCCACAATGGGACACTGATGGCAATAAATAAACTGGCAAGTGTTTTTATCCTACTCTATTCATAACAAAAAAAGAGCTATACATATACTTTACTTGTACATTAATTTTACTTTGTGCGCTACTGCTGCCTCCTAAATGACAGGTTTTTCTTTTCTTTTTAAATTGCCAAATGACAAGTTTACATTACAGAACCACACCACAACTGCAAGCTCAGCGTTAAGCTTGCAGCTGCGGTGCAGCCCCATTGACCTCACAAAGCAAGTTTGACAAGTGGTGCTGCCTGTCAACCTCTGTAACCCAAATTAAAAATGCGGTGGCCAGGAAGCAAAGCATCGCAGCATGTGTACAGCCCTGTCTGACTGTAGTGTTACAATTCGGATGTGTACCAGGAGCCGGTAAAACAACAGCTGCCTGTTTTTACTGCCCCCTTGCTGCCCATTAAAAGGAGAGCTCAATAGAGTTGATTTAGTAAAGGCATTTAGACTGTGCACTCTGCAAGGACAGTTGCTCCAGAACTTAGTAAATGAGAAGAAGCTCTGCTAACTTCCATCATCAAATCATATGCAAGCAAAAATGTTTTCTTTTTATTTTCCTTGCAAGTGATTGGGTATTCTTTACAAAGTGAAGCTTAACCTCATTTACTAAGCTCTGGAACAACTGAACTTGCAAAGTACACAGGCTATTTGCCTTTAGTAATTTATGAAAGCTTAAAAAATTGGCAGCAGGATGCAGTATGGGAAGAAGGCAAGCCGGGGGAGGCAGTGAGATGCTTTGGACAATGTTCTGCTGGGAAACCTTGGGTCCTGCCATTCGTATGGATGTTACTTTGACATGTACCACCTACCTGAACATTGTTGCTGACCAAGTATACCCTTTCTGATGGCAGAGGCCTCTTTCAGCAGGATAATGAGCCCTGCCACACTGCAAAAATGGCTCAATAATGGTTTGAGGAACACAACAACACATTTGATCTGTTGTCATGGCTTCCAAATTCTCCAGATCTCAATCCATTTGAGGGTCTGTGGGATGTGCTCGAAAAACAAGTCAGATCCATGGAGGCCCCATCTCACAACTTACAGAACTTAAAGGATCTGCTACTGACAGATTGGTGCCAGATACCAGAGCATACCTTGGTCTAGGTCTAGTGGCGTCCATGCCTCAATGGGTCAGGGCCCTTTTGGCTGCTAAAGGGGGACCTACTCAATAGGTAGGTAGTTATATTCATAAAGTTATGGCTGATTAGTGTATATAATAAAATGTATATACATATATTAGATAGATAGATAGATAGATAGATAGATAGATAGATAGATAGATAGATAGATAGATAGATAGATAGATAGATAGAGATGTGTGATGGATAGAGTCTATGGGGGTTATTAACTAAAGGCAAATCCACTTTGCACTACAAGTGCACTTGAAAGTGCAGTCACTGTAGATCTGAGGGGGACATGCAAGGAAAATAAAAAACAGCATTTTAGCTTGCACATGATTGGATGATAAAATCAGCAGAGCTTCCCCTCACTTCAGATCTTCCCCTCAGATTTACAGCGACTGCATTTCCAAGTGCACTTGCAGTGCAAAGTGGATTTGCCTTTCGTAAATAACCCCCCATATATACTACATAAACAGCATGTTCAGAATGTCTCAGCTACAGTATACAGGCATACCCCACTTTTAAGTACGCAATGGGGTTTATTTACTAAAGTTGGAAAGTGCAAAATCAGGCTCACTTCTGCATAGAAACCAATGAGCTTCCATATTTTAATACCAAAGCTTAAATGAACAAGCTGGGGTTAGAAGCTCATTGGATTCTATGCAGCAGTAAGCCTGATGTTGCACTTCCCAGCTTTAGTAAATAAACCCCATTGTGTACTTAAAAGTGGGGTATGCCGGTATTCTCTTTGTTTCCAATATATATAGATTATGCATTACACATAATGATTTATTCCTTTAGCTAGGTCATGGTGGGGCACAGTTTTTTTGGCTTGTGAAGACTGATTGAGTAATGAATATGAAAGCCATATCTGGGTCTTAAAGAATATATAGGTGTTTATTCACTAAATGGTGTGTGACAGATTAATCGCACCTTAGCTGCAGAGGTAAGACCAGGCGCTTTCACAATTACTTAGTGCTTTTTGCAAGAGAAGCAGATAGTTGAGAAATCCACTTTATGTCATGAAGCCTGAACCGGTTAAGTGCCAGTGGTCATTTAATATTGCTTTACCCTATCTTATTAATTAAATATACTCTGCTGTCAAACTGGAGAGACACATACATGATGCATACAAGGAGCACATCCTGTCTGCCCAGTGCTTTATGTATCCAGATATAGGTGCAGTGTGCCAGTCCACCCGACTCTTTTTTGGTTGATTACCTGGTGATCTGGAAACTCTCATTGTTATGCAGCTGAGGAATTCACAAACATACCTATTGCTGGTTACCTTCTGTCTTTCACATAAAGAAAAACTGATGCAAAGATGACAGTCCTTCTGATGTTCTTACAACCATCGATCAGTTTTTAAACCTGCCTGTTTGAATTGATTGGTGATAGAAACAGAAAAAAGCTACACTGCATTAGGAAGTACGGTGCCAGTAACGCTGTGGAATGCTTTCTCGATTCTGTCTGAAATAGGTGTAGCGCACGACCCCGTAGGAGCTGCAATTTGTGTGTTCTATCTGTAAATCACATTCACCACCTAGCACATCGCAGCCCATAGAAATAGAAACAGTCCACATTGTTCTTTTCTCTTGCTTTTTATTTGTATAACATGAACTGGGATAGGAGAAGGTTTCCTGAGATGCTCTTTTGCTGCTTCATAATCTTTCCTTTGCTTTCTTATGCAAAGACTTAGAACAATGCGGATAATGGAAAGTTACTCTTCTTTTTGGGAAGACTGGAGTAGTCTGGTCTTTGAGAACAATGAAAACGAATAGCAAAGAGCCACTCTGAATAAATCTTTGCATATAGACTTGGGTGGATTTACTAGAGGATACATAGGCTGTTGTAGTAAAGAGTCACTCTGAATATCCTCTTCACCCGTAGACCTTCTTAGAACAATCTGTATCTCTATTTGTGCTCGGAGCTCTACCGCCACCTTTTGACCACTACTTCCCGTCCGTACAGTACTTCCAAGTTGAGCTAAGGAAGAGATTACTCTGAATAATTCCTCCTGCCTGACTGATTGGAATCCCGGGGTATTGTTCAACCCAAAGTCACAGGCCATCACCACCTGTCTCACTGACTTGCGTACCAACATCCCTCAGCCTCTGGTAGTACCGTTCCCCTGGGCTTGCACTCACTTGATCAACAGTCCATGTGCCACTCACAAACGGTCGATCGCCAAGTTTTCTTCCGCTTAGTTGCTACTTCTTCCGAATGGTTTCTCCATCCCTCCTCTCAAGTCTGGTACGCTCCCCTCCCCGCTGGGGCGTCCAGTGATACCAGCAACTACATGCTGTGCGGTGTCTCTAACTCCTTTCCTCCGTGTGGCCTGGTCCCCCACCTTCCCCGTGGGGGGGGGCTCTGCTTTGCTCCTCGCAGGGCGCCCTCTCTCTGATCTGTTCCTCTCTGGAACTCTTTAGCAGCATGTGACCCCAGCCTATATGCGAGTCCCGCCTCCTGCCAAACAAATTCATGATTGGCCAGAACTCCACACATGAGCTGCCTGTCCCTCGGATCCCAATTCCAACCTCTCTTCCAGAACCATTTCCACTGAAAGCAAGAGGAGGCATCTCTGGGTCCAAGCACAGGTGGCCACACCCTGCACTACACTGACACTCCCAGTTCTCAAAATAAACAACCAGGCCTGGAATAACAATGCAAGCCTGCCTAAATTTACCTGAAACTGTACTTTGTCATTTAAACACAGAGAGCTCACCTACTTGAAAGTAGGTGATCGCTACATAGGTTACAGACAATTTAGGGAGATTCGCCTTCTCTATTTGTCCTGTTTACCATTATCACCGATAATGAAAGAAAATGTAACATTTTGGGTTGTCTAGTTCTGGTAACCCTTTCATTTGCTGTCACTTTTTTGGTATGGAACAGTAAGGGCCCTTTCACACTGGGGGGGGGCGTTGTCGGCTATTGTAAACGGCGCTTTACCATCGCTATTCAGCCGCTAGCGGGGCGGTTTTACCCCCCTGCTAGCGGCCGAGAAAGGGTTAAAACCACCGCAAAGCGCCTCTGCAGAGGCGCTTTGCCGGCGGTATAGCTGCGCCGTCCCATTGATTTCAATGGGCAGGAGCGGTGAAGGAGCGGTATACACTCCGCTCCTTCACCGCTCCGAAGATGCTGCTAGCAGGACTTTTTTTCCCGTCCTGCTAGCGCACCGCTCCAGTGTGAAAGCCCTCGGGGCTTTCACACTGGAATTAAAGCAGCGGCACTTACGGGTCGGTTTGCAGGCGCTATTATTAGCGCAATAGCTCCTGCAAACCGCCTCAGTGTGAAAGGACCCTAAGTAAAAGGTAATCTCCCCAATGGGACACACATGCTTTGAGCTTTACTTTAAGCACAGTAATGTAATGTAATGTAATGTACTGTATTGTAATCATACTTTCTCCCTATTTAAGTGCTGAACAAACTGTCGACGCCATATAAATCCTGTATAATAATTATAACAATAATGCCCTGTACACACGGTCGGATTTTCCGATGGAAAATGTGTGATAGGACCTTGTTGTCGGAAATTCCGACCGTGTTTAGGCTCCATCACACATTTTCCATATGAATTTCCGGCACACAAAGTTTTAGAGCAGGATATAAAATTTTCCGACAACAAAATCCGATCGGTTAAATTCCGATCATACACAAATCCGACGCACAAAGTGCCACGCATGCTCAGGATAAATTAAGAGATGAAAGCTATTGGCTACTGCCCCATTTATAGTCCAGACGTACGTGTTTTACGTCACCGCGTTCAGAACAATTGGATTTTCCGACAACTTTGTGTGACCGTGTGTATGCAAGACAAGTTTGAGCCAACATCCGTCGGAAAAAATCCATGGATTTTGTTGTCGGAATGTCCGATCAATGTCCGACCGTGTGTACAGAGCATTATAATAATAATATTTGTTGTATAGGATTAGTCACTCACTAACTGATCTCATTTGGTGCCTTGGATGTGGCTTTGAAGCAACTTGGTCAAAAACCTAAAATATTGTACAGGAAAAGCACAGCAAAAATCCCTTTTGGTCTAAAATATATACACCACTGAAAGGGTTTAATTATATTTGTTTTAACAAGTGCAAATAAATAAATAAATACTGAAATAAATATAAATTTAGCCCAGGGGTCTCCAAATTACAGCCCATACAGCCTGCTACAAGATTTTACCGAGCCCACAGCCAGGGTCAGTGGCATATCCTCAACAATTGAGGACCAGAAGTGAAGACTATAGGCAGCCTCTGCTGACATTAACATGGTTCTAAAGGTAGAAGGTTTTCTACCTTAAAGTGTTACTAAATCCACAACAGTAAAATCAGTCTGTTAATTCAGTAAAGTGTGCTTGTTATATTCACTGTGGGACCTAAGGGGTTAATCCTCTGCAGTGTGTAAAAAGGCTGTTTGATCCTGTATGCACAGATCCTCCCCTTCTTGCATTGTCTCCAAAACATGTCCGGATAAGACAGTTGCTGGTGTCACTCTGCACATGCTCAGTTTGGTGTGTATTGCTAGAGAGTTTTTTTTCTTAGGAGGGTGCGTGTGATCAGCACAGGGCCAATCAGCACTATCCTGACAGAGGGTCAGGGTCCTGCATCCTGATAGGACAGCCAGTGCAGTATGAAAACTCCTCCTACCTAAATCACAAGACTGCTATATATATACTGCTGATGAGAAAAGGTATTTAGCAGTTCATATTTACTAAAATAATTGCATTTCCATATTCCGTGTACTGTCGGAAACCAGATATAGTAAATGCAGAGCCCTGGGTTTAGTAACACTTTAATGCATTCTCTGCATTAAGGCAAAAAAAACATGTGTGTAGCCCCCCTTTATACTTACCTGGGCCTGATCTTAATCCAGCGACCAGCACTGTGCCCAACAGCAGAGGCTCTCTCAGTTCTCTCTCTCTCCTCATTGGAGATTGAGGCAGCAGTGGGACCATTGGCTCCTGCTGCTGTCAATTACAGCCATTGAGGAGGGAGAGGGGGGCGGGCCAAAACCGTGCTGTGTGTGCATAGCTTCCAACTGTCCCTAAATTGTGTGATGTCATTTTGTCTAACCAGAGAATGCTTTGCATTCATTCAGAAAATACAAAGCATTTTCTCAATGTTGCTCGTGCTGAGCAGCTGACCTCCAGTATCCACAATGCAGAAGAGCAGTTGCTCAGCGTGGGACCTGGAAGCAAGTGGAGATCACTGGAGCAGGGGTGTTTACGTCAGTGATTTACAGCTTCCAGCGGCATCAGTCAAGTATATCATATAGATAGTTACAGTCACATAGCTCCCAACTGTCCCTGATTTCGAGGGACTGTCCCTGATTTGGAGCAATGTCCCTCTGTCCCTCTTTCCTCCTCACTTGTCCCTCATTTTGGTCTGATCTATATAGATGTATCAAAAAGTGTTTTCCAGCACTAAACCTTTCATCCAATTTCTAAATTGTTGTATTTGTAGATTCCAAAAGCCAGTATAAAGAAGTAGTAGTGGTATAAAAAGCACTTGTGGGTTTAACCAAACTTTTTTTGTACAATTCTCCTTTAAAGGGGCGTGGCAAGGGGTGTGTCCTATGCCTGCATACTTTTGCTGATAGGTGTCCCTCATTCCCATCTCAAAAAGTTGAGAGGTATGCAGTCGCCCAAGCTGGATCACTGTAACTATGTATAACATGCCGATGCCTGGAATTATTCCTTAACCTCCCTGGCGGTATGATTATTTTGGATTTTAGGTGCTGAAAGCGGTACAATTATTTTGCATGGAAATTTGGTATTTTATATTGTAGGCCTGTAATTCTTAACAATAACACACTTAAATCTGTCCAAACAAGAGTCTAGTAGATATCCCGGGTATGATGAAGTTTGAAACACAAAAACATAAATTATAATATAATAAATAAATATAAATAATTAAAAAAAATAATAATATAATAGCAATAAAATAAATTTCCCCACAATTCACTATCGCTCAATTCTGCAAGTGTTCTAATTTATTATCGCTGTTTTCTAGCTGGTCTAAAACCACTTTTGACATAAAGGGACACTTTTTGGTTGCTATGGACAATCTCCAGTTTCCAGGCAGAAAGAACAGTATATATAACATAAAACTGCATGCAGGGCACTGGACAAAGCACTGGGGACAAAAGGGATGTGAAATAATTTCATACAGTACTGTAATCTGTAAGATTACAGTACTGTATGTGTTATGATTTTTACATTTTTTTGAATTGGCCGCCAGGCTCCGCCCCCGTGCGTCGCAGGGAACGGAGCCTGGCACAGAGAGGCTTCGGAGGAGACAGAGCCCACGGACACTGCGGGGGACATTGCAGGATCCCGGGGACAAGGTAAGTAACGCCGCACCAGGATCCTGCAATGCAATCCCGAGTGTGGCTCGGGGTTACCGCTAACGGGACTGAAAATTTAATCCCGAGCCACACTCGGGATTACCGTCAGGGAGGTTAAAGTCTGCAGAAACTGCCTTTGATTTCCACTTATGATATAAGGAGGGACCCTGATGGGGACCTTTATATAAAGGCAATTCTGATGGAGCCCCTGATTTAAAAAACAAGGACCCTGATGTAAGAGGGGACTCTGATGGGGATTTTTGTTTGACCTACACATATTTGTACAATAAAAAATTTGGCCCCGGTACTGAAATGTTTGGAGATCCCTTTTCTCACTCCCTGTCCTAGAGTAACAACCCAACTTATTACAATTGTCACCCCAGAATAAGATGTATGTATGTAGATGGCAAGAATTACCAGGTAAAAAAAAAAAAAAGAAAAAAAAAAAAAATGAAAACAAATTCAACCACAACATCTAAGGACCAGTAAGCTGCAATACTCTCAATTTTCGTTTTTGG
The DNA here is from genome assembly GCF_042186555.1 of Aquarana catesbeiana. Classification (NCBI taxonomy): domain Eukaryota; kingdom Metazoa; phylum Chordata; class Amphibia; order Anura; family Ranidae; genus Aquarana; species Aquarana catesbeiana. Next base: position 364,479,884 of record NC_133329.1, read on the forward strand.
GTTTAAATATGCTTTAACCACTTGCTGACCACCCTATAGCAGTTTTACTGCTGCAGGGCGGCAGCTGTGCGCAGGATTACATATACACGTGATCCTGCACTTCCGGGTAGCGGGAGCGAATGCTCGCCGCCAGCGGCTTGCTCCCACTGTGATTATTCAAATCCGGAGACAATCAATGGGTACCGTGGGCTCGATGTCTGCTGGCACCCGCCGGTCATCCTGCAGAGAGAGAGAATGATGATCTGTAAACAAGGCAGATTGCCGTTCTGACAGGAGGGAAGGCACTGATCCTGTATCTCCACAAAAACAGGGACAAGGATCCATACCTTCCCCTAGTAAAAGCATCTCCCACACTGTAGTTAAAAACACAGGCTAGGCACACAGTTAACCCTTTGATCGCCCCTGATGTTAACCCCTTCTCAACCAGTGCCATTAGTACAGTGACAGTGCACATTTTTAGCATTGCAGTCACTCTTCCCCAGAAAGTGTCAAAAATGTCAGAGTTAGTGTCCAAAATCTGCCACAATATAACAGTCCTACTATAAGTCGCTGATTTCCGCCATTACTATATAAATATAAATTAATAAAAATATCCTATAGTTTGTAGATGCAGTAAATTTTGCACAAACCAATCAATATACACTTATTGGGATTTTACAAAAATATGTAGCAGAATACATATTGGCCCAAATTTATGAAGAAATATTTTTTTTTCAATTCATTTTTTGGATATGTTTTAAAGCAGAAAGTAAAAAATATATATATTTTTTTTTCAAAATTGTCGGTCTTTTTTTGTTTATAGTGCACAGAATAAAAAACGCAGAGGTGATCAAATACACCAAAAGAACACTCTATTTGTGGGAAAAAAATTACATATATTTTACTTGGATACAACGTTGTATGACTTCACAATTGTCAGTTAAAGTAATGCAGTGCTGTATTGCAAAAAAAGGCCTGGTCATGAAGGGGAGTAAATCTTCCGGAGCTGATGTGGTTAAATAAGCCCAACAGTTTCATAAACTCTATTAAGAAGGAATAAAGTATTAACATGAACTGTCCACAAGATGGCGCTACATCCACACTGCTCTCCCCAGTATAGCGCACAGAAAATGATATTTATTTACATTTGTTATTCATTCCCTTTCTTTACTTAAATTCAATTCACACATTATGTGTTTTTTTCCTTATAGATTTTTCATTAAAGAGAAACAAGTCTGGCATACAGGATTTACTAGAAGTAGACTGCGCTTTCTGGTGACAAAGATGAGTATTCTAACCACAATAGAGAAACATTATATCAGAGAACAGCAAACAGAGCCGAGGACATCTATTATTCTCTTTGCTGAAAGACATATAAATAACCCGCCAATGATGAACTAAATATCAATAACAAGTGGTATAATCATACTAAATAAAGGCCAGTGGGCTGAATCAGCTGCCTACTCTTTATATCTCTCAGAAATTCTGATGGCCGGAGTCAACTTGTGGGATGTGAGATGGAGCCCATTATACCACAAAGTATACATGTGCTAAAAATGATTGGTTTACCCAAATTTCTTTCAATACTTTTCCCATTTTTTGACTCTGCAAAATTACAAATCAAATAATTTAGCTTAGAAAAGGGTTAAAGTATATAACCTTTAAAGTATATAACCTTTAAAGAGGAAGTAAACCCTGATGGATTTTACTTCCTCTTTATTTCCCTGCAAAGGTAAAGCATAATGGGCTAGTATGCATCGCATACTAGCCCATTATGTGTCACTTTCCTGAAACCCGAAGCCTGTGACGTCACACCTGTCCCCACTAGCAGCGAGCGTCCATCGTCACCCCCTCTTCCTTCTGGGGCCGCGAACTCCGGCTCTGTGACTGCCCAGAGTCGCGTGATGTCACTCCCGCACATGCATGTGGGAGCCGCCAGTCACGGCATGACCCCTATTAAAAACAGCACGATGTGCCCATACTAAAGGGCGCATGCGCCGATGACATTGGCGCTCAGCTTTTTAGTAAATATCTCCAAAACCGTGGAGGTTTGGGAGATATTTCAAGCACCTACAGGTAAGCCTTAACCTCCCTGGCGGTATTCCCGAGTCTGGCTCGTTGTGGAATTTCAGAACCGAAAGAGGTAACCCGAGCCGCACTCGGGATTACATCTCAGGATCCAGGAAGAGCTTACTTACCTTGTCCCCTGGATCCTGCGATGTCTCCCCGCAGTGTGAGCGGCTCGTCCTCCGCTCAAATCATCTAGGAGCCGAGCTCCGTTCCCTGCGAGCGTTGCGACGCACAGGGACGGAGAATGGCGCCAAATTCAAAAAGTGAAACACACACAATACATACAGTACACTGTAATCTTACAGATTACATTACTGTATGAAATTATTTCACCTCCTGCAACGCCACAACATTATGTATCAATGGGGCTTTCCCTTTTCAGTCAGATTTAACTACCAAGGTACAATTTACAGAAGCAGATCAGCAGATGAACTACAACAAACCCTTTTAAAATTAAATTTGACAGAACCCACAAGCAGCAACACTCCCACACGCAGAAAAATGGCATCATCTTCACCTTCAGGCAGCACCCAGAAAATTTCAGAACAAAATGGGAATCATCATTCTCACAAAAGAGGCCGTTATGCCACATCATCCATGGACCAAGAAGATTCAATGGACTGACATCCTAATTCCTGATATCTCTTCATTTATTATACTAAGAGATGGTTCTCTATAAAAAACCTATATTTATAACTGAATGTAACTGCATTCTGATAGTCACACACTGTGTGGGATCATGTTACATTCCAGTTATATTTCTTATTACTTCTGATTCATATAGCCTTAGAATATATAAGTGAAATAAGGAAATTCTTGTTCAGTTATATATTATCAGGTAATAACAATAGATTTATTACTTTTTAGGACAAATATGTTCAATAATCCAGAAGTAATGGAAGCTTTTTCTTTCTTTTCTTAAAACAAATATATTACCTAACTAGTTTCTAGAATTATGTTTTTGTTTATTCTAATCTGAAGCAATACAACCTCAATTTTATGAGTTAACATATCTAAACAGTTACATATGAATAAAATATGTAATTGTTTACTCTAAAAGGGTTAAAATCCCAAAATAATTCAAACTATCTTCATCAATACCAAAGTTATTAACAGTACCTTTCTAACTGAATTATTTAGCCTAGGGCAAGACTAACCATATACAACCACCCTGGAATAAATAATTTCAACAAAAACTATATTCTGCACTCCAATTAATGAAACATCATTTTGATGTCTTTTGACATAGCACTTCTCTCCTGTAAGCGAAAGATCCGTGTACCCCCATTAGCCCTCCTCATTCTCCCAACCATATTATGTGGGAGTGTGACGAAGGCACTTATTCCCCTGAGAGAGATATTTATTCTCTTTCACGGGTAAATTGTGATTACTTGCAAAAAATAATTTATACAATGTATCATCTAATCTCATATGTTTTTTGTTTACTCTTTACTCCAGAATTCACTGGTTTCTTTTCTATCTATTCATCTCTTCAGTCCACACAGGTTGATCTGCGCAGTCAGCTCTGCATAGCAAAAAGTAAGTCAAAACTATTTGATCTATTGCCATGGCACCACTGAATATACTTTCCCTGAATGTTCAGGGAATAAATGTCCCTCAAAAAAGGACCAAAGCCTTCCGTACTTTCCATAACAAGAAGGCTCACATAGTATGCCTCCAAGAAACACACTTCACCAAAGATTCTACTCCAAAATATATTTCTCCTTTTTATCAACAAATTTACACGGCTTCTGCCTGTACCAAGCAAAGGGGAACTCTAATTGCATTTCACCGATCCACACCATTCACCTTATCATCAGAAATTAAAGACCCAGAAGGTAGATACCTGATACTCATGGGTTATATAATGGATACAGCAATCACGGTGATTTCCTACTACGCTCCTAACAAACAACCTACACCATTCCTCTCACATATATTACAAGTGATTAATACACACAAAATAGGAACAGTGATAATGTGTGGGGATTCGAACCAGGTCCTTCTCCCATTTCTAGATAAATCACCTTTTACACCATCCAAAATAACCTCTAGATTACCTTTTTCTCAACTTCTTTCCAAATACAATCTGGTAGATTCATGGAGAGAAAGTAACCCAATGAAAAAGAAATTCACTTATTTCTCGCACCCTCATCAAACCTTCACCAGAATAGATCATATTTTTCTAACAATAGGAATGATACCAGAAATTATTGCATCAGATATAATTCCGATTCCGTGGTCTGACCATAATGCAGTATACACTACTATAGCCTCATACATATTTGGCTCGGACATTAAATTCAACTAACAAATCTTTCAAACCAATACGTTTGAAATTATCAAAAAATGTTTACACTTGTAATCCAGTTAAAATAGTCCATAAATTTCACTCACATCTCGCAACTATATACAAGACAAACAATGAATTTAATCCTACAGAGGCTGAATCCTTCTTCTCAAAAATAACCTTACCTGAGTTATCTCAGAATCAAAAAAGCAGTTTGGATGAGCCTATAACTATAGATGAAGTTGCTAACGCCATAAAAGACCTAAAACTTAACAAAAGACCAGGCCCAGACGGCTACTCGGCTTTATACTATAAAACATTCTCAGAAATACTCTCTCCCATTCTCACTGAAACTTTTAACAAACTTCTAGATGGACATTCTTTTCGGCAAGAAACACTAATGGCAATTGTTTGTATGATCCCAAAACCCCTTTCTGATGATACTTCCTGTGTGAATTATCGGCCTATCTCTCTGTTAATCCTCGATATTAAATTATTAGCAAAAATAATAGCAAAACGCCTCAATAGCATTATAGGAAAATTAATACATAGAGATCAAGTAGGCTTCATGCCAAATAGACAGGCAGGCGATAATATACGCAGGGCAGTGTTATTGGCACATCTTGCTAAAAAACGGAAAATCCCTTTATGTTTTCTATCTCTCGATATTAAGAGGGCATTTGACACAGTATCCTGGCAATATATGCAATATTCATTACAAAAATGGGGTTTTGGACCCCACTTTTTAACATGGATCAAAGCATTATATAATAAACCCAAAGCCTATATAAAATATGCTGGATACAAATCTGAAGCCTTTAATATCGAAAGAGGTACCCGACAGGGTTGCCCATTATCTCCCTTATTATTTGCCCTTATACTCGAACCCATGGCCCAATACATCAGAACAAACCAAACTATAACTGGCATTGAAGTAGGAGGTATTACACACAAATTATGTATATTTGCAGACGATATATTACTTTTTCTATCATCACCACAGGTCTCTGGTCCTAACTTAATACCAGCTCTTGATGGATTTGCAGCCCTATCCGGCCTTATGATTAATCCTAAGAAATGCCTAGTGCTTAATATTTCACTCACAAACATGGAATTGATCCCGGCTAGGGCTGCACTCCCATTCACATGGGCAGAAAAATCAATCCCATATCTTGGAATTCATTTAACAGCATCTCATTCTGACTTATTCTCAACCAATTATCCTCCTGTATTAAGACAGATCACAAATCTAATAAAACAATGGTCGCAACTTCCTTTATCCTGGATAGGGAAGATTAATGCAATCAAAATGACTATTCTACCCAAATTGCTTTATCTATTCAGAGTCCTCCCTATTCCAATTCCTTCCTATTTTTTGAGAATAGTACAAAAAAGAGCAACTTCGTTTATATGGGGCTCTTCTAAACCACGTATACCTATACACACACTACATCTTCCCAAAAATAAAGGAGGCCTGGGATACCCTAATTTTACTAACTACTACAGAGCAGCACATTTGGCCAGTCTGTCCAAATACCATGCAAAACAGGAAATCCCATTATGGGTATTTATAGAGGCTTCAGAAAATGACCCTCTATTAATATCAAATTTATTATGGCTTGATCCTAAAGACCGCTTTAAAATTCATAATTCCATAACTAAACACTTCTTATCTCTCTGGGATAAACTAAAAACCAAATATCAGTTACAATCTCCACACAATCCTCTCCTTTCTTTTATCAGAAATCCAGCCTTTTATCCGGCATGGATCTACCCAAATTCTTTTAAAGCTTGGACAACATCAGGCATTCAGACACTAAATGACTTCATAGCATCTAAATCATTCCTTTCATTCCCATCGCTTAGAGAAAAATATGATCTACCAAACTCTGAGATATTTAGATATCTCCAAATCAAAAATTTCTATACACCATTCCTAAAGGGGGATACACCATTATCCCAATTATCCATTTTTGAATCAATCTGTACAAAAAATCCATTTGCTAAAGGTACAATTTCATCACTTTATAATCAATTATATGGAGTAGCAAATCTTAATAGACCCTCTTACGTTCAGAGGTGGGAGGAGGACCTGGGACGAACTTTAGAAGACACGGAATGGTCTAACATATGGCTCACATCTAAGTCATCTTCACCCAACATCTTAGCACTGGAGACAAATTATAAAGTCCTAACTCGCTGGTACCTTGTACCCGCTAGAGTGGCAAAATATTCACCTAATACCTCAGCTCTTTGTTTTCGAGGATGCCCAGAAATAGGCACATATTTACACATATGGTGGACGTGCCCAGTAATCCAAAATAATACAACCAGATCCATATTTAACTTTACTTAATCTAAAACCGGAATGGTTAACACTCTCTCAATTCAAACTTATGATCCAACTAATAACGGCTGCAAAACAAACAGTGGCCAAGGCATGGAAATCTCCTACATTGGTACTAGCAGAAACAATTCACAGAATGAATAATACAATGTCCCATGCTAAGATGGTAGCCATCGATCAAAATCAAATTCCAAAATTTGAAAAACTTTGGCATCCTTGGATAAAACAACAGTTCCTGTCAAACTTCAATGACTCTGTCCTGTTGCCATGGTAACAGATTAAATGACTTACAGAGACACCTATTCTAAGGCTTCAAAGAGAACTAAAAAAAAATAATAAACTGACGAGCGGGACAACCTTGTGGACCATACCTCTACCTTTCAATCCTTTTTCTTCTTTCTCTTTCCTTTTCTCCACCTTACGATTAAAGCTCATTATCAGAATTTATTTGACCTATATACACTCTACTTGTAAACAATATGTATAGTAGGTATAAATCATTTAAATACCTACAAAAGTAACTAAGGAAATGATATATATCTTTAATTTAGGTTTACGTGAACCCAATGTTTAATATTTGAAACTTCATGATATTTACCTATATAAACCCTACTGTAAAACAATGAGCTTACTTTATAGATCCTTGTAAACTTACTTTATGTATCTTTATAACATTGTATACTCAATAAACTTCTTTTGACAAGGAAATTATTTCACCTCCCTTTTGTCCCTAGTGGTTTCTCCAGTGCCCTGCATGCAGTTTTATATTATAAAAACTGTTCTTTCTGCCTGGAAACTGGAGATCGTCCATAGCAACCAAAACCGTCCATTTATATCAAAAGTGGTTTTAGACCAGCTAGAAAACAGTGATAATAAAGTAGAATCACTTGCAGAATTGAGTGATAGTGATTTGTGGGGAGATCCGTCATCAAATACTGAAAAGTAATGACAGCGACAATTCTGCAACTGAGCAAATTTCAGTGTTTTTGATTTGATTACATTATTGAATAATTTTTATTATTATTATATTATTATTTGTTATAATTATTTATGGTTATTTATTATATTATAATTTTTTATTTCGTTTTTGAAACTTTATCATACCCGGGATGTCTACTAGACTCTTGTTTGGACAGATTTAAGTGAATTATTCCTAAGAATTACAGGCCTACAATATAAAACGCCAAATTTCTGTGCAAAATAATTGTACCGCTTTCAGCATCAAAAATCTGAAATAATCATACCGCCAGGGAGGTTAAAGCCGTAGTAAACTGCAGCTGGCAAAAAAAAATAAAAAATCCCCTGCAAAGGCAATGGCATAATGTGCTAGTATGCATTGCATACTAGCGCATGCTGAAATACTTACCTTGGAATAAAGCCCTCCAGCGGCATCTTCACCCGGTCTTCCTTCTGGGTTTGCGGGTTCCGGCTGCATGAATGGTCGGAGCCGTGATGATGTCACTCCTGCGCATGTGCGTGGGAGCCGTTGGCTGCGGCATGGAGCCCTGAAGGTCTGGCATACCATATGCCAGTGCCGTCACTTGCTACAAAATTAATTGGGAATATCTCCTAAACACCGCAAGTTTAGGAGATATTCACTGTACCTATAGGTAAGCCTTATTATGGGCCGACCTGTAGGTACAAGTACCAAAAAGGACTTTACCACCACTTTAACCTCCCTGGCGGTATTCCCGAGTGTGGCTCGGGGTGAATTTTCATTACCAAAAGCGGTAACCCCGAGCCACACTCGGGATCGCATCACAGGATCCAGGCAAAATTACTTACCTTGTCCCCAGGATCCAGCTATGTCTCCCTGCTGTGTGTGCGAGCCGTGTCTCCGCTCTATGTATCACAGTGCCGAGCTCCGTTCCCTGCGAGTGTCGCGATGCACTGGGATGGAGCCTGGCGCCAGATTCAAAAAGTGAAAAAAAACATAATACATACAGTACACTGTAATCTTACAGAATACATTACTGTATCACATTATTTCACCTCCCTTTTGTCCCTAGTGCTTTGTCCAGTGTCCTGCATGCAGTTTTATATTATATATACTGTTCTTTCTGCCTGAAAACTGGAGATTGTCCATAGCAACCAAAAAGTGTCCCTTTACGTCAAAAGCGGTTCTAGACCAGCTAGAAAACAGCGATATAAAATTAGAACACTTGCAGAATTGAGCGATAGTGATTTGTGGGGAAATTCGTCATCAAACACTGAAAGTAATGACAGCGACAATTTTGCAACTGAGCAAATTTCAGTGTTTTTGATTTGATTACATTATTGAATACATTTTATTATTATTATATTATTATTTGTTATAATTATTTATAGTTATTTATTATAATTTATGATTTCATGTTTCAAACTTTATCATACCCGAGATGTCTACTAGACTCTTGTTTGGACAGATTTAAGTGAGTTATTCCTAAAAATGATAGGCCTACAATATAAAACGCCAAATTTCCATACAAAACAATGTACCGCTTTCAGCATCAAAAATCAGATATAATCATACCGCCAGGGAGGATAAAGTGGTAGTAAAGTCCGTTGTGTGATTTTTACCTACAGGTAATCCTATAATAAGGCTTACCTGTAGGTAAAATGAATATAGCACCGTTTTGGAGATATTCACACTGGATGCAGCCAGTGACATGACCAACGCATCTGAAGGTGCTCTGAAGGTTCAGCGTTCCGTGCGGACCTTCAGAGCTCGGTGCCAGAGCCAAGGGCTCATGCGTGCATGCGCGAAGGTGACGTCACCGTGGCTGCGGCCGTTCATACAGCCGGAGCCTGTGAACCCGGAAGGCAGACCGGGGGAAGATGAAAGCCCTGTCAGCGGTGACAGCATGCCACTGGAGGGCTTCCTTCTAAGGTAAGTATTGCCTTACAGGGGAATTTTTTTTCTTTTTTTTGCTGCAGTGGTTTACAACTGCTTTGAATTATTGTTTTTTGGGGGGTTTGATACATTTAAAAAAAAAAAAAAATCCCGTGACTGCATAACAAGTATACAAACAAGTCTTCAATGCAATTGGGTTTTAGTATTTCTCTCATTTTAAATAGTGAAAACCCATAAGAGGTAGACCGTTATCCTCCAATTCCACAGCATTAGGTTGACGAGTAAAATATTTAGTAGGTGCAGAATATTAAGAGCTTCTATGGAAGTGACTGCAGTCCATCTATGGGGAACGCGGGCTGATTAATCGACAAGCGCCACTTCAATCATAAAGCTAAGTAGCCTGGAAGTTGAATTCCAAATACACTTTCTGAAGCTGTGCCAAGTAGAAGTGATACATAGATTTAGTCAGATAGCGTTAATCTCGGCAGAACAATCAAACAGAACGTGATAGATCTCCATAGCTAACGCAGTTCTCAGTAACACTGCCAATTCCATAATAAAGACATTGAAATAAGTTAAACAATCCGAATGAAATTTAACTGTATTTGCTGAGAGATGCAAGTTTAAAGTCAAATTCCAGAAAAATGTGGGCAAACACTTAGAGCAAAAGGAAGAACACTTTCTAAATACATTAAAGTAAGTCAAGTCCTAGTTTTTCAACTTTGTCTTAAAAATATCATAAGTACCTTCACTGCTGTTCCATTAAAGTAGATTGAAGCCATAATTAGATATAATTTATTTGTTGGGTATCATTAAGTGCTTTTTTTTTCACCTTTTTTTTTTTCACTCTTTTTTGCATCTGAGTGCTGCTGATCTCCAATAAACTTTTAAAGCCACTTCTAGTGACAACAGTGGACTATGCCTGAGCAAAGTTTGGTGGCACAGACAGCTTGTAGTCTCGACAAGTGGTGTCAGTGATAGGGTCTTTTTTCAACCTGACTAATAATGTAACTATGTAAGTGACCACATAAAAGAAAGTAACAGCAGAAATACTTAGCCGTCAACCCAAAACATTCACATGCGATAATCTTTATTTGTTACAGGGCGAGTCCAGGATAAAAAGGTTAACGTGTTTCGGCCCGTGGCCTTAGTCATAGCAATAACTGTGACTAAAGCTGCGGGCCAAAATGCGCCAGCCTTTTCATTCTGTTCTCACCCTGTAACAAATAAAGATTATCGCATTTGGGTATTTTGGGTTTCCGGCTGTCTATTCCAGCTATTGCTTCAATTTGAGTGAGTGGAAAACACTCAGGGGTTGATTTACTAAAGGCAAATAGACTGTGCACCTTGCAAAGTGCAGTTGCATTCTGCAATTGCAGTTGCTCCACAGCTTAGTAAATGAGCAGAAGCACTGCTGACTTCCATCATCCAATCACGTGCAAGCAAAAATGCTGTTTTTTGTAATTTTCCTTGTATGTGATTGGGTATTCTTTGCAAAGTGAAGCTTTACCTCATTTACTAAGCTTTGGAGCAACTGCACTTGCAGAGTGCAATTGCAGTTTGCAAAGTGCAAATACAATTAGCTTTTAGTAAATCAACCCCATTAGAGTCTGGGTACCGAGACCTCACCTATTCATTGGGAATCCAAGCAAGTCTTTCTCTCTTCGTTGTACATAATAGAAAGTGCCTGAATAAAGGCCTTCATGGCAGGATCACCAGACCCTATTTTAATTAAAGTTATATTCTTGAAAAGATTAAAAACACCTTTTAAAATTTCAATAATAATTAATATGTTAGATGTAATTATTACATCTGGTTCTATTTTAACAAAATGATGGCCGTCTGCACACAGACACCGACTTCCTATTGCATAAATGGCTCTACGATTAAGCCCCAAAAAGAGTTAATTGCATCTGAGAACTTCTCTACAGGTGGAGAACAGGAGCTGAAGCCATTTTTTACCCATCTCATTCACATTTATGCAGTAGGGAGTCGGTGTTGATGTTCAGACGGCCACCATTTTGTTGAAGTCTACAAGAGCCTGATAAGCTGAATCTGTCCATTCTATTGATATGCTGATCTGACTGACACAGATTTGGGGGGCATTCGAGCGTTACATTTTTTTCTTTGTTTGTGATTTGAACTGATTTGTCATTCAGTCACTGCTGACAGTAAACAAATTGATTTCCTTCTTCCTTATTTGGAAGAAACAATATTTGACAGTATTGGTATCAGAGTCAAGCATGGGGAACTCTATTGGTGAGAACTCTATTGTCCTTGAGTTTCCGGATTGGCATACTAAGGGGTTTAGCTTTACATAGTTACAAAGTTACATAGTAGGCGAGGTTGAAAAAAGACACAAGTCCATCAAATGTTTGTGTATTTATGCTAAACTTCAACAGGAGTGACTGGAACAAGCCAAGGTGGCTCATTCCTTGGCTTCCCATATGACATGGAAACTCCAAAAGTGCAATCTCCTTGCTATAATTCCAGACTCTGTTCTTTTCTAGATGGGAGTTTCAGGTGTTCCAACTCAAAACTTCTAGCTATAAAGTAACAGAGTTGGAAATTATGGCAAGGAGTTGTTGCTCTTGGAGTATCCAAGCCCACCAGGCTACGCCTATAGATCAAAAAGGACTGACCCTTTTGCATATCCACCAGGTGAGCTCAATATACATGTTTGGAAGGCAGTACACTGGTGAGTTAAAAAGCAGTTTTACTTACCATGTCCCTCCCTTCCACAGGTTTCCAGCTCAACCAATCCCCTGAAGCCACTTCTCTTCAGTGCTCCATTGGGTGGTCACACTCTGATGTCATCATTTACAATGCTGGACTAGTAGTCCTGCATTGCAAGTGAGAATGCTGAAAACCCACCCACAACCCTGAGAAACCATTACAGACCACTTTTACCTGTAGTTAAGGCTAGATTAAGGCTTACCTGTAGGTGCAAGAAATATCTCCTAAACCTACATGGTTTAGGAGATATTTCCAAAAGACAGGCACCGATGTCAACGGCGCGCAGGCGCACTGAGTGTGCCGTCTCTAACGGCGATCATGTCGTTAGTGGCGGCACCAGCACGCATGCGTGGGAGTGACGTCATCGCGGCTCCGGCCAATCACATCACCGAAGCCGCGATACCCGGAAAAAATATGGACGCTTCGTAGGAGAAGGGACAGCGGTGACATCGCAGGCTCCCTTGTCAGGTAAGTGACACATAGTGGGCTACTATGCGATGCATAGTAGCCCATTATGCTTTACCTTTGCAGGGAAACAAAGAGGAAGTAAACTCATCAGGGTTTACTTCCTCTTTAAAGAGCTACGTAAACATTGGCGCTATATAAATCCTGTATAATAATACAAATTTTAATTAGTACTAATCTAGTACATCTAGACAAAAATGAGCATTTAGCCTTTGCAGAGCTGGGTGAACCCTACTACAAGGTTAACCTTTTTAATTTCTACAATGACTTTCTTAATGACTTTCTACATGTGTATCTAAAACTCTGATTTAAAATCTTAAAGTCAAAAAAAGCAATAGTAACAGTGCTAATTTAGAGTCTGAACACACAATTACACTGGATAGTGGGGATTTAATTTTCATTGATTATAGATAAACATTTGCTCTGTACTCCTCCAGGCATGAATCAATACACACTTAGCAAGCAGAAGGAGTGACATGATCAATAAACACAGAAAAATAAATCACTATTTAACGTGTTTTTAATAATTTGCAGAAATATCTGCCAAGTATCTCTTTTATTAACTAACCAGGAGTTGTGCATAATTTAATCATTTGCTGCTACAGTGGCTCATCATAGCTATAATAAAATGGCATAAACATATGTTTTGTTATGTGCTTAGCAAACATCTCACAGTAGAAATAGATATATCCTGTACAATTTGCTTTGCCAGTAATATTGTATATCAAAACTTTGGATTCTTAGAGAGGAAATTATCACTAATATTGATGGACATCTCTGCTGCTATGGTTAAGTGAAGATCATCCATCCGTGTCGCCAAGAATTGTATTTCCTCCCTATATGTCTTTAGTTTCCTTGTCTGAGTCTAACACTTAAAGTGGATCTTCACCTATTTTTGTGACTTGGCTCCTCTGCAACCCCCCACTCTTCACTGTACAAATGTAGGATTTTTTAGTTTGTTTGTTTTTTTTTTTTTACTTTTTTTTTTGGGTTGTTTTGGACTGCACCCCCCCCCCCCCATCTGCCCTGGACATCTGGACTGCCCTGATGTTTATATCCTAGGAGGCAACGGGAGCCCCGAATGCCTCCCCATTCACTAATAGAGGAGGGGGTGAGCCTAGCAGCGGGTCATCAGTAGGCTGCACAGAACCCGGAGGAGCCAGCGCAGCTTCCCAGTGATGTCACAAAGGCACAAGATGGCCTGGGACCCAGTGGTGGCTGCAGGGAAGAGGATCTCAACAGGACAATGCTGGGTCATCTATGTGGTTAGGTATCTCAAGTGCTGCCATCTCAGCATCAGGTAAGCGGGGAGAAGAAAAAAAATACAGGGAGGGTAAAGCTCCTCTTTAAGGCTGGGTTCACACATGCTGCGGCCCCGGGTCTCAGCAGGGGGTTCAGTGCATCCCTGTTCACTGATTCGGGTGTGAATCAGGTCCGAATTTGTGCCTGAATTTGTACCCGATTCGGAGCCAAAGACGCACATGAACCTTTCCAAATGCAGACTGCGGCCGCCACAGCGCTGTGTGAACCAGTTCCATCGAGAGTCGGTCACACTCTCCTATCATGGGAATTGGATGCGGGGAAACCCACATCCAATTTGCATAAGTGTGAACCCAGCCTTAGGAGGAACATCGCTAATTCAAAGTGGGCAGCTTCAAACACTGGGCTGCTGACTTTTAAAAAACAGGTACTTACCTGTCTATAGATTCCACCACTGTGTTCACACAGCTGATTCTTCTCACTGCTGCGGGTTGCTGATGCCACCATCTTGGATTTTGGGAATCCTGATGAATTACAGCCAGCTCCCCAATGCGCATCATAAGATAGCGTGTTGTACGGTGACGTGTGGTCCTCAAGCCTCCTGAGACATGTGACGACTCCCAAGAGGCTGTGGGAGGGGAGGGGGGTTTGGTGAACATGTCATCCTCACCTAGAGAAGTTTTGCTGTATCCATCTCACTCCTTACGGGCACCACACATTTATTTAGGGTGCTGTAGTTCATTGGTAGATGGTACCACCGTACAATCATCATAAAATAAGAATTTTCACCAGCACACCTAGGTATAGTAATAATCGTGTCCTTTATTCACGCAAAGTAACAGGCATCACAAACTGACATTTATAGGACCTTACAGGATCCCTTTTTCAAGGCAAGGATTGCAGAAGTGGGATTGGCTACCAATAAAAAAAATGGTACTCCTCCCCCGAAAAAACCCTGCAACCAGTTACAGGCTAGGGAGAGGGGAGGGAGAGAATTATCGGTAAGTCACTTTTTGAGTGAAGTTCCACTTTAAGCTGGTCAAATCTATGTACATTCGCCAACAATATTTACCAAATTTATAGTGGTGGGTTTGCTGCTAGTAAAAGGGAAATCTCAAAAATTTAGAAAAGTAAAGTGGCAAATGTCTTAGCTAAGAGTGACGCTAGGGTTGATTTACTAAAGACATGAGGCGGTTCCCTTTGCAAGAGAAATTGCATGTTGCAAGGGAATTTTCCCAATAAATGATGTGAAGCACTTCTGAGTAAGCTACATCGTCCCATCATGTGCAACAAAAACGTTTTTTGTTTTTATTCTGTCCTTGCACATGATTAGGTATTTGTAAAATTAAATTTCACCACATTCACCAAGCTCCAGGGAAAATTCCCTTTTGAGTAAAAACACATAAAAAGCATTTTAAATGCTTATGTACTGTGTTTTTCCTTTCCCTATTTTTTTTTTTTTTTACATGCAATGCACCTTTGAACTTGCTAGAAAATCTGACTACTCCAGGAAGAGTCTATTTCCTAGCACAACCCTTTACTTCCTTGAATGTCATATCCCTCTTCTCTTCTGGGAGCGTCTACTTTTACTGTCTGTGCTGGCCAGGCTCCCCTCCCAGCATAACCTTTTATGTAGCTGCCAGGGAAGAAACAAAGAGGAATACTATAGAGCACACGTGTCAGACACAAGGCCCAGGGGCTGGATCTGGCACTCCAGGCAATTTCATGTGGCCCTCGCACCTCTCCTGCAGCTGCGGCATCCCCCTCCACCTTGTCTCAGGAGTCGGGAGCAGAGAGGAGAACAGAACACCTCCACCAGACCCTTCATCTCCGCCTCTCCTGGTCCTAGCATTAAGCAGACTCTAGCATCTGACTCCAGCCCTCCTCTGGTCCTCCTCCAGACCCTGCACTTTCTGCTTCCTAGCTCTGCCCCCAGCTTCTTCCCAGCAGCAGCACAAGGCAAGGAGGGTGTACTGTGATGTAGGGATGGTGGGGGTGCTCTGGATATCTAGCATCTAATCCTACATATGCAACAGGCTCTTTGAGGGCAGCCATAATGCTGAATTGGCCCACAATCAGAATTGAGTTTGACACCCCTGCTATAGAGTGTAGACTGGGTTACAGTTCTGAGGCTGCTGGGGCGGCTGACATCACATCCATGTCTACACAAGGAACACTTTTGCACATAAATAACATGCATATTATGTATGCATGCATATTACATTACATCCCAGATAGCAAGCAATTGAGCTACAAGTTTGAAAATGACTTGCTAAGCTATTGCTAGACTTTACAGGTTTCACGGGTTTGTTACACAATTGCAGCAAGTCCGCATTGCATGGTTACAGATCAACTTTTTTTGCATTCTTCAAGTCTACTGCAAGTTCTGGTTCAGTTATGTTGTGCAATAGTCATCCCACCACAGGGGGCACTGTGACTTGCAGAGCTCTTGCTGTAGACGCTACTGCAACTTTGCTCTTACTAGAGACTTGCCACACAAATTTGCTACAAATTGGGGAAGTGTCATCTAGAACTTGTGCTTCAAGTTCTCTGCAAGTGTACAACTTGCCAGTGAAAATGTGCAACAAGTTAACAATGCTTACAATTCAACACAGCCACACATTTGTGGCAAGTTATCCTTGTTATCTGGGATGCACATATAATCTTATGCAAAGATTTTTGTTGAAATTATTGGTCCGGAGGCAGAGCCTCTTAAATGCACTCCATAATACAGTATGTGAGAATGGTGCTATCCATGGTGCTGAACATGTTCCATTTATTTATACTTTTTTCAAACAAAAAAATAATGAATAAAAAAAATCGCTCTCCTCCCCTGATTAATACCAACAGCCTTTTTGCCTTTATAGGCAAGGGTTACCTATATGACTGGTGCCATTTGGCTCTTCAGTACCAGTAGTACAACAATGGAGGTACAGTAGTTCACATGCAAAGTACCTGCCTTACCTATGTGGGGCAAGTAAACTCTATCCCTATGACTAATAAACTAGTGGAGGCGTCCCCTTTTGCCCCCTTTCTGGTTCACCAGTGTATGTTGTTACAAAAGTGTACAAATAAGAAAACAAACACTACTTTGACAATATTTGATAATTGTAGGCTCCATTCAGACATCTGCACTTAAATCCCATTTCCAGGCAAAGCTTAATGCCCTCCAACCCTTTCCTGATGCCCACCCCCCACCCCACCCCACCCATTCAGCAGTTGTTTAATACTTGCCATAAAGTAACCTAAAGCGGCATTAAACCCCCAAAACAAAAATGCAATATATTACAGCTTACCAATCACTAAGACCCCTTTCACACTGAAGGTGCTTTTCAGGAGTTTTAGCGTTAAAAAGAGCCTCTCAAGCCTCCCCAGTGTGAAAGTCCGGGTGCTTTCACACAGGGGCAATGCGCTTGCAGGCCCGAAAAAAAAAGTCCTGCAAGCAGTGTCTTTGGGGCAGTGCGGGAGCGGCGTATACACCGCTCCTAAACCGCCTCTGCCATTGAAATCAATGGGCAGCGCTGCTGAAGTTTTAACCCTTCCCTCGGCCGCTAGCGGGGTTCAAAGCGCGCTTGCAGCGCACTTGTAGTGCAGAGTGGATTTGCCTTTAGTAAATCAACCTTATAGGCTATTTATGGAGTTGAGTTTAGGAGCTGCCAGGAGTTGCTAGTGTACATGAAGCCTAATGCCGCGTACACACGGTCGGATTTTCCGTCGGGAAATGTTGGATGTGAGCTTGTTGTCGGAAAGTCCGACCGTGTGTATGCTCCATCGAACATTTGCTGTCGGACTTTCCGCCAACAAATGTTTCTTAGCAGGTTCTCAAATTTTCCGCCAGCAAAACTTTGTTGTCGGAAAGTCCGATCATGTGTACACAAGTCCATCGCACAAAAGTTCACGCATGCCCTGAATCAAGCAGAGGGAGCTGCACTGGCTTTCTCACATTCGGGATTGTTGACCAACTTTTATGTGACCGTGTGTATGCAAGACAAGTTTGAGCCAACAGCCTTCGTACAAAAATCCACGGTTTTGTTGGCGGAAAGTCCGATCGTGTGTAAGGGACATTAGAGTCATTTCTCCTCTGGTGCTTCATTCCGCTGTTATCAGCATGTATCACTTCTGAGAAGTTTTCCCGACATATGAGATACATTTTGTGTCTAGGAGAAAGGGGGGAGAGCTCAGCAAGCAGCTTGTCTATCCAGAACACAGTTCTTCTGCTGTGTGGAGGGGTGTGTGTTCCTTTTCTCCAATCAGCTCCCACACACTGTAACTGCAGCTCTCTGCCCCCTCCTCTGTGCTCCTGGCAGATGAAGACAGATTTTAACATGATTCTGCCCTTTTGAAGGGATGTAGAGAAGAGAAGACAGCAGATAAACAAGTAAAATGTATGTAGTAGGATGTGTTTTATCTCTGTGTATCATCTGAGGCTGTTCATTTCACTGGGTATTATATGTGAGGGTTTACACCCACTTTAACTGCTCTGAGTTTGTAAGGGACATTATTCATATAAAATCTGCACTGTAAATTGTTATTTTGCTTTCTTATATTGTTCACTTTTGTGCAATTGGAAATAGTTGGATTGTAAATGTGTATACAGTACTGCATCTCAAGATAAGAAGTCTGTTTGCACTGAAATCTTTAAAGTCAAGTTCTGCTCGAGTGAGCACTGAATAGTGCATTTAATTGTATTTAAATATTTTCCTCTGGCCCACTGCTAATTAATAAAGCAGATATCTGTAACCTACTTGAGATAGCTTAAACTCTATTTAACCTGCAGTAATTAAAACAGAACATTATGCAAAAAAACTGTCACAAGTTAACCGAGAATTGTGAAACTCCCGCATTGCAATATATTATTCCACTGCTAGACTGAATAATTTTTAAACTAACAAAGATTTTTTTTTACTTTACTAAAAAAAAATATGGAGATGATTTTCATTTATGCATAAGAAAAAAATATTTTCAAATAGCAAGATCAGAAAAACACAATTTTAAATGTATTTTTTAGTGAGGAGGTCTTCTGAGTATAGCTTTCTGTTGTTCTGTTCTGCTGCTAGTTACTGTATATATGCACTCCAGTAGATTAAACAAAAAGAACATATTGGAGATTTATGAGGGATGAGGGGATGCAGAGTTGTATGAAGGATCAGGGGATACAGAAATCTATGAGGGATCAGGGAGTGCAGAAATGTATGGGGGATCATGGGATGCAGAAATTTATTAGGGATCGGCGAATACAGAGACTTAGGAGGGATTGGGGGATGCAGATATTTATAAGGGATCGGGGGATGCAGAGATGTATAAGAGATCAGGGGATGCAGAGATTTATGAGGGATCAAGGGATTCAAATATTTATGAGTGAGTAGGAGGCACGGGGCTTTATCACAGATCAGGGGATTCAAATAGTTATGAGGTATCAGGGGATACAGAGATGTATGAGGGATCAAGGGATGCAAAGATTTTTTAGGAATCAGGGGATACAAAGATTTATTAAAGATTAGGGGATACCTGGATTTATAAGGGAAAAAGTAACTACAGAGATTTAGGAGACAACAGCGGATGCAGAGATGAGGGATCAGGAATGCAAAGATTTAGGAGGAATCCGGGGATGTAGAGATTTATGAGAGATCAGGTGATGCAGAGATTTATGAATGATCAGGGGATGCAGAAATGTATGAGGGATCAGGGGATTCAAATATTTATGAGGGATCAGGGGATTCAAATATTTATGAGGGATCAGCGGATACAGATATGTATGAGGGATCAGGGGATGCAGAGATGTATGAGGGATCAGGGGATGCAGAGATGTATGAGGGATCAGGGGATGCAGAGATGTATGAGGGATCAGGGGATGCAGAGATGTATGAGGGATCAGGGGATGCAGAGATGTATGAGGGATCAGGGGATGCAGAGATGTATGAGGGATCAGGGGATGCAGAGATGTATGAGGGATCAGGGGATGCAGAGATGTATGAGGGATCAGGGGATGCAGAGATGTATGAGGGATCAGGGGATGCAGAGATGTATGAGGGATCAGGGGATGCAGAGATGTATGAGGGATCAGGGGATGCAGAGATGTATGAGGGATCAGGGGATGCAGAGATGTATGAAGGATCAGGGGATGCAGAGATGTATGAGGGATCAGGGGATGCAGAGATGTATGAAGGATCAGGGGATGCAGAAATTTAAGAAGGATTGGGTGATGCAGAAATGTATTATGGATCAGGAGATGCAGAGATTTATGTGAATTCAGGGGGTGCTTCGTTGTATAAGGGATTGGGGTATTACTGAGATTTATGAGTGATCAGGGGATGCAGAAATGTATGAAGAATAGAGAGGTTTATCAATGGTCATGGGATGCAGAGATTTATGAGTGACTGTAGGATGTAGATATTTATGAGGGATCATGGGATGTAGAGATTTATGACAGATCATGGGATGTAGAGATTTATGACAGATCAGGGGATACAGGAGTCTATGAGGGATCAAGGGATACAGAGGTTAATGGGGGATCAAGGGATGCAGAGATTTATTATGGATCAGGGGGTGCCAAGATTTATAAGCGGTCAGGGGACACAGAGTTTTATAAGGGATCAGGGGATGCAGAGTTTTATAAGGGATCGGGGGGTGCAAAGATTCATAAGGGATCAGGGGATGCAGAGTTTTATAAGGGATCAGGGGATACAGAGCTTTATAAGGGATCAGGGGATACAGAGCTTTATAAGGGATCAGGGGATGCAGAGTTTTATAAGGGATCAGGGGATACAGAGCTTTATAAGGGATCAGGGGATACAGAGCTTTATAAGGGATCAGGGGATACAGAGCTTTATAAGGGATCAGGGGATGCAGAGTTTTATAAGGGATCAGGGGATGCAGAGTTTTATAAGGGATCAGGGGATGCAGAGTTTTATAAGGGATCAGGGAATGCAGAGTTTTATAAGGGATCAGGGGATGCAGAGTTTTCTAAGGGATCAGGGGATGCAGAGATTTCTAAGGGATCAGGGGATGCAGAGTTTTATAAGGGATCAGGGGATGCAGAGTTTTCTAAGGGATCAGGGGATGCAGAGTTTTCTAAGGGATCAGGGGATGCAGAGTTTTATAAGGGATCAGGGAATGCAGAGTTTTATAAGGGATCAGGGGATGCAGAGTTTTATAAGGGATCAGGGAATGGAGAGTTTTATAAGGGATCAGGGGATGCAGAGTTTTCTGAGGCATTATTTCCTGTGGTAAGATACATAGAAGGGTTACACAGAGGAAGCTCGGTAACATCAATTTCCTAAAATGCACTTGGAAGGCAATGAGCTGCTTAGTCTGCATGTGACCAGTAAATGCCATGGATTACATTTTTAGATATAGCCTTCGCCTCATTCACTAATCTCAGCAGAAAATGAGCGCACTTGCACTTGCAGAGTGCACAGTCTATTTGCTTTTAGTAAATCAACCTCTAGGTCTGCTTTAACAAAGATGCCTCCTACATAGAGTGTTGAGTCTGTTGTTGTGTACATCACATTTACATGGCTATTACATATAAATAAGGGGGAATAGGGATATACTGGAATAAAAATTAAAAAAATGAGAGTCTGTAGTTTGTAGTTTAATTCTTGTCCCTAGAAGGGGGCTTTTTTTCTTCTAAAATCATACTGGAGGTTTAGTTCCCCTTATTTCAGATACATGTAGTTCTAGTTTAGTGGGGTGGAAATCATAAAACTACCTTTTCCAAAGTAATGTTCTGCCTCAGTCTGTTGAAGCAATGCACTTTTCAAATATGGGAACTCTTAACACTTTCTTTCTTTGACTTTTATGACTTGTTACAGTGAACCTGTGCTAATCAAAGACTGAAAACTAAAAGCAAATGATAAAAGCAGCCATATGCGCACCCCAGGATTCCCAGAATGCTGTGCACTTAATATGCAAATGAATCCTGCCAGTTAGGAGGTCAGTCGTCTGATACACTATACTCCTCCCCCTCCATGTCCCTCTATGGCGCCATCAATTCCTCTAACCGGGCCCACACCACACTGTGCGGGGCCACAGATGTCTGCTTTACTCAGTGGTAACATTTGCATTATGAGTCCCCTGGATATAAGGACTCCTGTGGTGTTCATGAATATAAATGAAAGTATAAGAAGGCACTTTTAACTCCAGCTTTCAATTTTTAAATGATGATGTCCATACAGGTACCCTTCATATGTAATGCTTTATAAAAGAAAATCTTCTTATGAAATGTTCATCTTTCCATTTTAACTTTCATGGGGGCAGCTATATTCATCTCCTTTAGAGATATAAAAGACGCCCTAATATAGTTTTCTGTAGATAGGAGCTCCTTGTGCTCTTTAACAGGGGAACACAAAAATATCCTTTCATTCTTCATATTATAATATAATAATTATCATTGTCTGTTTCACATGTCTCGTGTAACTGAGCAACCCAGCTCATCTACATCAATAAAAGTGATACTAAACAGAGATGTGTAAATTTCCATAAACCATTTATATAAATTATATATATATTATGCCACTGCATTTTATTTATTTTTTTAATCCTTATTCCTTACTTAAAGTGATACTAAAGTCTCCTTTTTTTGGTTAAAAATAACAAACATGTTATACTTACCTGCTCTATGCAGTGGTTTTGCACAGAGCAGCCCAGATCTTCTTCTCCTCGGGTCCCTCTTAGGCGCTCCTGGTCCCTCCCTCCTCTTGAGTGCCCCCACAGCAAGCAGCTTGCTATGGGGGCACCCAAGCTGAGCCAAAGCTACCTGTGTCCATTCAGACACAGAGCAGCCGCCTGGCCCCGTCCCCTTTCTCTCCTCATTGGCCAACTGACTTTGACAGCAGTGGGAATCAATGGTGCTGTGCTGTCTCAGCCAATGAGGAGGGGAGTCCTGGGCAGCCAAGACACTCCTGCAACATTGCTGGATCTAGATGGGGCTCAGGTAAGTATTAGAGGGGATGATGGGAGCTGCTGCACACAGAAGGTTTTTTATCTTAATGCATAGAATACATAAAATGCATTAGGATAAAAACCTTCTGACTTTAAAACCACTTTAAAGGGGTTGTAAAGGAATAATTTGTATTTTTTTTTTAAATAACAAACATGTTATACTTACCTCCACTGTGCAGCTCGTTTTGCACAGATTGGTCCTGAACCTGCTCTTCTGGGGTCCCTCTGCGGCTGTCTCAGCTCCTCCCCGCAAGAACTAATCACCTTCATGCGAGCTCTCTCGCATTTTGGTGAGTTCTTGCGGGTACGCTCCCGTGATACACCCGGCGGCTATAGCCGCTCACTGTATTACTCGGCCTCCCACCGACGCGCTGCGTCATTGGATATGATTGACAGCAGTGCGAGCCAATGGCTGTGCTGCTTTCAATCCATCCACTTTAGCCAATCAACGGCCAGGTTTAGCGGCGAATAGGAAATCGGGGGCGAGCGCAGCAGGTTTAGGGGCTCAGGTAAGTAAAACGGAGGGGCTGGGGGGGCCGGTATTGTCGGATGTTTTTTCACCATAATTCATAGGATGCATTAAGGTGAAAAAATGCAAACCTTTACAACCCCTTTAGCCTTATACCTGCAGCGCTGTTGTGTGGTCATGTGATCTTTCCCTGTTCTTTGGCATCTGCAGGGAAAGATCCTTGGGAGAGGCTTCTATTACTCTGCTGATGTGTGCTCTCTACAGTGTGAGTCTGGCCAGCAATGATTGGTGATGTGTCAGTCACATGACTAAAGAAACAGTTTCAGAAGAGCAATTCAAATTAGATTATAAATATCACTTAACTGTTTTACAGCTCCCAATAAATCTTATGTGTATTTTTGTGCATTAACATGGTGTAGGCGGAGTCAAAGATGATTGACACTAACTTTTATTTTGTTTAGATGGGATCTGCATCCAAGGCTCTTTTTTACTTTACAAGTATTAGTAATTACATTTGATATATTTAATACAGATTTATAATAAAACTAAGCTTTTGTGAGTTTCTTAGTGAATGTAATCCATCAGCATACTATATCCCACCCCCATAATGTTTAGCAATAGGAGAAGATGGATGATGAGATGGAGGAGGAGAGAGGGGAGTGTCATTCACCACTCTGTATATGACCACATGTGTGACTCTATACTCAAGTGCCCTGCACAGATAAGAAAAAGGGGAAGATTAATATCTTAGAAGGGAACCTAAATTGAGCATGCTCAGTAGAAGACACCACCTGGGCTAAACAATCTGAACCTGCAGTGGGGACACAGAGAAGATAGGAGGGACAGCTGAAGGCAGGGTCGACCAGGTATATTTCACTCTACACAAAACAAATGATTTAGTGGCTTTGTGAGTATGAATACTGTGTTATATAGTAATGAGAGTTTTTTTTTTATGGTCTGGCTTTAATGGCACTTTAAAGGGAATCTCTCAGAATATAAATATGGGAGCTGCCATCACTGACTTTTTCTTGATGTTGCATTCACCTGGGCTAAGATGATCCCTTTTGGGCATTGTGATTTTAGCATTAGTACGAATCAGTGCAAGACTATTAGGAATCGGCATTGGAGTATCTGCCAACAATGTAAGAATAAGTTGAATGTTAAGTATTGACTCTAAACTTTTGATGACACTTTAGTTTTTGGGGTTGTCTAGGTTAAGGTAGATGTAAACCCGATTCATGAAATATGACCTGGGCACATATATCTGTAGTGTTTACTTATCTCTATCTAAAGCCCTAAGTCCTGTGTCTTTCTGCTGCTCCGTTCTTCTGTTATCAGCATGATAACTTCTGACAAGTTCTCAGAGACGGGAGACAAAAGCAGCTGGAAATATGTGTCAGGGTGGGTGTTATAAATAGATTAGCAGAGAGCTGGTCTATTCACAGCACATCCCTGAAAGTATTTTCGTTCCTCTGCCTATGTGGAGGGGGGTTTGTGCCTTTCCTCCAATCAGCTGTCACACAGTGCATGCCCAGACTGCCCTCCCACTGCTGAAACAGGAAGAAAGAAAAAAATAACACAGTGGGGTTGATTTACTAAAGGCAAATCCACTTTGCACTACAAGTGCACTGCAAGTGCACTTGGAAGTGCAGTCACTTTAGATCTGAGGGGAAGATCTGAAATGAGGGGAAGCTCTGCTGATTTTATCATCCAATCATGTGCAAGCTAAAATGCCGTATTTTACTTTCCTTGCATGTCCCCCTCAGATCTATAGCGACTGCACTTTCATATGCACTTGTAGTGTAAAGTGGGTTTGCCTTTAGTAAATAACCCCCAATGTATACTTTCTAAATAGTATATAAAGCTGAAGACTGCATATATACAAGTAACGTACGTAGGGAGATTTGATTCATCTCTGTGTATCATCTGAGGCTGTTCACTTCACTGGGTATATGTGAGGGTTTACATTCACTTTAACATCCCTGGCGGTATTATTATTTCAGATTTTTGCGTCTCAAAGCGGTACAATTATTTTGCATAGAAATTTGGCGTTTTATATCGTAAGCCTGTAATTCTTAGCAATAACACACTTAAATCTGTCCACCAAGAGTCTAGTAGATATCCCGGGTATGATGAAGTTTGAAACACAAAATCATAAATTATAATATAATAAATACATATAAATAATTATTAAAAATAATAATATAATAATAATAAAATTAATTTCCCCATGATTCACTATCGCTCAATTCTGCAAGTGTTCTAATTTACTATCACTGTTTTCTAGCTGGTCCAAAGCCACTTTTGACATAAAGGGACACTTTTTGGTTGCTATGGACAATCTCCAGTTTCCAGGCAGAAAGAACAGTATATATATAATATAAAACTGCATGCAGGGCATTGGACAAAGCATTGGGGACAAAAGGGATGTGAAATGATTTCATACAGTACTGTAATCTGTATTGTTATGATTTTTACATTTTTTTGAATTTGCCGCCAGGCTCCACCCCCGTTCATCGCGACGCTCGCAGGGAACACAGCGGGGGGGGACATCGCAGGATCCTGGGGACAAGGCAAGTATACCGCCCCAGGATCCTGCAATGCAATCCCGAGTGTGGCTCGGGGTTACCGCTAATGGTGCTGAAATTTAACCCCGAACCACACTCGGGAATACCGTCTGGGAGGCTACGGTATTGAAGAGCTAAACTAATGTTAGGAATTAGATTGAGGGTGATATTTTATATTTTATTTATTGCAGGTATTTTTTGTGGCACGTCAATATATGCAGCATTTTACATACAGTAAATTGTACTTTCACATCAGTCTCTGCCCTCAAGGAGCTTACAATCTAAAGTCATTGGGGTTTATTTACTAAAGGCAAATCTAATTTACACTACAAGTGCATATGGAAGTGCAGTCGCTGTAGATCTGAGGGGGACATACAAGGAAAATAAAAAACAGCATTTTTACTTGCACATGATTGGATGATAGAAATCAGCAGAGCTTCCCCTCATTTCAGATCTTCCCCTCAGATCTACAGTGCCTGCACTTCCAAGTGTACTTGTAATGCAAACTGGATTTTCCTTTTAGTAAATAAAACCCTTTGTTTCACATTCATACATACACAATACTAGGGCCAAAATAGACGGAAGCCAATTAACCTACAAGTACGTCATTTGATATGTGGGAGGAAACCGGAGTATCCAGAGAAAACTCACGCAAGCACAGGGAGAACATGCAAAATCCATACAGGTAGCATCATGGTTGAGATTTGAACGGATGATCCTAATGCTGGGTTAATTTAAAGCCTAAGTGCAGCCAAACACACAAATAGAAAAAAAAAAACAGCTCAAGGGGTTATGGGGCTGTCAGGAACTCTCATCAAGAGAGCTTGGCTATCCCTGCCCAACAGCTTCTTATTTTAAAAACATATCCAAAGTTTCTTTTAGACTTCAGTCCTCTTTTAAATGCAAGACACTTACCTGGTGATATAATATAGAAGAAATCTTTGAAGTCATCCATCCAGACTTCCGCCAGCCTTCTGTTGTTTTTATTGATCACGTGACCTGTCCCACCGGGGAAGGTGTAGGGAGTGGCCTTTCGGAAGACGTGTCCCACATGCGAGCATGTGACAATTTCAAGCGATCCACCACACTGCCAGATCTAAAAGTCAAATAAAAGTTTAATATCACTTGAAACTTTCATGAACAGTTGTAAATATTCAGTTATACACACAAATGGTAAACGATGTGTGATGTGAATATGTAGAAAAGCTCTGCATTTTGATAAGACCGCGGTCTTCACTGATAAGAATGGAAGGGATCAGATTTTGGAAAAACATATTTCTTATAGATTTATGTCCAGAACATTTTTCTGCTGAGCTGGAACGTCTAAGCTTGTCATACGCCATACATTTAAATGCTGCCTATCCATATAGATTTATTTCACAAGAACAGAAATTTTATTATAAAGGTGGTCTGTTTTTAATACCTGCAACGTTTCCAGAAACAAACCTTCCATAACTTAAAATGTTCTCAGAATTCACAACCAGTTGGCAGTTAGATGAGCTTGCTCCAACACTACAAGGTGCAAAGTTAGTTTAAATGTACAGAAAAAGTGTGAAGGTGAAATAACACCGTACACCCTCCACACCCTCCTGGTCCCTGCTATACTTACCTCTGGCTATGCTGAGCTGTCAGTGTGCCAGTTCCAGCAGTCCAGGGATTTGAATTCCCCACTGTCAGGTCACCTGAGGCCAGGTAACAGATGCACACCGCTGGGGTCAGGAGCGCAGTGCTAAGCTTGTGGACCCTTTGGCTGAGTGCTGCGAATGGAGCTCTGGGTGGTTCAGGAAAGCAGCTCCACCTGAGCGCCAACATGGATCTAACAGGGAGCTAGAGCATAAGATTCTCAAGGGCGTGGAGTCTAAGAGCCAGCAGGTTTTCACCAGAGCCTCTGATGGTGAGGATGGACTTCGCTGCAGTTGACTCCAGGTTGCGCCCCCCAGGATCTCCCAGCTCACGCTCATGGCAGGCTCTGGTGGATGGAGAGGAAGCAGCAGTGCAGGGAAACAAGGAATAGTCAAAAGGACAAGCCAAGGTTTGGGGTAAAAGCAAACAGGGATGGTCAGGAGAACACGCTGAAGGTCGGGGTAACAAGCAGACAGGGATAGTCAGGAGAACAAGCCAAAGTCGGTACATGGAATAAAATGAAGAGCACATGACAAGAAACACACAGGGGAGCCTAAACACACTATTGCTCGGGCAAGGCTGGCTTGCAGTGCACAGTGTTCAATAGTGTTTCCTGTTAGAGGCTTGGGTGGAGCCATGCTGACAGAACATTACTTAAACACGTAGGTGTGAGAGTGCGGTCCCTAAGCTGATACACAGAGCAGAGCTAAGCAGACAGACAGGGCATGAAACATTACTGCAGATTCATGACACTCACTCTTCTCCCTCTTCTCTGTGCAGTGCTTCTGGAATGAACCAAAGCAATTCTGATTGGTCAGCACTGGCACACTGAATCGCTCTGGTCCATCTTAGAAGTGCTGCACAGAGAAGAGGGAAAGGAGCAGGGAATTAAAATCCCTGGATCACTGGAGTGGCTGCGGGGGCACTGACAGCTCAGCATTGCCGGAGGTAAGTATAGCGAGGACCGGGGGGGTGTACGGTGTTAGAAGTGTAATGGAAATTTGTAAGTTCTGTATATAATTGTATTGTATTTTGTATGTATTGCACACTGTCCTCACTGTGCACACAGCACTAATAATGTTTTCAGTAAATGTTTACATTCTTTCGAGTCCTGATTAGAATTAGCCTGCCTATGTAACGCCCCTTGTTACCATAAACGTACAATTGTAATATTAATGTGATACCTACGTAATCATGTGCATAAAAACCTTCAATTGCGTCATAATAAAGCAGAACAGTTATTTGGAAAGATGCTGAGTGTATCTTTTGTGTCTGTTCCCTACTGCAGTAGTTATTATTAATTTGGAACCACTAATCAATATGAGGATAGGAGTTGCCTATCATCAATTTAACCAAGTCAGAAGCTAACCTTTTAATTTTTTCTTTACAGGTAAACTAACACTTTAAAAGAGAAATTTGGGAATAAAAATAAATAAAATAAACACACATACTCACCTAGGTGAATGCAGCATTGGTCCAATGCAACATCTGTCCCCCCGCCACCTCTAAGACTGAGAACTGAGCGATCAATGACTGCTGACTGTCAGTCACTGACTCTGTACTCTGCCCCTTCAGCACTCACTAGAGGTCCAGGCTGTGCAGGGGGCAGGAGCGGCTGGCTCAGCTTCCCGGCACTTTGGCCCAGAACTTTGGCCCTACTTCTCCTTTAAGTAAACTATTGTATAGCTCCCAACTGCCCCTGATTTGCCCTCTTTTGGAACAAAGTTCCTCTGGTCCTCTTTCCTCCTTATTTATCCCCCATTTTGGTCTGATGTATATACCTGTATATACCTGATGTATATAGTTTTGGCTACTTAATGCGAAGAGAGGACTCATTAGAAAAGACCCTGATGCAGAAAACAAGATGGATAGATAGCATCATCGAATCAATGAACATGAAAATAAGCAAGCTCTGGGAAGCAGTGTAGGACAGAAAAGCCTGGTGCTCTATAGTCCATGAGGTCACGAAGAGTCAGACACGACTAAACGACTGAACAACAATATACCTGTATCACAAATGCCTGTCTTATTTTTGGCACAGTTTCCAGAGTTCCCCTTCAAGGCCAAAAACCAGACAGATTCTTTCCTAAGGGCTGTTTTTTTTAAGGCTTGTGGATTGTCAATGCAAAAGTAATCATTAACTACGGCATATTTGTTGTAACTCAGAGTGTGTTTTCAAGTAACCTGTCAGGAGCTGGACAGCATCCTGTCTGATCCATTGGACAACCCTGCCTTTTGCCTTGACTTCTGCTGAACCTTGAACTCTTTGCTCCTCCCGTGAACTTCCTGATTTAAGCATTGCGTCTGCACTTCCTGTTTTTCAGATTATGTTGCTCTCTCCAGCCAATATCTCCCTCTGCCTTCCCTGCTGCTATCCCTATCTTTGCTACCACTCATTACTGACCCTTGGCTTATTCCTCGATCTTTTGCCTGATCTCAACATGGAACTATCCGTTACTGACCTTTGTTTACTGACTATGCTTCTGTTTGATCCTTACCTGTTATATAGACTTCTGGACCCCGGCTTGCTCACCTCCTGGTGGGGCAATCCTGAGGACCGCGACCTGGTACTAACACACAGCTAAATCCATCTCCACCATCAGAATCTCTGGTGAACATCGGTTAGTACTTAGACCCTGCACCTCAGATGAGCCCTCGTCATCCACCAAGTGAACCTGCTTGTATATCTATCCTGCTGGTTAGGTTTTTATAGCAACTGTTCTTCGAGCCTGACCCCTGATTGTGACATACCCAAACATAATGTCACTTTTTCCACTCACTCAATATCCACTCACAAGAGGCTGAGACTGGAGAGGCGTCAGAGTGGTGACCGGGGGAGGGAAAGCCACACAATCCACAAAAAAGAAAAAGGCTTTGGATTCTGTAGACTGAGTAGAGGGTGCAAAGCCCAGAAGACAGTGGAGGCTATTGTGTGAAAATAAAAGTAATTTTGTGCTTCTGTGATGTAACTGGCCCCTAATGAATCAGATATCTGAATAATGTATGAGCTCCAGTTTGGCTGACACCATGAGTATGCATGACAGGTGATCTTTAAAATAACTGACCTCTCTTCAGATACCTTACAGCAGATCTAATGAGCAAGCTCTCGGTCCCCCCCCCCCATTCAGGCTGTCTTGTCTGTTTTATTTTAAATAACCTTATCTAATACAGCGTAGCAAAACCAATTTAACACAAATGCACATTTGAGTGGAAAAGGTGAAATCTGCAGTCATTTATAACTCATGGAAATATCAAATTATAGATTAATTGTACGAAGCTTCAGCTATTTTAGAAGCAATATTCCCATTTTATTTTACTGAGTGTCTTTTTGGCCAGGGAAAATGTGTACTGTAGAAATGAATTACAGAAAAATTGAACATTACTTAAGTTTAAACAGGCAGAAAGTTGCAGCTTACCGTCTGACCTAGATTTGGCTCAAAACCTTGATTCTATCAGGATGTTATTCATAGAGATGTAAAAGGGAAGGGACAAGCTAGAAACTACTAGTCGACTTAAAGTAGACCTTGCATGTAAATGTAAAATGCTCTTAGCCAACTGAAAGCAATAAAAAATAAAACCTTAGAAGAAATAATTTCCTTACATCATAGATGTCGGTGCACTCACCTAGAAAAGGATGATGTCCCTGGACCTTCTCAATTGATCCTGGAAAAGCTGAGAATCCCAAATCTGTTAATGGAGCATGTTCAAAATTTGGGATCCTGACCTTTCTCAGGATTCCATGGTGAGACCCAGTAATGCCAACAGGGCATCCGGGATGGGGGTAAGGAAAGCATTAATTGCTTTCAGTTAAGGGCTGATATAAGAAAGCAGTGGTGTGGCCATACCACAGCAGTAGGTCCTCACCCCGGGTTCTGGAGTATGGCCCAGTGATGTCAACAGGGCAACCAGGATGGGGGTAAGGACATTTTTTTTAACATTCTTAACAATTGCAGAGTTTTATTTTTTATTACTGTACTTTCAATTACGGACTGATTTCAAAAGGAGCAGAATGGTCATATCACAGCCATACAACTGAAAAAAAAAGAAAAAAAAAAATTAGCAGTTGTAAAGCACAGCAATGTGCTTTACAAATGTGCATTGTACTGTGCTGGCTTCGGGAGCCAAAGCCAGCAAAGCCCAATAAAACTACTTGGAAGAAAAAGTTGGGTGGAAAGCCCAGTCATGTGTTCTGTCAAAGTCACCTGGCTGGCTCTCCTCCAATCACAGAGCTCCCTTTATTCAAGAAAACGAAAAGGTAAATCACAGGCTATTGCAGCCTTCTTTTTATAAATGAGCATTTAGCTGTGCGCCCTGGTTTGCTATGCCAGCAGCGTATAACTGATAGCAGATAGTGATATGCTTTCTCTGTTAAATATGAGCCACTTAGTGTTTTTTTTTTTTTTTTTTTTTTTTATTATTCAGGGGTGGGGGTTGCAAGTTAAGCTGACTTTGCATTCTCATGCAAGGTTTTAGTTAAACTGGCCAGATGCCAACATAGACTTTTGAGGCCAACAGATTAAAATACAGATATTTACTAGGCAGGATGGAAGGTGCATTTTCTTTTGAATTGATTTTTATTATTTCAACCCCAGGCAAACGGCTAAATACACAGATGAAATACATATATGATTGCTGTTTTACTTACTAAAGGTTAATGTATTTCAGTCCATCCAGTTCTGTAATTTACTTCAAGTTATCACACAGAATAGCCCTTTCTGGCAGGGCAGGAGGCCTAATCTGTATCTACTGCAGTTTATTAGGTCTTGTCCCTCCCCCAGCCTGTGACTGGACAGTGAAAGAAGAAACAACAGTCTGATTAGCTTTTCTCTGTCACTTTGGTCCCTCCTCCTATTAGCATGTTTCTTGGTAGCATATGAGAACTGCGGTGGAATTGACTAGCTCCTTATGCTGCATCTCCCTCTCCAAGTCTGAGCCCTGCTGTACAGGGGATTGCAAGAGGCAGGTGCACTTTAAATACTTACACTAGCTTCATTTTAAAAATATATGTAATGATCTTTTAATGAGCAGCATTCTTCTTTGTCTTTTATATCTGTCTGGAAATCAGCCGTAAATCTTATTTTTTTTTTCTATCTACCTTTGATGATAATGATTATAATAATAATAATTGGACTGCTCAGTCAGTCTATGTGCACAGCCTACTTTTTACGCTTTATACTGCACTAAATTAACAGGGATGTCAATATGCTTAAAAATTTTTCTTTAAATTCTCTTGTAAAATATCCAATTATTCCAATATTTCTCTTGCAGTTTATAAAACATATCTTGATGAAGGCAAATGGTCATTTACCTATGCACACTAGTCTTTGCATAAAAAGTTTCATTAAATGTACATATTACAAAAAGTACATGCATTTAAATAATTGCAGAAGGAGTTTTAAATGAGCACTTCACTTTCCATTAACCTCCTTTATTTTTTGAAAACTTCAGGACCAGAGCAATTTTTTATTTTTAGCACTGCAGCAATTTATCCATCAAAAACTCTTTATCGTGCAAGATATTCAAACACGTTGAAGATATTTTTGACAGCTAGAACTGTTGTAAAATAACATAAGTATCTGCATGCTTTTATAGGCATATTTCAGGAACTATAAAAAAAAAAATACAGAGAAAACCTATTTTGAAAATTACTTCCCAAGTGTTTTTAAAAAACAATAAGAGACCCCTAAACAAAATGACCCCAATTTTTTAAAAACAAATGATGCTCTTTATTAAAGGGCAAACTGCAGTACAATTAGTCTTTTAATGAATGAAGCCCCCCAATCCCCTGTGTGCGGCCCACCTGGTCCAATACTCACCTTCGTTTTTGATCCAACGGTCTTCACTGTGTGGCCCAGCAAAGTGCTACACAGGTCTTGCTTCTGAAAATATGCCAACCGGGTCCTCGTCAGACTGCACATGTGCAACATGCCCCTATTGGTTCCTCTGGGGATCCGTACTCATGGCAGCCACCTATGATCCTGCAGATCACCGAAACGAGGATAAAATGTGAATATCGGACCAGGTGTCCTACATTCTTTAAAGAAAACCATTTATGCAAACCCAAGGTCACTAAAGCCTAAATGCAAAGACAAATGTGAGCATCCTTAGTATGCTCTGTTAATTTGGAAATAACTCCATGACTAATCTGCCTATCCAAATCATTTTTACATTTTTTTAGGGACATATATAGCTTTTTATACATGAGTTACTCCACGCCCTGAAACCTAAACAGTAGTGAAATGCAATAAATACAATAACATATTGTGATGAATGTCAGTCCATGTGGGAACACTTTAAGTACTTGAAGGGGAACACGTGTCATTTTGTCCTTCGGAGCATGAGCACTTTATAGTGGCTTTTCCACAAACAGCACGTTTATAGTGGGACTTTATTGAACTATCTATATGATGTTTATATGTTGTTTTTTATGTTTACACATTTTACTTTATCACAAGAATGGTGTAATATTATGTGGAGCTAGTGTCTGTCATTATATACGAATTTGCATTCAATATTTCTATGCAATGGAACTGTTATTATGTTCATGTTCCAAGCCTTTGAGTTATATTGAGGGCCCAGTGCTGAGATTTTTTGTGTTTTGTGTGTAGTGTGAGGCCTGATGTCAGGCTATCATTATTATTATTATTATACAGGATTTATATAGCGCCAACAGTTTGCGCAGCACTTTACAACATGAGGGCAGACAGTACACTTACAATACAAATCAATACAGGAGGGATCAGAAGGCCCTGATTGTTAGAGCTTACAATCTAGAAGGGAGGGTCAAGTGGAAACAAAAAGGTAATAACTGTGGGGGATGAGCTGATGGAGAAAATGAAAATACAGTTAGGTGTGGGTAGGGTAGGCTTCTCTGAAGAGAAGGGTTTTCAGGGATCGTCTAAAAGCTAATGGACTAGGAGATAAGCGGACAGATTGGGGTAGGGCATTCCATAGGATTGGAGAGGCTTTGGAAAAGTCCTGGAGGCGAGCATGGGAGGAGGTGACGAGGGAGCTAGAGAGCAGGAGGTCTTGAGAGGAAGGAAGAGAACGAGTAGGTTGGTATTTAGAGTCTAGGCTAGTGATGTAGCTGGGGGCAAAGTTGTGGATGGCTTTGTACGTAGTTGTTAGTATTTTGAATTTAATTCTTTGGCTGAGTGGAAACCAGTGGAGGGATTGACAGAGAGGAGTGGCAGACACAGAGCGATTGGTAAGGTGGATGAGTCTGGCAGCAGCATTCATGATGGATTGAAGAGGTGATAGACTATGTAGAGTTAAGCCAATGAGAAGGGAGTTGCAGTAGTTGAGACAAGAGATGACCAGCTTGTGAATTAAGAGCTTTGTTGTGTCATTGGTTAGAAAGGGGCGTATTTTGGAGATGTTGCGGAGGTTGAGGCGGCAGGATTTGGACAGTGATTGGATGTTTTGCTTGAAGGAAAGTTTAGAGTCCAGGACTACACCTAGAACCTTGGCATGTTGGGATGGGCTTATCGTTTTGACAGAGAGATCAGGGAAAGGGGAAAGGGCATATGGGGGAAGAAAAATTATAAGTTCGGTTTTGGATAGATTGAGTTTGAGGAAGTGGTGTGACATCCAGACTGATATATCTGATAGTAAATTAGTGATACAGGAGGAGACAGAGGGAGTGAGCTGAGGGGTAGAATAATAGATTTGGGTGTCGCCAGCGTAGAGATGGTATTGGAAGCCATGGGAGGCTATCAGTTGACCCAGGGAGGAGGTGTAGATTGAAAATAGGAGAAGTCCAAGAACAGAATCTTGGGGGACCTTGCAGCAGCTTTGTTTTTCATTCATGGTATTACATATAGCTTTTATAAGCTACGCTGCTTTATTACCTGGCTTTTTTTATTTTTTATTTTTCATTAAAAGGTGACAAATTGAATTTCTAACAATGCAAAAGAAAGCATGCATGTTATTCTGTACATTATGGTTTTCAATCACAATTTTTGTGACTGTATAATTTTGGACACACTACTAAACCTTGTGGACAGCCTTCTCAGAAGAGTTGAAGCTGTTATAGCTGCAAAGGGTGGGCCAACTGAATATTGAACCCTACGGACCAAGACTGAGATGCCATTAAAGTTCATGTGACTGTAAAGACAGGCATCCCAATACTTTTGGTAATATAGTGTATATTAAACAGATGAAAAACTAAGAAAGAACAAGGGATAGAACGATTTGTAAAAGAAAATGAAAAATTAGCAATATATTTCCACTTAGTCAAAACATTTCGACATCGCACCTAGGAGCTTGTTCAAAAGTCCAAAGCTTTTTTACTTGAAAGATTGCATAAGGGCACAGTGTTTCAGAATCTGAAACATTGCACTCTTATTTGTTATATCAAATATAAAAGCTTTTGACGTTGCAACAAGTTCTTAGGTTTGATGGCAAAATATTTTGTCTTGGTTCCAAAAGACAGTCACTTTAAATGAAGATGAAAAGTTGTCATGTGACCTTAAAGTGGAATAAGACCCTATCTGAGCACCACAAACCAAAAACGTTTTTAAATATATTTTTAACATTCAAAGCAAACCCACCCATCCATCCATGTCTCTATGCTTTATTTTGTTGAGAAATAACTTTGAAAAACACCCCCTAGCATTTCTAGCCATCTTGAATAAGAGCAGACAATTCAGGTCGCATTTACTTAATGGAATCCACCTGCCCTTAGCTCAGCATGAAGTCAGGAGGGTATGCTTAGCTGAGAAAGCCCCTCCACCCCTCCTCCAGATGAAAGAAAAAAAATGCCCATGAAGACTCCTGGGATACATGACATCATTTTGGCCTAGTTCAGAAACCACAAAAAGTGCATATACTAAGACAACTCCTCCATGCTCAAGTGAAATAAATCACATGGCAAGCAGCTGGAGAACACAAATCAGTGGAAATTTTCATAGGCTTGGATTTCTACAGGTCACCAGGTAGCTTCCAAGCTTTGCAGCCCTTGTCGAACAGGTCCCAAACACTGGACAACAAAAAAGAAGAAGAGCACACCACATAAGTGCATTACAAATGGTACCATTTATTATCTGCATTGGGTGTTGTTTGTGCCTATCTGGAGCTACAAATTAAGGCTACAGTTGGAGTCGCCTTCTGGTTCATGTTATGTGTCTGTGTTTATTTCAGTAAATGATACCCTTGGTAATGCACTAGGTTGCTGAGGCCTTCTTCCTTTTTTTTGTCCAGAAACCAGGAAGAAACTGAAGAAATGTAAAAAAAGATTTAGAACAAGTCAATATCATAAATCTTCCTGTCTATTTACTAATGCTAACTGCATAAGGATTAGAAATTGTTAATGTTGATAGGGAAAGATTAGTTCTGCTTTAGGACATACCTGTTTGTCCTAATTTGGGCTGACTCTTTTAGTCAGTAGTAGGGTGATAACATTAAAGTGATTGTAAAGGTAATTTTTTTTTGGGCAGCTCGTTTTGCACAGAGTGGCCCCGAACCTGCTCTTCTGGGGTCCCCCGGCTCTCTCGGCTTCTCCCCACATCTGATAACCCCCTTGGAGATGTGCTTCCCTGAGGGGGTTACCTTACGGGCGCACAGCATTCGGCGTCCATAGAGGCTGAATGCAGGGCTCGGCCCCGCCCCTGGCACTCGCTTCATTGGATTTGATTGACAGCAGCGAGAGCCAATGGCTGCGCTGCTATCAATTTATCTAATCAAGAACTGAGAACCCTGGACAGAGAGACAGCGCGTCCCCGCCAGGTCAAGTTCGAGGGTTCAGGTAAGTAAAACAGGGGAGCTGGGGGGCCGGTCACTGACAGGTGTTTTTTCACCTTAATGCATAGGATGGTACAACCCCTTTAAGACCCTTTTCACAAGAGAGGTCTGATCTTGTCCATCTATCCATTTTTCAGCTGGACCCGACTGGATCCTCCATTCTTCTCTATGGGCAGTTGGATGTAAACAGACTAGTCTGTTTAGACCCAGCTACCTCCAGGTCCATTCCGGCAAAAAAAAAAAAAATCAAAGGGGGTCTGTTCCCCTCCGTCTGGCCTGATCAGATTGGAAGGCAGTCAGGTGTAAACGGACAACCAGTCCATTTAAATACAGCTGCCTACAGAGCAGGACGGGCTGACACGGACCTGTCATCTGCCCAAACCGCACCGCTCAGCACGGTAACAGTGGACAGATCCCCTGCTGAGCAAAACCAGATCTGTAGGCCTAATTCCGGTCATACATTCGACAGCTTTGTTGCTTTCCATTACCTTTCACCCACATCAGTCTGCCAGTCACAATTTTAACCATTTTCCTGTTTGGAATGACCAAATGAATACAGTTTGTAGGGAAGTTTAAAAAATTGCCCTCTAGCCGGCATGCAATGTTTATTAAATTTCTGTTGCAATTTCAAACCACAGAAAACTGACAAATGACACTGTCATTATAACAAAGAAAGGAAAAGAAAAGATATCTAACCAATGCAAACTGAAATCTGAAATGTAAAACAGCCCTCTATAGGAAACATAGTTCAGTTCCCCCGTTTGCGTTAAAGAATTCACTACGGAGCAGCAATTTAAGGAAAAACACTTAAGCAAATGTATAAAAACACCATAAAGAGTATCCTTCCACATGCTATAAAATCACTTTTCTGGTTCAATAAGTTTTTATTGCAGAAATAGTGTTAACCATACAACAATGTCAAAGGCACCGAGATTGCCCACACAGGGGATAGAACTGGCGCATAATAAAATCACTTTTCAGTACAATGAAAGTACCGAAAGTTAAATGTTTGTTTCTAAACTCAGGGTTGCAGTGGCTGCTTCATAAGCTAACTGGTGGAAGGGAAGGTAGGTAGGCTGGCATATTGGGAAGGAGGAGCCTCAGCATGTATGACAATAATGTGGTGATTAGGTATACAAGGAGGAAAGTGCCAATAGCAGAGCATATGAAGTCCAAATTTATTTTAATTTTGAATCTTTTATCAACAGTACTAATCTCATTGTTTAACAGTACTAGGCCCTGATGAACGAGGACTCTTTGAACCTGAAATGCATTAGCTATTTATGATAAAAGAGTCTGAATAAAATTAAATCTGGACTTTATACGTTCTGCCTTTGCCAAATTCCTTCTGGCATCCCAATCCCTACATGAGTGTCGAACTTTGGCCACCACTAATGGAAGAGCTGCCTAAGCATAATCACTCCCTCTGCACATTAAGACCTGACAGAGAATACTTGCTGCTATAAGAGATCAAGCACCCCACACCTTTCTTCTGCTTCCCATTAGTGTGGTGATTGTCACTCCAGGGCAGTGTCCCTCAACCTCAGTCCTCCACACTACCTCCAGCAGGCCACATTCTGGGAATTTCCCTTTGATAAAATACCTGTCATGAATAGCACACCATTGACACTGGTTTAAAGCACCTGTGCAAAGTGATGGAAAACCTTGAAGCATAACCTGTTGGTGGTAATTGAGGACTGAGGTTGGGAATCTCTTCTCTAAGGCCTTCTATGCACAAGCTTCAGCTTGTATCAGGGCAGTGTGCACAACAAATTTTTACAAGACATTTGTAAAGCTTTTAAAAAAAACTTTGAGCAGCTTAGCTTAAAAAACAGCTCCAAAATGAGAATTTTAAGCAAAGCTCTTAATGGGAGTGCTGGCTATCATTTAGTTCCATAAAGTTTTATTAAAAAAAAAATACAAAGGTACAAACATTCTAATTTTTGAAAGGTGACAATTCAGCTTGGAACAGAGTATTGCGATATAAATGACCATTTAAACTTCAACACGACCTCGAAGAACTAGGGTTGTAACGTTAGAGGAAACAATTACAACTCAGAAATTCAAATAAACAATTAATATTATTAACACAATTCAGATTGTAGTGGCATTCGAATTGTGTAAAATGAAAGATGTTTTAAGAAGAGATCTCATCCAGATGAACTAAGAGTTGGATGTAGCTGTCAGAAGACTGTTATGAGGTGGAAGGGAAGAGAGG
Organism: Aquarana catesbeiana; assembly: GCF_042186555.1. Taxonomy (NCBI): domain Eukaryota; kingdom Metazoa; phylum Chordata; class Amphibia; order Anura; family Ranidae; genus Aquarana; species Aquarana catesbeiana. The sequence goes on from NC_133329.1 coordinate 364,519,425, forward strand.
AGGAGAAGAATACAGTTCCTTAGAACCAAGCCACTATTTTATTGCATATTTAAATGTGTGAGTCACCGTTGGTGTGTGATGTGTAGGAAAAGGAAGCTTCTAACAAGTTTTTAGCAGTCTTTCAACAAGTTTCAAGTAATGCTGAAGTTTTCTAGCAGCTTGTTTAAAATGATAATCAGCATTCCTATTAATATCTGTGTTTGACCTCCCCAAACTGGAGCTGAATGGGACTTTTAAGGCTTCAAGAAAGCTGTTCAAAGCTCGCTGAAAAGCTTTGCTAATGTTTTGCAAAAGCTTGATGTATGCACAGTTCTTATACAAGCTGAAGCCTTCATGTTGTGTACAAAGCCTTAGGATGGCTATATATGGTCAGATACATTGCCAAGAATGTAAGGTGTGAACTCATTCTAGCATTAGAATCTGCTCTATTATTGACGTGATAATGACAAAAATGCACATGTGGTATTTTTAAAAGTAAAAATTCCAGGCAAAACCTGGAAAAATGCCCCCCCCCCCCCCCCCCAACACCTATTCTGACGAGCCTGTGTTAGAAAGATCTGTATACTTACCCATCTTCAGGCTGCTCCAGTTTGGTCACTTGATCTGGTTCCTCTCTGTCAGCCAGCGGCTGCAAGGAAGGGGAGGGAACACCGACAATGGATGGGCAATAGGAGCCTTTGGGTGACTTCACTGTTTCCAGGCATTACCAGCCAATGTTAAGCACTTTCTCCTCTCCCCTGTAACCGCTGCTGCCTGACACAGGGGAGATCATGTGACCAGGCCATAGGTAAGTATCTCTCTTACACAGGTTAGTCAAAGTAGGTGTTAGGAGGGGGGAGGGAGTATTTTTAAAAGTAGTTATGGATTTCTTGGAATTTTACCTTAAATTATTTACTGTTCTCTGTACTTATCAAATCTCTTGATTTTGCGGCTGTCTCTGACTGGGAGGCATTATTATTTTTTTCTAAGAGAAAAGCAATATTATCACAGCAAGCAATGCTGAAAAATGAGAACATTACTTGCTTTGATCGATCTACAGCCTTGGATTGAAGAGCAATCAGAAAGTCAGAGAGAACTGCAGATTTTGTGCAGTGTTACCACCCACATTATAGTACATAGCCACATAGCACAGTGGAAAGCAGATAGTCACAACAGTATGAGTATCACTTTATGGATTCTCTGGTAGGTAGAGCCATTCACGTGTATGTTGTTTGAGCATTTAACTGTTTGGTGGAAGTAGCTCCCAAACATTTGTTCCAGTGATACTTACTCTGAAAGACATCTCCAGATTCTCTCCACCCCAGATATCCATGCCTGAATCGTACGTGCCAAGCTCTTCAAAATAATTCTTGTCAATGGAAAAAAGGCCTCCTGCCATTGTAGGTGTTCTGCAGAAAAGAAGAGGATATAGATTTATAAATCTGTACATTAAAGTGTAAGTAGATATTTTTTTTGCTTTAATGGTAAAAAGATAATATGAAAAGCCAGCAAACAAAATCATAACTTATGTTTTAAATATCACACAAATCAGGCCAGATCATTAAAACATAGAAAACCAAAAATGCATCTTGGAAACCAAGCTTTTTTTTTTTTCACCCTGATTGACTTACATGACTGAGCAATGCCCGAAAACATAGGTTGAAAAACGATACATGCCTATCAGGATACAGCCAATGGAGGCCTGAACTTAACCGACCGTCTCGCGTACAAATACTGCGGCACAATGGCATCGCTGTGCAAAACCCCGTACGGGTTTCCTTTAAGAGCCGCCAGAGGGCGTGCGCCGCCAGAGGGGCCCGATGCATGTGGCTGGCGGTCTCGATCGCTGCTGGCCATGCGCAATCGCGTGCACGAGCACCAGCACGGGTATTTGTGCTGTCAGAGGAGAGGAGACATGTTTGTTCCTAGTAAGTAGAAACAGCGAAATATCTCCTCTCCTACTCAGTCCTATCCCCATACAGTTAGAACACACTGAGGGAACACACAGTTAACCCCTTGATCGCCCCCCTAGTATTAACCCCTTCCCTACCAGAAGGGGTTAACACTAATGCCCCGTACACACGGTCGGACATTGATCGGACATTCCGACAACAAAATCCATGGATTTTTTCCGACGGATGTTGGCTCAAACTTGTCTTGCATACACACGGTCACACAAAGTTGTCAGAAAATCCGATCGTTCTGAACGCGGTGACGTAAAACACGTACGTCGGGACTATAAACGGGGCAGTAGCCAATAGCTTTCATCTCTTTATTTATTCTGAGCATGTGTGGCACTTTGTGCGTCGGATTTGTGTACACACGAGCGGAAATTCCGACAACGGAAAATTGTTGTCGGAAAATTTTATAGCCTGCTCTCGAACTTTGTGTGTCAGAAAATTCTATGGAAAATGTGTGATGGAGCCTACACACGGTCGGAATTTCCGACAACAAGGTCCTATCACATATTTTCCATCGGAAAATCCGACCGTGTGTACAGGGCATAACACTGCATTTTTATAGCACTGATCACTGTATTGATTACAGAATTGCATGACCGTGCAATTACCAGTTAAAACAACGCAGTGCCAAATTGTAAAAAGTGCTCTGGTCAGGAAGGGGGTAAAAACTTCCGGGGATGAAGTAGTCAAAGTGAAAGTCCATGTTAAAACTAAAATCCCTGCATCAATAGCCACCAGCATTCTAACACTAACCTCTCTAGCCCTGTAAATAAAAAAAATGAGTATACATAGCTTTTCTGCAAGCGATCCGACCCTCTGCAGAGGACCCGGCTGACAACGGCTGTGAAATGAATGAGAAATGACGTCACCCATAGACTTACTATGGGGCTTAGGTTGTCGGACGTGTCCTCTGCACCCGCCTCCACAGCGAAGCCACGGCTGACAGCTCAGCATGGGATTGGGTCGGATTGCCTCGGATCGCCTGCAGCTAAGGGATACTATACTATAGGTATGTATACTCATTTTTTTCTTTACAGGGCTAGAGAGGTTAGTGTTAGAATGGACTGAGAGGGCTAAAGCATTTTGGCCTGAACAGCATGGATATGTGGCCGCCCCCACCCCCCCGGACAGCTGTCTATTTAAAAAAAAAAAGGGGGGGGGGGTCATGGTCACTTTAAAGAAAGATTACTAGTATGTCAGGCGGGAAAATTGGGGTCATGTGACATTGGAGACTATTGGGGAATGTCACATGACCGCATTGGAATGTTCCAGAAGGTCACATGACCAGCGGGAACATTCTGGAAGCGGGGCTCATCTATATAAAGGGGCCCCCCGCGGGAATTTCCTCACAGCTGGTCAGAGTATAGCAACAAGCTCCCCACCCCCCACCCTTGTTACATTTAAAGGAGGGACTTGTTTTATTGATATGCGGTACTGCTCGAGTCCTGAAGACTGAGCTGTTTATATTTATTATTTACAAGTGAGAATTTTATGTATTCATAAAATGATTGAATTGATTTAAGTAATTTACAGTTTACACCAATAAATGTGCCGCGGCCAATTATACACCAAGTTACGTCGTTGAGTTTCTTTAGGCCGCATCTATTCATAGGTGCAGCCTACATTTCCATGGTGGTGGCTATAGATGCAGGGATTTTAGTTTTAGCATGGACTTCCACTTTAAGCCTAGTAGACATGATCAGAAAATCGTATGAAAAATAACGCTTTCTAAGTGATCATATGATAATCTGATCGTTCACCGCTTGCCGACCAGCCACCGCCATTTTACGCCGGTAGGTCGGCACGATCTTGCGAACTGACGTAGCTATATGTCGGCTCGCGGGGTCGGGATAGCAGCACAGCGGGGGTGTCGATGCTTGTGGCCGACGGTCGCAATGACCGCCTGCCACAAGCAATCGCGAATACAAGAGACAGAACAGGGACGAGTGTGTGTAAACGAGTGTGTGTAAACACACACTTCCCTGTTCTGTTCTCAGAGGAGTGACAGATCATGTGTTCCTATTAGCTAGGAACCACGATCCGTCACTTCCTCTAATCAGTCCCCTCCCCCTTCAGTTAGAAACACACACAGGGAACACAGTTAACGCCTCGATCGCCCCCTAGTGTTAACCACTTCCCTGCCAGTGACATTTTTACAGTAATCAGTGCATTTTTATAGCACTGATCGCTGTATAAATGCCAATGGTCCCAAAAATGTGTCAAAAGTGTCCGATGTGTCCACCATAATGTCGCAGTCCCGATAACAATCACAGATCACCGCCATTACTAGTTAAAAAAAAAAATAATAATAAAAATGCTATAAATAAACTTTTGCACAAACCAATCAATATACGCTTATTGCAATTTTTTTTACCAAAAATATGTAGAAGAATACAGATTGGCCTAAACTGCGAAAAAATTTGCTTTTTAAAAAAAAAAATGGGGATATTTATTTTAGCAAAAAGTACAAAATATTGTGTTATTTTCAAAATTTCGCTCTTTTTTTTTGTTTATAGCGCAAAAAATAAAAAACGCAGAGGCGATAAAATACCACCAAAAGACAGCTCTATTTGTGGGAAGAAAAGGACGTCAATTTTGTATGGGTACAGCGTGGCACGACTGCGCAATTGACAGTTAAAGCGACGCAGTGCCGAATCGCAAAAAATGGCCTGGTCATTTAGCAGCCAAATCTTCCGGGGCTGAAGTGGTTAATACACAGATTTCGAGAGACGATCAGGACAGTTCATCTGAAATTATCCGAAGGGACAAACATGAAAATTTTGCTCGTACGATACCAGAACATACGATTTTCGTTTAATAAGTACAGTTTTCATCTGCAAATTGAATACAAATACATTACAATATATTACATCACTTTCAAAGTTGTATTCTGTCGTACAAGATTTTTTGGCAATTGAATAACCTCTTCATTTTCAATATGGTGACTAGCATGCAAAAAGAAAAAATGGACTATCATTTGTCCAATATTCTCATTGTGTGTACAAGGCTTAAGTTGCTTTGAGTTCAAGAAATGAATGAATATGTATTGCTGCTTGGTATGGAAATGATCTCTCCATTTCTGATCATAAGGGAGGGCATCCAGACTGGAAGAAGACCTGTACTGCAAATTCCTTCAGACATACACATTCAATTAAAACCAAGAGGAAAGATGATGTTTTTATAGTAACCAGACAGTTCCTTGAATCTTCTGATCTGCACTAGAAAAAAAAATAATATCTGAGAACTGATTATTTACTGATAAATAATATCAATAAAGAATATGCAAGGGATGGTGCATCCATTGTGCATAAGCAAGCAAATCACCTGCTAACCAAATGTGCTATGTGCCTGCAATGGGCGGGCATGCATGCAAACATGCTAGAGCATATACTGTATATGCAGAATTTGCTAATTAAGGTAATTTGCAATGGATGCTCCAAGGTCTGAAAGTAGGGCAGCTATGTCATGGCAGGCCAAAAATAAAATGTGAATTTCTCTAATGTTTTTTGGGTTTATCTAACCACTGTTAGTTTTAAAAGCACATTTTTATATATGAATAAAATTGCATCAAATGTGCATAGCTATCATTAACCACTTTGGCCCCAGATGGTTTTACCCCCTTCCTGACCAGAGCACTTTTTACAATTCGGCACTGTGTTGCTTTAACTGACAATTGCACGGTCGTACGACGCTGTACCCAAACAAAATTTACGTCTTTTTTTCCCACAAATAGAGCTTTCTTTTGGTGGTATTTGATCACCTCTGCGGTTTTTATTTTTTGCGCTATTAACAAAAAAAGACAATTTTGAAAAAAAAAATCTTTTTTTTACTTTCTGCTATAATAAATATCCCCCCAAAAATATATAAAAAAACTAATTTCTTCCTAAGTTTTTAGGCCGATATGTATTCTTCTACATATTTTTGGTAAAAAAAAAAAAAATATCGCAATAAGTGTATATTGATTGGTTTGCACAAAAGTTATAGTGTCTACAAAATAGGGGATAGATTTATGTTATTTTTATTATAATTTTTTTTTTTTTTTTTAAGTAATGGCAGTGATCTGGGATTTTTATTGGGACTGTGACATTGCGGTGGACAGATCGAACACATTCGACACTATTTTGGGACCATTGACATAGAGCTAAAAATAGCCACTGATTACTGTATAAATGTCACTGGCAGGGAAGGGGTTAAACACTAGGGGGCGATCAAGGGGTTAAGTGTGTTCCCTCAGCATGCTCTAACTGTAGGGGGGACAGACTGATGACAGGGAACAGTAGATCTCTGTCATGTTACTATGCAGAAAAGGGAAATGCCTTGTTTACATAGGCAGTTCCCCGTTTTGCATCTCCTCGCTGTGATCATAGGCCGTTGGCTGACATTGAGTCTGCGGGACCCGTGGGCACACTCCCGCGGCGGGCGCCCGCGTGCCCTCTATCCTACTTTTGCAGACTGACGTACAGGTACGTGAGTTTGCGCAGGAGTGCCATTCAGCCGACGTTAATTTGTTAAGCCATGTGGTTAATACAGGTTGGGAGAAAAAACTCAATTTGTAAAAAGCCTCCACAAATCTTACACAGAAGGGTATTGTATTGCACATATTTGGATCTCTGTGTTCAAGCAAAGTGTATAGTGTTTTTTTTACACACCATTAGGCCTGGTGTATGTACATTTAATGGGTTATAAAAATCAGTCACATTCATTTTTTATTGAAAAGTTGATGTTGCCATGCCCATTTTGGGGGGCCTAAAACACAGGCAAATTTTTTTGGACGATTAACATGCATGGGAAACTAGAAAAGCACTGTATATACACTCACCGGACACTTTATTAGGTACACCTGTTCAGTTGCTTGGTAACACAAATTGCTAATCAGCCAATCACATGGCAGCAACTCATGCCTTTAGGCACCTAGACGTAGTGAAGATGACTTGCTGACGTTTGAACCAAGCATCAGAATGGGGAAGAAAGGGGAATTAGGTGACTTTGAACGTGACATGGTTGTTGGTGCCAGAAGGGCTGGTCTGAGCATTTCAAAAACTGCTGATCTACTGGGATTTTCATGCACAACCATCTCTAGGGTTTACAGAGAATGGTCCGAAAAAGAGAAAATATGCAGTGAGCGGCAGTTGTGTGGATGAAATTGCCTTGTTGATGTCAGAGGATAGGGATGAGCTTCGCGTTCGAGTCAAACTCATGTTCGACTCGAACATTGGCTGTTCGCAAGTTTGCCGAACAGCGAACAATTTGGGGTGTTCACGGCAAATTCAAATGCCGCGGAACACCCTTTAAAAGTCTATGGGAGAAATCAAAAGTGCTAATTTTAAAGGCTTATATTCATAGTATGAATATAAGCCTTTAAAATTAGCACTTTTGATTTCTCCCATAGTCATAAAAAGTGTTTGGGGACCTGGGTCCTGCCCCAGGGGACATGGATCAATGCAAAAAAAAGTTTTAAAAATGGCCGTTTTTTCGGGAGCAGTGATTTTAATAATGCTTAAAGTGAAACAATAAAAGTGTAATAGCCCCTTAAATTTCGTACCTGGGGGGGTGTCTATAGTATGCCTGTAAAGGGGCGCATGTTTCCCGTGTTTAGAACAGTCTGACAGTAAAATGACATTTCAAAGGAAAAAAAGTAATTTAAACTACTCGCGGCTATTAATGAATTGCCGGTCTGACAATACACATAAAAGTTCATTGATAAAAACGGCATGGGAATTCCCCACAGGGGAACCCTGAACCAAAATTAATAAAAAAAAAAATGACGTGGGGGGTCCCCCTAAATTCCATACCAGGCCCTTCAGGTCTGGTATTGATATTAAGGGGAACCCCGGCCAAAATAAAAAAAAAAAAAATGGTGTGGGGTCCCCCTCAAAATCTATACCAGACCCTTCAGGTCTGGTATGGATTTTAAGGGGAACCCCGTGTCAAAATTTAAAAATAAAACGGCGTGGGGTCCCCCCAAAAATCCATACCAGACCCTTATCCGAGCACGCAACCTGGTAGGCCGCAGGAAAAGAGGGGGGACGAGAGAGCGCCCCCCTCCTGAACCGTACCAGGCCACATGCCCTCAACATTGGGAGGGTGCTTTGGGGTAGCCCCCCCAAAACACCTTGTCCCCATGTTGATGAGGACAAGGGCCTCATCCCCACAACCCTGGCCGTTGGTTGTGGGGGTCTGCGGGCAGGGGGCTTATCGGAATCTGGAAGCCCCCTTTAACAAGGGGACCCCTAGATCCCAGCCCTCCCCCCTGTGTGAAATGGTAAGGGGGTACTTGTACCCCTACCATTTCACTAAAAAAGTATAAAAAATTTTTAAAATGACAAGAGACAGTTTTTGACAATTCCTTTATTTAAATGCTTCTTCTTTCTTCTATCTTCTATCTTCCTTCGGTTTCTTCCTCCATCTTCTTCTTCTTCTGGTTCTTCTGGTTCTTCCTCCAGTGTTCTCGTCCGGCATCTTTCTCTGCGGCGTCAGCGTCTTCTTCCCTTCTTCTCCGGGCCGCTCCGCATCCATGATGGCATGGAGGGAGGCTCCCGCTGTGTGACGCTTCTCTCTTCATCTTCTTCTCTTTATCTTCTTCTCTTCATCTTCTTTTTGGGCCGCTCCGCATCCATGATGGCATGGAGGGAGGCTCCCGCTGTGTGACGCTTCTCCTCTTCTGACGGTTCTTAAATAACGGGGGGGGGGGCCACCCGGTGACCCCGCCCCCTCTGACACACGGGGAATGCCACAGGGAAGTCCCGTCAAGTCACCGTGCATCAGAGGGGGACGGGGTCACCGGGTGGCCCTGCCCTCCCGTTATTTAAAAACCGTCAGAAGAGGAGCATGCCATCATGGATGCGGAGCAGCCCGAAAAGAAGATGAAGACAAGAAGATGAAGACAAGAAGATGAAGAGAAGAAGATGAAGAGAGAAGCGTCACACAGCGGGAGCCTCCCTCCATGCCATCATGGATGCGGAGCGGGCCGAGGAGAACAAGGGAAGAAGACGCCGCGGAGGAAGATGCCAGATGAGAACACCGGAGGAATAACCAGAAGAACCAGAAGAAGAAGATGGAGGAAGAAACCGAAGGAAGATAGAAGAAAGAAGAAAGAAGAAGCATTTAAATAAAGGAAATGTCAAAAACTGTCTCTTGTCTTTTTTAACATTTTTGACACTTTTTTTGTGAAATGGTAGGCCCTTACCATTTCTCACAGGGGGAGGGCCGGGATCTGGGGGTGCCCTTTTTAAAGGGGGCTTCCAGATTACGATAAGCCCCCCGCCTGCAGACCCCCACAACCACCAGCCAAGGGTTGTGGGGATGAGGCCCTTGTCCTCATCAACATGGAGCACCCTCCCAATGTTGAGGGCATGTGGCCTGGTACGATTCAGGAGGGGGGGGGCGCTCTCTCGTCCCCACCTCTTTTTCTGCGGCCTGCCAGGTTGCGTGCTCGGATAAGGTTCTGGTATGGATCTTTAGGGGGACCCCATGCCGTTTTTTTTTTAATTATGGCGCGGGGTTCCCCTTAAAATCCATACCAGACCTGAAGGGACACCCCCCCCCCCCCCACGTCATTTTTTTTTTTTTTAATTTTGGCTGGGGTTCCCCTGTGGGGAATTCCCATTCCGTTTTTATCAATGAACTTTTATGTGTATTGTCGGACCGACAATTCATTAATAGCCGTGAGTAATTTTAAATGACTTTTTTTCCTTTGAAATGTCATTTTGCTGTCAGACTGTTCTAAACACGGGAAACATGCGCCCCTTTACAGGCATACTATAGACACCCCCCAGGTACGAATTTTAAAGGGATATTACACTTTTATTGTTTCACTTTAAGCATTGTTAAAATCACTGCTCCCGAAAAAACGGCCATTTTTAAAACTTTTTTTTGCATTGATCCATGTCCCCTGGGGCAGGACCCAGGTCCCCAAATACTTTTTATGATAATAACTTGCATATAAGCCTTTAAAATTAGCACTTTTGATTATTCATGTTCGTGTCCCCTAGACTTTAACGGTGTTCGCGTGTTCGAACAAATTTTTTGCCTGTTCGCAAGTTCTGGTGCGAACCGAACAGGGGGGTGTTCGGCTCATCCGTATCAGAGGAGAATGGGCAGACTGGTTTGAGATGATAGAAAGGCAACAGTAACTCAAATAACCACTCCTAACAACCAAGGTATGCAGAATATTATCTCTGAATGCACAACACATTGAACCTTGAAATGGATAGGCTACAACAGCAGAAGACCACACCGGGTGCCAATCCTGACAGCTAAGAACAGAAAACGGAGGCTACAATTTGCACAGGCTCACCAAAATTGGAAAAATGTTGCCTGCTCTGATGAGTCCCGATTTCGGCTGCGACATTCAGATGGTAGGGTCAGAATTTGGTGTAAACAACATGAAAGCATGGAGCCATCCTACCTTGTATCAATTGTTCAGGCTGGTGGTGTAATGGTGAGGGGGATATTTTCTTGGCACACTTTGGGCCCCTTAGTACCAGTTGAGCATCATTTAAACGCCACGGCCTACCTGAGTATTGTTGCTAAGTGTGTCCATCCCTTTATGACTACAGTGTACCCATCTTCTGAATGCTACTTCCAGCAGGATAATGCACCATGTCACAAAGCTCAAATCATCTCAAAATGGTTTCTTGAACATGACAATGAGGTCACTGTACTCTAATGGCCTCCACAGTCACCAGATCTCAATCCAGGAGATTTGCATCATGGATGCGCACACGACCCGGCCGGGACAAGGAGTGGGCAAGAGGGACAGTTGCCCTGGGCACTGTGGTATCATGTAAAGTGGAGGGGCACTGCAAGGAGATTGAGGGGAAGGGGATTTTTGTTGGGTGCAGTAATTTGGGGGGCAGCAGGGAGTAAGAATTGTTCTAGGAGGAGAATTTTTTTTCTGGGTGCTAGAAGGGATGATTGGGGGTGCTTGTGCTGGGAGGGGGTTTGGGGGGATATTTATGCTAGGAGAGGGGTTTGGAGTAGGGGGGAGAATGTGTACTCGGAGGGGAAATTTCAGGAGTGGAGGATTTGTGCTAGGAGGGGTGCTTTTTTGGAGGGGGGGGCATTTGTGCTGGGGGAGAAGGAGGGGGTAGAGATTTGTGCTGGGAGGGGGGATTTCAGCAGGGGGGGGCAGTTTTGTACTGGGTGAGAGAATTTATGCTTAGGCGGTAAGCATGCAGATTAGTGCCCAATTTTTTTTGGGGGGGGGGGATTTTTATTCACACACAATGCTCATACATCTTGGAGGGGGGGGCATTGCCCTAGGCTCTAGGTGACCTTGTCCTGGCACTGCACCCGACAAATCTGCACCAACTGCGTGATGCTATCATGTCAATATATATCAAAATCTCTGAGGAATGTTTCCAACACCTTATGAATCTATGCACGGAATAATTAAGGCACTTCTGAAGGCAAAAGGAGGTCCAGCCCGGTACTAGCAAGGTCTAACTAATAAAATGGCAAGTGAGTGCATTTAACATCTGTGTACGATCAGTTAGAAAGGTTCAATGACTGTGATTAGTAGGCACACAAGTGTCTTTGTGTGTGAGCAAGCTTGCGATCAAAGTGTACCTTTATTGTGATGGGGTGAGGAGGAGGCTTCATAATGCTATATTGGTGGTAGCATAGCCCCATTCACTTGTTTGCTGGGCTGTACTGCCCACCGAACATGACAGAGGGGCTAATTTTTGCCATGCCAAATGAAAGCAATATATATATATATATATATATATATATATATATATATATATATATATAGACCCAACAGAGATCAGAATTCATATACTGCTCCCTGCGCAGAATCTGGGTGTGGCGGAACGGAGTAATGCCGGCACATTAGGTAATGTAATTAGACAGTATTAAAGGTGATAGATAAATATAGAGGTAAAGAAAGACAGAGGGTCTTTCACAATGGTGTCAGAATTGTACTAATTACTAATATTTAGAATTATTATTTAGTAATGTGGCCGTGACTAGTGTATACCCCTATATGGTTGCCTTTGCAGCCTGGAGGGCGGTTGTGGAGTGATATGCCGTGTACACACAGGCGGATTTTCCAATGGGAAATGTTGGATGTAAGCTTGTTTTCGGAACGTCCGACCGTGTGTATGCTGCATCGGACATTTGCTGTCGGACTTTCCGCCAACAAATGTTTGCTAGCAGGTTCCCAAATTTTCCGCCAACAAAACTTTGTTGTCGGAAAGAGGAGCCGCACTGGCTATTGAACTTCCTTTTTCTCGGCTAGACGTACGTCTTGTACGTCACCGCATTCTCACGTTAGTAATTGTTGGCCAACCTTTGTGTGACTGTGTGTATGCAAGACAAGTTTGAGCCAACAACCTTCGAACAAAAGTCCATGGTTTTGTTGGCGGAAAGTTCCATCGTGTGTACGCGGCATTATGATGCAATTCAACTGACTGTTTTTATTGCCCCCTCCCCAAGTAGTGTAAACTACTGTAAGTTTAAGAGTCCTTTTAGACCACGGGTGTCAAACTCAATTTCATCGTGGGCTGCATCAACATTATAGTTGCCCTCAAAGGGCTGGTTTTATCTGTAAGACTAGATGTCCAGAGCACCACCCCCACTTACATTAGAGTCTTCTGAATGCTGAGACCAGGGGAGGTGGAGACGAGGGGAGTGCTGCAGCTGCAGGAGAGGTGTGAGGGCCACATGAAATGACCTGGAGGGCCGGCTATGGCCCACGGGCCTTGTGTTTGACACATTTTAAACTATGGACTATGTTAAAGCAATACATTATTGTGCGTTAAAGGCTCTTTGCGTTAAGATAGCCCATTTATTTTGAATGTGCTGACAGGGCACCCTATCACACTAAACTATCATACCCGAGGCTTCTTTTTTTAAGGCAGCACACATTTCTGCATTCTGGTGCTTTGAAATACACTCACATTAAGAGTGTGTTGGCAAGGTGTGTTGGGGGTTCCATTTTTAAAAAATTGCACTGCTGTATTACGGACAACATATACAGACAACAACCTTCTCGACCCCCTACAGTCCAGCTTCCGTCCACAACATTCCACTGAAACTGCCCTACTAAAACTCACCAATGACCTACTAACTGCTAAAACCAATGGCCATTACTCCATACTCATACTCTTAGACCTCTCTGCTGCCTTCGACACAGTTGACCACCTGCTCCTCCTCAGCAAACTACATTCCCTTGGCCTCTGTGATTCTGCTTTATCCTGGTTCTCCTCCTACCTATCTCAGCGCACTTTCAGTGTCACTTACAACTCCATCTCCTTCGCTCCTCTTCCTCTCTCTGTTGGGGTACCCCAAGGCTCTGTCCTTGGGCCCCTCCTATTCTCGGTCTATACCTCTTCCCTAGGCCAGTTGATAACCTCCCATGGCTTCCAATACCACCTCTATGCCGATGACACCCTGATCTATCTCTCCACTCCTCAACTCACCCACTCGATCTCCTCACAGATCTCAAACTTACTGAATCACATATCGGTATGGATGTCATACCACCTTCTCTAACTCAATCTTTCTATAAATGAGCTTGTTACATTTCCTCCTTCCCGGTCCCCCCCCCCCATTACTTTACCGTTAAGATCAACAGCACAACCATTGGTCCCTCCACACATGCCAGGGTGCTGGGTGTAATCCTTGACTCTGACCTCTCCTTCAGCCCCTATATCCAATCACTGGCTAATTCCTGCCGCCTTAACTTCTGCAACATCTCCAGAATTCAACCCTTCCTGACTAATGACACCATAAAGCAACTTATTCACTCCTTGATTATTTCCCACCTTGACTACTGCAACTCTCTCCTTAATGGCCTACCCTTACGCAGGGTATCCCCCTTCAGTCTATTATGAATGCTGCTGTCAGACTAATACACCTCACTAACCGATCCGTCACAGCTGCCCCTCTCTGCCAATCCCTTTACTGGCTTCCCCTACCCCACCATATAAAATTCAAAATGCTAACCACAACATACAAGGCCATCCACAACATCGCCCCCAGCTATATCACCAACCTCATCTGCAGATATCGCCCAAATCACCCCCTCCGCTCCTCCTAGGACCTCCTGCTCTCTAGCTCCCTTGTTACCTCCTCTCATTCTTGCCTTCAGGACTTCTCCAGAGCCTCTCCCATCCTCTGGAACTCCCTGCCCCAGTATATCCGATCAGCCCCTAACCTGTAAACCTTTAGGAGATCCCTGAAAAATCACTTATTCAGGGAAGCCTATCCCACACCCATCTAACAACCCCATCAAATCATTCCCAGCATCTATTACATTTTGTACCACCACCCCCTCCCTTTAGAATGTAAGCTCTATGAGCCGGGCCCTCCTGTCCTTTCTGTATTGAACTGTACTGTAATTGTGCTGTCCCCCCTCTACATTATAAAGTGCTGTGTAAACTGCTGACAATATATAAATCACGTAAAATAATAATAACAATAATATTATTTTGTACAGCGGGAACATGCATTGAATCACTACATTAATTTGAACAGTTTATGCCTACTCTTTTCATTTGCTTTTGTGAATTAGGTCCTGTATCATGATGCCTTCTCAGGTTCTTACAGCAGAGGGTGCCAGTGATCAGCACATGGATAAGCCCATGCAGGCGCTGTATGATATCCTAGCTCAGTAATTGGTATGACATAGATAAACAGTGTCACAGTTTTAGCTGGAATGTGATGCACGCTCATATATATTCTATTGACAGGAGAAGATAAGTGAGCTTCAGTTTTCCAGAACAGAGAAGACGTGCTTTATATCCTAAAGGCGAAGACTAATGACCCCGCTGTATTATAACATTGTACCATTGTGCAGTAAACAATGGAAATGTTTGAGAAACATTTATTTATAGAGATTATCAGGTTTTTGAAGAGCTAACAGATCAATTTCTCCTTAATAGTGTATAATCATAAGAGGAAAATAGTAGGCCTAAACAAATCTTTTGTATCAAATAAAGAAAGATCCAATATTCATCTGATCTCACTCATCGACCACTAAGAACACAGCCAGACTAAAACTGTAATATAGAGAAGGAGAGAGGAGAATTCACAGTGACATCAATCAAAGACAGGGATTCAATGAGTTAAAGTATATAAAAACCATAGCTCCCAACTGTCCCTGATTTTGAGGGATTGTCCCTCATTTGAACAAAGTCCCTCTGTCCTTCTTTCATCTTCATTTGTCCCTCTTTTTGGTTTCATCTATATAGTTGTATATAAAATGCATTTTTTTTTATCTTTCAAAAGGTGTTTACCAGTGCTAAACCTTTCATCCAGTTTTCTAATTTGCTGCAAAAGCCAATATAAAGGAATAATAGTGGTAAGAAAAAAAAAAAAAACATTTTTGGGTTTAACTAAGCATTTTTTATTTTGTAATTCTCCTTTAAGGGGTGTGGCAGGGGGTGTGTCCTATCCCTACATACCTTTGCTAATCAGTGTCCCTCGTTCCCAAATCCAAAAAGTTTGGAGGTATATGTAAACTCAAAGTGTTAAAATAGTATACAGTATATTTGCTATTGTTCCTATAATTATTCAGAGCACAGCCTTTTAGAAATCTGAGCACATTGGTGCTGTGGCCATAGGGCTTTTTTTTTAGGGTGACAACACACACCACTACTTTTTAAAACATTGGAGCATTGTCACCCTTCTGCACACACTGTGGGACTACTGGCAGCCCCACACATGCACAGCATGCCTATAGTCTGCAAATGTCATCCAGCCCTCCTACTCCGTCCTTCTCTATTGTAATGAAAAGTTCACCATGGACTACTAAGTCCTGAAGTTTGTAACCTGGCAACAATGTCACTGAAAGGGATGCACTGCAGCACCTTTAGGCCCCAGAATAGGTACCTTGGGTGATTTACAAGAAGAGAAACATAGACATAGGGGCCTACATGGCTGGGTTCAAAAGGGGTTTGGCATAGGGGAAGTTTTAAAAACGAAAAGTAAATATGGAGCCCGGGGTACCTACATGATTGGTGGGTCAGACGGGAACAGGAGGAGATTTGGGGGGTGGTTACAGAAAGGTCTTTGGAAAATCGGAAGCTGATGTTAGGAAATCTTCCCACCCTAATTTGATAAAAGATAGTTTTATGCTGTTTATATTTATATTTACGAAAATAACTGCATTTCCATGTTCTGCGTACTGCGTGTAGCACCCTCTACTAGAAGGTAGGTGCTAGAATAGGATTTTTCTGGGTTGAGAGATCAGTGTAGGCTAGGGTTGCCACATCATCCCTTTAATCCAGGACACATATTAATTACACAGGTTCTGAGGCTGATTTAATGCAGATAAGGCACCACGTGAGTTTAATTATCACCTTAATCAGCCACAAAACTTGTGTAATTAATGTGTGCCCTGGATTAAAGGGATGATGTGGCAACCCTAGTGTAGGTAAATTTAGACAGGCCTGTGCTGTGAGTCAGGCCTGTGTGTTTAGATTTGAGAATGGGAGTGTTAAGTGTAGTGGTGGGTGTGACCACCTGTGCTCTGACTCAGGAGGTGCCTCCCCTGCTTTCAGGCAGATTGTTCTGGAAGAGAGGTTGGACCTGAGGTTTGAGTGGCAGGCAGCTCATGTGAGGAGCACTGACCAATTACACTTTGGTATTGGCAGGGGGCAGGCCTCCCATATAAGCTGAGGTCACATGCTGCCAGGGAGGCGTTCTGAGGTGCAGGAAGAAAGAGTGGAGTTTTAGGAGTCTACCTCAGGGCGGACCCACGTGGGGGTGCGCCGAGCGTGGAGGAGGGATGGAGGAGCTGCTAGGAAGTAATCCTGGATAAAGATCTTCATTATGGAGTTGGTGTCAAGCTGCTGTGACCGGGGAACACAGGACTTGTACACAGAAGATCAGGGAAGAAGAAGTAACAGTAAAGCGGAGGATCAACGTTCTGGGACCGGGGAACACAGAACTTGCCCTTTGAAGAAGATCAGTGTGAGAAAAGAAAAAGGAGAATAGTTGAGAGTAGTGCAGAATGCTATGGCCGGGGAACGCAGTGTTTGCAGTTATAGACTGGCTAGGAACAGTAGTCCGCCTATTACCATGTGTCAGGCCATCGGGGGGAGGTACCAAGTATCTCTGGCCTGGTAAAGCACACTGGTAATACCTTACAAAAGACTGTGTAGCTGCCAAACTCACTGAGCCATCGGGGAGATGCTTTGTATGCCTCTGGCTTATTGATTTGCTGAAGCAACACCGTTATGGTCTGCAAGCTTGGGTTATTCAGAGTGATCCCTTCTTGTTTAAATGGAAGTGAAGCAACAGTAATCTAACAAGTTTGCAGTGGAAGATTTGCACAAGGAGAGAGGAACTCAGAAGAGTGATATTCTGCAGGAGTCAGTGCAGAGGAGGAGGAGCAATAGTCTGCAGAGGAGATATGCAGAGGAAATAGGCTGTGAATGTTAGAGGTGCATCATTTCAAGGCCAAGGCCGCTAATCAATGTCTTATCAATGCGATGACAATACATTAAGTGCAATAGGCATCCCATATCTTCCTTTACCCCACCAAAGTTGTATCCCGCAATAAACGCAACAAAACTACGAAAATGACTGCTCATTGTCTCAAATGATATATGGGGGTCTGGCAGCAGGGTGATTTGGTGGATTGTTTGTCAGGAGTGCCCGTCACCATGGCTACATGCGGGGAACCAGATATAGTGAATGCAGGGTCCTGGGTTTAGTAACACTTTAAGTTGAAATGCCTACAAGGACCCCGGTTCTCCATTCATATTGTCTGAAATGTTATTTTGGTATTTATATATTTCTTCTTAAAAAAAGGACTGCTATGACCATGAAACTCCAGTTTAGGTCTTGTGTGAGATATTTAGATATTGAGGAGTGTGGTCAGGCACTACAAGAGGCACAGTCCTCTTTATTACCCTAGTCATGATATTTATTACTTTTTATAAAGAATATGACTCTAGGTGGGCACATGGTCCCCTTTGTGATTTCCCATGTTTGTTTTCACAGCTACTTTAACCTTAATTATTTAAAGCATATACAGACTGTGAAATTTCTGTTTTGCTGAGAAAAATAATGAAAATCAATTTATAAATAGAAGATAAAAAAACATAGATTTGGGTATTAATTTTAGTATGCTGTTTGTGGTGTTTGCTGTGCAAAGTAGAACCTCAGTTTGTTTAATTTTTTTTTCCTCTCACCCCTACCCTGTCTTCAGCACTGCCCTCCTCATCCTCCTCCGCCACTCATCACCATCCACTTCTGCCACTTCCGGGTAGAATGTAAGCCAAGGCTGTCATGGACACAACCCCTGGGGTGGCAGTACTGGGGGACAGGAGGCAGGAAGTAGCCTTTAAACTCACCACAATGCATAAAACAAATAAGAACACTTTTGTGAAAATGATCAAAAAAGAGGAAAAAACAAAATAAGAGCCAGACAAAACCTGGACATAAATATTGGGCAGAATAGGGATGGAGCCCTGATTTGAGGATTGAGGAGTTTCTATATCAGATGCATCAAAGAGACATTTTGTGCCTCAATAACTACTAAAATCCATTGTGATTATGACAGGATCAGTCACTAATTGATGAAACATTAGGCTCTCTATGGTGTAACCTACACAACGGAGTCTGGTAGAATTTATTGGCTCATGATTACATGGTACTGCTAATGTCAACGATTCATTGATGACACATGATCCCATTTTCCATACACCACATGTTGCATTGGTTGCAATCTTCAATGGATCATGAAGAGTTTTAAACTGTAACTTAAACCTAAACCTGCTCGGATGCACACTCATATGTGAGGTATTTTGAGAGGATATAAAATTTCAGATTGGCCAAAATAATCCAACATGGCTGCTCACTATTTCCCTGTGAAATTCATTGTTGAAGAGCATGCCAAACTTGTCTGGATCAGGCAATAATTGTCTTTAAATGCTACCAGGGTGCAAATTTTGTGGTAGAAAATGCTAATGTACTTGATTGAGGATTAAAGGGGTTAAAGGAATCCTTAACAAGGATACTAGGGTGTTGGTTTACTAAAACTGGAGAGTGCAAAATCTGGTGCAGCTGTGCGTAGTAGCCAATGTACTTCTAACTTCAGCTTGTTTAGCTTGTTAGGCCCATTTCACACTGATGGACTGATCGTGTCCGCCTGTCAGTTTTTTAGGGGGACCTGATCGGACCATCCATTGCTTTTTATGGAGCAGCGGATGTCAGTGAACATGTGTTTACTGACACCCACCAGCATCCGATCCAATCCTGACCACTAAAACAGATGCCCATCTGTTCAGTGGATCGGATGACAGTTGGATGGAAACGGACAGGTGGTCCATTTCCATCCGACAGCCCCATAGAGAACAGTGGGTTGTGTCCGTGTCTGCTCTGCATCAGTGGAGGGGACACAGACCTGTCATCTGCCTTCTCAGCGGGGATCAGCAGAGAAATCCTCCGCTGAGTGGGCAGATCTGTGAAAGGGGCATTAAGCTTTGACAAAAAAAACTGGAAGCTGATGATTTTGAGCATGCCTCGGACAGGGACAAAAAATAGGCCCGGCATTTTAGACTGAGCAGCCAATTTTTCCAGGGACCGGGCGGAGGTGCCTGGTGTCGTTCCTCCACACTGTAATGTGCAGGGACACTGTGATATAAAGGTGACTGCACTGTAAAGGGGCACTACAATGATTACAGTGCAATCCCCTTTATATTACAGTGTCCCAGTCCTATTGTGGCCATACAATGCTAGTACTGTCTGTATCCTATTGTGCCCACACTGCCCAGTGACCCTGACCTGCTCTCTCTGGTGGTGCTGGACAGTGTGGCTCTCTTTCTGGTGGTGCGGGTACAGCATGGCTCTCTCTCTCTGGTGGTGTGGGTAGAGCGTGACTCTCTCTGGGGGTGTGGGTACAGCGTGGCTCTCTCTCTCTGGTGGTGTGGGTACAGCGTGACTCTCTCTGGTGGTGCAGGTAGAGCATGGCTCTCTCTCTGGTGGTGCGGGTACAGTGTGGCTCTATCTGGTGGTGCGGGTACAGCGTGGCTCTTTCTTGTGGTGCAGGTACAGCATGGCTCTCTGGTGATGCTGGGGTTAATAGTTCCCCCAGTACAGTCCTCTCTTTTTCCATGTCTCCTGTAGTAGCTGCTGCAGTGTAGCACTCCTTAGCTTGTTCCCGGGTTTTCCCTTTTCCCCCCAGCAGAGTGCATGCTGGGGACTGTAGTCTGCTCCCTGCTGAGAACAATTGGGCCACCAATCTCCAGGACTACATTTCCCATGATGCCCCTCTAGTTTCTTCTGATTGGCCCTCTGCTGTGGCCAATAGGGAGGGAAGAAGAACAGGCAGGTATCGTTCTCTTCTTCTGTGCTGCCGACATGAGAAGAAGGGGGCGAGCAAGGGAAACATCCTGACAGCGGCCCGTAGCTCTCCCCCCCGCCCTACCATGTGGACACCCATGGCTGGAGGAGGAGGAGCCTGTCCGTACTTGTGGAGAGCGGAATTGTCAGCGTTGGCTCTGAGGCTGAGCTGTGTGTGAGAGAGACACACAGCTCAGCCCATGCAGCCGCTAGTTCTGCAGAAGAAGACACAGGCATGGCCACATAGCGGTAGGTGAGCAGCGGCTTTGGCCTGCGTTAAACCTGTCCAGGCCGCAGCTGCCGCTTAACTCCAGCTGTGCTGCCTGATCACCAACATGCCACGAAGCGAGTGGCCCCGGCCCACCGGGCAAATGCCGGTCTGCCCTATGGCCAATCCGGGCCTGATTTTGAGTCTGAACTCACTGCCTATTGTGTTGCTGATATATAAATATGGTAGGAAAGGAGCTTCAAAAAGATGTTCCAGCTGTCATCCATACTAATCTGAAGGACAAGTGTCATTCAATGGGCATATAATGTGTATGAGTAGTTTGAATACTGTGTCTAAAAGCTCTCCTATCTCACACTGTGCAACTGATTGTTCATCTCTTGATTTTATCTGTATTGACTTTTTTGCTGTAAAAAATATGTGTACACCCATCCATACATGAAATATATAGTATGTATTTACCTTACTGGTAATGTTCTGTCTCCTTTCCTTCTGTCCATTTCTCTCTGGGGAACAGGATACCAGCGAAAATTCAATTTCCAATTAAATCCACCATAAGTCATGTCTGAACCAGCCATGTACTCAAACGTGTCGTCACTTATTACATCGATTATCGGACAAACTACAGTTTTCCTGCAGGGAAAAATATGAAATGGCATTGAAACAAATCAATTCTGTCCATGCCCTCCTGTACACCACTGTCTGTGAAGTTCTCTATAGCGATATTCTGATTTAATAATAGCTATTATCAGGAATTCAAAAACAAATTATATAGCAGACTCATCACTGAACCTCAAACTAACTTATGTTGGCCATAGACAGTTTGAATTTTGTCCAACTTCTATATTGATCAAATTTTCAGCACCACCCAGCTTGAGAAAAGTTGATTTAAAAATCGCTGTCACTGTTGAGCAGAGCCACTGTATTATTGTGGATAGGGAAATTATTTATGGCTAGCTTTAGTCAATTAAAGAAGATGTATTTGTTAAGTACTAACTATTGTAAGCAGTGGTGATGAAGGTATTGAGTAAGCACAAGATGAGTAATTAGTTCTTAGCACAGAAACTGGCGCAAAGAACTTTTACTTTGTATTTCGGCACATGAAAATTACTAGGACTGAAAGCATCAAGGATCCTTCTATGATCATTCTGCTTTTTACAAAGGGATATGTGGAATGACAAGGGTTGGACGGATGGGCAAGGCTTAGCGAAATGTATGCAGGTGCTGCCTTCATCCAGCAGTTTGTGATCTGTTTTTTTCCAGAGAGATTACTGGAGTGCAAGGTGGTATATTAAATATAAGTAGGGATTCTGGCATATGGAATTAATCACTTTGCTCTACATTGTACTGAGCAGACTGCATAAAGGCTGATTGTAAACAAAGCATTGTTTAGATTGCCCTAAGAACATGAGGGCATCTTTAAGGCATAGAGAAAGGAAAGTTAGAGGAAATAAGGTACTTCTCTAGCACCTGACTCATAGCACTGGTACAATTCTTTTCCACCAGTAATCATGACACACCACAGAGTGCACCAAGCGACAATCTTCCTTCACACTAAAAGTGAGTGTACCCAGAAATAGTCTACTCTTACACTACAGGTAAGTGCACTCAGGAACAGTATACCTCTACAGTGTCAAGGTAAGCGCACCAAGCAAAAGTCACCCGTCACACTTCATTTTACCTGGGAGCAATCTACCCTCACAATCCATGAAAGCACACCCAGCAACAGTATACTTTTATATACTGTTATATCCCAGGGGAGTACGTTCTGCAACAAACTACCCTGTTATATCCCAGGGGAGGACACCCATCCACAATCTGTACCATCACACTCCATGCTGTTTCACTTTTCCAGCCATCATATTAGTCTCATTTGGATGCCATGCCATATACTATAGTGCTTACACCATTTTGGCTGACCAGATATGCATACTAAACCAGCACACACATTGTTTCCCCTTCCTTCATGCTTCCCTGTCCACAGCTTGGCAATAGAAGTTCCCAGTAAAACATGTTATTGCATAATAAAAAGACTAGGCTGCCATGACCACTGTAAGAAGGGCCAACCACCTCCGAGTATTTAATTGCCCTTCACTATTTTTGCTTGGAATTTTTAATAGCATCCTAAACAATTAAACCTCCTCCTGAATTTTTACCAATACACAATCAGCAGCAGACAGATATGAACTATTCATACCGATCTTCCTTTATTCTTGCCAGCAATGGCTCCAACCATCCAACTGTACATTCACAGTGAGCATCCAAGAAGGTTATCACTTGGCCTCTTGCAACATTGGCACCTCTAAGGCGTGCCCGGATCAGCCCTGATCTCTGCTCCATCCTCAGGATTTTCACTGGAACCTCCAGATGTCGGGCATAATTTTCCAGTGGAGTTTTTAGGAAATCTGATGGAGAAGGTACAAACAGGAACATAAACATACAAAGAAACAATAATAAAATCAGTGTCTATTTAATATACACTTGTATTCCAGTAAAATTACCTAAAGATAAATTCCAGGTATGGATATTATAGAACTAGTTACAGCTTAGACTAATGTAAGTATGCATATACCTTACCTGGCTGATCTCCTTGAGGCTAAAAATCACTGAAGTAAAAACTGCTACATATATGATTTATATTTACTTCTGGGTCCCGTACCATGAGGTGGTGAGAGTGACCACACCTCCCTGCTTCCCCACTTCGTCCAATCAGAAAGTGCTTTGCATTCATTCAGGAAATGCAATGCATTCTCTGAATGGCACCAGTGCCAAGCAGCCGGCCTTCTTTTTTTAGGATGCAGCAGGGCAGACACTCGGCAAGGGACCTGGAAGCAAGTGGATCACTGGAGTAGTGGTGTTAACTTCAGTGACTTCCAGATGGATCAGTTAGGTATGATATATGCATATTTACATTGATCCAAGCTGGATTAATGTAACTATGTATAAAATAACCATACCTGGAAATCTTCTTTAACCAGATGCCTACCTTCAGCGTCTTACACACATCCATAAAACTCCTCTGTACACAAGGCGTCTCCTGTATGTCCTGGAGACTGCCTGCCATTTCCTATCTCCCCTGCTCCCTCCCGTACTCAACCCCTGAGACCTGGTGTCTGTAGAAAAATTAGCTCCCAACCCTATGACTGGGAGCCAGTCAGAAGCCTTCCTCATTGAATGATCACTATAACACAGAAGAATGTTCATTGTGTGCGCAGGGAGTTAGTTAGCTCTTAATAACGCAGGACATGCTCTTATTTTACTACTACTTTTTTTACTATTTTACTTACTACTATTTTACTTATTTTACTACTTTTAACTCATTCATATCAACCTGTATGAGGCACTATTTAACAGTTTCATCTCCTGTTCCATGTTTCTATTTAAAATTATTTGTTGAAAAAAAAATATTATAAAGCACATATATATTGTTATCTTTAAGGATTCTCTGTAAGAACTTTAAATAATTTTGTACCAAAAAAGTAATTTTAATGTTGCAGTAAATAGAATAAGCAGTAGAACAAAATGTATGTTTTTCCCACAGTAATAGTACTTGTGTTCAAAAAATTACAGATTTTTTACTTTTTTTCCCCCTAAAATGCAAATAAATTAAAAAAATTCCCAGAGGACTTTAGGGTCACAAGAAAGCCCTGTTTAATATGTATCAATTCTTTATCATAAGTAATTACAAAGTTATACACTCATAAACAGTTTTTTAGACAGCATGCCTGTGGTATGCATCTTTAGCTAGTGGAAGTTCCCAGTAGGCTGCTTCTATAATTATTCAGCCAAGTTCCAGCACTGGAACTGATTGTATAGGAAACATTTTTATTTAAAAAAAAAAAAAAAACAAACATGTCATACTTACCTGCTCTGTGTAATGGTTTTGCACAGAGCATCCCTGATCCTCCTCTTCTCAGGTCCCTCGCTGATGCTCTGAGCCCCTCCCCCCTGCCGAGTGTCCTCATAGCAAGGACACAGTGGGGGCACTCGTGCGTACTCACTCCCGAGCCAGGTCTCTACATCCATAAGACACAGAGAGCACGCCTCAGCCTCTGCTCCTGCCTCACTAGCACTGATTGACAGCAGCGAGAGTCAACGGTCCCTGCTGCTGCACCTCAGCCTATCAGGAGGGAGAGACCTGGGAGAGCCTCGGGTCTTGTGCACAATGCTGCATCGAGAACAGTTTGGTAAGTATTAGGGGGCTGAGGGGGGGAGCAGCACACTGAAGGTTTTTTACCTTGAAGGTAAAAGACCTTCAGCCTTTGCAACCACTTTAAAAGGGGTTGTAAACCCTCAAGGTTTTTCACCTTAAAGCATTCTATGCATTAAGGTGAAAAACCTTCTGTAGTGCAGCTACCCCCCAGAGCCCCCCTTTTATTTACCTGAATCCGATCGTTCCAGCGATGGGGACGAGCACAGCAGCTCCAGTTGGTGTCTCGGGTCCTCGTTGGATAGATTGATAGCAGCGGGAGCCTTTGGCTCCCGCTGCTGTCAATCAAATCCAGTGACACGGGAGCTGGGGGGGACGAGGCCGAGTCCTACTGTCTGTGTCAATGGACGCAGCAGCAGGAATCAGGAGCGCTCCCGCATGAGTGCCCCCATGGAAAGCGGCTCTCCATGGGGGCACCCGAGAAGAGGAAGATCGGGGCCACTCTGTACAAAAGAGGTAATTATAACATGTTTGTTATTTAAAAAAAAACAAAAGCCTTCACAGCCCCAGCTTCATTGCTGGCCACAGAGAGCTGCCAGTCCCTACCTCCTGGGTCTTCACTAATACACCTTATAGTGCAAGTTTAGTGCAAGTAGACTTTTTCTTTGCTATAAAAAAGTACACCTACCAGCTCCTGTATGAAGTCTAAAGTCCAAAAATCTAGGTATTGTGTAATGCAAAAGTAATTATTACTAAGTATTAAGTAAACAAAACATTTACTTTATCTTTCCCGACTGATCCCAAACCTCCTTTATATGTGTCTCACACACTACTCCTCCAAGACACTGCAGCTCACAGTAAGAGTATTTCAGAAACCCAGCCACTGCTGTCAATTCAGAAATCAAGGGGCAGGACTAGGAATTGTTAGATGCTGAATGACAAGTTACAAGCAGTGATAGCCACAACCCCTGCAACACTTTCATCACATTGTAAGGCAAACAGGGACAGCCAATTGTAGATGGGAGTGGCAACTCTGCTATGAATTTAGGAGCAGAGTAGCATCATTGCCACCCCATTACAGGAAACTGCATCAAAGTGGTTGTAAACCTCAGACATGAAATATAAACAAAGCATATCCCTCTATATTGTGTACTTGTCTCAATTAAGAGCACTAAGTGTCATTTCTGTCTGCTGCATCATTCCTCTGCTATCTGCATGAGACACTTCTGACAAGTTTTCCTGACACCAAGAGACAAAGGGTGACAGGGGAGAATCTCCAGCTGTTTGACAGTCTCATCTCTGTTCCTGTGTGAAGGGGGGTGGGGTGTCCCTTCACTCCAGTCAGCTCTCAGAGCTTTCCTCACTGAGCTCTGCAGAGTGTAACTTCCGTTCTCCACCCCCTTTTTCTGAATGCTCAGACAAGCTTTATAAATTCTGCACTTTGAATGGATGTAGAAGACTGCAGATAAACAGGTACAACTTATATAGGAGGATTTGTTTAATCTCTGTGTATCACTTGAGGCCAGTCACGTCAATGGGTATATGAAAGGGTTTACAACAACTTTAAGTGGACATCACTGCCAGGATTATTTGTGGGGTAACAGAAAACTGGGAGTGCAGAAGAGCTTAAAGCATGTTTTTTAAAAGTGGAAATAAACTCTACTTGTACATACAGGTAAGCCTATAATAAGACTTACCTGTAGGTACCGTAAATATCTCCTAAACTTGCACTGTTTAGCAGGCATTCACAGGCATACCTTGCTGGACATTCAGAGCCCTGTGCCAGAGCAGAAGGCTCCTGCAAGCATGCTCCACGAGTGACATCATCGCAGCCCCGGTCATTCATACAGCCGGAGCCGGAAGAAAGACCGGCTGAAGATGGCAGTGCCAGGGATCCGTGACAGAGCTGCTCTTGAGGACTCTGTGTACAGATAAGACTGTCACAATGTACTAGTATGCGGTGCATACTAGTACATTATGACTTAAAGCTGCAGGGGGACCATTGTTTTTCCTTTTTCTGGAGGTTTACTAATGCTTTAAGTGGGAGGCCATAGGTCCAATCCAAATGTTAGAGTTAGTGAAGACCATGCAGCTGGAGCTGTTCCCATGTATATACCTTAGTGATTCATGGGAGCTCTGGAACCTGGTAAGCTCTGCTATCCAGATCTTGACTTCAGTTCTAAAAGTCAACCTCTGGCCCACCTACAGAACTTCATTATTAATCATTAAGGTTGCCCATCACATTGAAAGTCTCATAGAAAAGTGATAGGCGTTGGCCACAGTTTGAAAATTTCACCTTTATCCTTCCTTTATTTCTTGGCCATTCTCTAAGGTGCCATATGTCTGTTCGAAGAGGTTTCATTTAAAAGGAGATTTGCAGGAAAGTTATAAATCCCCTATTTGGCTGGCACCTTGCCTCGTGGTAACAAAGAAGGGTACTCACCTCCCACAATCCTTTTGCAAATGATAGCTGGGCCCTTTTCCAAATGATGTATGCCTGGCATTCAGAAAACAAAAACTATTTGAGAATATTCTAAGGTCGCACTGTCATATCAGATTTAACTAGCAGGCAGTGTGACAGGATATTACAGCTTCAAGTTCAGATTTTCTTTAATACTGAAGAATAAAACACAATCTGGGGATTTACAGCTTTCTTGGAAATTCCAATTAAAGGGTATAAACAAACATCTCAGTGCAGCGCAGGATTCTGGAGATGCTGTTTCGAGTTATCTGTCAAGTTTAATAATTCAGTCTGATTTACTTGTCATCTCCGCTGACCCAGAAAACCATAAGAAAATGTAAACTGTACCTCTTTCACTTGCATCGTCCACCAAAATAATTTCCGACAAAAGATGGTGAGGAGACCGGTTGATGGCGCTGTGGACTGTTCGAAGTAGTGTGCTCCAGGCTTCATTATGAAATACTATGACTATGCTTGTGTTTGGGAGTTCATCGGGATAGACCTTCGTCTTACATCTGTAAAAACCCAACAAATAATAAAGCTCAATTTTTAATGGTTCCTGAATTTCTCTATAGTCTCTGAACTTCATCTTCCCCAGTTTTGTATCAGTGCAATTGGTACAGAAACTGACTACTAACTGCCAACTGCTTCATAAAAGGTTAGAAAACTCTGAGATGACCCTTCAGATATTTTTTACTTCAAAGTAAGGAAGCATATTATTTTATCAGTGGCAAAAGTTACTCTCTGGCATATTGGAAGTTGCTTTTATGAGGTGATACAGCAAGATGTGTTTTACTTTCTTTTAGTATCGCAATAAGGTGTTCGACAAATCATGCTGTTTTTTTAACACTCTACAAGTAAAATGTTATATACAGTGGGGACGGAAAGTATTCAGACCCCCTTAAATTTTTTAATTTTTTGTTATATTGCAGCATTTGCTAAAATCATTTAAGTTCATTTTTTTCCTCATCAATGTACACACAGCACCCCATATTGACAGAAAAACACAGAATTGTTGACATTTTTGCAGATTTATTAAAAAAGAAAAATTGAAATATCACATGGTCCTAAGTATTCATACCATTTGCTCGGTATTTAGGAGAAGCACCCTTTTGATCTAATACAGCCATGAGTCTTTTTGGGAAAGATACAACAAGTTTTTCACACCTGGATTTGGGGATCCTCTGCCATTCTTCCTTGCAGATCCTCTCCAGTTCTGTCAGGTTGGATGGTAAACGTTGGTGGACAGCAATTTTTAGGTCTCTCCAGAGATTCTCAATTAGGTTTAAGTCAGGGCTCAGGCTGGACCATTCAAGAACAGTCACGGAGTTGTTATGAAGCTACTCCTTTGTTATTTTAGCTGTGTGCTTAGGGTCATTGTCTTGTTGGAAAGTAAACCTTCGGCCCAGTCTGAGGTCCTGAGCACTCTGGAGATGGTTTTCGTCCAGGATATCCCTGTGCTTGGCCACATTCATGTTTCCCTCGATTGCACCAGTCGTCCTGTCCCTGCAGCTGAAAAACACCCTCACAGCATGATGCTGCCACCACCATGCTTCACTGTTGGGGCTGTATTGGACAGGTGATGAGCAGTGCTTGGTTTTCTCCACACATACCTCTTAGAATTAAGGCCAAAAAGTTCTATCTTGGTCTCATCAGACCAAAGAATCTTATTTCTCACCATCTTGGAGTCCTTCAGATGTTTTTTAGCAAACTCCATGCGGCTTTCATGTGTCTTGCACTGAGGAGAGGCTTCCATCGGGCCACTCTGCCATAAAGCCCCGACTGATGGAGGGCTGCAGTGATGGTTGACTTTCTACAACTTTCTCCCATCTTCCGACTGCATCTCTGGAGCTCAGCCACAGTGATCTTTGGGTTCTTCTTTACCAGTTTGGCCGGACAGCCAGCTCTAGGAAGGGTTCTGGTCGTCCCAAGTGTCTTCCATTTAAGGATTATGGAGGCCAATGTGCTCTTAGGAACCTTAAGTGCAGCAGAATTTTTTTATTAAGCTTGGCCAGATCTGTGCCTTGCCACAATTCTGTCTCTGAGCTCTTCAGGCAGTTCCTTTGACCTCATGATTCTCATTTGCTCTGACATGCACTGTGAGCTGTAAGGTCTTATATAGACAGGTGTGTGGCTTTCCTAATCAAGTCCAATCAGTATAATCAAACACAGCTGGACTCAAATGAAGGTGTAGAACCATCTCAAGGATGATCAGAAGAAATGGACAGCACCTGAGTTAGATATATGAGTGTCACAGCAAAGGGTCTGAATACTTAGGACCATGTGATATTTCAGTTTTTCTTTTTTAATAAATCTGCAAAAATGTCAACAATTCTGTGTTTTTCTGTCAATATGGGGTGCTGTGTGTACATTAATGAGGACAAAAATGAACTTAAATGATTTTCAGAAAATGCTGCAATATAACAAAAAATTACAAAATTTACGGGGGTCTGAATACTTTCCGTCCCCACTGTATATATATAAGGTGCACATCTTAACTGGTCTTACGATTCGATTACGATTATCCTGTCAACGATTCACGATGCATCACGATTACTGTGGTTTTCATAAAAAAATTCAAGCAATCAGAAGAACTCCTTTTTTTTTATTTTACCTGCTCTAAAAAAAAAAAAAAAAAAAGGACACGCCCTGCATGTAACAAAGTCTGAACACAACAGACAACAGTACTTATTTAGAACAGTAAATACTAAGTGGCACAGCCCCTTTACATTCCACAGCCCCCCTGCACATTACACAGCCCCCACCCCCATTTACATGATACAGGCCATTTACATCACACAGCCCATTTTACATTACACCCCCCCCCATTTACATGATACAGCCTATTTACAATACGCAGCTTATTTTCTTATTTTACATTACACAGCCCCCCCATTTACATTACACAGCCAATTTACATTATACAGCCGATTTACATTATACAGCCCCCTGCACTCCCAGGAGACCCCCCTGCCTCTCCTGGGACAGCTCTGCCAGTGCACTCTAAAGTCAAACAAATCACTGTCAGTCCCTCTGTTTCATGGAATCCTTCCTACAGTGTGTAAGGGTTAATGTAAACCGATGCCTCTACCCTAGGCCATTCGCCTTCTCCCAGGTGGAGGGCACGTGACCGTAACCTGCGATGAAAGATCAGAGATAATAAGGTAGAGGCATCAGTTTACATTAACCTTATATACTGTAGGAGACCCTTACTATATATATATATATATATATATATATATATATACACACACATATTTACATACTCTATATATTGAATATATATAGTTATTATATATTAGTTATTAGGGATGTTGAAAATAATCATAGAATTGATGCATCTCAATGCAGCTTTGCACGATTCAGCATTGATTCAGCCACATCGATTGCATGGATGACGTCATCCCAACTCCCCCTGCCTCTCCTGGAACAGCCCTGCCAGTGCACTCTAAAGTTAAAACAAAGCACTGTAATTCCCTCTGTTTCATGGATTCCTTCCTACAGTGTATAAGGGTTAATGTAAACTGATGTCTCTACCTTATTATCTCTGATCTTTCATCGCAGGTTACGGTCACGTGCCCTCCAGCTGGGGGGCAAAATGGGTTTGCTTTAAGAGCATATTAAATAAGGGCATTAGCCAGTGCATCCCATTGGTAAATAAATTCAAAAGAGCAAACAAAAGTCCTGGATGGCTTAACTCCAATGTAAAAATGCATATAAAATCAAAGGAGAAGGCTTTCAAAAAATACAAGGCTGAGGGATCATCATCAGCATTCAGACTTTACAAAGAATGCAACAAGGAATGTAAGGGTGCAATTAGGGCAGCTAAGATAGAACACTAAAGACACATAGCGGATCAGAGCAAAAAAAAAAATCCCAAGAAATTCTTTAAGTATATAAAAAGTAAAAAAGGGAAGACAGACCATAAAGAATGGGGAAGGATTCTGGTTACAAAGGATGGGGAGATGGTGAAGGTATTGAATTTATTCTTCTCCTCAGTCTTCACGGGGGAATCAGGGGGCTTCAGTAACCAAAACTGCAGTATTTATCCTCATGACACATTACAGGAAGCACCCCCATGGCTAACAGAGGACAGAATTAGAAATAGACTTGTAAAAATTAACATTAATAAGTCCCCGGGACCAGATGGCTTGCACCTGAGGGTCCTGGGGGGAACTCAGTCAAGTAACTGCCAGACCATTGTTCTTAATTTTTACTGACAGTCTACTGACTGGAATGGTACCAGCTGACTGGAGAAAAGCCAATGTAGCTCCAATATTTAAAAAAGGGCCAAAATGCATCCCTGGGAATTACAGACCAGTTTACCTAACATCAATAGTATGCAAGTTCTTGGAGGCGATGATAAGGGACTATATGCAAAATTTTAGTAATGAAAACGGTATCATTAGCAGTAATCAGCATGGATTCATGAAGAATCGTTCTTGCCAAACCAATCTATTAACATTCTATGAGGAGGTGAGCTGCCATCTAGATAAAGGAAGGCCCGTAGACGTGGTGTACCTGGATTTTGCAAAAGCATTTGACACAGTTCCCCATAAACGTTTACTGTACAAAGGAAGGTCCGTTGGCATGGACCATAGGGTGAGTACATGGATTGAAAACTGGCTACAAGGGCGAGTTCAGAGGGTGGTGATAAATGGGGAGTACTCGGAATGGCCAGGGGTGGAAAGTGGGGTCCCCCAGGGTTCTGTGCTGGGACCAATCCTATTTAATTTGTTCATAAACGACCTGGAGGATGGGGTAAACAGTTCAATCTCTGTATTTGCGGACAATACTAAGCTAAGCAGGGCAATAACTTCTCCGCAAGATGTGGAAACCTTGCAAGAAGATCTGAACAAATTAACCACTAAGCCACCGCCCACCGTCATATGACGGCGGGACGAGGCTTCTGTTGTTCTGGGAGGACGTCATATGACGTCCTCGCCCTCCCGAGCCACTAGGGGGCACGCGCACGTGCCCGCTGCGTCGCTCGGGACCCGGTGCGCGTGCCCGGCGGCCGCGATGTCCGCCGGGCACCCGCGATTGCCGGGTAACAGAGCAGGAGCGTGGATCTGTGCATGTAAACACAGATCCACGTCCTGTCAGAGAGGAGAGGAGACCGATGGCGTGTCCCTTGTACATATGGACACCGATCGGTCACCTCCCCCAGTCAGTCCCCTCCCCCCACAGTTAGAATCACCTCCTTAGGTCATACATTAACCCCTCGAGCGCCCCCTAGTGTTAACCCCTTCCCTGCCAGTCACATTTACACAGTAATCAATGCAATTTTATAGCATTGATCGCTGTATAAATGTGAATGGTCCCAAAAATGTGTCAAAAGTGTCCGATGTGTCTGCCGCAATATCGCAGTCACAATAAAAATCGCAGATCGCCGCCATTACTAGTAAAAAATAAATAAATAATAAAAATGCTATAAATCTATCCCCTATTTTGTAGACGCTATAACTTTTGCGCAAACCAATCAATATACGCTTATCGCAATTTTTTTTTACCAAAAATATGTAGAAGAATACATAATGGCCTAAACTGAGGAAAAAATTTGTTAAAAAAAAAAAAAAAAATGGATATTTATTATAGCAAAAAGTAAAAAATATTGTGTTTTTTCAAAATTGTCCCTCTTCTTTTGTTTATAGCGCAAAAAGTAAAAACCGCAGAGGTGATCAAATACCACCAAAAGAAAGCTCTATTTGTGGGGAAAAAATGATAAAAATTTCATTAGGGTGCAGTGTAACATGACCGCGCAATTGTCATTCAAAGTGCGACAGCGCTGAAAACTGAAAAATGGCTTGGGCAGGAAGGGGGTGAAAGTGCCCTGTATTGAGGTGGTTAATGGGGTGGGCAAATAAATGGCAAATGAGGTTTAATATGGAAAAATCTAAAATAATGCATTTGGGTGGCAAAAATATGAATGCAATCTACTCACTGGGAGGAGAACCTCTGGGGGAATCAAGGATGGAAAAGGACCTGGAGGTCCTAGTAGATGATAGGCTCAGCAATGGCATGCAATGCCAAGCTGCTGCTAACAAAGCAAACAGAAAATTGCCATGCATTGAAAAGGGGATTAACTCAAGAGATAAAGGGATAATTCTCCCACTCTACAAGACTCTGGTCCGGCCTCACCTGGAGTATGCTGTCCAGTTCTGGGCACCAGTCCTCAGGAAGGATGTTCTGGAAATGGACCGAGTACAAAGAAGGGCAACAAAGCTGATAAAGGGATTGGAGGATATTAGTTATGAGGAAAGGATGCGAGCACTGAACTTATTCTCTCAGGAGAAGAGACGCTGGAGAGGGGATATGATTTTAATTTACAAATACCGTACTGGTGACCCCACAATAGGGATAAAACTTTTCCATAGAAGAGAGTTTAATAAGGCATGTGGCCATTCATTAGGATTAGAAGAAAGGAGGTTTAACCTTAGACTGCGTAGAGGGTTCTTTACTGTAAGTGCGGCAAGGATGTGGAATTCCCTTCCACAGGCGGTGGTCTCAGCGGGGAGCATCGATAGTTTTAAAAAACTATTAGATAAGCACCTGAATGACCACAACATACAGGGATATACAATGTAATACTGACATATAATCACACACATAGGTTGGACTTGATGGGCTTGTGTCTTTTTTCAAACTCACCTACTATGTAAATATTTAAAATATATATTATGTATATATTATAATATTATATTATTTAGTTCAAAATTGTTTAAACATTGGAGATTACTTATAAGGATAACTTAAATAAAATAAAAATAATGTAACATATATCATGATTAAATTTATAAAAATTGTTATTAAAAATTACCTTTTCTATTCAATCTGTATCCACTGTAATCTTCTGTACAATTCAGGGCTCTTTGGAAACCTGGAGGCATTCTGTGCTGTACACCCATAGTGTACAGAACACCACCAGAAATGTAATTTACTGCTTGTGTGATTAGCTCACTGATTTTCCCAGAAGTCTACACTATTTACCAAAACTGGAGAGTGCAAAATCTGTTTCAGCTCTGCATGGAAACCAATCAGCTTTCAGCTCCCAGGTTTTATTGCCAAAGCTTAATTGAACAAGCTGAAGTTAGAAGTTGATTGGCTACCATGCACAGCTCCACCAGATTCTGAGTGCTCCAGTTTTAGTAAATCTTCCCTCTATTGACAAGTCAGACGTCAGGCATGCTGTGTAACAGAAATATAATTTTTGTTGATATACTCTCCCAGGGCTATTTACTTCTAAAGGGATGCAGACACTGCAACTTTCCTGCAACACTGTGAGTAAACCAGGTGATTATAATAAACTAGATCACTGATTCCAATGTGCAAAAAGAGATCTGATTGGCCGCATGTCCAGTAAAATTGCCTTTATTTTATCAAGTCTGTAAGCTATGACTCAGCGCTAAATGAGCGTAAAACGCGTTAGCTGGTTATGCTGTTCCTTTCTATTTGTGTCTTTGGAGTTGTTTTTATGGATTTGCTGAAATAAAGGTGATTTTACTGCATGTGAGACTAACCAGATCTCTTTTTGCTCATTTGTTCAATGTACATTGATCACCCAGAAGTTTTTTTCTTAACAAAGGTGAAGTTACGCTTTAAGTGGACAAAGTTTATAACTGTTAATAGATTTTACTTTATTTTAGTATCCCTCTTCTGCATCTGGCTGTCCTGCTATCTCATTTTAAGTGGGCTGACAGCATACCCTAAAGCAACTCTGTAGAGCCTGAAATGATTTAGGGGAACCTCCATGCCAATTTTTGAACTATTCCTGGCTCCTTTGTTTACATGGCTGGGGAATCCTAGCCATGTATGGGAATGGAGCTGGTGAGGTCACTGATTGTTATGGACTCGGCAGTGCCGGCACCAGCTAGCATTCTTAAGAATGATTAACAGTGGGCAGCTGTCATGAATAATAGCAGCACTAATATCAATATTATACATGATGTTTAGCTCTTGCTAAATGGGTAGATGTTCAGGCATTTGTCTGAAATTTAAATTTTGGACTGAAATTTAAGTTCACCCCTATTCTTGTTGTGTCTCCCTGATAGGAAGTGAAGGTAAATCTTCCCAATGCTGTCAGCAGAATCAAAACAATCTGATGGGGTTTCAACAGTTCTCTGCCAATCTCCTTTAAGGGTCTCTGGGGATTGCACATTGGGTAGTGGAATGCCAAAAGATAAAGGGTAAAGTCTGGCAATAATATTGCAATAATTTTGCCAATCCTTTTATCTTTTACTGTACTTATCAGGATGCTCAAAAAAGAAATTGGATATATCTACAGGTAGCAACGAAAATAATTTAAGGAGACCCTGAACTAGAAGTTGTGCCAAAAATGGCAAGCAGAGGGCAAAGAACTAGTCACCTGTATTGCCTGTGGTCTCTCTGCAGCTAATCTTTTCCTCATTATTGATTTAAAATGCCTTGTTCTGCACGTGTGGAGGCAAGCATTTTCAGAAGAGCTTCCCCAGTAATGACTGGTGTCCACCAAACCTTTTGGGACCAACTGTAAGAGGCAGCAGTGTCTTGGATGATCTCACACTGTAGATCAATGGCTGGTGCTCCATCAGTTGTAGGGGGGGGGGGGCACATCAGACGGACCTGACCACGGATGCCCCCGTCGCTCCAGCCCGCCACCACACCCCCCCCAGTCGCCAGCTCTCTTACCTTGTGCTGGCCCACCAGCTTCCCCCCTCCGTGTACCAGCCTCCTTGTCTCCCCTCTCCATCTTGAAGCCTACCCTGGCAGGGGATGGGTACAACATGCACAGCACACAGGCATCCCTGGCTTCGTACTGAGCTCCGGCTGGAGGGAGATGACAGCCTATAGATTGCTCCTCCGTGGTGGCTGGTGGGTCAGGCTTCCCCTGCATGATGTCTCCTCCCTCCTCCTCGGCAGCCAATCGGAACGTTTCTCCTTTCAGCCAATCGGGAAATGGGTCTCAGACCCACTTTTCTGATTGGCCGGGAGGAGAATCAGTGTGAAAATAGCGAATATTAATTTGCTATTGTCTAACAACTGTGTGAGCTCAGGGTGCAGTGCTCTGCGCCCCAAACCCACCCTTTCTTGAAGCCTATTAGAGCCTCTGGCTCTAATCATGTGCTTAAAAAAAAACATTAGAATCCATGCGTCCGGCGCCCTGCATGTAGATTAGGGGACCAGATGTATGGATGGGGGGGCAGCGCCCCTGTGCCCCTAATGGACGGGCCGCCACTGCTGTAGATACTGTATTCAGATATATGGCTCAAGGCACAGGACTTGCTGTGCAACTTTTCAGGCTAAATTCAAACAAAAGGTAAATCTTTCTGGGTAATGCATAGACACGATTATTATTAGATGCAAATCTTATGCTTTTGAATTGAGGTCCACTTTCATGGCTGTTTTTGAATGGCATGCTTCCATGCATATTCTGCTTTGTTGTGGGACGTTCTGTATAATTAATAGCAGAGGCTATATAGATATATAGTGAGGTAGAGCAATGAGGCAGTGATGATAAAAATGTGTTTGCCAATAACCAAAGCTTATTAAAGAAATGAGGCGCTTTCCGAATATACAGATGGCTAATGATTTACTGGCGAGGGTTTAATGCTCCCGTGCTCTACACGCTGAATGGAAACTTTCTTGTTATTACCTTGGCAACAAGTCAAATTGTCGTACATTTCATCCATCACAGAGGGATATTTCATGCATCTGTTTTCATAATTAGCGATTGGCTACTAAACAATGGCAAGTGTTTATTAGAATTACATGGCAAGGAATATGCTAGGAGAGAAGAGTGACATGAACACTATCATCTTTGTGATGTTCTGTCTGTTTATCCTAATGAGGGTTGTGAGGGTGACACATATCAGGAGGCCAGACTTGAATTCCCTTTCCCCCATTAGAGGCTCAGGCTCTTCATTGGGAATTTCTGGTATCAGACAGGGCACGTGATTTGGCCAGCAGATTCTGGGCTGCCCTGGCACTTTTTTCCTGTTGAACATTCCCAGAACATCTGCAGGATAAGAAGTAAAGGACTGGGCCAGGACACATTTGCCCCCTGGGCCAGTACTAACAAGAAACCTTGGGCTGGTGGCCCTGAGTGGAGATACTACTCAATTCAGAACTTAATCAAGGCAAGAACCACAGCCAGTTGCAAATTATTTATGATGAACTGTAATTATTTATAAAATTACAGTCATTTTTTAAATGCATCCTTTACAATCCATGTTTTTAGGCATACAGCATGCGTATGTGAAAAGGTATGTTAAAATAAATTGTGTCCTTTACCATATTACCCACCTTTCACTAGGCCTACCAATCACACTAGCGTCACACATTGGGGTGGATTATATAATAGCAAATAACCTCTGCATTTTGCAAGTGCAGTTGCTTCAGAGCTTAGTAAATGAGATGAAGCTTCACTTTGCAAAGTGTATACCCAATCACATACAAAGAAAATAAAAAAGCAGCATTGTTTCTTGCACATGATTGGATGACAGAAGTCAGTAGAGCCTTTTCTCATGTACTAAGCTCTGCAGCAACTGCACTTGCAAAGTGCACAGTCTATTTGCCTTTAGTAAAGCTACACCTTTATGCCTTGCACTTTGTATAGAACCCAAAAAACTTCTCCTGTCATGAAAAGGCAAGTTGGTTGTGTTTTCCCCATAAGCCAAACACTCTCAGTTCCTCGCCTAAAGTGGGTACACAATCTAAGAAAATCGTCCGTTTTTCTTCAATGTTTCACAGCAAGTCGTAACCGAGGCTTGGGGGGGGATTTTGCAGCACAGAAAGCCCATTAATTTCAATGGGCTGCCATGCCTGCTTTTCCTGCAGAAAAAGGTGTATGCACCTTTTTCAAAATGCAGCCTGCAGGAAATTTCCCTGCGGTTACTGCACATGCACTGCAATTTTATATGCATGGGGTTGCCATTCAGAATGAATGGCAGTCCTGCACATTTTTACAGAGCAGCGTGTTTTCACTGCAGGTGGTTGCGGGTGCAGGAATCGCTGCGATTCCCGCAGCCACACGCAGAGGTGTGAACCAAGCCTTAGCGTGGAGCTGCCATGCTCAGGAAGCTACAGGATCATACACTTGCAGCACTACCATAATATCTTTTAGGCAAATGGGAAATACATTTTTTTTTTAATAACCTGAACAAAATTAAAAAAGAGAGACAAACGCTGCATGGATGGGTCTGATGTATTGACAGATCTGGAATTATATGCAGATATCTGCTGATCTCTGTAGCCTGATGTGCCTCAAGCCTGGAACCTGATGGAATGATTTACCCACATATTCTAATAAGCAGCTACCGTGATCTCTTGTACAGTCATAATAAGAGGCTGCAAATATACTTAACGTTGCCATTTCAAAAGATGACCTCTCTCAAGGACAATCTACAGTCTATTTATTTCAATTATTTATGTGTCAGAAGACGCATCCTATTCTTGTCACTCTCTCATTCCTTTCAATCAGGCAGAAGGCATAGAATAATATGCAGGCTGTCTGGACTTCTTACATGGCAGGAGTTATGTGAAGCATGTTTTGTAAAATGTGATTTAACAATAAACCACATCATCAGGCACAAATATATGTCAAAGTCTAAAAATGAGCACATGCGTTCCTTAGAGTCAAGCCAATGCTCTTTTAAAGGGCACGTGCTTATCAAAGCTGAGAATAAAAGCTTGGAATACCTGCTGAGTTGTATTTTTTCATCCAGGCAATGCTGTAATGCACCAGTTCATCTAATTCCTTATCTATATTCTGCTGATCCTGGAACATACCTGCTGCTCCTGCTGCTTTTACACAAAGAAAGCATGATGTAAAAAAAAAAAAAAAAATGCCTATACTATTAAGGCACCCTCTGGCTTAGTGTGCTAGTGTATATAGTTGTTAGAGTAGGTAAATTTGGCTTGGCTAACAGCTAAGCCTGGGTGGAATCTGGGTCAGCGATGAGTGACTCAGGAAGGCTAGATGACTCATCAAGCAGCACCTCTGGTAACTCCCCCTGCTCTCTGGAACCTTGGAGAAGCTTCCAAAAGTAGATGGTAGAGTATAGGAGGAGCTGCTTGGAATAATGATGAGGACCCCAGCCAATCCGAAGTAAAGTGGGTTGGCGGGGGGAGGGCACCTCCTAAATACTCTTGGATCATGCCAGCAGGGGCAATCGGGTGGAAGATGGAGATAGAGTGCTGGGGAGGCTGTGAGTGGCCCTTGAAAGTGCCCCCTAGTCTGGAGAGGGTGACCTCGGGCCTGGGGCTCAGGTGCTGGTAGGACCCTCTACAACACACAGAGAATATCCTTCCTGGATGCACAGGACAAAGTGTGAGGACAGCGGGTGCGTCCAGGAGAAGTCAGCCGGGTGAGCTGGTAAATGTGTGCAGTCTGGGAGGACTGTGGTGTCAGTCTGGGAGGACTGAGAAGAATTAGCCAGGAGGGTCAGTGAAAGGGGCAGCTGCAGCCAGGCGGGCTGGCAGTGCCTGAAGAGGTGGTGCTAGGATCAGTAGCCACAGGGATGTAAGCTGGACACTAGACTTTGCTACACAACTAAAGGGTCCTGGGGTCCCTGCCTGAAAATGGCTCTTGCTTTGATCTGGCTGAGTGCTTTGCCAGATCCACTAAAAGTGTTGCAGCTGACTCTGTTTTTGCAAGTGAGTGTTGCAGGGAGAAGAGGAGTGTAGATAGAGACTGTGTATAGCTGTATATAGGAAGAGTTGTCCTTGAAGAGTTTTCTGAAGTCAAGTGGGCATCCCATAGTACCCCTACCCCCCATCCAAGTTTTATCCCCTCAATAAAACACAAAAAACAAAGTTCTGTACTATTTCCTGACTTAAGTGTGCCTGTGGAAATTCAGTGTGCCTGGCTGTGCAGGGTGGGGGATCCCTTTTTACTTGAGGCTCCTACGTGGGGTGTGCTACACTATGAAGT
The DNA here is from genome assembly GCF_042186555.1 of Aquarana catesbeiana. Lineage (NCBI taxonomy): Eukaryota > Metazoa > Chordata > Amphibia > Anura > Ranidae > Aquarana > Aquarana catesbeiana. The sequence goes on from NC_133329.1 coordinate 364,559,412, forward strand.
TATTTACAGCTACCAACCAGATTCAAACCTTCCTGGGAAGTTCAACTATGATTGGTGATAGAGGAGCAGAGATAGGATATTACACAGCATGCACTTGTGGAAGTAAATTCATACTGCCCTCCTATTGATCCTGCATAGAGTTTTTTATGCTTATCAAAAATTTTATTACACAGAACTCAAATTAACCTTTTTGTGGTTAGAGGTCATTATGGTCCACATGTTCAGGCCAAATTTAGCAGTGGTAGCATGTGTTGGTAAACATATCAATCTCTCCATGACTAATGCTCTTACAAAATAATTTTAATAAAGAACATGTAAGTCAAGGGGTTATAGAAAAAAAAAAAATAAGAATAATAATTATATATATATATATATATATATATATATATATATATATATATATATACACACATACACACATATACACACACACACACACACAGACTAAGCTAAACAATGTACAAACGTAAAAATATATATATTTTTTTACATTTTTCTATTGTTTAAAGCGGGGGTCCACCCACACCGCCAAAAAAAAAAAAATATTAAAAGCCAGCAGCTACAAATACTGCAGCTGCTGACTTTTAATACATGGCCACTTACCTGTCCCAGGGTCCAGCGATGTCGGCAGGCGATGCCGAGAACCCGCTCGGTTCTCGGCAGCTGCCGCCGCCATCCTAGGTGAGGGAATCAGGAAGTGAAGCGTTGCGGCTTCACTTCCCGGTTCCCTACTGCGCATGCGCGAGTCGCGCTGTGCATCGTAAGTGGTCCCCGCTCTCTCCTGGGAGCTGTGTGTTTCCCAGGAGACAGCGCGGAGGGACAGGAAGAGGCATAGACTCCCATGGGAGTCTATGCCGGAAGTGGGTGCAAATACCTGTCTTAGACAGGTATCTGCACCCCCTTCCCCCCTGAAAGGTGCCAAATGTGACACCGGAGGGGGGGAGGGTTCCGAAAAGCGGAAGTTCCATTTTTGTGTGGAACTCCGCTTTAATTTTATTTACTATTTTTAGTAGTGCAATTGATTTTAACAGTTATACTATTAAAGCAGAATTTTACTCTCACAATCAACCTTGACTATTTTTAATCCTTATGCTGCTAGCATTAGTAAACAGATAGGAAAGCATATTATATTTACTTGTTTTAGGCCGGGTTCACACTGCAGCACGCTCTGGCTCACAGCAGGAGTCCGGTGCGTCCCCATTCACCGTTTCAGGTCCCGTTTCAGCCTGAATTTTTGGTCTGTGCAATTCGCACTGGAGCCGCTGCAGAGATGTGTGAACTGGCTCCATAGAGAATCGATCACAATCTCCTGCTGTGCAAATTGGATTCTGTGAAACCCGCATCCAATTCGCAATAGCGTGAACCCAGTCTCAAACTTTTTTTTTTAAATTTATTCAGTTACTTCCTGATTTTTAGCCTAGGCAAATTATGTCATACATCCCAGGAATCTTCAGGAGGGGAAGAGGGATTTTCTCAGATAACCTCACCTTTCTGCCTATGTGCCTGAGCTAAGGGCAGATGGATTCCAGGAAGTAAATGCTACATGAATCATCCACCCTTACGTAAGTTGGCCATGGCCGGAGGGTAGGGGGCGTTTTTCAAAGTGAGTTCTCAACAAAATAAAGCATGGAGACATGGAGGAATGGGTGAGTTTGCTTTGAATGTTAAAAAAAAGTATGCAAATGTGTTTTGTTTTAATCTTCCTTACATAACTGGATGCAACATTGGCCCTAACACTGAGAATCGAGTGATCAAACACCGCCAATCGCTCGGTTCTCACAGCTCTGTGAGAAGAGAGCTGGTGACTGTCAGTCACCGCTGTCTGCCCTGCCCCATGCTCACTGGTGCACGGGGCTATAAAGGGGGCGGGAGCGGCCGGCTGAGAGGCTGAGTTGGGTGCCAGTCCAGGCATCTCGGTGTATCCCGACCATATGGTCGGGATCTTTCAAGAGCCTGGGCGGGCTCTGTGATGTCAGCTGACTGTCTGCTAAAAACAGGTCACAGGAGTGCAGAATGAACTGCACTCCTGTGATCCACAGGAGAAAATACAGTCAAACGAGCTTTGGCTGTACTTCTCCTTTAAATGGAATTAAATTGTGTTTTTGGATTGTGGTGCTCATATGCAGTTCCACTTTAAAGTAACACAGCCACACCCCTCTAACCATTGGCTGTGAATAATAACATTGATCAATTAATCCATATATTAGAACATTGTAATTACTAGACATACCCTTTTCAGTCAGTAATCTATCTCTTTTTCTTCAGCACTGTGCGGCCCAATATGCGGGTGCAGCTAAGCTGCAGAGTGTTGCAAGTTCAGTAATCAGTACCCATTGACACTTCCTCCGACTCAGTAACTGAAATTTCATACCTCAGTACGGACATAGAGCTGGGGGAAAAGTCTCCAGGAGCCTGACATTGCGCCCCCAATCCACTTAGCACAGCTGCAATGCTTTTCAGTGTGATTGGCAAAAAAAGGATTAAATGCACATTTTTTTCCGGCAAATATACAAGAATTTATTATTTCTTTTTAAATGGACTTACCCTTTAAGTTGTGAAAAAAATAAAAAAATAAATAAAATAAAAAAGTTATTCTATAATTATACTTTGTAATATTTATCCTGCGATAAATGCAATCCCACACAGCACACAGCTGCCTTGTTCTTCTCCTGTTGTGACAGTGATGCTTTCTGGAGGAACGGCTGTCAAATACCCAACTGGAGCCAGCCCAAAAGGCACACCTGCCTGTCATGAAGGTGGGAACAGAGGAAGCCATGTGTAAGCACAGCTGTTTTAGTAGAAAAGGGTGGGTGGCAACACTGCAGAGGAAACATTATCCTGCAGAACGTTGTCACCAGGAATTAGGTGAGGTAATGCTAGTATTCGTCAAAGTCACTATGTTTTTCCTGCAACATTTTTACTAGTGAACAAGAGCACACATAATAAGACAAATGTATTATGGTGCCATAATTGGGTTCTGGGTTTACTAACACTTTAATAGACGCCACTGTAGATGAGCACAGCAGCCTGAAGGTATCGATGTTCATCTCCAGGTTTAAGGTTTTCATTTTTCTTAATGATGCCTCCAGCCTGCATGTGATCACTTATCAGAGCTGACATAGTGATCACATAATCAGTAACCACTCTAATTGGTTCCCAATCATCCATGGGCACAACGGCTGTCACTGATTGAGGGCAAATGGCTGTGTGACATTTGGATGTAAATGAATGCACCCTTGGCAAGAGGCATTGTTCTGGAGAACGTTAATAAACAGATTGCAGATGGGAAAGCGTTGAAGTTGACCTTGCATAAAATACGAGGTCTACTTTGCTGACCACCTCCCATCTCTTGAAAAAAACAAAAAAAAACAAAGCCAAGGCTGCCAAAAATAACATTTTTGTGAAACCAAAAACTTAGACCAAACCTCCACCCACTTCTTGGTGCGATATACACTATACTGTCAAAAGTATTGGGACACCTGCCTTTACACACACATGAACTTTAATGACATTCCAGTCTTAGTCCGTAGGGTTCAATATTGGTTGATTTGGCCCACCCTTTGCAGCTATAACAGCTTCAAATCTTCTGGGAAGACTGTCCACAAGGTTTAGGAGTGTTTTTATAGAAATGTTTCTTCCAGAAGCGCATTTGTGAGGTCAGGCACTGATGTTGGACGATATGTGAAAGATAAAATTTTGTGCAGCGCTCAAAAACTCATGATGATAAAAATTCATATACAAACTAATATATACTGTGCAATGACCACTAAAAAAAAACAAACAGTAAAAAGTGATGTGAAATTCACACCCAAACTAAAGTCCATGCGACATCATGTAAAGTTTTTAAAACAATAAATATAACAGTCCTTGGATAAACAGTGGAAACAGATTATGTAGCCAGAAGTGGAATTCCATGTGACATCAGTGTTGAAGTGAAGACATAGACAATAGAACCACCACTGGTTAGTGAGGAGGCTTACCGGAGTAAGAGGACTCAAATGGGCATATGCTCAGTGAGTCAACAAGGCATATGGTGTAAACACCAAAGTATGGGACCTCCACGTCTGGGCTCCAGATTAAGATGGACGATAGTCCAATTGGTCAAGAGATGTCACAGAGAAAGAGTCCTCAGAAGCAGCCAACTTAGACCAAATCCTCTCAAATGTTCAAAGTAGCATGACCTGGCTTCCTGTACTATGATTCTAATAGTGGAAGGCCATACAGCTGGCTGAAGATCCCTTGCCAAGCTACCGCTGCCTCATCAGGTGTGGCTTCTTTGAGCGACTAATCTCAGGAAGCCAGGTCATGCTACTTTGAACATTTGAGAAGATTTGGTCTAACATAGTGATTTTTCTTCAATGGTTAATGGACAAGACATACTTGATCCATCACATCTGAGACTCAGTTTAAGGGTTCATTCACATGGTCAACTAGGGTGGTACACTTCCCATATCTGTGTATTTCTGTGCCAGGTGCAGCCAGGTGTTTCTAATCAGCCACAGACAGTAAGCCTGCACACAGCATTGACAGGCTAAAGCCCCTTCCACACAGGCTTTCCTATCAGATCCGCCTGTCAGTTTTTCAGGTGGACCTGATCGTATGCTCCATTCACCACTATGGGGCAGCAGTTGTCAGTGGGGACATGTCCGCTGACACTCGCTGCTATCCAATCCGATCCTGTTCATGAAATCTGGACGGATGGTGGTCCAATTTTCCATCCCTCTGGTGGATCGGATTGGATGAAAACGGGCAGGCGGTCAATTTTCATCCGATCTCCCCATAGAGGAGTGCGGGGCTCTGACAGGTCCATCTCTGCACAGTGAGTGGAGACAGCCCTGTCATCCACCTTCTCAGCAGGGATCAGCAGATCAATCCCTCACTGAGCAAGCAGAGTCCATCAAACAGACAAGCCCGTGTGAAAGGGCCCTAACACTGTCATTGGCTGTCTGCAGCTGTTCACATGCAATCGCACATGGATTGATTACTTGCGGTTAGGAACAGATGTGTCCTGAAAGCTGACATTTCAGGGGAGCACACCTTTCCTGAACTGTAGGTAGTAGCTCCCTCTGTGGTTACATGTGAACAGCTGCATACAGTGTCAGCGTGTCATTAATTTGTACGGGGCTTACTGTCCCCAGCTGATTGGAAAGACCTGGTCATACCCAGTGGCATCGCTAAGGGTGGGCGGGGGTGCGCCTAGAGCTGCTGCTGGACACAGCTATATTATATATATATATATATATAATATATATATATATATATATATATATATATATATATATATATATATATATATATAATATAGCTGTGTCCAGCAGCAAAAACAACCCCTCCCCCTATCAGACCAGTGGGGTGTCTGCAGCCAGGGCTGCTGATGGGGGAGGTACTATTAGGCCTCTTTGAACTTCATAATGTAGTAGGGCATACATACTGTGAACAAATATTGTTCCCCCATGGCCCCCTGGTGGTAAATCATATTCCCTGGGTGGGGAGGGGGGCATTTAGTTCATCCAGAGGGGCCTGGGGAGACTGCAGGATGGAGGGATTTTTTTTCCTTTTCAACACAGGTGGACTTACACAACAACCAGTTGCTGCACATGCATGAAGTCCTGTCTCACAGTTCCTGCTGCTGGCGGAGTGATATACTCTGCTTTCTCGCTGCCTGCCTCCTTCAGCAAGTAAATACTGAGGACAGGACAGATTCCGGCTGAGGGAATCAGAGGCAGACTGACAGCTATCAACAACATTACCGTATCAGGCATAGGCGGGTGCCAAGACTGGTGAGGGGTGGCTAACATGGAACAGCAGGAGGACTAATCCCAGCAGCAGCATACATGCCAAGTGCCCCAGCTACCATATCCATTACAATATATTCCCACTGCACTGACCTATCTAACACCTCCCGCTCTACAATCTCATAGTTGCCAACAGTCCCGATTTTCCTGGGACAATCCAGATTTTGGGACCCTCATCCCGGATGGAGGCTGTCCCGAATCGGGATTTTCCATAAGGATGTAATAATAGAAATAATGCGCTTCAATCATCCTGACATCATAACAACCATGGTGCCAGGATGATTCTTTATCTGCTGATTGTTAAACTTTCTAGAATACACATATTTCTATTGTGTAGGATCTGGGGCTGCTGCCCCGTCATTCCCCTCTCCCCCTTTCCTTGTCCCCCTTTCTCTCTCCATCCCTCATTCATCTCAGACTCTAACCACACCCTCTTGAGCCACGCCCATTTAAGCAACGCCCACTTTTCATGTAAGCCACGCCCATTTTTCACCGCACTTGTAATTCTTTTGCTAGGTCACGCCTACAAATGAATGCCATGCCCCCTAATTATTGTAGGGCTCCGCCTACAGCCAAAAAAGTGTCCCACATATTTTTTTTGCAATGTTGGCAACTATGCAATCTTAAACCACAATTTATATATATATTGGTATAGTCCATTGGTCTGTCAGTCTTCCAATCTGCAGTGCCGGTTTTTCCTTGATCCAGGCAAGCCACATCTCTGCTGAGAGCTGTCATTGGCCAGCATCGTAGCAACCAATTACGTCATTTGTGCCCGCCCCCTGCAGAGTGCTTCTCTTTTCAGCTACTTTTTTTTGCTTGCTGACCACCGGGCCTTGTAGCAACACTCCTTGTTGTTGGCAGGTCACAGCATATTGCCATCTTCCCTGCGGCCATCAGATCCCGTCCAGCAAGCAATACACTGTGCAACCAGGCCAGTTCCAAGATCAAATGAAAATTGGGGGGGGGGGGTGACACCATGTTTTACCGCATCAGGTGACACCAACCCTAGTGACGCCACTGGTCATACCACCAAAGAAATACACTGATCTGAGCAGTGCATGAAGTATGTATGAACCCTAATGAGGTTTGAGCAACATAAAACTTTCCTGTTTAATTTGATCATACCTTATACAGATTGATCATACAATGACCTTTAACTCTACCAATAACTATGTAATATAAGGGCTTGCATGACTGGAAGCAAATTACATGAAATGGTTTGATTTGTCCTCATCTTATATAGTTTTGGCAATTTGTTTTTATTTTCAACTCAAAATCTGTTTTTATTAGTAATGAAATGGGCATAAAGCTCTGCATGGTAGCCAATCAGCTTCTAGCTTCAGCTCGTTCAATTAAAGTGGCTGAGACAGCAGTGAAGCACCATTGGCTCCCGCTGCTGTCAATCAAAGTCAATGAATCAATGAGGAGAGAGAGGGGGCGGGGCCGGGCCACGGCTCTGTGTCTGAATGGACACAGGGAGCTGCAGCTCGGTTTGGGTGCCCCATAGCAAGCTGCCCCATGAGGAAGGGGCCAGGAGCGCCGGTGAGGGACCCGAGAAGAGGAGGATCAGGAATGCTCTGTGCAAAACTATTGCATAGAGCAGGTAAGTATAACATATCTGCTGTTTTTAACACAAAAAAAACTTTTATTATCACTTTAAGCTTTGACAAAAAAACCTGGAAGCTGATTGTTTTCTATGCAGAGCTGCATCAGATTTTGCACTCTCCACTTTTAGTAAATCAACCCCATTGTAACAACATCAATGCTGACATGCACGTATGTTGTGTCTGTACAGTCAAATGAATAAATAAAACAATATTGCAATACAAAATAAGATACATAAGACAATAAATAAGATAAATAAGAAATATATACACTATAGCATACACAGAAGCAATGTATTACACAGATAATTGCCAGTTTTGGCAAATTTAAAGCTGAATTCTGATCACAAAAAATTTCATCCACACAAATTCTCAATAGCCATATAGCCGCTAGCCGACCAGCCGTCGCAGTTATACTGCGGCAGGTTGGCACAGCTGCACAAATCGCCATAGCCATATGTCGCTCCTTAGCAGGTGCGTGCGCTGCACGTGTGCCCGGAGCCAATGCGCGTGCCCAGCGGGCACGATGTCCGTCAGGTACCCGCAATCACTGGTGAAAGAACGAGAACAGGATGTGTGTGTGTAAACACACACATCCCGGTTCTCTCAGGGGAGAGGAGACCGATCGTGTGTTCCTACTAAGTAGGAACACTGATCAGTCTCCTCCCCCAGGCAGTCTCACCCCCCCTACAATTAGAGCACACCTAGGGAACACAGTTAACCCCTCGATCGCACCCTAGTGTTAACCCCTTCCTTGCCAGTGACATTTATACAGTAATCAGTGGCTATTTTTAGCTCTTATCGCTGTATAAATGTCAATGGTCCTAAAATAGTGTCAATAGTGTCCGATCTGTCCGCCGCCATGTCGCAATCCTGATAAAAATCGCAGATCGCCACCATTACTAGTAAAAAAAAAAAAATAATAATAAAAATGACATAAATCTATCCCCTATTTTGTAGACGCTATAACTTTTGCACAAACCAATCAATATACGCTTATTGCGATTTTATTTTACCAAAATTATGTAGAAGAATATATATCAGCCTAAACTGATGAAGAAATTTGTTTCTTTTTTACACAAAATATTGTGTTTTTTTCAAAATTGTCGCTCTTTTTTGTTTATAGCGCAAGAAATAAAAACCGCAGAGGTGATCAAATGCCACCAAAAGAAAGCTTCATTTTGTTTGGGTAGAACATCCCATGGCTGCGCAATTGTTAGTTAAAGTGACGCAGTGCCGCATCGCAAAAAATGGCCTGGTCAGGAAGGGGGTAAATCCCAGGGGGCTGAAGTGGATAATATATGTGATATAAATTCACTTTATGTGCATCAAATGCATTTGCAAACCCAAATATTACCATGCTAAAGTAGTGGTGACATCATTACTATGCTGTATATAACCTGTGCAGAGACCAGAGCTGTAGGAGTGTGGCCCCACCCACCACAGGCTGCAAAAAACTACAGGAGGGGGCGGAGACAAGACCAGTTACCCTGAGAACAGCAGTGACCAGTCTTTATTGCAGGAAGCTCCTGCATAGAGGCAATGTTTACAATGGATTGCTGCTCAGATCTGGAAGAAATACACAAGGCACACCAAGATTCAAGAAATAATAAAAATGACTCTTCTATTTAAAGAATATTTGCTTATCCTGGAATTCAGCTTTAAATTATATTGTACAGGGATTTTACAATCAGATTGTATAGTACATGGCCAGCCTTAAGAGTTTGTACTCAGACACTGCACTAGTATGAATTATTAGACTGATGTTTACTGAACTACAGAGGTAGCTGCCTATTTTTTTCTATGTGCCCTGTAAGTTAGCAGGGTAATGCAAGTACTCCAACAAAATGCTAAACAGCACTTTGCGGATCTGTTGTAATATATTAAATATGACAATTACAGTTTGTTCCATTTTTGGTCCACAGGCTAAGGGTCCTATTTATAAGAGAAAGCAGCAAACCGCTCTCCGCATGACACCGCAGTGTTTACTCCACACCGTACCTGCATTTTATGAGTCATTTATAAAATGCTCACTGCAGTGGGAAACTGTGATATCTCACAGAGTTCTCTCTGCATAATATTGCAGAGAGAACTTTGTGATTGGAGTAGAGGATGATCACATGACTTTGGCAGCTCTCGTAACCGGGCTTTCCAGACAACTTATTTTTCTAGTTCATTTATCGTAATGAAAGGAAATCTGCTTGCCTGTGAGTCCTATAAGTGGAGTATAATTCACACTGCGCTTTATTAATATGCTTATAATTAGTTTTTTGGGTTTTTTTTGCTTGTATGTTTTTACAACAGCAGTATGGCCACAATAAGGCCACAGCGCTTGTTAGATATTCAGCTGCAGTATATCCACTGGCTTGAAGGTGGCACTGTGCCATTTCTTCAGGCTGGCAGGAGACCATTGAGAACTATTTTTTCCCCTCCTACGGGCTCAGAGGGGTGGTGAGAGGTGGCATATCTTATTGGATACCTAAATCCCAGGAGATTTGGGTGGCCATCATGACATAGAATAGGAGTCTCATTTTGTGTGCCCGCAGTGTGTACATTTGGTGTGCCACAGTGCGGTTGTGAGATACACTATATTACCCAAAGTATTGGGACACCTGCCTTTACATGCATATGAACTTGAATGGAATCCCAGTCTTAGTTCATAGGGTTCATTATTGTCTTTATGGACCTTGCTTTGTGCACTGGTCCAAATCATTTGGTGGAGAGGGGATTATGCTGTGGGGTTGTTTTTCAGGGGTTGGGTTTGGCCCCTTAGTTCCAGTGAAGGGAACTCTTAAGACGTCAGCATACCAAGACATTTTGGACAATTTCATGCTCCCAACTTTGTGGGAACAATTTGGGATGGCTCCTTTCTGTTCCAACATGACTGTGCACCAGTGCACAAAGCAAGGTCCATAATAACATGGATGAGCAAGTTTGGGGTGGAGGAACTTGACTGACCTGCACAAAGTCCTGATCTCAACCCGATAGAACACCTTTGGGATGAATAATGCCGCGTAAGGACGATCGGATTTTCCAACAACAAAAACCGTGTATTTTTTTCAGACGGATGTTGGCTCAAACTTGTCTTGCATACACACAATCACACAAATGGTGTCGGAACGTCAAGAATGCGGTGACGTACAACACGTACGATGAGCCGAGAAAAATGACGTTTAATAGCCAGTGTGGCTCTTCTGCTTGATTCCGTGGAATTTTGTGCGCCGGAATTGTCTACACACGCTCAGAATTTACAACAATGGATTTTGTTGTCGGAAAATTTGAGATCCAGCTCTCAAACATCTGTTGTCAGAAATTCCGATAGCAAATGTCCGACGGAGCTTAAACACGGTCGGAATTTCCGACAACAAGCTCACCTCCAACATTTGTTGTCGGAAATTCCGATCATGTGTACGCGGCATTAGTGTGGTCAAACATTCCCATAGACACACTCCTAAACCTTGTGGACAGCCTTCCCAGAAGAGTTGAAGCTGTTATAGCTTCAAAGGGTGGGCCAACTCAATATTGAACCCTACAGACTAATGCCCCGTACACATGGTCGGACTTTGGACATTCCGACAACAAAATCCTAGGATTTTTTCCGACGGATGTTGGCTCAAACTTGTCTTGCATACACACGGTCACACAAAGTTGTCGGAAAATCCGATCGTTCTAAACACGGTGACGTCAAACACGTACGTTGGGACTATAAACGGGGCAGTGGCCAATAGCTTTCATCTCTTTATTTATTCTGAGCATGCATGGCACTTTGTCCGTCAGATTTGTGTACACACGATCGGAATTTCCGACAACGGATTTTGTTGTCGGAAAATTTTATATCCTGCTCTCAAACTTTGTGTGTCGGAAAATCCGACGGAAAATGTGTGATGGAGCCTACACACGGTCGGAATTTCCGACAACAAGGTCCTATCACACATTTTCCGTCAGAAAATCCGACCGTGTGTACGGGGCATAAGACTGGGATGCCATTAAAGTTCATGTGCATGTAAAGGCAGGTGCCCCAATACTTTTGGTAATATAGTGTAGATATAGATCCCCTGCTGCATAGGGAGAGAATAGGAGTAGCAGTAGGGAGACATACATGTCCAAGAAGAAAAGAACAGGTTTCCTATTACAGGCTGTCTCTTCTGTCAGCTTCCTGGAACTCTCAATTGCAGCCAGATAATTTTGTTTGAAATTTTTTGTTTTCAGAACGTTTGTTTGATTTTCTAACATTTAGTGGGATCAAATTGATGATCATGAAAATTAGCAAAATGCTAGCTGCAAAATGTGGTTTTCATTTGGGTAAAATCATATATACTATAATATGTATGGTCTATGCACATAAGAAACCTAGAATATATTGGACATTTCAGGTCTGGATGAAATTTTGAGGCCTTTGGAAATTAAATTAGTTGACTCAATGACGGCAAGATCAAATGCCATGAGGAACGATTTTTTATCAGGCACTGGACAGTTCCAAACACATTAAAGCCTGTTACTGCACCCCATAGAGGTGAATGGGGCCCCGCATCCTGATTGCATGCTAATCGTGGGCCAGCCACTACTGAAAACGCAATCCATCATGGATCATGAGTCAGCAGCTAGGCCCACTGAAAGGGGCTAAGAAGAGGGTAAAACCAACGGGGACTAATTATTCCCAATGGCTTACATTTTGCATCAACCATATTATTGAATTTAAATGGCTGTTATAGACAATGTAGACTGGGCCCATCTTTCTCCCGCTGTGTTAAATGTTAGCAGTCCAAGTCATTCCTTTGATTTCCTTGACAAAATGTTGTTAAATACGAAGCAATGTAGACTAGTACCTGCTTCCAAAAGTACTTAAAGGCTTTCTAGATCACAATGATAGATCTAAATATGTTAAATATAAGATGTGTACAGCTCTGGATTGTCAGGACAAAATTATATGGAATTAAAATTGTTCCGGCACCATGTGGCAAAGACTGACTGACATGTTGAAAGAGCCTGTTCAGCTTTACAAGCAGTTGTGTTAATAATTCTTATATACGGAACAGGCCTTGTCTTTCAAGAAAGATTTCGCACTGGCAAATTGAATGAACATAAAAACTTAGTAAATCAAAATGACAACATAAGAAGAAAAGTAAAACAAAGACAAGAAAGTAAATTATTAGCGGCAGACAGTTTTCTGCTTCCTTTGGAAATGTGCTGACTTCCTTCTATTTGCTTTCTACAGAAAAAAATGGCTTTTTATTGTGTCTGCAGTCAAGGAAACATAAATATTACTTCTCTCTAATGCCATCATACACATCGGTCAATGTCAATCCTGGAATCCTCCAGAGTGCTAAAACATTTCTAGAGAATATCACGCATATCAAGGATTTATAAATTGTCTCAAAAAGTTTGAAGATTGTGAAACTCCAGCTAAAATATTTTTTTCTAGATTAAAGTGGAACTAAACTCTCCTATCCTTTACAGCCAAGGAAGCTGCCATCTTAAATTGTGTTTGATATGCAATTGCCATGATACTGCATATGTGATCAGTCATAACACCAGCCATTTGATGGCTTTGATGGCCCCTTAAGCTGGCTGCCGGAGAGATCATGTAACCATACCAGAGCATCTTCAGAATAAGTAAGTATAGACATCTTTCCTTTACAGGGTATTTAGAAGGTGCAGCACAGACAGGGGGCTCTACTCATAGAATCCTGGAACAAGATCAGTCCGTTGTAGACTCTTGTAAAGAAACCCAAAGTCCAAAAAAAGGCACAAGGGGCAAGCAGTTCCCTCCTCTCAGTTTAATGATACATTCCCTTAGCAGGGAAAAAGCCCATCTCCTCAGGGCTCCAGACTATTTAACAGCAACCTAGCTCCACCTGGCACGCCTCCCCCAGGGATTGGCTAGGCCCTGCTGAATATTCAAATGGGACATTTAAATCCTCCCACCCTAAGCATTAGAAGCTTCTCCTCAAACTCTCAGCCTGTGAAGTTCGGGGCAGACCAAACTAAACAACCACCCTGTGAATATAGCACAAGCCAAAATGTATATTACCTAGCAGCCTAACTAAGAGGGTACTACACCTCATATTCATCCAGCACACCTGATTGGCCCCTAGTGTTGCCCCCTTCCAGTTTAAGTTCCACTTATACAGAAGATTAAAAGGGTTTGGAAATAGGTAGGAAATACTTACAATTGGGTTTAGAAATAAATGTAGATTTCCTATGATTACATAACTTCATAAGTTGGTGTACTTTTTTGTCTGCATGAAGAACGGCTTTAGGTGTTCCTCAGGCATGGTTTGAGTTGCACAGACCTAAACACTGCATTTAATGCTTGGGCTATGCCTTGCATGGGAGGGAGGGGTGGCCATTGCATGGTTTAATTTGTAATGGGATCTCTCTAGGTAACTACTCTCTCTAGGTGCAGGGCCAGGTCAAGGAGTGGGCAGAAGGGACAGCTGCCCTGGACGCAATGGTTTATTATAGGGATAGGAGTGCCTGTTACAAGGCTGACAGGAGTAGTGACAGTGACATCACTGCTAACCTAACCCTAAGTGAAGGGGGGGCAGTTTGGCATCTTTGCCCTGGGCGTTGAATGACCTTGTCCCAGTACTGTCTAGGTGACTACAGTTTGTTAACAATAACAGTTTAAAAACTTCGTGGTGTGGGCAGATTTACCGGAAACATCACAAAAACGAATCCTACTGACAGAATTATTGGGAGATTTGAGATATGGCCTACAAGGGCCTGAACTGTGAGACTTAAAGAATATGCGTAAATGCATATTTCATATTGTGAAGGAATGTGATGTAGATAATAATAATAGTAATCTGAAAATGTCTATTTTCTTATGTGCATACATATTTTTCTCCTTACTCATTATATAAGTATACAGATTTGCTCTGTTCCTATATTTTCTCAAGATGGCGTGTACCCCCTACCTCCCACACATCAAAAGAACGCGGAACTGAAGATAAGACCAAAGAGAACCAAACCTCGTTATGAAAATTCTCCATCTTCTTTTTCTATCTTAACCAATGAGATGCACCTATTAGACTAACATAGCAATGACGTATTTGTGTGTATAAAACATTAGCACCGCCTTGAATAAATCAGAAGTGTAATGAGTAGCAAATGCTGAGCGTGTCTCAGAGTGTTTACTTTTATATGCATGCATATCAACACTTTTCAAATTAGAGACAGCAGCAGATAACCTTGGGCTCGATTGGAGCTTAAATCATTTCCATAACAGATGGTGCCGAAACCCGGGACCTCAGGCTACGGTCGAAGTTATACCGCGACAAGCATTCGGGCGTTAACTGATTAATGAGAGTGGGGTTTGCGCAGCCCTAACAGTACCGGTGAGTTGATTTATATTCTTACCACTGTACGACTCTCTTATCTTTCGGTTGACGGCTGGATTCTGTCGGTATGCTGAGACTGTCTTAGAGGCAGGTATTTCCTCGCCTGAGGTTGTTTAACGAACCTGCTGATGGGTTTCTGCTGACTGTATTTGTTCACTGTCTGCCATTCTTTGGGCTACGAAACTCAGCAGTCTAAAAGTGCTACATGCGTGAATGTATGGTCTCATCTCCAGACGAGCTGTCGGCCTCTGGGATGAGATAGTTTCCTTGTAGCAGTCGTTTATAGACGGGTGTACTCTAGGTTCAATGAACCTTTGAGGGTTATCTCAGCTGCTGGCTTTGCAGTCTGAAAGTGTTACAGAAGTCTCACCCCAAGAAGAGTTGTCGGCCTCTTGGTGTAGAGCTGTAGAAAAAACGTCTATAAACGGGTTTATTTTTTGCAGGGTGGTCTGCCCTTGCGGTTATCTTAGCCTGCTGAGGCTTTACGGTTCGAAGAGTGGCAGGTGTAATGTCCTGTCGTGATTGTATTTGTGGTTTATTGTTTGCTATATACACGAGAGGGGGTGGGGACTGGTTAAAGTCGGAGGGGGGCTGCCCGGGAGATCTGTTGGGTCGCGGGCCGTTGCTCCTCACTACCCCTAATGTGTTTGTTCTTGTTCTGAGATTAACCGTACATTAGTCTTATGAGCTCCCACCGAAGGAATTTGCTGATAAGAACGCTGAGAAAAATATTAACCCCTTGGTTGTACGAGAGAAAAAAGAAAGTGATTTTTCTCTTTTAAAAAAGGAAAAGAAAGTGATTTTTCTCTTTTAAAAAAAGGAAAAGAAAGTGATATTGCAAAGAAGGAGAGAAGCAGATGTTGAAATAGTTAACAAAGTTGAAAGAAATGGCGAAAGTTATGTTGCTGAAGAAACAGGGAGAAAAATCCTGTGTGATAAAGAAAATTGGATAAAGGAAGTTAAGAAAGATGGCGATTGTATTATGTATGTGTATCACAGAGCTGATGATATGTTGGAACTTTAAACAAAGGAGGGGAGGGACAGCACTGCCCTCCGTCTAACAACCACTCCTTTCTCACCACCCAAGCACAACCCACTGTGACAACTCAGCCCGGCGGCCATCTTAGTGCACCCATGCCTTCACTTTCTACCCAGTCCAGTGCACTTCCTGCCGGCGGCCATCTTGGTACACCCAGTAAGCTTAAACAGCCTGTACCCAGCCCTCCCTGTTTTAAACCAAGATGGTTCATACCACACACCTGTCTTTCCCAATACGGGAGCATTACATTCCCAGGCCGGATATGTTAATGATGAAGAAGCATCTGAGTGGGAAGCCCGACAGCAGGCAGCAAGGCCACCCACTGATTTAACCCCCAATCCGGCTCCAGACTCTCAGTTACGAGAGGATCTCAAACACATGCTGACAACCATAAGGAACAGTGCCTCTTGTCAGCCCCTGCCCCAACAACAGTCTCGGTTACCAGAAGGGGCACCAGTGATGTATGTTGCTTTTACTCTATCACAAACAGCGGCCTTAGTGACAAGTCTGCCTGACCCAGAGAAGCAGCCAATTCCCTTCTACCACAGGATAGTGCAGATACAAGAAACTTACTCAGCTGCCTGGAGAGACTTGATCAGCCTATGCCAAATCAAAGCAGGATATGTCTTTTGGCCAGTCATGCAGATGGCCTTCAATGATGCCTGCCTGATAAGTGCCACTTCCTATACCTCAGGCGTGGAGTTCTGTGCACAACTCCACGACTGGGCAAAGGAGAAGTTGACGGATCAGAAGACCACAATCCAAGATATTACCCAAGATAAAGGGGAGTCTATGAAGAAGTATCATGCTAGACTCATAAAGGCACACACACACATGTTATCAACTGTTTTTGTTTCAGGGCTCAGAGAGGATATCAGAAAAGGCCTGATGGTGGCCCGCCCTGAATACTATTCAATGAAAATGTCTGATTTATTGTTGGTGGCCAGAGGTATAGAAAATCAAAAAGGTAAAAAACCAACGCCCCTCATGGTAACCCATGACGAAGATCCCGCCTACACTAGTCTACCACCACTGCTCAATACCAGGGAAAGGATCACCTGTTACAACTGTGGGAAACGGGGTCACTTCAGAAAAGAATGCAGAGCCCCAAGATGTCCCAGATTGACAGGGGTGCAGCCAAAAGTGTGTTGAGGGCGGTGAACCTGCCTAATAGTTCTTTCCTTTCCACTATTGATGTTTCCTGCGTAGGAATGGATGGGGTGCCCCGCTCCAGTCCACTTCCTGATTTGCTTGCCAGATTTGTGGTGTCCTCTACATGTCCCTTGAATCTACTAGGAGCTGATGTGTTGTCCAGACTACAGGCCTCAATCAGGACACGCCTGAAGGGGGGTGAAGTTACATACTCCCCTATCTTTAGAAGACTCATCTGCTTTGTGTTCTCTGCCTCTCCTGATGACACTTAATGAAGAAAAAAAAACTTCAAGTTCAATACTGTAGGAAGTACTTGACAGAATCCCTGCGTGCCTATGGTCCACAGGACCGGGAGACAACGGTAACTTAAAGGTGCCACCAGTTTCAGTCAAGCTAAAAGAGGGCGCTTCATTGCCCCGGAAACCACAATAACCCCAAGAAGAGAATCCTAAAAAGAGAACCAGGTACCTACTGTGGATGCCTTTGACTGCAAAATACCTCATAGAGGTGGACCTTACAAACGTTTTCTTCAGTGTCCACCCTCACCCCTCCTGCTGGTACCTTTTCGCATTCATCCACGGAAAGAAACGGCAACATACCTAAACAGTTGTGCCACAAGGGGCACAGAACTTTCCAAGCCAGTTTGCAAAAGTTATGGCTATCATCCTTGACACATGACAAGAGGAACACCCGGAAGTGATTCTCTTCCAACATGTTGATGACCTTCTCCTTTGTGCAGCGGACTTACCCCCTGTTGAAGTCACCTCAGAAAGCCTGTTGTGCTATCTTGCCAACCAGGGCTGCAGAGCCTCAAAGCCCAAATTGCAGTGGTGCTCAACACCTGTCATTTTCCTTGGACTAATTTCCTAGTGCAGAGCATGGATTCCAGAAGCCTTCCTACTGATGCTCTGCAATCAGACCCTTCCAGATGTCTCCTGAAGAAATATCTAAAGTTTGAAACCCTTGAGTGCGCCACCCCCGGCGCTAGGGCTCCCAGCCTACGACAAAACGCTCAAGCTCTTTGTATCCGAACGTCTGGGACATGCTGCAGGTGTACTCACCCAATCACACGGCATCAGCCTACGCCCCATAGAATATTATTCCTGTCGGCTGGATGCGGTAGCAAGAGGAGGCCTATTGTGTCTGCGAGCTGGATTTGCTACACAAGCCTTGCTTGACAAAACTTTGAACTTGGTCCTCGGACACTGCCTCGTTCTGCTTGTTCCCCATGACGTTGTTGCCATATTCAACCAAGATCCAGCCGAAACACTTGTCCACTACCAGACACTTGAGACTCCAGTGTTCCCTCCTACTGGACAGCATTACTCTATTAAGTTGTCAAACACTGAACCCTACCACCCTTCTTCCACTTCTCGAGGGGGGGAAAGGAGGAGGAGGAGTAGAGTCTTGACTTGTCACCCCCGTGACCGCACAGGACACGCGGTCACCACTGAAAACACTGTTCTACAAGCTGAAGCCTTACCACCGGTGATGTCTACACAGGATGCAGAGCTGTAAGCACTTACTACAGCACGTAAATGGGCAGAGGGAAAAAGAGCCAACATTCATATGAACTCAAGATATGCTTTCAGCATTGCCCATGATAATGGTGTTATCTAGGACAGAGGATTCCTGATGGCTGCAGGAACACCTGTGAAAACTTGATTGATGCCTTACTTCTCACAACCCAAGTGACTATTATGAGTAAAAGCACACGACAAACTGAACTCAAAGGAAGCTTAAGGCAATCATCTAGCCAATTCAGCTGCCAAAAAGACAGCTGGTGGTCCACGGGAAGTGGACAGCAGGGTGGTAGAAGAAGACCACCCCGTGCTTACCTTACAGACTTTCCCAGTGGACAGAGTTTATCTAAAAGAACTACAGGAAACAACAAGTGCGGATAAGAAGGAAAGCTGGAAATGGAGAGGAGCAACTCTCAGAAATGGACTATTCGAGTGCAACAAGAAGCCTTGTCTACCCAGGAGTATGTACCCAGCCGTGGTGCAATGGGCACATGGAGCTGCCCACTTGACAAAGACTTTTATGAACTCTCTTATCAACAAGTGTTGCACCAAGAGTTACTCCACTGACCGACAGCTTCTGCAGATCATGCATTATCTGCACCAAATGTAACCCAGGCTGCACAGAAGAAGCACAGAAGAAGCACCTGGCAAAAGCCCTATACCCCATTCCAGAGGATGCAAATTGATCATTCTCAAGTGCCAAGAAGTGGCAGATTCGAATACGCCCTAGTGGAAGTGGTCATGACTGCCAGGACCACAGCTAAGAAATTACTGAGTGAGATAGTATGTAGATTTGGGGTCCCAGAGGTAATATTGAGAGATCAGGGACCAGCCCTAACAACAACCCTTACAAAAGAGATTTGGGCAACACTGGGGGTTCAGTTGGCACTACACATCCCATACCACCCTCAAAGTAGCGGGAAGGTAGAAAGGATGAATGGGACACTAAAAACAGGATGTTAAAGATGGCCCAAGAGACTAACATGAGTTGGCCAGACAGTTAGCCCATTGCCCTGTTCAGTGTCAGACACACCCCCAGGGGAAACATGCCCTATCCCCTTATGAAATTTTGTTTGGTTCAGCTCCCAGACTTGGTTGTTACTTTCTATAACAGTTACAGTTACAGTCTGATGTGTTGACTAATTATTTAACCACATTATCACGAGAATTAACCTGAATGCATGTCCAGGTGTTTTCTTCCATTCCAGATCCTGAATTAGATACAGGAACACACCAACTACTGTCTGGAGATCCTTGAGCCAAGTTATGATGGTCCATTCCAAGTTTTGGTGACCACAGCCACCTCAGTCAAGTTGGCCAGGAAGAACACCTGAATGCACGCTTATCACTGCAGGAGAGAGTGTTTTCGGGCACTGCATATCCTTTTTCTGTTTGATCTAGGGGGGAGGGGCCCAGGAGGTGGCCATCACAAAAATGATAACATAATTACGTTTTGGTGTAACTCTTCAGGTACACATGTGACCACCTTTACCTTAGATTACTGTGACATAGTACCTTGTCCGTTTGACCCTTCATGGTGATGCCATTGGTACAGTGATATCCCTGACGGTAAGGACATATATGTATGCCACACAGACAGTTACTGGGGACAAAGTTGTGGTTTCTGTGGGGGCCAGTGGGTTGGAACACAGGGCCAGACTGGGCGACCACAGAGTGTATTAGACAAAAAAAAAAAAAAAGATGAAAATAGAAAGCCCCATATCCTAACCAAAGATACCCCTGATACATACACTGACCCAGCACACAGTCAGAGGAGGAAGCGAGCAGCTCTCTCCGGAAGCTTTGATCCTCATGTATACATACATGTCATAGGGGTTACAAGGGGGGTCCCTGATGAGTTTAAAGCCAGGGATCAGGTAAAAGCTGGTTTTGAGTCTTTGATCCCCATAACAACTGTCAGCAAGAATGTAGATTGGATTAACTACATGTCATGGTTATGCAATAGAGTTTGTCGATCAGCATACCTGTCTCCATGTGTTCATCTCTAGAGACCAGCTGACCCTCACCTGACTGCTTTTGTAACCTCCCCTCTAAGCATGGCCCCACCCCAGGCCATATCAGGGAACCCTATATTAACCTGTGCACTGCAAGCCAGCAGTGCTGATCAACCACTGTGTGTTAGCCTCTATGTGTACTTGCTGTGTTTCCTACATCTGATTCCTGTTACCGACTTTGGCCTGTTCCCGGCCATCCCTGTTTGCCTGTGACCCTGATGTTCCAGCCAGCTCCCTCCTTCCTCTTCTCCTGTAGTCTACCGTGAGCGTGAGCTGTGAGACCCTGGGGGCCGCGACCTGGAGCCAGACTGCAGCGCAGTCCATCCTCACCACTAGAGGCTCTGGTGAACACCTGCTGGCTCTTAGACTCCGCGCCCTGGGGAATCTATGCTCTAGCTCCCAGTGGGATCTGTGTCAGTGATCCAGTAGACCTGCTTCCTGAACCTCCCAGGGTACAATCCGCAGCAGTCACCCGTAGGGTCCACTACCTTGCGGTGCATTCCTGATCCCAACGGTGTGCATCTGTCATCCAGCCTCTAGGTGACCTGACACTACACATATTATAACCAACAGAGATTCGTAAATTACACTAAAGACGCCCTCCAGGGAATTGCTGACCAGCTAGCCCCCACTTCCTACATGACATTCCAGAACCGGATGGCCTTAGACATGGTGTTAGCCGAGAAGGGGGGTGTCTGTAAAATCATAGGAAAAAACGGGAACCTGTTGTACATACATTCCTGATAATACTGGCCCAAATGGTAAGGTTACTTCAGCTATAAAGAAATTAGAAGATCTGTCACTGGAGTTGAAGAAGAACTCAGGTATCACAGACCCATGGGATCAATATTTTAGCTGGATGAGTGGGTGGCAGAAGGTGTTCGCCCAGATACGGGTAACGGTATTAATAATCCTGGATCTTTTAGCCCTGATTATATGCTGTATTCTACCTTTTGTAAAAAAGTTAATGAGCAAGGCTGTAGACAATAGCACACCTACATTTCTCCACCAAGAAGAAGAGGACCCCCTTATGATGGAAGATGACAAACCCTTCACTCCTCTACAATCACTCCCTGTCCATAATCTCACAATCCTATAGGGTTATAGGGATAGATAGCGCCTGACTGTACTTCTCCAGCTGTATCGAGGAGGGAAGTGAACAGTTGCTGCCCAATTCTATATACAGCCTAAAAGAGTTGCTGAGGAGAAGGGCCAGGCTAAAAAGTAGGACCTTTAGTATTAGGGACAGAAAAGAGAAAATAGTCATTTTAGGGGGGATTGTGAAGGAATGTGATGTAGATAATAATAATAGTAATCTGAAAATGTCTATTTTCTTATGTGCATACATATTTTTCTCCTTACTCATTATATAAGTATACAGATTTGCTCTGTTCCTATATTTTCTCAAGATGGCGTGTACCCCCTACCTCCCACACATCAAAAGAACGCGGAACTGAAGATAAGACCAAAGAGAACCAAACCTCGTTATGAAAATTCTCCATCTTCTTTTTCTATCTTAACCAATGAGATGCACCTATTAGACTAACATAGCAATGACGTATTTGTGTGTATAAAACATTAACACCGCCTTGAATAAATCAGAAGTGTAATGAGTAGCAAATGCTGAGTGTGTCTCAGAGTGTTTACTTTTATATGCATGCATATCAACACTTTTCAAATTAGAGACAGCAGCAGATAACCTTGGGCTCGATTGGAGCTTAAATCATTTCCATAACAATATTACTGATATGTGCCTGTTGTACCATGTACTTGTATGAAAAAGTAACCTGTTCTCTTTGTATTGCTTCCTTTGTGTGAAATACCCAGTGTTCCCGCCAGTCTCTCTGCTTTCCTATCAAAAACTGACCACACTAGGCATGAGGGCACAGCGTGGTCAGTTTTCTGGCAGTGCTGAGAACTCAGCCTGCTCTCCTCAGACCTCTGATCAAACTTCTTCTCCCTAATTTTTACATGGTCCTCTCTCTTGCTTTCTTCCTTCCTCCTTCTTGCACATTAGGCTCTGGCCTGGGCCAGAATAATGTCACAGCTCTCCACATGAGCAAATATGCCTAATTTCTCTGCCAATTCTCTGCAAACTGCCTCCTGGGATGTGTGATGTGGCATAGATCCATGGTGTATGTGCGAATGCGCCTGATCTCAATTAATAAAGGCCATGTTGGAGCGGAAGGGTGAAGGAAAAGCTTATGTCTCAAGCAGGAAAACTCTGGACTCCGTTGTCTAGTAATTTAAGACAGGGACAAGTGTTTTTAATGTTCTAATCTATGGGCCTAGGAACCATCCGCCCACCTGTTTTGTTTTTCTAATCAAGCACACAGTCTTAAGATCAAAAAGGGAAAATAATTGTTCTGTACATACTGATCTTAAGTTTGCAAGTACCCTATGGCTCATTAGCTTGATGACTAGGGGATGTGGCTCTCATAAAACACTTGAGCTTGAATTAAATTTTCTTCATGTTTTCAGGTCTGAAGTGAGTGCTCAACATCTGAATGACATTAACATCTATGTGGTTTGGAAATACCTTACCATCTCACCTGAAGTGGCACTTTGATGTCTAATTAAAAGTGCTTATATACTGTATAAGAATAGAGGGGGGGTATGTATGCCAAGTCCTCCTTCTATTGCTCCATTACATATATCTGCAAACTGGTATTCAAGCTCTTTGGCACTATCGGGGCAAAGGTGATGAGCAAAAACGGGGACATATCACCTCCTCACCGCCTGTCAAATACCTCCATGAATCACTTTTCAGAGGGATAACAAGCACTGCCGCTAGTGTAAACATAGCTTTACAGATTGTGACGGAACCTTCCAGCTCCAGCTTGGGTGCTTCCGTCAAGATATAACTTCCTCCAGTCTGAACCAGATATTATAGCTGAGCATACAAGACTAGCCAACAATAGCTTGTACATGCAAAACTAGAACTGGAACTGTTTATTGAAAACTCACACAGAATTTATAGTACACCAGATCAGGCGAGCCTGATCACATTATTGTATGCAAAGGAACTGTATACAGGAATATAATTAACATAACTAAGGAACAACCAAAATATACTATATGCTAATCCACATCTAGCAACTAATAGCTGACAGTGATTTTGGCGGCAGGTCGGCTCTCCTGCACGAATCGCCGTAGCTGTGCGGCGGCCGCTTTAAGGGGTATAGGGGTCTCCCACGGCGCGACGTAGGAGCCGATGCACATGGCCGGCGGCCATGATGTCCGCCAGCCACCTGCGATCACTCCTCAGAGAGCCAGAACGGGGATCTGTCAATGTAAACAGACAGATCCCCGTTCTGACAGGGGAAGAGAGACAGATCTGCTGTTCCTAGTGATCAGGAAAAGCGATCTCTCTCTACTCCCTGTCAGTACACTGCCCCCACAGTTAGAAGCACCTTCCTAGGGAGCACTTAACCCTTTGATTGCCCCCTAGTGTTAACCCCTTCCCTTCCAGTGTCATTTATACAGTAATCAGTAGCTATTTTTAGCTTTGATCGCTGTATATATGTCAATGGTCAAAAGTGTCCAATCTGTCCGCGGCAATGTTGCAGTCCCGCTAAAAATCACTAATCACCGCCATTACTAATAAAAAAAATAAATAATAATAATAAAAATGCCATGAATATATCCCCTATTTTGTAGATGCTATAACTTTTGCACAAACCAATCAATATAAGCTTATTGTGATTTTTTTTTTTTTTACCAAAAATATGTAGAAGAATACATATTGGCCTAAACTGATGAAGAAATTTCTTTTTTTTGTTTGTTTTTTGGATATTTATTAAAGCAAAAAGTAAAAAAATATTGGATCAGTGTGTTTCTAGGAGATATGGACCTGAATCCAAAACAAGACCACTCCAAGGGTCCCCCAGGCATACATAAAATGTTCCCATAAAAGTCAAGGCCCACAGTCAGTAGGCCAGAGGTCACCCTGCAGTCCTCTCCAAAAGCCCCTGTCCTGATTTGGTCTGTAACACAGATGATATACTATTCAGCATCGACTTTGCAGTACAGAGACCAAGATTTTCAGCTGTCTATGAGGTCATATCTACACAGGAGTGAATTTTGTAATAGCTCTCTCCTATATGAATGCATACCTCCCAACTTTTGAACTTCAGAAGGAGGGACACTTGAGGAAGGAAGTAACCTTGCATAGTGCGCCACCGCAAATGTGGGCATGGTCAAACTTTTGACAGTGGGAGGAGCTTAAGGGGCGTCATTAAACAAAATTCAGGCTTCCTTGTACCTATGAAATATGCTTTTATTATTGTTCCACAAGCAAGAGTCTCATGGATACATACAAATCCCAGCACATTCATTTAAAAAAAAGGGTTAAAAGCATGCAGGGTTTGGAGTGCATTATGTACAGACTGCAGGGTTCTGTGATGAGCTGTGTACAGAGTGCAGAGTTCTGTGATGAGCTGTGTACAGAGTGCAGGGTTCTGGGATGAGCTGCGTACAGAGTGCAGGGTTCTAGGATGAGATAAGTACACAGTGCAGGGTTCTGGGATGAGCTGCATACAGAGTGCAGGGTTCTGGGGTGAGCTGTGTACAGAGTGCAGGGTTCTGGGATGAGATAAGTAAACAGTGCAGGGTTCTGGGGTGAGCTGCATACAGGGTGCAGGGTTCTGGGATGAGCTATGTATAGAGTGCAGGGTTCTGGGATGAGCTGTATGCAGAGTGCAGGGTTCTGGGATGAGCTGCATGCAGAGTGCAGGGTTCTGGGATAAACTATGTACAGAGTGCAGGGTTCTGGGATGAACTATGTGCAGGGTTCTGGGATGAGCTATGTACAGAGTGCAGGGTTCTGGGATGAGCTATGTACAAAGTGCAGGGTTCTGGGATGAGATAAGTACACAGTACAGGGTTCTGGGATGAGCTGCATGCAGAGTGCAGTGTTCTGGGATGAACTATGTACAGAGTGCAGGGTTCTGGGATGAGCTATGTACAGAGTGTAGGGTTCTGGGATGAACTATGTACAGAGTGCAGGGTTCTGGGATGAGCTATGTACAGAGTGCAGGGTTCTGGGATGAGCTATGTACAAAGTGCAGGGTTTTGGGATGAGATAAGTACACAGTGCAGGGTTCTGTGATGAGCTATGTACAGAGTGCAGGATTCTGCGATGAGCTGCATGGAGAGTGCAGGGTTCAGGAGATGAGCTATATCAGTAGGGCAGTGGACGGGGTCAGTAGGGTAGGGGATATTGTCAGAGCAGTGGACATGGTCAGTAGAGCAGTGGATATGGTCAGTAGAGCAGTGAACATGGTCAGTAGAGCAGTGGACATGGTCATTAGAGCAGTGGACGTGGTCATTAGAACAGTGGACGTGGTCAGTAGAGCAGTGGACGTGGTCATTAGAACAGTGGACGTGGTCAGTAGAGCAGTGGACGTGGCCAGTAGAGCAGTGGATGTGGTCAGTAGGGCAATGGACGTGGTCAGTAGTTTTACATTTTTGTTATTTTCTTTTTTTTATTATCTCCCAACTTTTGAACTTCAGAAGGAGGGACACTAGAGGAAGGATGTAACCTTGCATAGCGTGCCACAGCAAATGTGGGCATGGTCAAACTTCTTACAGTGGGAGGAGCTTAAGGGGCATCATTAAACAAAATTCAGGCTTCCTTGTACCTATAAAATATGCTTTTATTATTGTTCCACAAGCAAGAGTCTCATGGATACATGCAAATCCCAGCACATTCATTTAAAAAAAAGGATAAAAGCATGCATGGTTTGGAGTGCATTATGTACAGAGTGCAGGGTTCTGTGATGAGCTGTGTACAGAGTGCAGCATTCTGTGATGAGCTGTGTACAGAGTGCAGGGTTCTGGGATGAGCTGCGTACAGAGTGCAGGGTTCTGGGATGAGATAAGTACACAGTGCAGGGTTCTGGGATGAGCTGCATATAGAGTGCAGGGTTCTGGGATGAGCTGTATGAAGAGTGCAGGGTTCTGGGATGAGCTGCATGCAGAGTGCGGGGTTCTGGGATGAACTATGTACAGAGTACAGGGTTCTGGGATGAACTATGTACACAGTGCAGGGTTCTGGGATGAGCTGCATGCAGAGAGCAGGGTTCTGGGATGAACTATGTACAGCGTGCAGGGTTCTGGGATGAGCTATGTAAAGAGTAAAGAATTCTGGGATGAGCTATGTACAGAGTGCAGGGTTCTGGGATGAGCTATGTACAGAGTGCAGGGTTCTGGGAAGAGCTATGTACAGAGTGCAGGGTTCTGGGAAGAAATATGTACAGAGTGCAGGGTTCTGGGATGAGCTATGTACAGAGTGCAGGGTTCTGGGATGAGCTATGTACAGAGTGCAGGGTTCTGGGATGAGCTATGTACAAAGTGCAGGGTTCTGGGACGAGATAAGTACACAGTGCAGGGTTCTGGGATGAGCTATGTACCGAGTGCAGGGTTCTGGGATGAGCTGTATACAGAGTGCAGGGTTCTGAGATGTGCTATATCAGTAGGGCAGTGGACGGGGTCAGTAGGGTAGGGGATATTGTCAGAGCAGTGGACATGGTCAGTAGAGCAGTGGATATGGTCAGTAGATCAGGACATGGTCAGTAGAGCAGTGGGCGTGGTCAGTAGGGCAGTAGACATGGTCAGTAGGGAAGTGAACATTGTCAGTAGGGCAGTGGACATGGTCAGTAGGGCAGTGGATGTGGTCAGTAGTGCAGTGGACATGGTCAGTAGTTTTAAATTTTTGTTATTTTCTTTTTTTATATGTTTTTTTACCGTTATATTTTATTTTACAATTGTATTTTTTATAGTTTAAAAAAAATGATGGGAGGGGGTGGCAGTGGAGGGCAGTATGATGGGAGGGGTGGCAGTGGAGGGCAGTATGATGGGGTGGAGGTCAATATGATAGGAGGGGGTGGCAGTGGAGGGCAGTATGATGGGTGGGGTGGCAGTGGGCAGTATGATGGGGTGGAGGGCAGTATGATGGGAGAGGTGGCAGTGGGGCAGTATGATGGGAGGGGTGGTACTGGAGGGCAGTATAATGAGAGGGGGCAGTGGAGGGCAGTATGATGGGGTAGAGGGCAGTATAATGAGAGAGGGGCAGTGGAGGGCAGTATGATGGGAGGGGTGGTAGTGGAGGGCAGTATAATGAGAGGGTGAGCAGTGGAGGGCAGTATGATGGGGTGGAGGGCAGTATAATGAGAGGGGGGCAGAGGAGGGCAGTATGATGGGAGGGCTGGTAGTGGAGGGCAGTATGATGGGAGGGGTGGCAGTGGAGGGCAGTATGATGGGAGGGGTGGCACTGGAGGGCAGTATGATGGGAGGGGTGGCAATGGAGGGCAGTATTATGGGAGGGCTGTTAGTGGAGGGCAGTATGATGGGGTGGAGGGAAGTATAATGGGAGGAGTGGTAGTGGAGGGCAATATAATTGGGGGGGGCAGTGGAGGGCAGTATGATGGGAGGGGTGGTAGTGGAGGGCAGTATAATTAGAGGAGGCCATTGGAGGGCAGTATCATGGGGTGGAGGGTAGTATAATGAGAGGGGGCAGTGGAGGGCAGTATGATGGGACTGGTGGTAGTGGAGGGCAGTATAATGAGAGGGGGGCAGTGGAGGGCAGTATGATGGGGTGGAGGGTAGTATAATGAGAGGGGGCAGTGGAGGGCAGTATGATGGGACGGGTGGTAGTGGAGGGCAGTATAATGTGAGGGGGGCAGTGGAGGGCAGTATGATGGGGTGGAGGGCAGTATAATGAGA
Organism: Aquarana catesbeiana; assembly: GCF_042186555.1. NCBI lineage: Eukaryota > Metazoa > Chordata > Amphibia > Anura > Ranidae > Aquarana > Aquarana catesbeiana. The sequence goes on from NC_133329.1 coordinate 364,587,611, forward strand.
GGGGGCAGTGGAGGGCAGTATGATGAGTGGGGTGGTAGTGGAGGCTCTCCTCCTTGTCATGACTTCACTGGTTGCTATATGCCAGGTGGAGGTGGGCAGCAATCAATTGTTTGGGCAGCGAGCCAGGCACCGCCTGGGGGTTAAAAATAAAGCGGGTCTCGGCAAGCCAGTACACCAGGCAGTGAGGGACAGCAGCGATCAATGGCATTTTTTAGGGGGCATAAGATCGGCCAAGGGGGCAATTTCAGGACATTGTACTGTCCCGGAATGAAGGTGCCCGGGACGCGGGACAGACCTCCCAAGGCGGGACTTTCACGGGTAATCCGGGACGGGTGGGAGGTATGTGAATGTGTAAGTAAGTCATAAAAAATCAACGCTGAATATTAATGATAACAACATTTACGCTCAACTTCTCACTCTAAACAGGGTTGTTGTCACCTCTTTGTATGTTTTTAAACTTTTGAATTAGTAAATGAGGAGCTGGGTGTAGTTTTAATTATTTTAAAAAATCAATTTAATTTGCCCCTTGTCTTTTTTACATTCCCTCATACTTTAGTTCAGAGGTGACTTTGAACCCTTGAACCATATGCTGGGTAAGTATCAGAAGGATGGTGAATGGAGCAGATTGTTCCTAATATTTATTTGCTCATCTCATCTCCTCAGCTCTGTCAGCGTGATATACAGAAAATATTAACACATTCATTGTTGTGAGAACAGTGCTATAAAACTGATTTAGACAGAGGATATGGAGGATACTGTATATCATAATACATGGATCCAGGCCAAGAATAATCTGATCTTATATCATATATTAGAAAACATAATACACAATGTAATATTATGATGACCCAACCTGGAACAAGAAGAGAGATAAGGACCTCTGACTTTTCTGCAGACTAATCTGCAAACAATTGGAGGGACACCTAGAAGGTCTTAAAGTGTTTGTTACCCTAAAAAACAAAAAAAAATCATGTTCCCTTAAAGCATGTTATGCAGCACAGTGCTTGTGCTGTGAAATTTGACCCCCTGTATAACCCAAAATACCTGGCTGATCCTGACTGGTTCTGCCCCCCCCCCCCCCCCATGTAAACTGACCATGGTATATCATGGCTGCTGAGCCCTGACACCGTAGTCAGTTTACGTGCTTCCGTCATCCGCAGCTATCTGCAGCTCTCCTGTGTGTCCCTTTGTCCCCCCCCCAGCCTGTCAACTGGTACCAGCGCTGCTCTGCTCCCCTCCCCGCTGGTCTAAAACTACGTGATCTTTATACCATCCCCTCTGTTAAATAAAAACATGTGTCCTAGTGGCTGTGCTTTATTTAAAAAAAGCAGATTTGTTGGTGTCAGTGGGATATAATAATCCCTACTATTGTAGTTGTCAACATTTCGAAAATCCAGGGATACTTTTTTTGCTGTGTGTCCAGCAAGCCATTGTAAGCAGAGAATATAATTTAGAGTTGGGCATTTATATAAATTTAAGCTGTATTTGGCTGTCCTTTCTATCCCCCCTCTATCTAGACAGACTACCTATTCTGACTTTGGTCATATTCATACATATGTAATTTACACATTATGTTACATAATTCTGACTGCTGCACTCTGTATGCTATGCGGCACATCATACAATCCTGACTGTTGAACTACCGACATACAAGTGCAAAGGTCAGCAGCCCCCACACCCCTCTTCCACAATTGTTCTCCTTTGAACCCTATTTCTACTACTGCACCACCACCAGCATCCCCGAACACCTCTTCTATCATTGCACCCTAAGTACACCTTTGTCATCACAGTATCCCCATCACACACCTCTGCCACCACCACTGTGTCCTCCATACACACCTCTGCCACCACTATACCCTTTCTTGCACCTCTGCCATCATGGCACTCTTCACACACCTCAATCACAACTGTGCTCCCTGTGTACTTATGCCACCACTCTACCCCTTCACACACTTCTGACATCACGGCACTCCTCACACACCTCGGTTACAGCTGGACTCTCATTGCACACCTCTGACATCATGCCTCTTTGCACAACTCTGTCAACCACTGAACCCCCTAGTACAGCTCTGCAACTCCCCCAGATCCACCTTTTTTTACAACTGCACTCCCCTGTACATATCTGTCACCAATGCTCCCCTCCTTCCTGCAAACATCTAAACCCCTAGCGCACCACTGCCACAACTGCACTCCCCCCAACATCTGTCACCAATGTCTCTCATAACCCCCCCCACACACACACACACAAACCCCTATACCCCTTAACATACCAATACCACAAGTCCACAACTGCACTCCTGCCACACATATCTGTCTTTAATGCTCCTATACTCCCCCCCCCCAAAATCTCCACACCCCTTAACACACCACCACCACCACTGCCCCCCCAACACCTATAGACACTGCACCCCCTTGTACAACTCTACACCTGCCCTTACACACATCTGCCACCACTCTACTCCCCCACATTCCTTTGTCACCCCTGTGCACATTGCCACAACTCAACTTCCCTCTTTACCTATGCAACCAATGTTCCTCCACTTTGTCATGCCTGTAACATCCCCCCCTCCTGGTCTCAGTCCTGTACACCTTTGTAACCGCCCATACCCCCAGTATATTAGAATGATTGCCACCATCCAGTTAGTATTAGTGGAGCACCACCACTTGTAATGCCTGCAGTTACCTTCTGTAGTCACGTTGCATAGGTCTTCTTTCCTGGAGCTGCACCTCCTTTTTTGCAGCATGCAGTGTATGCTGCTTGCAAGAACTTCAGCCTGCATGCCTCCCAACCAAATCAGAATCTAGCCTGAGGCACAGACATCATGGGGCAATAGATTGGCCAGCAAAATTTGGGACAGGTGGTAAGTATGCATACTTGTTCCAGTTTAGTGACTCAAAAAATACTGTAGCCAGTAAGTTAGCATCCAGTCTGATGTCATTTTCAGAAGAGAGTCAGCATCCATGTTACCTTTGGGGAAGGCTTTCTTTAAAGACACATTATCTCCTAGCTCATTCAGTCAAAGTGACAATGTTTCCTGATAGTCCACTTTCCCAGCAAGCTATACTCACAGATCTAAGTGTATTCCATTGCGTTAATGGAACAGGGCTTCTGCATATGGGAGAGCATGTGACCTCCTCCATGTGATGTACTCAGGCCTGTGTGGCTAATTGCCAGGGCTGAACACTATCATGTGGGTCACCACTGTCAGTGATATCATCCACCTGGATAAGCTCCAAACCTATCCAACACTGGAGCTTACTAGGGGTGCACCATACCTCCCAACTTTTTGAGATGGGAACGAGGGGCAGCTATTAGAAAAAGTATATAGGCATAGGACACACCCCTTGTCACGCCCCCTTAAAGGAGAATTATGGAAATATTTGTTAAACCCACAAGTGCTTATTTTCTACCACTACTATTCCTTTAAACTGGCTTTTGAAACTTACATTTGCAGAAATTTAAAAACTGGATGAAAGGTTTAGCACTGGGAAACACTTTTTGAAAGATAAAAAGTGCATTTTATATACAACTATATAGATCAGACAAAAATGAGAGATAAATGAGTAGGAGAGACTTTGTTCCAAATCAGGGACCATCCCCGAAATCAGGGACAGTTGGGAGCCACAGGTGCACTCCTAAAGCATGGAAATAGCAGGGAAGCATTGATCAGTGAGTATACTCTGTTGGGGGTGAGTGGTTAGCACTATCACTCTGCCCTGAACGTGTAGGTGACACTGTCCTTTAAGGTAAATTAAGTAAACCTTATGATTAGCACTGCAGTGTTTGTTGGATGGCATTAATATATCAATGATTGCTTTCCCATGTAGCCTGGAATTGCTCTTTAAAGCACTAATATAGAATAAGAGTTAAAGGCTTCTTCTTTCAGCCATATATATATGATGCTATTAATCTTGTTTGGTGCATGTTACACTTCCTATTGCTTCCTCCCTACTTTGAAGCATTAATGAGCATTATTAATAGCCTATACTCCGGCTACAGTGATGACCCTAGTAAATACCATATGTCGATGAAAATATTCGAAGACGGATCTCTACGCTCCATTTGTTAGTATAGTCAGCATATTTTGCTGAATTATTTGCGGCTTACTTTTCAAAGTAGTCATTAATGATGTCATGTAGCGTAATCTACTTTGTGGTATTAAAATGCACATAACAAATTATAGCATTTAGTCTAAGTTATTTGTGTTTGGGGTGAAAAGTGCTGCTGCTTAACCATCAAGACCTCATGCACACGGGCATAAAAAAAAAAAAAAAAAAATTACACTTTTAGAGGCATACAGCATATTTTATTTTATGTCTCTAACTTCAATTCAATGTCTCTAAATTCAATTCAATGTTAGCCCTTGTGGCCATGCACATTAGACGTTTAGCTTAGTATTTTAAGAACAGTGTTTACAGGCATTAAACAATGCACCACAGTGGCGTTCAGAGAGGAGATTATGAGTGTGAGCTTGTAAACATGCACATATCAGCATAAATGTATTACAATTGGCAGAAGAATTTAATATGTGTTTATGTGTGTCATACACGCATAAACATGCATACATACGTGAGAGTAAAGGCTTTTTTTTTTGCCAATGGATAGAAGACAATCTGCAATTCCATACACGCTCTTCAATAAGTCCAAATTTTTTGTAACTCCATAAAAGATATATATGTACAGCAGAAGTTTCAGCCATAATGGCCTTGTTCATAACATTTATGTATAGGGCAGCACAGTAGTGTAGTGGTTAGCACTTTCACCTACCAGCAAAAGGATCACTGGTTTGAATCCCAACCATGAAACTACCTGCCTGGAGTTTGCATGTTCTCCCTGTACCTGCCTGGGTTTCCCCTTGGGTACTCCGCTTTTCTCCCACACTCCAAAGATATGCAGGTAGGTTAATTGGATCCTCTCTAAAATGGCCCTAGTATGTGTATGTATGAATGCTGCGTAAATTGATGGTTCTATATACGTATGTGAAATAAATAAATAACAGTGCAACATATATAGTGTAACCCCCCCATCCTTAATTGATCACATACATTTTCAAATAACCTAATGATTGTCAAATTGAGACAATGAAACCAGAGAAAGAGGAGGGTTCAGATTGTTCTTAAAACAGAAATAAAAAAAATCTAAAGAAATTAATAATAAATAAATTGTATATATAATGCAAAATAATAATAATTAATCAGTATAACAGAATAGAGAAAAGGTGAATGACCATGGGGAAATGAAAAATAGAGACAACAGAATATGAGAATTGGTGGAAAAGGGGAAAAAAAGAAAAATGATATAATCACTGTAAATGTAAATCCAGGTCCCATCTGAGGTTTAACCCCTGGGGGACTGTTGTTTAAGCCTAAAAATCCACCAACCTTTCCTATTCAAAAGTCGCCTACTTTTGTCCCCACTCACGGGCAATGGAGTCAATCTTTCGACCTAAGTTGGGACGAATCCCAAGCATGACATTCTCTGAAATGACGCCAAACATTAGAAATGTGTTTGGCATTAGGATTAACAGTATCACAATAATGTTCATCAAACCTAGTACATAGGGCACGTGTAGTGCACCCCACGCATTGCAAATTACAAGCAACACAGTATATCAGGTACACTACATATTGAGTCCCGCAATTTATATATTGTTTGGTTTCAACATTTTTTGAGTTAGATGAACTAAATTACTTAGTAGGAGAATTCAAGTGACAGTATCTACATGTTTTAAAGTTACAGGGAAAACTTCCAGGTTAAGACAGCCAGGTAGGTTGGCATTTATGTCATGTGAATAAACTGAAGGACAAAAGTGAACCCAAAGTGGAGGCCCTCCGACTGGAAGAACGACAACCTGCTCTCAATACCTTATGGAGACTTTTATCTGACTAAAGTATGGGTAAATTATTTTTAATTATACCAACCACCTGCTGGTACCCCTTAGAAAAAGTAGTAACAAAGGTGGCTGGGCAGCCAGTATCAGTTCTCCCTTCTTTTATATGCCCTTTAATGTCATACTTCTTATTGCCTGATCTCCCACTAGAAGTGTTACCTGAAAATGCCTTATTATGCTTCTCTTTTACATGATCCAGGTCCTTTTTAATCCCATAATCAAGTTCTGGCAGAAAAAAATCCAGCATATTTGCAGCATAAATTCATACATCCATGTGCATGACACCTAAATAGGCTGCACAGGCAAAATATGACACTGTAATGTGAAGATTGCAATAGGTTATTATATATAGCTATTTTTTTTTCTCTGAAGTTAAAATCTATTCTTGCAAAGGACACCATGCTGTTTTTCCGCTAGTACAGTCCGGGTCAGCTTTTCAGCTAGGTCTTGTAGTTCATGCCCTCAGCTGGCATTGCTATTTGCCCCTGAAGCTATTAGTATGTGGATCTGCAAATACTTTATTCAACTGGCCATATTCTTTGATGTGAGCCCTCGCTTCTTATTTGTGGTCAGGCTTATAACAGTGAGGTATTTCTCCAAATACAATTACAGCCCTAATGAAAGGGATATTTTAATGCCCCGAAATGTGTTGGGTAATTAATCCTTCTATCAAATAAAGCATCTGCAATCAAGATTTATTCACCTATTTCTTTGTCCAAAAAAAGATATGCAGAGTAAGCCTTCTGCTCAAAGCTTCTTGAGTCTCTACTTCCCTCGTCTTAGAGGGATGTAGCTTGTGTCAACCTTTTAGATAACGTCCAAAGATGTGTGATCTTTAAATAAAGTTAGCATGTACCTGAGCTCCTCTCCCTGATGTGTTTCACTTCAAAGAGCCTAATCTTGGAGTAGGAGTAATTGTTGTCCTCGTGCGTGTCGGGAACACGCGCAAAATTGCGTGCTTTCCCGACACAAACAGAAACGCGTTGCCCTTTAGCATGGTGGTGTCATTAATTGCCGTTAATTATTTGCACCCTTACGCATCTGCTAGCGCTTGCATTTTCGCGTATGCCAAAACACATGGTGCATTTATTGTTACAAGAGATGTATGGCCAAACAAGCTTTTCATACTTCTCTTTAAGGGTACTTTGTTCCTTACCAGCAGTGGTACATGTCAGTGATTCTGTTTGCTGCCTGCTCAGTTCCTCCATAAAGTACTTGCATAGTCTATTTTTATCCATATATCTGCTAGATTAAGCCAAAGTTAGCGCCATCAGAATAAGACCCATTGAAGAGTAGCACCACCTAACAAAGACCAATGGGTTTCACAACAAACTATTTAGATGGCAATTTGATATACAGGCATGGGTTTGTTTACCTAAATACATACAACATTAAAATGTTACATAATGTTAAACTTCTTTCAAAACTTGAGGCTTGAATAGAGTAGGACAGCACAGCCCTGGGACCCCTATCAAGTTTTTATTGCTGTCTGTTTCCAAACTAGGCAAGCAATTGTCTGTGTCCATACTGTGGTGAGCTGCCCTATTTTCCTATGTAAGTTCTTGGGATAAGTATGTAGCACCTTCCTAGCATGGGTGCTAGGCAAATTTAGCTTTTGGCTCTTTTGTAATCAAAGGAGAAGTAATTGTTTAGTCTGGTCTGTTCAAGGTCTCACAGGCTGGGAGATTGATTGCTTCCCCCTGTCTCTAGAAGAAGCTTCCAGAGCATAGGTTGGGAAATTCAAATTGCCCAGCCTAAATATTTGTCAGTTTCTGGCCAATCCCTGGAAAAGAAGTTTCAAGAAGTGGGCCAGAGTGTGGATAAATAGCCTGAGACACTGGAGAGCAAGGTTCCTTCTCCCCAGGAGAGTTCCAGAAGTGCAGGGGCTGCTACTGCCAGGCAGCCTATGGACTCAACAACTGCTCAGGAAGCATCAGAGGTACTAGGATCAAAGGCCCAAATAGACTTTGCTCAAAACTGACTGCAGAACCACACCACAAAAGAGGATCCAAGAGGTGCCAACTCACTCACTGGGTTGTGTCTGGAGGAAGCTGGAAGGAGGCAGCTGCGAAATGCTGAAGATTGCACGCTGACACAGGGTAACCAGATACCCAAATGCCTTATGGTCCACAGCTGTGGGGCCTTAAACTTTTCGCTCGTAACCATTATCATTACTGTTATGACGCGTACACACGGTCGGATTATCTGACGGGAAATGTTCGATGGGAGTTTGTTATCGGAAATTCCTAATGTGTGTAGGCCCCATCAGACATTTCCATCGGAATTTCCGACAAACAAAATTTGAGATCTGGACTCAAATTTTCCAACAACAATATCCGTAAAATTGTCGTAATTCCAACAACAAAATCTGTAAAATTGTTGTAAAAATTGTCGTAAATTCCGATCATGTGTACACAATTCCAACACACAAAAGTTCCACGCATGCTCGGAATCAAGCAGAAGAGCTGCACTGGCTATTGAACTTCATTTTTCTCGGCTCGTCATACGTGTTGTACGTGACCGCGTTCTTGGCGATCGGAATTCCCGACAAGATTTGCGTGACCGTGTGTATGCAACACAAGTTTGAGCCAACATCCGTCGGAAAAAAAAAACATGGATTTTGTTGTTGGAATGTGCGATATTGTGTACGCGGCATTAGACTGTTAGAAGACTGTCCTGTGATTACTGGTTACTGCTGAGCATTTTTTGGAGTATTCAGTGCCCAACCCTTCTCCAGTTACTAAGTTTTTCCAGCAATCAACTACAAAAAAGACAACCCCTATTTATTGGACCTGCAGTGTATGGACTGTTGCTTGGGCGGCTAGTGGTATTTGTGCTGTTTGGGGGAGAACCAAAAAGAAAAACCATTCCACAGAGCATCCAATCCATGCCTTACCATTTTCTCTGTGTTGCATCAGCAATTAGGAAGTGCTAATTTGATCAAACACATCTCTCCTCTTCATTGCTCTTCCTGGTTGTGTCTGTACCAGATACTATATAGAAATACTATTTAGCTCTCACCTGCAGTACACTAGATTGAGAGAAGCAGGGTGTTACCTGTTTATTATTTTTGAGATTTAATATCTCTCAGATATGATGTGGGTTAAATGAGAGTTATTTGACCATGAGTGAAAGCTTTAACACAATAACAAAATGTATTGGTGACTAGTTGAAAGTCTATCTAATACACAGCAATCTATCTATAGTCTATACCAAGGAAGAAAATCTTAGGTTAAAATAAAAGAATACAGAGTATATTCCTCAAAACATCAAAATACAAACAGCAAATAAACATGACAAGCAGGTATACCTTAAAGGGGTTGTAAAGCTTCACTTTTCTTTTTTTTAAAATAACAAACATGTCATACTTACCTCCACTGTGCAGTTAGTTTTGCACACAGTGGCCCCAATCCATGTCTTCTGGGGTCCCTCAGCGGCTGTCCCGGCTCTTCCCCACATCAGCTAACCCCCTCTGGGAAGCGGTCTCCCAAGGGGGTTAGTTTGCGGGCGTGCTCCCAAATCCTGTATCTGGGGTCCATAAGCCGTCGACTGCAGGACCCACCCCCGGCCCTCGCGTCATTGGAGTTGATTGACAGCAGCGCGAGCCAATGGCTGCGCTGCTATCAATCTATCCAATGAAGAGCCAAGCACAGCCGAGAACACCGGGCTGACATCAAGTGCATTCTTGACGCGGGGCTTTCGAGGGCTCAGGTAAGTAAACGGGGGGCTGGGGGGCCTGCATTCGCCAAATGTTTTTTCACCTTAATTCATAAGAGGCATTAAGGTGAAAAAACATGAACCTTTACAACCCCTTTAAGTGCTGGGAGCTGACCTAATATTTTACCAGTAGTGATGTGTGTGGTCCCACATCAGACTCATGACTCCTTCTGCCTTTACTGTGTGTACCTTACACTAATAAAGGACCATCTCCACTTGACTGATAGGGCCACCCTGATTGGTGGAACAATGTTACCCCTCTCCTCCCTTCAGGCGTATCTCCTCCAAGATTGGACAATTTCCTCTTCCCCTTAAATTAGCATAGCTCAGCCCCTCACTAGCACCTCCTCTCTTGGGGAGATAATTAGTTAGAAATAAATTAATTAAAGAGAAGGTCATCACCTTCTCTTGAATGGGGCATTTAACTATGCATGGTCATAAACGGGGCAAATTGTGCATTCCTGAACAGATCAGAGAAATATTCTCTGCATATCAAACGTTTCTTTGAAGTGTATAAAGGGTTGTTTAACACAGGGGACTTTATCTCGCTAATGGCCTTTATCTCGCTAATTACTTTGGCCCCCCCTCTGGTCTCCACTACAGTATTTAACTGAGATGGTATCTCTTCCTTGCATTTGAATTTACAACGGGTAAATAGCAGAGCATCCCCCATATCACACACACCTAACATTCTTGCAAAACAAAAAGAACTGTTAAATGAATTGGGTTCTAAATCTAAAGCCTGTCATATGTGTACAGCTAGCTATATTAACCCATTGCCAACAATAATATTTCATACAAACTAATCCTTGTTTCTTGTTATAATATGTATGTATATATATATATATATATATATATATATATATATATATATATACAAATATTCCCAGTTGCTAATGGAGATTACTCAAACTCCTCATAAGGCAACAAGGGATTGAGGGATATGTAGTTTGTTCACAAAAATGTCAGTTCATAAACTACAGACAGGGGTCATGGCATTAATCTCTATTATGTCATGGGGTATGCCTCCTGATTAAACACAAACAAACTTCTGACACCGGAATGTGAAGATTTTCTCTACAGGGCAATAAATAACACCATGAAACTACATGATCAATGCACATCTTATACAGGTGAAAAACACAAGGTGTAGGTAGTAAGGTTTATAATACATTTAACTCTGAATATGTAACTTTTTTGAGTTATGTGAAGTCAACCATTTAAAGGGACCTGCTACTAACAAGAAAAAAAGTATTTGCACATGTAACAGTTTAAGACTGTCATCTGGAATAAAGGCTTCTAACATTTAGACCAGTCTTTCTCAACCAGGGTTTCATGGAATCCTAGGGTTCCTACAGAGTTTGTTAGAGGTTCCTTGAGCAGTAGAAGCTTGTTCTCATGCATTATTGTGGCCTCCATAGTTCTGGCACAAAGTCATTTGGCAAAGCCAGCAGCAGGGGAACGTTGTAGTTTCTCCTCCTCTTTCCCATGTAAGTAATTACTGACACCAATGAATATGTTAGCTGTCTATAAGGGTTGCAATCTTCCCGGTGACCACCAATGTAGTAGGATATTCTGTATATTTACCAGCAGGGTAAGAGGGTTCTTAACCCACCGACCACCAGTGTGGTGTGGTTGATAACCAATGAGCTGTAGATTTAATCATTTTGGCAGGGGTTCCCTGAGACCTGAAAAATATTTCAAGGTTTTCTTCACAGTAAAAAGGTTTAGAAAGGCTGATTTAGACACAGTGAAATGTGTTAATAACACACGTTCTCAAAGCTTTAATGCAGAATTCTGAAAGACAGCCTTAGAGCTGCTGCCAGCCAGCCCTGGATGCCTTATGCAGATGCAGCATGCACAGCGGGTGTCATCATTAGCAGATTATAATAAGGGCAGAATAATAATGGCAGAACAGGCAGGGTCCCAGGCTCCGGAGGGGCCTACGGGGTTACCAGAGAAGATCTGCACTTAAGTGCTCTTCACAGTAAGTCAGTTTTAACAAGTCTTTACATTTTTTTTTTCTTTCAGAAAATTAACAACAATGGCAGCCTTTGCATTGCTTGGAATTAAAACGTGTTTACACAATTTATATGTGCACGTCTTGTATATGGAAACATTGTTGCCACAATGATATGAGTGGTTTGCAAAAAATATACTCTTGCATAAGATCCAATTTAGAATCTAAAAGCTGAATTCCAAATTCTGCAGAAACCTATGTCAAAAGCAAAATACAAACATCTCTATACTGTACACTGTCCCTATGCAAGATCCAATTAAACGGTGTGTTAAACCATTTTTTTTTTAGTTTTGGTTAGAGTAGAAGAATTAAGAGCACTATTAAGTCATGTTTTTTGCTGTTTTTGTCCAGTTAAAGAGATTCCTTTCACTTTGTGTTCTGGAGGTGCAATAGGAAGTGAGAGGCAATCTCAAAGGAAAGGTGGGGAGAATTGTTAGAAATTTTTTATATAGCCCTACCGAACAGACAGACAGTGCACATTCCACATGGTCTTTGATGCTTAGCTGCAGACTGAAAATAGAAACTTGTATTATAGAGAAAAGACATATCATAGATGCAGCTACAAACTTATAAACACTGCCACCTAGTGGTTGTATAATCTATCTGTACTAAATACTGACATACAGTAGTTGTTGCACAAAATACAATTCTGTATTCCAACAGGAACTCCCCTCTTAGACAGTAGTCACTGGAACAACTGTCCTCAGTGGGAGATTTACCCTCACCTCTTGTTCTGGTGGGAACTGCAAAATGTTGAGTAACAATGTTCCCCAGGACAAATACAGAAGAAATTTCTCCAAAGTTAGGGTAACCAGCATTTTAGACAGTTGTCGCTGGAGCAATTGTAGTCAATTGAAGAGTTACCTTCACCTCTTGTTCTGGTGAAAACTGTAAAATGTAGGGTAACAATGCTCCCCAAGACAAATACAGAGGATGGAACACTGTATTCAAAGCTGAAATACAATGGTTGTGGTGACAAATACACTTTAAATTGTCAGGAGGCCCATAAATTGAAGACATTCTGAGGCTGTAAGTACAATGAACCCACCACTGGGTTGTACTGTGTTAGGACAAGTGCTTTTGGCCAACATAAAGATGGAATAGTATAGGCCAGTGTTTCTCAACTCCAGTCCTCAAGGCGCCCCAACAGGTCATGTTTTCAGGCTTACCATAATTTTGCACAGGTGATTTGATCACTTTCACTGCCTTGGTAATTACCACAGTCGTTTCATCTGAGGGAAATCCTGAAAACATGACCTGTTGGGGCGCCTTGAGGACTGGAGTTGAGAAACACTGGTATAGGCAGTAGCTAATGTGGCCTATCATTTAACTGTCTATTGACAGGAAAGGCTGGTGGGCTGATGTATCTACTTCCAAAAAAAATAATATATCACTTCAAACTAGTATCAAAAGAAACGCAGAGGTTGCTCGAAAGCACCAAAGGATGAAACAGAGCTTTGTCTAATGATCAGAGAGAACATGGACAAAGGATGATCTCTCATAACCCCTATAAAGACACAGCTTCACTTCAGCAGTCAGGATCAATATGTTGAAACACTAGGCAAGTTCTTCAATGTAAACAAAGTAAAGTTATTTTTTGTTAAAGTAACAAAGCTAACACATTTTAGAAGACAAACTTCCTTCATCGGGACTGAAGATACAAATAAAATATGTGTAAATAGCTACATTCACAGATGACAAGTCACAAGAATGGCTCCTTTTTGTAAGGCATTCTAAAGATCAACATAATGGGAATATTTAGATAAATACTTATATGAATAATGCAGATATAAAATTAAAAAAATAAGTCATGCATTTCTGTATTTGTTAAAACAAACATATGCAAGTGCAACTAACTAGTTTAAAGTGATTGTAAAGGCTCGTTTTTTTTTTTCAAATAACAAACATGTTATAGTTACCTCCTCTGTGTAGTTGGTTTGAACAGAGCAGCCTGCATCCTCCTCTGCTCGGGTCCCTCTTCGCTGCTCCTAGCCCCTCCCTCCTTTGAGTGTCCCTCAGCCAGCAGATTACTACAGGGGGCATCCACGCCAAATCAGAGCTCTGTGCATCCATTCAGACATGGAGCCCTGACCTGGCCCTGCCCCCTCTCTCCCCTGATTGGCTGGCTGACTTTGATTGACAGCTGCAGGAGCCAATGGCGTCACTGCTCTGTCTCAGCTAATCAGGAGGAGTATCCTGGATGGGATCGTGGACATCGCTGGAGAGAGAAGGGGCTCTGGTAGGTAATTAGGGATTGCTGGGAAGGCTGCTACACACAAAAGTTTTTTATCTTAATGCATAGAATGCATTAAGATTAAAAAAAAAAAAACTTCTGCCTTTGCAACTTCTTTAAGTATCTAAATTTGGTACTACAGCAGCATTGAGAAAAGGAGGGGCAGTACTGGGAGCCAATGTCCTGTAGCATACATGTGCTGACAATAAACATGCTGACAGGAGGAAGGAGCAGAGTAAGCTGAACAGGGGAGGATTGGAATGGATGACAGTGTTTACTTCCTTTAGTTTGAAGGAAACTGTTCCTACAATAAAAAGGCCAGCTGATTTTGTTTACCTCCCAGTCCAGAAATACACAGAGTCCTCCTTTGGATAACCTCATCAATCTGTTTTGGGCAATTATGTGGCCAAGCTGTATTGTTAAAATACAGTAAAGAAAGGCAAGGTCACTAATCTATCTCTGCTCTCTGGCAGGATAATGTATGTATTAGGAATAGATGAATAGAAATACCCTTGGCAGGTAAAATAGCTCCCATATTTTAATCAATGTAACTGTTTGCCTGCAGCTTTTTGTTATTACATGTACACTTTTGGAATTAAAAGATTACAGAGAGAAAGGTGAAAGAGAGTCTAAAAAAAGAGGAATTAAAAGTGGAATTAATTATTACCTGAACTGGTGCACTAATGCATCATGATGATCATAAAGTGGAAATTAAAGTAGTTCTAAGCAGAATGCATCAAGGTAAAAAAGCTTTTGTATCAGAGGATCCCCCCCAGCCCCACCTTATACTAGCCTGAGCCCATTCTCGATCCAGCACTGTGCACGAGAGCAGCAGCTCTCTCTGCTCTCTTCCTCCTCACAGGGCAGATTGATAGCAGCGGGAACCATTGGCTACTGCTGCTGTCAATCAAATTCTGTGACGAGGGAGCAAGAAGTGGGGCTGAGCCATGCTGTCTGTGTCTATAGACGCAGCAGGGTGGCTCACGATCGAGTCTGCAGGCGTGTCCCCATAGGAATAGGCTTCCTATGAGGGCATTTACTGAATAGGAGGAGGCCAGGAGTGTTGGTGGGGGACCCTATAGGAGAAGGATAAGGGCTGCTCTATGCAAAACCATTACACAGAGCAGGTACATATAGCATGTTTTTTTTTTTTAAAGAAAAATCCGGAAGGTTTATAATCACTATAAACTTCGCTGAACAAAATACTTTTGGTAGTTCTTGTATTTTGTGAATGGTTCACAGAATATAAGGTGCTCTGTGAATAAACAAGAGGAGAGGAGAGCTGATAGGTGACACCATGGCTTCTGTGTAAGAGGGCCAGAGCTTTGTAAAGTGGTAGAATTATAGCTTGTTCTCGTGAGTGAATCCCCTTATTAATGCATGCTAATAGTCTGCTAGCTTTGCTTGCTGCAGCTTGGCATTGCATGCTTTTGCTGAGCCTGTGATCTACTAGGACCCCTAGATCCTTTTCCATTCTTTATTCCCCCAGAGGTTCTCCCCACCCCATAGCAAGCAACTTCTTTTAGCTAAATGTAACTACATTTTTAGCCCCCAAGTGCATTACTTTACATTTTTTATTGTTAAACCTCATTTGCCATGTAGTTGCCCACTATTTTATTTTATTGAGATCTTCCTGTAAAGTTGTTATATCCTTTTATGAAGTTTTTACCCAGCTTAGCATTGTATCATCAGCAAACACTGACATTGAACTATTTATACCAACCTCTATATCGTTGATGAACAAGTTAAACAGAATTGGTCCCAGGACAGAGCCCTGGGAAAGCCACTCACATCTCCAGGCTATTCAGGAGATAGACTATTTATCATTACCCTTTGGAAGTGCTCCTGTAACGGGTTCTCTATGCAGGTACATACACTATTGTCAATGCCAACAGACCTCAGTTTGTAAATTAAGCATTTATGGGATGCTGTATCAAATAATTTGGTGAAATCCAAGTACGCCACATCCACAAGTCTTCCTTTATACAGATTACAGCTCCCTTCATCATAGAATGTTAACAGGTTGGTATGGCAAGGACGATATTCATAAATCCATGTTGGTTACTACTAACGATACCATTTTCATCAGTAAATTCTTGGATATAGTCCCTTATCATCCCATCCAATAATTTACATTCTATTGTTGTTAGGCTGGTTACTACTAATGATACGATTTTCATCAGAAAATTCTTGGATATAATTATAATCCTTTATCATCCCCTCCAATAGTTTACATACTTTTGATGTTAGGTTGGTTACTACTAACAATACTATTTTCATCAGAAAATTCTTGGATATAGTCCTTTATCATCCTCTCCAATAGTTTACATACTATTGATGTTAGGCTGGTTACTACTAACGATACAATTTTCAGTAGAAAATTCTTGGATATAGTCTCTTATAATCCCCTCTAATATTTTACATATTATTGACGTTAGGCTGTCTGGTCTGTAGCTTCTAGGTATATATTTCAGGCCTTTTTTGAATACTGATACCACATTAGCTTGTCGCCAATCCACAGATACCATTCAGATACCATTCAGTCAGTAAGCTGCTTTAAACGATTAGGAATAACAGTCTGGATATAACATTGCTAAGTTCTTTGAGGACTTTTGGGTGTAAGACAGTCCTGATTATATTGTCGCCAGTTATATTGTTCTCAGCTAACACTGCAGAACCACACCTGTCAATCTTATGAAGAGGAGAGGGTCAGAGACCTGTAGTCCTGTTCTCTTTCCATTGTCATAATACAGTAGAGTGAGTGAGACTTGTCAACATAGGAGAGGAAGTGTTTTACTAACAGAATCATCTAGTAACAATAAAGGAAAAAAAATCCTGAAAAACAAAAAACTGATGCAGCCACCACATCGAAGCTGTGGCCCAACTTTAGCTATAGCAGCCCATATGGCTGCTATGGGGCTTGGGTTAGGGCCTGGAATAGGAGGGGGACCCCAATAGAAAGGCTCTTAAGAAAAGGTAAACTGTGAAGATTCCAGTATAGTAGGGCTGAAGTCAGACCTCAGAATGGACACTAGTCATAGATCCCACTTTGTGCAGTAAGAAACATTTGCTTATCTATCTTAGCAGTGTAGATTTATTTCCATTTGAACTTCTGCTACAGACTAATCCTGAATGCCTAAAGCAGACAAAAATCCCAGAGTGTCTTGTCAGCTAAAACCTGATAGGACAGCTGAGGTTCGCAGTTATATAAAAAAGAATTTTGAGTTTAAAGACATTTGTATTATTATAGAGTAATTGTGTGCAGGAGCACACAAAAAATAAAATACAATGATTGTCATTATTATTATTGCTAATACAGCTATAACTTTTATCCAAAGCACTGCTAGTAGTATGCTGACTGTGCTGGCAGATCTCCTGCTGCCTGTTCCTGAATGTGGCATACTTTATGTTAAAGCGAAGTTCCACCCAAAAATGGAACTTCCGCTTTAAGGGAAGGTGACCCCCTGACATGCCACATTTGGCATGTCATTTTTTTTGGGGGGGGGGACCCTCTTTTTAGAGGGTTTCAGCTCCCACTTCCTCCTGGGGCTCTGCGGTTCTGGAAGTCAGTTCACCTCTCCCCCCTCCTTCTCAGCAATCATCTGGGACACGTCACAGATCCCAGATGATTGCCTGGCCAGTGACAGCGCGGCGTGCGGCTCGTGCATGCGCAGTGCGTGCCCGGCTGTGAAGCCACAGCTGGGCGCCCACAGTGAAAATGCCGGCGCCGCAGAGAAGAGGGGGAGACAAGCTGGGCTTCGTTCCCCCGCATCGCTGGACCCTGGGACAGGTGACTGTCCGATTATTAAAAGTCAGCAGTAGTTGTAGCAGCTGACGTTTAATTTTTGATCCACTTTAAGATCAATGGCATCTATTTCCAAAGTTGACACTGCCACCTGCTACAGAGAGACTTGGCTTGGGGATGGGGAATCAAAATTTTGCTATGGGGCCCCATGATCCATAGTTACACTCTACATCTAAGGGCTGATAAGCTGGAATAAAACACATTTTTGTTTTTTAGGTTTACATACAATTTAAAAACGTCTCTATAGACCAAATACTATTAAAAAAAAACCCTCTGTGGACCTTTGGTTGTTCATTTGCTGTTTTGAAACAATGCTTTTATCCATAGCTCCCAACTGTCCCTCATTTGAAGGAGACTGTCCATCTATTGAGAGCAAATCCCTGCATCCTTCGTGCAGCCTCAGTTGTTCTTCTTTTTGGCCTGATGTGAACATACTCTATACAAAAAGTACTATTTTACGACCAAAAGTCTTACACTGCACTAAACATTTTATCCAACCATTATATTACTTTGTTATTTTGAAAAATCCAATTTAAGGCCTCCTGTTTGAGCATCTACTTTTTCAGATTTTTTTTTTGCGCGAAAACGCATTCTTACGTTCTTGTTCTAAACAATATGTAAATGAGCTTTTGCGCACAAATTTGTGCACATGAGGCATAAATTATGGACCAAAAAAGCAGATTTTTCTATTTTCATTTTACTGAAGAATGCACAGCTCTTGTTTACGCGCCTGTGTGCATAGGGCACATTACAATTAATGGACTGTGATTTATCTCAGTAAAAAAAAAAGCTGTACTGAGCTTTTTCAAGCTGCAGTGTGCAAGAGGCCTAAAAGCACTATTGTAGTTTGTCCAATTGCTTTCTGCATAATAGATCTTTGTGGTCTGTGTAACCAGGGCCGTGGAAGGGATGTGTCCTTGCCTACAGTACATACTGTGTTCTAAAAGGTGTCCCTCTTTACCATTTCAGAAAGTTGGGAGGTATGTTTTATTGTCTGTCCCACCAATACACCTTTCTATTTGGCAAGTTACTACAATAAAATGATTGTCCTTGCTTGTTAGCTCTTGTCCCATCATTACCATACTACAGAGAATAATAAATGAATATTATGACTAGTACAAATTGCTAAGCAAACACATACGTGCAGGTAGAGTATAATCCACGAGTTATGCAGTTGGTAATTACGTCAATACAACCACCTCATTCTCTGCACATTTCTCTGAAGTAATAACACTTTAAGTGTATGGCAGAAGCCTGCAACACAGCATTATTATGAAACACTGGATTACGGTTCAAGGTTATTAATGCAGTAAAATTGCAGTGTATTGTATAGCTAGAAACAACTGAGGTCATGATGGAGACAATACAGCAATGCTGTTCATCCTGATGACAGGGATGTCCCCTGCTGTCTGAAAGCTGCTTTCTTGTCTAGCGCTGATTCTCTAGGCGTGCTGATCTGCAATGTCTGGCTGTCAGATTCACGCTTGCTCCCAAAATTCCTATTAGTGTATTGTATTAACCATGTGAATGCCAACCCCTGCTCTTGTATCTGTTCAAGGACTCTTAGATTGGCCAGCGCTTTGTTGCTAGTACAACTTCGGACTTTCTAAATCTAGTCAATAGACAGTTTGATTTTCACTCATTCACTGGCGGCTAAACAAGATCAAATCAATTGATCTCTCATCCATGCTAACAGCATAGATGGAGGAACCCCCAATGCCTGCTGTTGTACAGTATTTAGGGGCACCTGCAGCTGCCCAAATAGAATGGCACTGCCAAACAGTGGCTGCATTTGATAGGATGAAGTTACTGTTTGGCCAATAATTTTCCACTCAACTCAGCCAATTATTAAATGCTGGGTGGTGCTTGCAGGGCCACCTATAGCTCAAATTTTGGCTGATTCAACAAGAGTTTACCAAATTTTCAACTGTCTATGGGGACTTTTAGACCAGTAAGAGAAACACATGTTAAAGTGATATTTAAGTCTCCTTTTTTTTATTTAAAAATAACAAACATGTCATACTTACCTGCTCTTTGCAGTGGTTTTGCACAGAGTAGCCCAGATCCTCTTCTTCTCCGGTCCCCCGCCGGCGCTTCTAGCTCCTCCCTCCCGCCAAGTGCCCCCACATCCAGCAGCTTGCTATGGGGGCATCCGAGCCAAGCTCATTGGCTCATTGACCTTGATTGACAGCAGCGGGAGTCAATGGCCCCTGCTCCTGTCTCAGCAAATGAGGGAGAGTCTCTGGACAGCCGAGGCCCTTGTGCAACATCGCTGGATCGAGATGAGGCTCAGGTGAGTATTAGTGGGGCTGCTACACACATAGAATGCATTAAGATAAACAATCTTCTGCCTTTAGAACTACTTTAAAGTGTGCTCTAAAAGTGAAGATTTGCTTTCCTATAGGGAACATCCAAAACTGTTCGCGTGTAGCTAAATGCACAACTTTTATTTAGATATGAATAGAGTGCTGAGGAGAACCATGGTCAAGTTTTTATTGCTGTCTGAATCCCCATTCGGGAGATTTCCTCTCTCTAACTGTCTTGTTCACCAACATCATCTTGGAATAAAAGTGATGAGTAAATCCAAAATTTTAAGTTTTCGTGACAATTGTCCAAGGGCTCATTCACATTCTTTGCTAGCAATGGTCAGCTTTTATTTACTTATGTAAAAACTGTATTCCAAAAGGAAAGCAAAAAAATGTTCTTGTTGTAACTGCTTAAAATATGTTAGCTGGCAGAGATGCCAAAATCCGCTGTTCACTCTGCCAGGGTGACAGCTTTCACTCCATCATCCAACACTCTCGCGATGCCTGTACAGGCGTCATTCGCATGTGACTATTCAAGTCAGTGTTGCAGCACAGGACTCTTGAATAGCCCTCCCTCTGTACCTCATTATTTTTGGAAAAGCAGTGCAGCTGAATGTAGAATCTACTAATCTGCACAAGCAATGAAATGGGAGAGGAAATGTCAGGGTTATGGGAGGTGATAAAGGGATACAGTGATGCCTTTGTTGCATTTAAGCATTGAAGAATGCATTTCAAATTGTACAACAAAAAATGTAAATCTATATGCAATTATACGATGGAAAAGGTTGCAGAGTCTGGGACAGTGGCAGTAATAGGATACATTGCCTACAGTTTATACAAAGGAACAAAAATGTCTAAACTTTCTGCAAGCTGTTTTGAGGGACAGCTTATAAAAGCTCCAATTAGAAATTATGCCCTGCTGGATGCTATGCTATGAAGAACAAATGCTTATATTAAAATAAATCTGAGCTACAGTGACCATTACATGATTTTGTTAAATAGAAATATATACTCGGTTGAACAGATTTTTTTTAACTAATTATGGTTGACCATCTTGGTCTGCATACTGGGGCTGGTGAAGGAGGTAGCACCTCTTAGGGCACAAAGAACGATTCTTACTATTTCATCATTTTATGCCCATAAATCAGTACTGTTGTCCTGGAAAAAATCTGAGGCCCGAGCTCTGCCGCTTTGGAAGAGTATGATCAATAAAGCACTACCATTGCACAAAGCCACATATCTACACACAGGCTGCCCAAAACATTTTGAGAAGGTCTGGCTTGGTTGGCTCACTAATACTACTATGCTTAATTGATTGCTTAATATCCATGATGCCTCAACCCTTTGCCTTGGAGTGCCCCCTAAATAGACACTGGTGCCATGACGCCATGGGGTTGATTTACTAAAGGCAAACTAAAGGCATTTACTAAAGGCAAATAGACTGTGCACTTTGCAAAGAGCAGTTGCTGAAGGGATTGGTAAATGAGGTAAAGCTTCACTCTGGAAAGAATACTCAATCACATGCAATGAAAATTAAAACAGCATTTTTGCTTGCACATGATTGGATGATGGAAGTCAGCAGAGCTTCTGCTCATTTACTAAGCTCTGGAACAACTGCTCTTGCAGAGGACAACTGCACTTTGTAAAGTGTGCACTTTTCATTTAGTAAATCAACCCCTATATTCAACAAGGTTTCAACAGCCATGTTCCTTCTTTACTTGTATCTACAGAGGTAGCATCCTCAGACTTGCTCTTACACTGAGGGAGTATTGCATGAGAATGGGGAGGGGGGGTTTCTTTAGAAGGTTGTTTGTTACATTTTTTTACACCTCCTCAGCTGGGTTCACTATTTTTATACTGGCTCATGTCAGAGGAGGTCTACTTTTAGATTTTAAAGAAGTGCCTTTAATCTGTGCACATTTTGTATGACATATTTTGTATTGCAAGAATGTTTCTGAATGTTATGTATACTACTGTATGTTTTTGTTTAACATAATACAAATAATTTTCCAATAGATATGGATAAGGCTGAAAAAAAAGGATAAAATGAAAATGTTAGTCAGGTGACTATAACATATTTTGTATTTTCATTTACAGTCAGCATTTGGAGTTGTAGGTTTTTTTTCATGTGTTTACAGGCACAATAGCTCAGGTTGAATTCTATATACAAAGTCAAATGGTTGCATGCAAACTTTCAGAGACAGAGGATGTCCTTTACTAAAGCAGCAGAGGGCTGTTTACTTGAATGTAAACAAATAAGGTGATCTGTCGTTTACTTTGTCATGTGCAGGAGAAATTTAAAAACAGGACATGCTAGCACATAACTGAGTATTCAAAGTGAACTTATGATTACCTTATTCACTAACATTCACTTTTCAAAGTGGACACACACTTCACCAAGTGAAACAGCCTCCATTGCTTTAGTAAATCAATCCAAGAGAGTCTAAAAGGAACTCAATTTATTGCGCTCCCTTAAACCCATAATGCTCTGAAATAGAAAAAAAAGAATAATATTGTGGACCCTAAATCATTAAGACCAATTACACAGTGAAACATTGAAAAAAAAAATAAAAAAAATCCCGGTGCTGAGAGTTACTCCCCAACACATTCAGAAAATCTGCTCTACAGAAGCACAGAACATAAATGGTCTGTTTCAACAAGAATACCAGACTTCAAGTGATTGTAAAGGTTTGGGCTTTTTTTTTTGTTTAAAATAACAAACATGTCATACTTACCTCCTCTATGCAAGGTTTTTGCACAGAGCAGTCCCGATCCTCCTCTTCTGGGGTCCCCCAGTAGCGCTCCTGGCTCCTCCTCCCTGCATTGGTTGCCCCCATGGAGACCCGCATTCCATGGGGGCACTCGTGCAGGCGTGCTCCCGAGTCCTGCTGCTGCCTCAATTGACACAGACAGCAGGACTCGGCCCCGCCCCCCCAACTCCCGCATCACTGGATTTGACTGACAGAAGCCAATGGCACCTACTGCTATCAATCTATCCAATCAGGACCAGAGGCAGCGGCTGGAGATGCTGTGCTTGTTCTCATCCCTGGAAAGATTGGGTTCAGGTAAGTAAAAGGGGGGCTCTGGGGGGCAGCTGCACCACAAAAGGTTTTTCACCTCAGTGCATAGAATGCATTAAGGTGAAAACCCTGAGACTTTACAACCCTTTTAATAAACCAATGTTGCTTACTTCTAGTGTTAAAAAAAATGTAATAATTAAAAAAAAAGTAAAATATAAATCTAGATTAGCACTTTTATCACTCAATAGTTACAATATACAGGCATACCCCACTTTTAAGTACACAATGGGGTTTATTTACTAAAGCTGGAAAGTGCAAAATCTGGCTCACTTCTGCATAGAAACCAATCAGCTTCCAGGTTTTATTACCAAAGCTTAATTGAACAGACTGAGGTTAGAAGCTGATTGGTTTCTATGTAGAAGTGAGCCTGATTTTACACTTTCCAACTTTAGTAAATAAACACCATTGTGTACTTAAAAGTGGGGTATGCCTGTAATATACAAAAAAGGAAATTCCTGAAAACTTTTTTTTTTTTAATCAAAAAAGTGTTTATTGTACAAAAGCAAGAGGGCACATGCAAAACAAAAATGTATACAGACAGGCCATAGAAATAGCCTTGGCAGTTGTACAAATACAGGGAATACTTATTCAAGCTCAATACCATAACTGATATAAGTGCATAGTACAACTTCCATCTTGCCTTTTGCTTCCTGAAAACTTTTAAAGCGTAACTCCACTTTTATTGAGAAAAAACATTCCCCTCTGGGTGATCTATGTAAATTGCAAAGATTCTAACAAACTTTGCTGCAGATTCCTACCTTTTGTTAATCTGAAGAAATCCCTGTGTGTTTGTATGTGCCTCTGTTCAGAGTGAATCTGTATGGGAGTGGATTTATAATTACCAACCAGCTGTCACACCTGCAGAGCTCTAATGAGGAACATGGCAAGGTCCCTTTAGATGTGATTTCCTATTGGGAGTATCTTACCAAAAATGAAATTTTTATTGCAGGGAATGCCTGATATCTGATTTGTATCTTAGTGCAGATTTCTGGGAAAATCAGTAAGCCAATCACACAAGCAGGAAATGATGTTTCTGGGTGGTGTTCTGTACACATTCTGTGTGCAGAACATCTTCAGGTAGCCAAACTGTATTGCATTTTACAGAAAATTATAAGCTGCAGATTGAAAAGGAAAGGAAAATTTTTCAGAAAATTCAATTACAATATGAATGGAATATCCCACGAGTTACCCTTAAAATTGTTTACAGCAAAAAGACAAGTCCCAAACTTGTAGACCCCTTAAAAAACTGGAAACCTGAGCAGATCATTGGGGACTAGGAGAGAGCAAAGTTATTAGATACCTACTTTGATGTACAACATGTGGATGGTATTGACACCTTTTAAAATGTACTATAATGGTTTATCAATGACATGATCCAGAAGCAATTAGATAAAAGGAAAGCTAATAATGCCGCGAACACACGAGCAGACTTTCGGGCGGACTAGGTCCGACAGTCTTTCAGACTGACTTTCTGCGGAGTTCTGACGGACTTTCTGAACCAACGTACTTGGCCATACACAATCGGACTAAGTCTGTTCAAAAGTCCGGTTAGTTTGAACGTGATGACGTAAACGGGACTAAAAAAGGAAGTTCAATAGCCAGTAGCCAATAGCTTCACTTGCGTCGTATTTGGTCCGTCTCAGCAGCACATAGATGAACGGTTTTCCCTATTTTTAGTCCGTCGGACAGATTTGAAACATGTTCTATTTCTAGGTCCGTTGGATTTTTATCCCAAAAAGCTATTGGACTAGCCCACACATGACCGGATTGTCCGCCGGACTAATCCCGTCGGACCTAGTCGGAAAGTCAACTCGTGTGTACGCGGCATTACACAACTGGTCCATAAGACTGAACACCCAATAGGCCTCCTTTTTTCTCAGCCATTATTTGTAATCTACAAAGACTCTTTATTGACTGGTGTATGGTACCAGTAAGTTGATGTAAAGTACATATGACGTCTCCAGTTAATAATGTATCAAGCTCTGTACCCAGTAACTATAGATTATTTTAGGGGAGGGGTTGGTAAGGGACAACATAAAAAAGAATATGCATAAGTAACTGAGATTAATTTATTTAAGGGGTTGGTAAGGGACCACATAAAAGAATATACATAAGTAATGAAAGACAAGCGTTTCTTTGAAGTAAATAAAGATCATGATATATGCTTGAGTACATGGAGGATCTTTAAACATTTTGGTTAGAGGCTATGCAGCAAAAGGCAGGCCACATGGGAAAAACTCTCTGAAGAGATATTAAATTAATCTAAAGAAATGTATAAAGTCAACAAGTTTTGGATAGAGTGGGAAAGGTTTGGAACTCCTGTCAGCATTGTAATGCTTTCCAGGTACGATTTTCCACACTCAGTACAGGTTTCCCTTGAAATGTATCTAAAGCCAAAGTGTTTTTAATATTTTAGAGTAATGAGAGGTTGGGACCCCTGTCATTTTTTTTTTTTTTGCTGTCTGTGTCCCTGTTAGGCTTCATGTACACTAGCCTACACTGGCTTTTTCTTTTTTTGCCAAAGCTCCTAAACTCTACTCCATAAAAGCCTATGGGGTTGCTTGACTAAACCTGAAGAGTGCAAAATCTGATGCAGCTGTGCATAGTAGCCAATCAGCTTCTAACTTCAGCTTGTTCAATTAGGTTTTGACAAGAAAAAACTGGAAGCCGATTGGTTTCTATGCCGGGATGCACCAGATTTTGAAATTCTCTATGTTTTAGTAAATAAACCACTATGTACATATAGGCTGTTAGCAGAGTTTAGGAGCTGCCACGTTTAGGTGAGCTTCAACCTTCCTCTTCCGAACATGGAAGAATCGCATTCAGAATAGGAACGTTTTGACCGCTAGCCGTGGAAAATGCAAACCGCGGCAAAATTGCTGGGTGATTTTGCCGCGTTTTGCTTTTTCCGCTGCTGCGGTAAATGTAGGCCAGTCTACATGAAGCCTTAGGAAGACAGGCCATCAAAAGATCAAATTAAACCAGTATTTGCTGTATTTGCTATAATATTGAGTTTCAATCTAGAGCAGCTTTTCCCAACCTTTTTACCCCAGAGAAACCCTTTTCAGGATTCAGGGAACCCCTGCCAAATCCAACTCATTGGCAGTCAATTGGAAAAAGCACATCTTACATTGATAACATGTGATAAGAAAGCCCCCTTAAAGTGTTATAGATTTTTGGTGCCATGCAACCATGCAGACATCATAGAACTGAAGGTCTGCTAGCCATGTTCAAGGAACCCCTAGCAACTTCTGGAGGAACCCTAGAGTTCCACAAAAGCCTGGATGAAAATGGCTGATCTAGAAAGTTCCATCAAAGTACCTTTTCTGCCACTAGATGTCCTCAGTCTGATAACCAACATCATTTAACTCACTTTCTCTGAACCCAAGTTGTCCTAGATCTGCCCTAGCCTGCTACTGAACAATGAAAGAAGAAGAAGCACAGTGATGAGCATTATAACCCCTCTGTCACTCTGCTTTATTTTCCTATCAGCATGCTTCTTGTAACCACATGAATGAATTGATTCTTTGTACTGCTTCTTCCTCTCACATTCCAGCTCTGCTGTACAGGGATTGTAAGAAACTGACATCAGGTCAAATCCAGGTAATTAACTGCTGGCATAACAAAATACAGTTAATGATGTACTAATGATTGCAGAGCTGCATTAAAATGTGTCCTTTATATCTGCCTAGAGTTCAGCTTTAATTAACAGAAGCCTAATATGCATCTACATTTTTTTGCTAATTTGCTTGAGAAATGCCCCTCAATGTATCCTGAGTCATACAGCTGTAACCAATATTATACAAATCCTTCTGCAACAAAATAAATCTTTACCTTCATTCTCATATGATTCATAAGCTTGGTTGCTGGTGAAAGTGTCTCAAAGGAATATTTGCAAAACTAATGTTTTCCTTTACCAAAGAAGATACATTTTTCAACAACTTCAATAAGTGCCACAAATAAATAGAAAAATGTCAGCATCTCCAGAAGGATGTAAAATGAAATAGAGAAATGGCTGACCTATCTTAGCCTTTCCTTGGCCTCCATCACTCTCTTGTAATGGAGTATGCTACATGCCATGGCCTCTGGGTTGGAGAATGTGTGAAAACACTGTCTTGTTTACACATCATTAGTTCATTCTGCATATCTGCTTGACAAATGACTGGAATATATACAACAAGCACGCTTCCTGAGATCACTTCAGAGCTCTCAACCCGATGGCACTTATTTATATAAACTAGAGATGGGAAAAAAAGGTACAAATGAGAAGATTCCAGCTGTGCAAGAAAGAGTTTTGTGAAGAATCGAACCAGTTATTAGGGGCAATAAAGACACTTTTAGGATTTAAATCTGAGGATACCCCCAAAAAAATGGGCCCCAACGTTTTCTTTGGAATACTTTGTGGAATATATTGCAATACCACTCTATCCAATATTTCCACTGGCTTTTTTTTGGATCAGATTTTTTTTTGCGGCAGCAGCAGCAACATTTCCTTTAGAGAAGCCCCCTGTACCCCTAATACACACACACCCATTTCACATAGGGCTCTACGTCACACACATGCACTGATGGAAGCCAAGGATCAAGGAGCTAGGAAATTACATCAACTGGACTCCAAGTAGGGTTTTCTATGGATAGAAGCAATGTATGTTAAAAAAATATATATATTAAGGAGCTGCATAGGGAAGGGGGACCCCTTATAAATGTATGTTTGCTCAGAGATGGGCTTTAAAAATCAAAGACGTGCATCTGAACTCCTGCTTATTGTCCAGAATAGAAACATTCAGATTGAAGAGAGTTTGCTGTGGTACTTCAAAACTGTTCCATGCATGAGTTTGGATGTAATTTAGATTAGATGTTAGATTTCCAACTTAATCTGAACTTGAGTGGTTGATTTGACTTGCAATTTTCAAATGCAAAGATATAAATGAACGCAGAGGCTTATTTAAAACGATGCAAAAAGAAATTCAAAGGTGCAGTAAGGCAAATAAGTCAATTATACTGTATACTACAATGAACTCAAGTCAGTCTGGTTGGTCATTTTGGGTTACTTCACTTTGCAGTTTATCACTGCTCTTCAAACCTTCCAATGGAGCCCTCATAGTGAGGGTCACAAACCTACAATTTTATAATAAATTTGGGTAAGGTACACTATATGGCCAAATGTACTTGGGCAACCCTCCAGTTTCTAAGTTAAAATGTTTCCAGTGAGGGGGCTGTTAATACTACAGCATACAATTGTGTGCTTCCAACCTTGTGGCAAGAGTTTGGGGAAGGCTTTTTTTCTGTTTAAAGATGGAGCCCTATTCACAAAGCCAGGTCCAAAAAACACAATTTTTTTTAGTTTAGTGGAGGAACTCACATTGCCTTCCCAGAATCCTGACCTAAACTCCCATTAAACAGCTTTTAAGTTAATTGGAACACAAATGTACTTTTCATCCAACATCAGCACCTGACCTCACAATTGCTGTTTTGGCTGAATGTACACAAATCACCATGGACACGCTCCAACATCTTGTGGAAAGTCTTCCTAGAGGAGTGGAGGCTGTGTCCATTGTTTCACAATGAAACGTTGAACAAGCTCAGATTGGTGTGATGGTCAGATGTCCACAAATGTTTTTGCTTTATGGTGTATATCTTGTGGGTCTACACTAGAGCGGTTATTTTGGTAGTTTAGTTTTGCTGCTAAAATGGAGTCAGATTAGTTGTAGAAAAGCAGGAATCCATTGCTAACAAATGAAACAAAGGGTTTCTTACATCACAATTAATTAACCCGATTGCACAATGCTCCAACTGCTTTGTGCATATAAATGAGCCTACATGCTACTATGTACCTTACATCATAGTCAATTGTTAATATTCCCCTTGCACATGTTCCTGGAATAGGCTCAATAGTAATAAGTGTTGCAGCAACAACCAGCTAGAGCTTGGGACCATTCAAGAAATAGTGTATATATTTGCCAGCACACCACGGATCTTCA
The DNA here is from genome assembly GCF_042186555.1 of Aquarana catesbeiana. Taxonomy (NCBI): domain Eukaryota; kingdom Metazoa; phylum Chordata; class Amphibia; order Anura; family Ranidae; genus Aquarana; species Aquarana catesbeiana. The sequence goes on from NC_133329.1 coordinate 364,616,644, forward strand.
GATAAAGTGCAACTCCAAATGTTTTTTCACTGAAGAATGATCACATTACAACAGAGAAGTGCATCGTTTCTAAGCCACGCAGGACCTCTTTGTCAGGCATGTGTCGTGCAATGTTCCAACTGTTTGCATATAATTGAACCTAAATGCTACTATGTACTGTACATCATAGCCAGCTCTTTCTTCCACCAGTTAGGCCACTTTCACATGGGCATCCTTTGTTCTGTCTCAGTAAGCAATCCTAGAATATACTCCTATTGAGCCAGAACAGAGGGAATCATGAAATCAGACCCATGCCCCAGGTGTCAAAGGGACCATGGGGAATTGATCCACATGTTGTGGAGGTTCCCAAAATGTCACAGGCGTTGGACTGAAGTGGTGAATACTATCAAAAGAGCTTTACAATTAGCTTTAGACTTAGACCCCAAACAATGTATCCTAGGTATCCTAGATGAAAAGGTCCAGCAGAAACACAACAGAGAGGCAGAATCAAGGGCACTGTTCCAGGCCCTCAGGCTTATCCTGCTCCACTGGAAATCTGAACAGACCACATCCAAACTAAATTTGATTACCCACATGGGTGATATTTTACACTTTGAACGCCTCCAATATTCCCACCAGGGTTGCCCAGCTAAATTTGAGAAGTTATGGAAAGGATGGCTGAATACTCCTGGCCTATCCCCTTTATAAGTGATTATGCACAGGCTCAGAGGCAAAATTGTGCGATACTTTCTTTTCTACACTTGTACCATATTTGTCTTGCTTGCTATTGCTAGTAACCAATGCCCTTTTGGTTTATTCATGACATGCAATCTTTGATGTGTTCACTGGTCTCTGTCAGTGATGTCACTCTGTTAATTGATACATACTGTACTATCACACTTGGTGCTGCATTCTCTTGCTGGATTTCCACTTTGGATCTATTTTGTTCTGTTTTGCATTTTTTCTACTAAAAATTATCTTTGGATAAAAAATCAGATCCTTGTAATCCCTATGAGTGGCTGGATGTAAGCCAATGTCTATCGGCATATATCCACCCACATCTGGTCAAGTATATAAAAGTAGACCTGCAGGGAATTTTTTTTCATTCTGTCTGACAAACATGAACAGATCCAGAGGAGGGCAGATATAGACAGATACACATCAATTTACAGCTGACCACCCATAGGGATACATCTGTTTTTGTAATTTTGTGTAATCCAAGGTAGAAAATAGACCAATTGACCACAAGTGTGAAAAGAGCCTTTAGAATCAGTGACTATGCTTCCACAATTAAACGCAGAAAATTTAAAGCAGCTTCTCTCAATTATAACTTAAAGTGATACTAAACACTCACTGTTTAATTTACATTGTCCCTTCTATTTGTGTAGTATGTGGATGATGGCAATAATTATTTTAATAAAACAAAACTAAAAAAATCATAGTACCTTTTTCCTAATCTATATACAGCTGTCACATGACCCAGATCTTTCCCAGCCTGTCTGCAGGGAAACATAAGCAGGGGGAGCGTCTAGTCCTCTGCTGCTGGTCACATGCATAAAATTAAATAAACTGTCTTAAATTGGCATGCAAACATATATTTGAAATCACATATTTATTATTTTTTGGCAATAACATGGTGTGGGTGGATTTTTGTCAGTCACAGGCTGTGCCACGCCCCTCTAACCTGTGTTATAGAAAAAGAGGGAGGTGAAGCCACCATTAATCTACATGTAATATCCCACTCCCATTGTGTTTAGCTGGTTAGTGGGCATGGAAGAGGAGGGAGGGAGTGGGCTGTCATTTACCTATGTGTATACGCCCACATGTGTGACTCTATAGCAGGAATCTTACAACTACAGCCCTCCAGCTGTTGCGGAACTATACACCCCATGAGGCATTGTAAAACTCTGACATTCACAGACATGACCAGGCATGATAGGTATTGTAGTTCCTGAACAACTGAGGGGCCATAGTTTGGAGACTCCTGCTCTATAGTCACATGGGCTGCTCAGATGTGACAGGGAGGAAATGCTCAGCATAGAAACTGAAAACAGAGCATGTGCAGAGTTGCCACCACAGCTGCAAAATCCCTAGATGAATTGGGGACATAAAACAGAAGGTGGAGATAGAGAGCAGCAGGATCAACCAAGTTTTTTTGCAGAATACAGAAAATGAATTCTATAGTGTCTGAGTAAGAACAGCATGTAATATACCATTTATTAATAGTTTTTTATGCCGTGGGTTTAGGGTTTAGCCTTAAACTGATCCTCATAGCCAGTGCTAATTTCGTAGACGAAAATAGCACTATTTTAGTCAACTAAAATACGACTAAAGCTAAAACAATTCAGATGTCTAAAATATGACTAAAACTAAAATGCCATTTTAGTCAAAAAACTATGTCTAAAACATAATCAAAATTTGATGTAAAAATGAACACTCCTCCTATCATATGGTTGCTTCCATTAAAAAAACATACTGGCTAAAACAAGAGGGAATATACTTGCCTTTCCAGTAGCTGGATCAAGAAATGCCACTGCTTGCTGCTCCACAGCCGCTGCTGCAACTATTTCACACTTCCAGGTGTGTAGAAAACCTACTTACCGCCATGTACTGTGGTTTTTGTCACCAACTCGTACATCACTACAGGACATATGAGCTGGCAGGAGGAAACACTGTGTGCGGTGGGGAAAATAGGTATTTGGGACCCATCTGACCCATCAAATATTTGCAGCAGGCAAGGAGTAGACATGTGCGGTTTGCTTCATTCTGAATTAATATTCGGACAATTTTGGAAATTTGGATATATCCCAATACCCGAATTACAACATAAACAATTTTTACTGAATGCTCTGAATAACTAAAGGAAATTTGGACGGCAATTTGAATCAAATTTTACATGGAACTCCAATTGAATTCTAATTGTACACATATTGCTGAAATCAAAGACTGTGTGTTATTAGATTACCATTTCGAAATAATGCTGTTTTTGTTAATTACTTGCCGACCTTTTGCCGCAGTTATACTGCGGCAATATGGCTCCGCTGCGCGAATCATCGTTATGTTACAACACTTCTTTTTTTGGCCACTAGGGGCTCGCGCCCGCTGCTCACCCCTGGAGCTGATGCGAGTGCCCGGCGGTCGTGATGACCGCCGGGCTCCCGCGATCGCTCGTGACACAGCGAGAAGCCGGGATCTCTGTGTGTAAACACAGAGATCCCGGTTCTCTGAGGGGAGAAGAGACTGATCATGTGTTCATACAAAGTATGAACACCGATCTATCTCTTCCCCTAGCTAGTCCCATTCCCCCTTCAGTTAGAACACACACTAGGGAACACAGTTAATCCCTTGATCGCCCCCTAGTGTTAACCCTGCCAGTGACATTTTTACAGTAATGAATGCATTTTTATCATTGATCGCTGTATAAATGCCAATGGTCCCAAAAATGAGTCAAAATTGTCCGATGTTCCGCCATAATGTTGCAGTCATGATAAAATAGCAGATCGCCGCCATTACTAGTAAAAAAAAAAATAATAATAAAAAATATGTAGAAGAATACATATTGTCCTAAACTGAGAAAAAATTTGCTTTTTAAAAAAAAAAAAAAATGGGGATATTTATCATAGAAAAAAGTACAAAATATTGTGTTATTTTCAAAATTGTCGCTCTTTTTTTGTTTCGAATCGAAAAAAAAAAAATCGGTAAATTCAAAGAAAATTTAAAAAAGACATGAAACGAATTCCGATTAAAAATCCCAAATACGAATTGAACGAATCAACCAAATTTAACTAAACGAAATAACTAGATTAACGTATCGAAACAAGACAAATTTTTTTGCCATGCACATGTCTAGCAAGGAGCAACGAAGCAGCATTGTTTCAAGACACGAAGCCCTGCAAAGTTAAGTATATGTCCTCGTGTTTTAGCAAGTATGATTTTAATACCAGTGACCCTTGTCTGAAAGGATCCCTTTTACTTTAACCACTTCCCCGGGGTGGACGTCATATGACGTCATTTACTTTGATTGGAGATATCTGAATGATGCCTGCAGCTACAGGAATCATCCAGATATTGTTTTTTCAGCTGGCGATTTCCTACATTGTAAAAGCCATCATAGTGCCTGTTTAGCTGCTTGGTTGCTTTTACAAGGCAGCAGGAAGGGACAAATATTAAAGTTCCCCAGAGCTTCTCTAGTCTCTCCCGTGTGATTGATGGACCAGATGGTCCCCAGCCATCTCTATGACCCTTGGAGGCTGAAAACAACGTCATGACATCACTTCTGGCTATGGCAGATGTAAACACTACCATTTTTTTGCTGGAAAGCCTGAGATGGATTTTTTTTAATTTTTTATCTCAGGCTTTCCAGCATAGAGGATGTGGGGACTTACAGACCCCAGATCTCTCCATAAAGAGGACCTGTCATGACCTATTCCTATTACAAGGGATGTTTACATGCTTTTAATAGGGATAAAAGTGATCAAAAATGAAAGGGAAAGTGTAAAAATAAAAAAATAAAATAAATAATAAAAGGAAAACTTTTTAAGGCACCCCCATCCCCTTGTGCTCGCTTGCAGAAGCAAATGCATATGTAGGTCGTGCCCGCATATGTAAACTGCGTTCAAACCACACATGAGGTATCGCTGCGACCGTTACAGTGAGAGCAATATTTCTAGTGCTAGACCTCCCCTAAAACTCTAAACTCGTAACCTGTAAACATTTTTAAAAAACGTTGCTTATGGAGATTTTTAAGTACTGCAGTTTGGAGCTATTCCACGAGTGTGCGCAATTTAAGAACGTGACATGTTTGGTATCTTTTTACTCAGCGTAACATTATCATTCACATTATACAAAAAAATTGTGGCAAATATTGTGTTTTTTTTTTTTTTTATTTTTTTTTATTCATTAGTGTTTTTTTTCCCCCAAAAAATTGTTTTTGAAAAATTGCTGTGCAAATACCGTGTGACATAAAAAAATTGCAACAACCTCCATTTTATTTCCTAGGGTCTCTGCTAAATATATATACAGTATCTTGCAAAAGTGAGTACACCAATCAAATTTTCATGAATATTTTATTATAGCTTTTCATGTGACAACACTGAAGAAATGATACTTTGCTACAATGTAAAGTAGTGAGTGTACAGCTTGTATAACAGTGTAAATTTGCTGTCCCCTCAAAATAACTCAACACACAGCCATTAATGTCTAAACAGCTGGCAACAAAAGTGAGTACACCCCTAAGTGAAAATATCCAAATTGGGCCCAAAGTGTCAATATTTTGTGTGGCCACCATTTTTTTCCAGCACTGTCTTAACCCTCTTGGTCATGGAGTTCATGAGAGCTTCACAGGTTGCCACTGAAGTCCTCTTCCACTCCTCCATGATGACATCACGGAGCTGGTGGATGTTAGAGATCTTGCACTCCTCCATCTTCCATTTGAGGATGCCCCACAGATGCTCAATAGGGTTTAGGTCTGGAGATATGCTTGGCCAGGCCATAACCTTTACCCTCAGCTTCTTTAGCAAAGCAGTGGTGGTCTTGGAGATGTGTTTGGGGTCGTTATCATGTTGGATTACTGCCCTGCGGCCCAGTCTACAAAGGGAGGGGATCATGCTCTGCTTCAGTATGTCACAGTACATGTTGGCATTCATGATTCCATAGTTACATAGTAGGTGAAGCTGAAAAAAGACACAAGTCCATCAAGTCCAACCTATGTGTGTGATTATATGTCAGTATTACATTGTATATCCCTGTATGTTGTGGTCGTTCAGCTGCTTATCTAATAGTTATTTTAAACTATTGATGCTCCCCGCTGAGACCACCTGTGGAAGGGAATGCCACATCCTTGCCGCTCTTATGCCGCGTATACACGATCTCACATTCCGACAACAAAATCCATGTTTTTTTTCCAACGGATGTTGGCTCAAACTTGTCTTGCATACACACGGTCACACAAATCTTGTCGGAAATTCCGATCGCTAATAACACGGTTATGTACAACAAGTGCGACGAGCCAAGAAAAATGAAGTTCAATAGCCAGTGCGGCTCTTCTGCTTGATTCTGAGCATGCAAGGAAATTTGTGCGTCGGAATTGTGTACACACGATCGGAATTTATGACAACAGATTTTGTTGTCGAAAATTTGAGATCCAATCTCAAATTTTGTTTGTCGGAAACTCCGATGGAAAATGTCCGATGGAGCCTACACATGGTCGTAATTTCCCACAACAATCTCCCATCGAACATGTGTATGCGGCATTACAGTAAAGAACCCTCTACGTAGTTTAATGTTAAACCTCTTTTCTTCTCATTTTAATGAGTGGCCATGAGTCTTGGTAAACTCCCTTCCGTGAAAAAGTTTTATCCCTATTGTGGGGTCACCAGTACGTTATTTGCAAATTGAAATCATATCCCCTCTCAAGCGTCTCTTCTCCAGAGAGAATAAGTTCAGTGCTCGCAAACTTTCCTCATAACTAAGATCCTCCAGACCCTTTATTAGCTTTGTTGCCCTTCTTTGTACTCGCTCCATTTTCAGTACATCCTTCCTGAGGACTGGTGCCCAGAACTGGACAGCATACTCTAGGTGCGACCAGACCAGAGTTTTGTAGAGCGGGAGAATTATCGCTTTATCCCAGGAGTTAATCCCTTTTTTAATGCATGTAAATATTTTGTTTGCTTTGTTAGCAGCAGCTTGGCATTGCATGTCATTGCTGAGTCTATCATTTACTAGGACCCCCAGGTCCTTTTCCATCCTAGATTCCCCCAGAGGTTCTCCCCCCAGTGTATAGATTGCATTCATATTTTTGCTACCCAAATCCATTATTTTACATTTTTCTACATTAAACCTAATTTGCCATGTAGTTGCCCACCCCATTAATTTGTTCAGATATTTTTGCAAGGTTTCCCTCAATGAACTGTAGCTCCCCAATGCCGACAGCACTCATGCAGCCCCAGACCATAACACTCCTACCATCTTGCTTGACTGTAGGCAAGACACACTTGTCTTTGTACTCCTCACCTGGTTGACACCATTTGAGCCGTCTATTTCCCAAAGACAACCTCTGGATATGACGCTGAGCACGTGCACTCAACTGTGGTCGACCAAGGCGAGGCCTGTTCTTAATGGAACCTGTCCTGTTAAATCGCTGTATGGTCTTGGCCACCGTGCTGCAGCTCAGTTTCAGGGTCTTGGCAATCTTCTTATAGCCTAGGCCATCTTTATGTAGAACAACAATTCTTTTTTTCAGATCCTCAGAGAGTTCTTTGCCATGAGGTGTTGTGTTGAACTTCCAGTGCCCGGTATGAAAGAGTGAGGGCGATAACACCAAATTTAACACACCTGCTCCCCATTCACATCTGAGACTTTGTAACACTAACAACTCACATAACACCAGGGAGGGAAAATGGCTAATTGCCCAATTTGGACATTTTCACTTAGGGGTGTACTCACTTTTGTTGCCAGCAGTTTAGACATTAATGGCTGTGTGTTGAGTTATTTTGAGGGGACAGAAAATTTACACTGTTATACAAGCTGTACACTCACTACTTTACATTGTAGCAAAGTGTCATTTCTTCAGAGTTGTCACATGAAAAGATAGAATAAAATAATTTAAAAAATGTGAGGGGTGTACTCACTTTTGTGAGATACTGAATATATAAATAAAATGTTTGGAGGTTCTGAGTAATTTTCTAGCAAAAAAGGATGGTTTTTACATGTAGGAGAGAAATGCCAGAATTGGCTTGGGTGGAAAGTGGTTAAGCAGACAATCAACTGAACCCGATTTGGTGGTACAATTTGTAAAAGCTTAAGAAAAACAAATCCAAATAAAAATGAACAAACTGGAATGATGCACATTGACTTTAGAGAAGAAAAATAATTGCCCATTGAAAACGCATGAACTTAATTCAACCCCATCTCTCCTCTTGGTAATTACAGAATATATTTTACATGTTCATATTAGATGTCATCAGCATCTCATCCGAAGGGTTTTGTGTATTGCCTAAACAAAGGCCATGCTCATAAACACTAATTTGCCATTATAGATTCACAGTTGCAGCCCTATAAAGATATAACATTTCTGTATATCTGTTCATGGATTGCTAATTAAAGACTCAGTCCATTAATGTGTTTTATTTACAAAAGTCTGGGAGGACAATTACATTTTTCAATTAAAATGCGCCTTTTTCATGCTTTCAGTTGGAGTCAAACTGGCCATCAGAATGACCACATCAGAGTGGATCTTTTAGTGCCAAGGGACCTTGATTGAAAGCACGACTAAGGTCTTTCAATCAATATTAACTATTTTGAATCCTTACGCTACTAGCATTAGTAAATGAATAGGAAGGTATAATATTTGTACTTGTTTTAAACGTTTTATTTTACATTTCCTCAGTTGCTTTCTGGTTCCTCGCCTAGGCCAAAATGATGTCACACATCCCAGGAGTCTTCATGGGAATTTTTTTTTCTTTCATCTGGAGGAGGGGCTTTTTCAGCTAAGCACCTCCCCCTGCCTGCATGCCTGAGCTAAGGGCAGATGAATTCCAGTAAGTAAATGCTACATGAATCATCTGCCCTTACTCAAGATGACAGCAGCTAGAAATGGGGGAGGGGGGTGTTTAAAGGGGTTTGTGATGCTCAGATACAGTTTATTTTACTTTAAAATAAAACTTTCCTTTTGTTAAAAAACAAAAAAAACTCAGGTTTAACATACAGTATAAGGTACAATTCTACGCAAATCATTTTGTCATATAAGTCATAAAAACTACCTTTATTTCTAATTTTCAGATTTTTTTCTAAAGTGGTTGTAAAACTATTACTACCACTTTCACCTACAGGTAAGCCTAGATTAAGGCTTACCTGTAGGTGCAAGAAATATCTCCCAAACCTAAAAGGTTTAGGAGATATTTGCAGAAATAGCAGCACCGATGTCTATGGCGCATGCGCCGTAGACATCGTACACAGGCGCACTGAGTGTGCCGTTTCTAACGGCGATCATGCCGTTAGTGGGAGTGACGTCATCGCGGCTCCAGCCAGTCACAGCGCCGGAGCCGCGATACCTGGAAGTCACTCCAGGATAGATTGCGGCGTCGGTGGACGCGAATGAGGGCCGATGCGGGGGCTTCGATCTCAGGTAAGTGATTCATAATGAGCTAGTATGCTATGCATACTAGCTCATTATGCCTTTGTCTTGCAGGGTGTATTTTTTTTTTTTTTCAGAGGCTTTACTTCCTCTTTAAGGTCTCTTTACACTTGCAGTAAAAACACGTATTTGAGACATGTTTTTTACCTATTTGCAATTTTTTCCCCTTAAGCTGCAAAGTTAGCGAATGAGTTGTAAACATGGCATTGCGGCCACGGCAAGAATGAAACCTCCTGTTGCAGTACTGACTGACAAATGTGACCCATTCAACTGAACGCACAAGGTTTGGAACAGTGGTGCAAGCAACTTAGCACTGAAAGAACCCTTGCAATTGATTAATTGTATATATATATATATATATATATATATATATATATATATATATATATATAGTGGTCCTATTTTCCATCCCTCTGACGGATGGTGGTCCTATTTACCATCCGTCTGTCAGATGGGATGAAAACTGACAGATGGTCCATTTCCATCTGATTTTCCCATATAGGAGAACAAATCAGTGATTTTGTCACTGAGTAAATAAGTGCTGTAGCCAGCTTCATATACCTATAGACTACAATTACCACAAATATTTAGAGATATGGGGGGAGGGGTACTTGGGGGTACAACTTCCCCTGTTGAAATTTTAGTAAATGTTTTATTTTATAAGTGCAAGACAGAAGAATTGGAAATACCCCATAATAGTTGAAAACATCCAAAACTCCAAAGTAGATAAAAACAATGTGGGAAACATTGACATGGGGATTTTACTAATAGACTCTTCCCAAGCAATGTACAAATCTATCCGATGACTGAACCCACCACAATGGACTTTTAACTGAATTAGAATTTCGGGTGGGACGGCCTTCCTTCTGAAGCAGTCTCGATTGGATGACGAAACACGTCCAGGGCGTGGCCGAAAGACGTCATTACATTAACAGGAACCAAAAGTCTGCCATCTTGGATAGGTATCAGCCAAAGTCTAACCTTTAGGCCTCTTTCACACTAATGATCCGTATGTCCGTTTTTCATCCTTCCGTTTTCGGATGAAAAACGGACATACATGTATCTCTATGGAGCGTCGGATGTCAGCGGTGACATGTCCGCTGACATCCGACCCGCTCCAATCCGAAAAGTGTAACGGAGGAAAAACCTACTTTTCCATCCGTTTTCGGATCGGATCGGGTGACGACGGACACTACGGTCCGTCATCATCCGATCCCCCCATAGGGGAGAGCGGCGCTCTGACAGGTCCGTCGCTGCACAGTGTGCAGCGATGCACCTGTCATCTTCCTGCTCAGCGGGGATCGGCGGAGTGATCCCCGCTGAGCAAGCGGATATTCACGGGGCGGATCATCACTGATCCGCCCCGTGAGAAAGAGCCCTAAGGGGGAAATTCTTGTTTTAATGAGGCAATTGTTTCTATGTGCACTGGATGAAGCGCACTCATTTTGTGAGTGAGAATTTAACCCTTTGTTTTAATTAATTGATCTGGTAAGCTGATATATTGCACAATGAGGTTCTTTTTGTTCCTTTGAGCTACTTTTGGAGGAAAGGCGTTCATATTTGGAGAATGACATAAGGCGTATTTTGACCTAATTTTCAAAACGTCAAAATCGGAGGTAAGCAGCCTGCTTGGAAAGTGGAAGAAGCACTCTATTGTTGGTTAGAATATTCGCTGGTGCACGTTTTATTATCTTTTATGAACTCAAATTGAGGTGGAAGAAAAAGGAGGTGGACTATTAATATAAATATATATATATACATACACACACACAATATTACAAAAAGTATTGGGACGCCTGCCTTTACACGCACATGAACTTTAATGGCATCCCAGTCTTAGTCCGTATGGCTCAATATTGAGTTGGCCCACCCTTTGCAGCTATAAGAGCTTCAACTCTTCTGGGAAGGCTGTCCACAAGGTTTAGGAGTGTGTCTATGGGAATGTTTGACTATTCTTCCAGAAGAACATTTGTGAGGTCAGGCACTGATGTAGACAAGAAGGCCTGGCTTGCAGTCTCTGCTCCAATTCATCTTAAAGGTGTTCTATCGGGTTGAGGTCAGGACTCTGTGCAGGCCAGTCAAGTTCCTCCACCCCAAACTTGCTCATCCATGTCTTTATTGACCTTGCATTGTGCACTGGTGCGCAGTCATGTTGGAGTTCCCTTCACTGGAGCTAAGAAGCAAAGCCCAACCCCTGAAAATCAACCTCACACCATAATCCCCCCTCCACCAAATGATTTGGACCAGTGCACAAAGTGCACAAAGTGTACCCCAGATGTCTCCTAACCTGTACATAGTTACCACATATACAACCCACCCCCCCCCCCCCACACACACACACACACACACACACTTATAACTAAGAACAAATGACAAACGACACCGATCTGGAGAAAATTTGGCCAAGTTGGCCATTTATTTATCAAATATAACATTCCTTAAAACAGAAACAATATACATAATCCAGTGCCCGTAACATAAAACGTTGCTGGTCTTGGGAGGCACCAAAGAACAAAAATCAGGTGATATATCTGTTACTAGTTAATGATCCCCAGCCACACAACATCGGCTAGGGGACAAATACACTTCTCCACAGATACTTCACTGTTACCACTTCCCAGTTAATCCACCATTAACTGGGATCCAACAAAGGACACCATACCTTAGATGGGTCACACTATGAACTGTTCAACAAATGTTAAAGCCTCCAAAGACCAACCGCCAAGACTTTAACCACTTACCGTCCGCCGCACGACGATGTACGTCCAAACTTTGAACGGGGATATCGTTGTTATGGCAGCAGATAGCTCCCCCTCCCGCCGCGATCCGGTGCCCTTCGCCGCTTACCGGAGCCGTTGGTAGCGGCGGGGGCGATCGCATCTGTCTCCATCCTGTGCCTGGAGACGAGTGAGGCTAAGATGGCGCCCACTCGTCTCCATGATACTGCTGGGCGGAAGCGACATCAAAACGTCACTTCCGTCCACGCCTCTTAAAGGTACATTTTTTCAAATGTCATTTTTTTAAATGACTTTTTTTTTTAATTGCATTTTAGTGTAAATATGAGATCTGAGGTCTTTTTGACCCCAGATCTCATATTTAAGAGGTCCTGTCATGCTTTTTTCTATTACAAGGAATGTTTACATTCCTTGTAATAGGAATAAAAGTGACACATTTTTTTTTAAAACAGTGTAAAAATAAATAAAATAATGTAAAATAAATAATAAAAAAAAAAATTTTTTTAAAACCCCCCGTCCCGACGAGCTCACACGCAGAAGCGAATGCATACGCGAGTAGCGCCCGCATATGAAAACGGTGGTCAAACCACACATGTGAGGTATCGCCGCGACCAATAGAGCGAGGGCAATAATTCTAGCCCTAAACCTCCTCTGTATCGCAAAATATGAAACCTGTAGAATTTTTTAAACGTCGCCTATGGAGATTTTTGAGGGTAAAAGTTTGACGCCATTCCATGAGCGGGCGCAATTTTGAAGCGTAACATGTTGGGTATCAATTTACTTGGTGTAACATTATATTTCACAATATTAAAAAAAATTGGGCTAACTTTACTGTTGTCTTATTTTTTTATTCAAAAAAGTGAATTTTTTCCAAAAAAAGTGCGCTTTTAAGACCGCTGCGCAAATATAGTGCAAAAAAAAAGTATTGCAACGATGTTAGAAGAAAAACCATATATAATGTTTGGGGGTTCTAAGTAATTTTCTAGCAAAAAAACCTGTTTTAAACATGTAAACACCTAAAATCCAAAAGGAGGCTGGTCCTTAAGTGGTTAAGAACAGCAGTTCAACCAATGCAATACAGGTAAGGAGGGTGGGATATTCCTTCTCAGCTATTGCTCCAAAGGATTTGCCATGATTTCGGATCTCCTGCTGCATACTCCCCCAGCAGCCCCACCTTCACTCTAACCACCAGCCAATAATGGTAGGAGACCACCAATCCAACCATATTCAAAATTAAACCTATCCTTTCTTGTCTCCCCTGTCCCCCTGTCACGGGGCCCTTGGCCTATTTTTTTTTAAACATTTTTTGCCTCGGTCCTATCTGACTGTGGCAGAATAATTTGCAGAACTTCTCCAAGGTGCACCAAGGCAACTGAGGAAGCCAAGGAAGAGATTATACAAGGTTCTTCATTCATCCACCTGTTCTCCGTTCTCCATAGAGAGACGGTCACAATCTCCTAACATGCAAATTGGATGCGGGGAAACCCACATCCAATTTGCATAAGTGTGAACCCAGCCTCAAAGCTTGTAAAACCTTTAGACACTTTTACAAGCGTCAGGTATTTTTTCTGCAAAAACGCTGCTGGCTACTAGGAAAGTTAAAAAACCATCCTGTGTGCATGAGGACAACCACCAGCGAGAATATAACATTCCTTAAAACAGAAACAATATACATAATCCAATGCCATAACATAAAAGGTTGCTGGTCTTAGGAGGCACCAAAGAACAAAAATCAGGTTATATATCTGCATTTTTCTGCAAAAACGCTGCTGGCTACCACTATTCAGGACAACCACCAGCGAGAATCTAGTGATTTTTGCTGGCAGCCACCCCCTGACAGCTGCAATTGGGCCATGTGACCATAGCCTTATTCTTCAGCATCTACTAAAAATTAGCTGAGGGTGGCCTGACTCATTTTACCTTTCATCCATTCTAGTCAACACATTTATTGTCAGTTCCATGGATTCGGCTATTGCACAGAGCCTTTGCTATTGGTATTCAGGCCGTGTCTAGATGGACACCAGGCTCCTCTACACAAATACAAACCTCAATCAGATACAGAACCTTGCAGGAGAGGTGAATGGGCTTCAATTCATTTCAGTGTTGTTCTCCGCTCATTTTCTATTTAGCAGGTTGTAAAGTCGCAGGCTACACTAATCATTTCACGGCAATTCCACAAGTTATCAGCACAAGGCAAAGGCAAAAGCAAAGGAAGTCAATTTCATGCTAGACTAACCATGAAGTTCTAAATCTGCATTTACTTTGTAGGATGATGTATTACCATCGACAGACACTAAAGGGGTATATTAATACAGCAGTGAATGTGACTTTCACCGAACATTCGCTACAGGCGAATCTTCTTGGTGCATGCGTCTTAAATGACAGTGATTGATTCAGCCGCAGTGAATGTTTAATGAAGGTCACATTGGCAGCTTTATAAATACGCCCCTAAAGATTAACTGCATCATTTGTTGTCTAACAGAAAGGCCCTCAGCAAGCTTACAATGGCCATCAAATCTCCGGGAAGTCTACTATCTCCCCAAACCAACCTTCAGCTTTGCTATGCGGAAGTCATCCCACTTACTGTGAAAGTGGAGATTAAGAGTCATTCACCAAGTAATGCAAACAGTTTAAATACTTAGAGCCTAATTGAACATTTAGTTTAAATAGGCTAAATACACTAAAGGTGCATCAAGACAAAGGGGTACAAAGTCTTAGGGCTTTTTTATACTGGCTATCACCTATCTGTAACGGATCCCTTTTCAGAGGGCGGTGGAGAAGCGCCTTCCAGGTGGCGATCATGCAGTCTTTTTTTTTTTCTCCTAAGGGGGATTTTGTTTTAAAATAGCAAAACTGTGAGCCAAGCCTTTGTTTCACGGTTTCCCATTTACCTTAACAGGCGCGTTTAACAGGTGTTGCTGCCTGTCAAACTCTGCAAGCCGAGTTAGAATCGCCACAGCCACTAAGTACAGCATTGCAGCTGCAGCATGAATGCAGCTCTGTCCAGCTGCAATAATAGAATTTAGGTGGGCAATCAGAGGGTGGTAAAATCACACCTCAACAGTAAGGTTGATTTACTAAATCTGGAGAGTGCAAAATCTGGTGCAGCTTCCAGGTTTTTTTGTCAAAGCTTAAAGAGGTTGTAAACCCCACCCAAAAAAAAAAAAAAAAAAAAACCTGCAAGACAAAGGCATAATGAGCTAGTAATGCATAATGCATCGCATACTAACTCATTATGAAATACCTACCCACGGCCAGTGGCGCCGCTAGGGGGGGGCAGGGAGTGCGGTCCGCACCCAGGTGCCACCCGCTACACGGGCGACACCATCCCGAGGGTGAGGAAATTACCTTTTTTTTCTTCAGCCGAAAACCCACCTCCAGCCCCGTGGCCATGCCTGCCATGTGTTCTCTCTGTCTCTCACTCCTGCACTGCTGCCCAAGCCTGTCACGATCTGCTCTCCACCCGGGCGGCGCGGCTGCACACTGTCCTCTCCTCTCCAGCTGCCCCCCGGGTGTTCCATGTACCTGAGCCGCCCGAGCTGGTGCAGTAACGGGCGGGGGTGTTGGCTTGTGGTTGGGGGGGGTGATCTCCCCCTCCGCCCAAGGTGAGTTGAGGGGGGGGCTTGCTGATGAGGTTGTTTTTTGCTGCTTAACAGGTTTGTCCTGGGGGGGCTCTGTACTAATGGAGGGGGGTGGTTTGTTCTGGGGGGTGGTCTATACTGATGGAGGGGGGTGGCTTGTCCTGAGGGGGGGTCTGTACTAATGAAGGGGGTGGTTTGTCCTGAGGGGAGGGTCTATACTAATGGAGGGGGGTGGTTTGACCTGAGGGGGGTCTGTACTAATGGAGGGGGGGGTGGTTTGTTCTGAGGGTGGTCAGTACTAATGGAGGGGGGTGGTTTGTTCTGGGGGGTGGTCTATACTGATGGAGGGGGGCTGTACTGAGGGGGGTCTATAGCGATGGAGGGGGTGGTTTGTCCTGAGGGGGTCTGTACTAATGGAGGGGAGTGGTTTGTTTTGAGGGGGGTCTGTACTGAGGGGGGTCTATATTGATGGAGGGGAGTGGTTTGTCCTGAAAGGGGTCTGTACTAATGGAGGGGAGTGGTTTGTTTTGAGGGGGGTCTGTACTATTGGAGGAGGGGGGTTGTTTGTCCTGGGGGGTTTATACTTAGTGGGGGGTCTTCACTGATGGAGGGGGTCTATACTTAGTGGAGGGGGGTCTGTACTGAGGGAGGGGGGTCTGTACTGTACTGAGGGGCGACTACAGTTGGTGGGGGGGGTGACACCATGTTTTACCTCACCAGGTGACACCAACCCTAATGACCCTGCAAAATATAAAAGAATACAGCGCTGTCAGAAAAAGTATAATATGACATACATAAATTGATCTGATGTATAAACTTTAGGTTGAATAATAAGCTGCGGTCACAAAAATGCGAGATACCCACAATGTAAATGTTGAAGAATATAAGAAACCGCGCTACATGAACTTAAATAATAGAAGGTAAATGCACATCAAACTAATGAGTCCATCAAGAGAAAATGATGTCGATAATTGTCCAACAGCAGATCACCATGGGATACAGATCTTCATCCCCAGCAATAGTGACATCACACTCAGTTCACCATGGAAAGTAGTGTTAGAGATAGGACAGTCCTCCACCTTTAAAACAACTGCCTCTTACCAGCTCCCTTGATCTCTGGTCAGGAGATCAAATGCGCCTTTTGGCTTATAACCCAGCCACAGTCTCAGATAGGGATGGGTGAAAGGTCAAATCAGCTCCTCCTATTGTCCGTTTCACGTCATTAGAGAAAACTCAATCGTCAAACGATTGAGTTTTCTCTAATGACGTGAAACGGACAATAGGAGGAGCTGATTTGACCTTTCACCCATCCCTATCTGAGACTGTGGCTGGGTTATAAGCCAAAAGGCGCATTTGATCTCCTGACCAGAGATCAAGGGAGCTGGTAAGAGGCAGTTGTTTTAAAGGTGGAGGACTGTCCTATCTCTAACACTACTTTCCATGGTGAACTGAGTGTGATGTCACTATTGCTGGGGATGAAGATCTGTATCCCATGGTGATCTGCTGTTGGACAATTATCGACATCATTTTCTCTTGATGGACTCATTAGTTTGATGTGCATTTACCTTCTATTATTTAAGTTCATGTAGCGCGGTTTCTTATATTCTTCAACCCTAATGACCCCACTGAACAAGGCCAACATCTTTCACCGAGTTACTTCTGGGTTTTCGTGCTCCGGCGCTGTGATTGGCCGGAGCCGTGATGACGTCACAGCACGGGCCCTGAAAAAATGGCACCAGCGGCCCATTTCTTCAATGCGCATGCGCAAATTACGTCGGCAGCAGCGCATATATTGAATATCTCTATCTATATATTTACAGTACCTAGAGGTAAGCCTTATTATAGGCTTACCTGTAGGTACAAGTGGTGTAACAGAGTTTACAACCACTTTAAAGTGGTTGTAAGGGGTCGTTTTTTGTTTTTTTTAAATAACAAACATGTCATCCATAACTCCTCTGTGAAAGGATTTTGCACAGAGCAGCCCCTGATCCTCCTCTTCTGGGGTCCCCAGGCGGCGCTCCAGTAGTAAAAGCACCTCCCCCACTACACTGTAACATTAGCTAGGCACACATTGAACCCTTTGATCGCCCTTATGTTAACCCCTCCCCTGCCAGTGTCATTAGTACTTTGACAGTGCATATTTTTAGCACCGATGACTGTAATAATGTCACTGGTCCCAAAAAAAGTGTCAAAAGTGTCAGTTAGTGTATGATTTGTCCGCCGCAATATCGCAGTCCCACTATAAGTCACTGATCGCCACCAATACTAGTAAAAAATAAATAAAAAATATCCCATAGTTTGTAGACGCTATACATTTTGCGCAAACCAATCAATATACACTTATTGGGATTTTTTTTTTTTACCGAAAATATATAAATCGTTGAAGAAATTAGATTTTACATTTTTTTATTGGATGTGTTTAGAGCAGAAAGTAAAAATATTGGGTTTTTTTCAAAATTGTCAGTCATTCTTTGTTCGGAGCGCAAAAAAAAAATTAAAAAAGCGGAGGTGATCAAATACCACCAAAAGAAAGCTCTGTTTGTGGGAAAAAGAAGGCCATATATTTTATTTGGGTACAGCATCGCACGACCGCGCAATTGTCAGTTAAAATAACGTAGTGCCATATGGCAAAAAAATGGGGGGGTGGGGTAAACCTTCCGGAGGTCAAGTAGTTAAGCTGCTACAGCCTAGAAAAGACTGTCCTCTGCCAGCAGTAGCAGAGTGTGATTCTTGTTCTTTGGAGTGGTTTTATTGTAGAGATTCAGATCTATAGTTCTGAATTCAGCAAAGCTCATGCTCCCCGCTTCCCCGGAGGACTCTTTAAAGCTTTACCGGGCTTTAAAGGTTTTAAGGAGTAATTCCTGACAAGTTTGATATTGTAAGGGTAAACAGTGACATGAATAAACATCGTAAAAATAATTTGCTACAGATTCTTTCCTGTACAAACCCAAAAGGCTATTGAATGATATTGTGCCCAGTTTAAAATGTTTACATTTTGGTCAATGCCATAATGGATGTGTCTATAGATTTCTACGGCTGCCCTTACAATATTTATAGCTGTCTGTGGGTCAAACAGCAACATGATAAATGAATACAGGTTCCAAAGCTGGTTTTGCTGTCCTGCTATAATCAAACTTGCTAAGAAGGTGGAACATTGCTGTAAAGTGTATTTAACGATAAAACATTTCATTTTGGAGAGAGTAGGGAATACTTTCATCAGCTGCAATTTTTTTTTTTTAAAAGTCAGCAGCTACAAACAATGCAGCTGCTGACTTTTAATAATTGGACACTTACCTGTCCAGGGAGCCCGCGCTGCCGCTCCCCCCGAGGCCAATCCGTCCATCGGATCGGGTGCCGGCGATGCCATCTTAACGAAGGGAAACAGGCAGTGGAGCCTTGCGGTTTCACTGCCCGTTTCCTACTGCGCATGTCGCGCGGCACTTTGTGAATGGCCCTGTTGATTTCTGGGACACACACGGGTCCCAGAAGACAATGGGGCATCTCGCCGAAGAGGAAAATAGCGCCGCGGAATAGGAAGAGGCAGATTAGGAAGACTGCCTAGCAACAGGGGGTTCTGCTAAGTAAAAAATTTTTTTTTTTCAAATTTTTTTTTATATATTTTTTTGAGAATATTAATGTCATTTTTTATTTTAGGGTGGACCTCCGCTTTAAGGAACAAGCCTATTTCTGACACTTGTTGCTTACAAGTTAAAACCAATATTGTTTGCTAAAACATTACAGTGTCTTGAAAAAGTATTCATGCCCCATGACATTTTCCACATTTTGTCATGTTACAACCAAAAACGTACATTTATTTTATTGCCATTTTTTGTGATAGATCAACACAAAGTGGCACATACGGTAATTGTGAAGCGAAAAGGTAAATGATAAATGGATTTACAAATAAATATGTGACAAGTGTGGCGTGCATTTGTATTCAGCCCCCTTTACTCTGATACCCCTAACTAAAATCTAAGGAAACCAATTGCCTTCAGAAGTCACTTAATTAGTAAATAGAATCCACCTTAACCACTTCAATATGACGTCCTTGGCTTTGAGCGCTTATATCTGAATGATGCCTGTAGTTACAGATATCATTCAGATATTGCCGGTTTCAGCCGGCGAACCTCTACACCATAGGAACGATCATAGCGGCCGTTCCACCGCTTGATCGTTCCTATGGGAGGCGAGAGGGGACGCCCCCCCGCTGCCTGCTCCGACTCACCGTTACGATCGGTGAGGCGGAGAGTAGATCCGCCGGCGCCGGATGTAGATCATAGAGATTTCCGGTGGACCAGATGGTCCCCGGAGTCTCTATGATCGTCGGAGGCCGGGCGCGATGTTATGACGTCACGCCCGGCCTCTCCATTCAAAAAAACGGTGCCGCTTCGGCTTGGAAGCGGCGATCGTTTTATTTTATTTTTTTATTTCAGGCTTCCCAGCTAGTGGTGAGATATGGGGTCTTATTGACCCCATATCTCACTATTAAGAGATCCTGTCATGTCATATTGCTATTACAAGGGATGTTTACATTCCTTGTAATAGGAATAAAAGTGATCAATTTTTTTTTTTTCAAAAAAGTGTCAAAATAAAAAAAAAATATATAATTAACAATAAAAAAAAAAAAATTTTTAAAGCGCCGCTGTCCCCGTGTGCTCGCACGCAGAAGCGAACGCATACGTAAGTCCCGCCCACATATGAAAACGGTGTTCAAACCATACATGTGAGGTATCGCCGCGAACGTTGGAGCGAGAGCAATAATTTTGGCCCTAGACCTCCTCTGTAACTCAAAACATGTAACCAGTAAAAAATTTTAAAGCGTCGCCCATGGGGATTTTTAAATACCGAACATTGGCGCCATTCCGTGAGCGTGTGCAATTTTGAAGCGTGACATGTTAGGTATCTATTTACTCGGCGTAACTTCATCTTTCACAAAATGCAAAAACATTGGGCTAACTTTACTGTTTTGTTTTTTTTTTAAACACAAAACAGTTTTTTTCCCAAAAAAGACACGTTAGAAAAATTCCTGCGCAAATACTGTGTGAGATAAAAAGTTGCAACAACCGCCATTGCATTCTCTAGGGTCTTTGCTAAAAAAAACATATATAATGTTTGGGGGTTCTATGTAATTTTCTAGCAAAAAAATGATGATTTTTACATGTAGGAGCAAAGTGTCAGAATTGGCCCGGTATTGAAGCGGTTAAACCCCTTCCCGACCGCCGCATGCCGATATACGTCGGCAGAATGGCACGGGTGGGCAAAAGGGCGTACAGGTACGACCCCTTTAAGAAGCGGCATTGTGGGTGTGCGCACACCCGCCGCGCGCATCCGCCGCGTGCTCCGTGACCGCAGGTCCAGCAGACTCGATGTCCACCGAGTGCCCGCGATCGCATCACAGAGCAGAAGAACGGGAAGATGCCTATGTAGACAAGGCATTTCCCCATTCTGCCTAGTGACATGACAGAGATCACTGCTCCCTGTCATCGGGAGCAGTGATCACTGTCATGTGAGTAGTAGCCCCCCCACAGTTAGAATCACTACCTAGTGTTTAACCCCTTCCCTGCCAGTGTCATTTACACAGTAATCATTGCATTTTTATAGCACTGATCGCTGTATAAATGACAATGGTCCCAAAATAGTGTCAAAAGTGTCCGATGTGTCTGCCATAATGTCACAATCGCGATAAAATCCCCTATTTTGTAGATGCTAGAAATTTTGCGCAAACCAATCAATATACACTTATTGCAATTTTTGTTTACCAAAAATATGTAGAATACATATCGGTCTTAACTGAGGAAAAAAATAGTTTTTTTATATATTTTTTGGGGGATATTTATTATAGCAAAAAGTAAAAAATATTGCTTTTTTTTCCAAATTTTGCTCTTTTTTTGTTTATAGCGCAAAAAATAAAAACTGCAGAGGTGATCAAATACCACCAAAAGAAAGCTCTATTTGTGGTCAAAAAAGGACGTCAATTTTGTTTGGGTACAACGTCGCATGACCGCGCAATTATCAGTTAAAGTGACGCAGTGCCGTATCACAAAAAGTGCTCTGGTCAGGAAGGGGGGAAAATCCTTCTGGGGCTGAAGTGGTTATTTTCAATATAAATACAGCTGTTCTGTGAAGCCCTCAAGAGCATTAATCAGAGAAGCAGCCAAGAGGCCCATGGTAACTCTGGAGGAGCTGCAGAGATCTACAGCTCAGGTGGGAGAATCTGTCCACAGGACAATTATTAGTCGTGCACTCCACAAATCTGCAATATTTTATGTCACACGGTATTTGTGCAGCGGTCTTTCAAACGCAATTTTTTTTGGACAAAATACACTTCACTGAATTTAAAAAAAAAACTAAACAGTACAGTTAGCACAATTTTTTTGTATATTGTGAAAGATGATGTTATGCCGAGTAAATAGATACTGTACTAGAGCTGCACGATTCTGGCTAAAATGAGAATCGCTATTTTTTTGCTTAAAGATGGTGAGTCTCTCGCGATTCTCTCACGATTATTGCGGAGTAACATCATCTTTCACATTATACAAAAAAATTGGGCTAACTTTACTGTTTAATTTTTTTAAATTCATCAAAGTGTATTTTTTCAAAAAATGTTTGCGTTTGAAAGACCGCTGCGCAAATACAGTGTGACATAAAGTATTGCAGCAACCGCCATTTTATTCTCTAGGGCCTGTGCTAAAAAAATATATATAATGTTTGGGGGTTCTAAGTAATTTTCTAGAAAAAAATACTGATTTTAACTTAAGCAACAAGTGTCAGAAAAAAGGTTTAGTGTTTAAGTGGTTAAACTGCCCTCATTTACAGCCCGAAGTTAATTGCTTTGATCTAAGAACGAAATGTTACAATGTCTCTCTATGTTGTGATAAATTTGGCAGGCTGCCTGTTTTATTTTTATTTTTTGACAGCTGTCCGCTTGAGCAAAGAACTCTCTGCACTGAATCGAGGAAATTTATTTATGTTGCCGACCGTACGCACATATACGGCCTTGGCTTTAAGGGGTTATATCGGGATGATGCAGTAGTTTTTAGAGCGGGCAGTCAGCTCTTCAGGGATAACAGCTGATGCGGCTAAAAGACGCTCGGCTGTTATCCCGGAGGAGCGGGAGGGTGCATTCCCCTCTCCCGCCGCCTTCCACCGCTCTTCCCGAGCCTCCCGTCCTACCAGGAGGCCCGAACCACGAATCAGAATCACAGTTTTTGGCGATCGAAATACTTTGAAGTGCAAAGGAGGGATCCCTCCATAAAGAGTACCTGTCACCACCTATTACTGTCACAAGGGATGTTTACATTCCTTGTGACAGCTATAAAAGTGATCACTTTTTTTTTTTTTAAAGTGACAATGTAAAAAAATAAAAATAAATAAGAAAAAAATGTGTAACCGGTGTTCAAATCACACATGTAAGGTATCACCACGATCATCAGAGCGAGAGCAATAATTCTAGCACTAGACCTCCTCTGTAACTCTAACCTGGTAACCGTTATTTTTTTAAAGCGCCGCCTATGGAGATTTTTAGATACCATAGTTTGTCGTCATTCCACGAGTGTGCACAATTTCAAAGCGTGACATGTTTGGTATCTATTTACTCGGCGTAACATAATCTTTCACATTATACAAAAAAATTGGGCTAACTTTACTGTTTAGTTTTTTTTTTTATTCATGAAAGTGTATTTTTTCCTAAAAAATTGCATTTGAAAGACCGCTGCACAAATACAGTGTGACATAAAATATTGCAATGATCGCCATTTCATTCTCTAGATTCTCGGCTAAAAATATATATAATGTTTGGGGAGGTCTAAGTAATTTTCTAGCAAAAAATACGGATTTTTACTTGTAAGCAACAAATGTCAGGCTTAGGCATGAAAGGGTTAAGATCGTGAGGGAGGTTGAATCGCGATCTTGATTAATCGTGCAACTCTAATAGATACCTAACATATTATGGTTTAAAATTGCGCACACGCGTGGAATGGCAACAAACTACGGTACTTAAAAATCTCCATTAGTGACGCTTTAAACATTTTTAATGGTTACCTGTTTAGAGTTATTATTGCTCTCCCGCTGACCGGCGATACCTCACATGTGTGGTTTGAACACCTATTACATTTGCAGACGCGACTTATGTACACGTTTTCTTTGGTGCGTGAGCACACGGGGGAGCTTTAAAATGATTAGGTTTTTTTTCTTATTTATTTTATTTATTTATTTATTTATTTTTACATGGTCTCTTTAAAAAAAAAAAATCTGATCACTTTTATTGCCATCACAAGGAATGTAAACATCCCTTATGACAGTAATAGGCGATGACAGGTACTCTATATGAAGGGATCTGGGGTCTAAAATAAGCCAAATCCCTCCAAAATCTGCATTTTGGAATACTGAATTTTTTTTTTAAATCGGCGCCATTGGCAGCCGAGTAAACCGGAAATTACTTTGTGACGTCGCTTCCAGGTTTTTGCATCGGAGACCCGATCGAAGCTTAGTTTGGGTCTCCGGCCAGCCGGCAGATGTGCAGAGCGAGGGGAGATAACAGCTGAGTGGCTGCTAAGCTGCATCGATTGTTATCACTAGAAAGCCGATCGCCAGCTCTAAAAAATGGTAGTGGGGCTTCACCCCGGTACAACCACTTCCTCAAAGCGACGTACAGAAACGACGATTTGCGAGAAGTGGTTAAATCTGTTAGGCTTTTTTTTTTATTAATCTCTTTATGTTTTTCATATTCAAAAGATTTTTTTTAAAGTGAGGTAAATCTTTTAAAGTCAGTTGTTCCTAGAGGATTTCTCCCTTATTTATATTCTAAACCTAAAGCCTAGGTTTGTGTAAAACTTAAAAAAAAATCAGCATTAGTCATTTTACTTATAGTTAAAAGATTTTTTGGCCACACTTCTCTTCTGGGTCACAGGAGTGCACTTACTTTTGTGATCCTGAATCAGCCAACAGCAGATTGAAGCCAGCTGTTGGTTGACATCACAGAGCCGCTCCATTCTCTGAAAGGATCCCGTCAATAATGTCCTTAGGACACAGCTGATCACAGATCGGGGTAAAGGGCCAATCACAGCGGCCTTTTACCACATGATCAGCTGTGTCCAATGACAGCTGATCACGATGTAAACATAAGCCAGATATCAGAATTCCTTTCCTCACGCTGACAGCATGAGCAGGGGAGAGCCGATAACTGTCTTGTGTGAAAGGAACATCTACACTGATAATCAGAGCACTTATTATCAGAGTTCTGATTATTAGTTCAGCCCCAACAGTGCCTACAAGTGCTGCCAATCAGTGCCCATCAGTGCTGCCTATCAGTGCCACCTATCAGTGCCGCCTATCAGTGCCCTTCAGTGCAGTCTATCAGTGCCCACTAGTACCGCCTATCAGTGCCCACCAGTGCTGCCAATCAGTGCCCATTGGTGCCTCCTCATCATTGTCACCTATCAGTGCTGCCTCATCAGTGCCACCTATCAGTGCCACCTATCAGTGCTGCCTCATCAGTGCAGCCCATCAGTGCAGCCTCATCAGTGCAGCCTCATCAGTGCAGCCTCATCAGCGCACATCAGTGGAGGAGAAAAATTACCTATGCAAAGCGTTTTTTTTTTCTAACTGTTTAGTCTTTTTTCATTTATTTAGCAAAAAATAAAAATTAAATTAATTAAATACCACCAAAAGAAAGCTCTGTGTGAAAAAAAATTATATATAATTATATATATTATAAAAAATGTATGCCAGCACTGAAAGGTGAAAATTGGCCTGGGCAGGAAGGGGGTGAAAGTGCCCAGTAGGCAAGTGGTTAAAATTACGAATATTCCCTACCACTGGCAGTGGTCACCAGAGCGAATAGAACAAAAAATAAAAGGACACAGCTGCGTCCAGGGCTGTATATTACACTGTACACATACAAACATTTGGAGGGGAAAGGGTCAGTTTGGCATCTTTGACTTGGGCACTGGATGACCTTGTCCTGGCAGTGCTCTGGCTTGATGGAAACAACAAACTTTATATAAAGATTGGAATGCTAACTGCATTCCCTGATATACGGATGACCACAAGAGCTGGCATTTGCATATCAGTCGACATTATTCAAAATGTAGAGCAGCAAGCAACCCGTAAAAACTTTAAACCAAATTGGACTGTAGCTTTCTTTAAAATTGCAGGAAATACTCATTGTATAAAAATATATGGGACAAATTAAATTTTTTGTTGCATTGCCGGAGATCTTCTTTAAACAGGTCATAAAGTATATCATAAAGGCAAATTTTGCTCAGTTTTCTAATTTATGCAATGCACGAGCAAGTCTGTAGAGAAATGTTTTAATACTGAGATGTTTTTCATTTCTCACATCCGCTAAAATTCTTTATAAATGATTTCTTATGGATAATTCCTACTAATCTAGGAAATCCATTAGTATATTCTAATTATAAATATTTACAGCCAGCCGCTTTCCTCACAGACTGGATTGCAGCTATTACATTAAGAAGTGGAAGCTAAATATGAAATATGCCTTTAAGCCTTTGCTAGTGCAAGCTCTTGCATGCTCCTCCATATTCTGCCTCAATTCTCTTTTTATGAAAGAGGCTGTCTAACTCTGGAGCTCCCAGGTTTGCAAATCCATAAGCTATCTTTGCAGCCGCTGAGTTCAATTTAATGAAAGTAGTGTATCAAGCAGTGTGTAGAAGGCATTATATAACTACCCAGATTATGTAAGCTATCCCATTTATAAAAAAGGGCATCCAAGGCCTTTCCAAAACAGTTTTACAGGATATTTTCCAAATAAAACACGAAAGTTAGCTATTTTAGATGGTGTTTGGTCAACCACAGAATGACTTTGGAAACTAAACTGCATTGGGCACCTAGACTAAGGAGCTGTGTAGGATGCCTAGACTAGGGAGCTGTGTAGGATGCCTAGACTAGGGAGCAGTGTAAGATGCCTAGACTAGGGCACTGTGTAGAATGCCTAGACAAGGAAGCCATGTGGGATGCCTAGACTAGGGAGCTCTGTAGGATGCCTAGACTATGGAACTGTGTAGGATGCCTAGACTAGGAAGCCATGTGGGATGCCTAGACGAGGGAGCTGTGTAGGATGCCTAGACTAGGGAGCTGTGTAGGATGCCTAGACTAGTGAGCTGTGTGGGGTGCCTAGACTAGGGAACTGTGTGGGGTGCCTAAACTAGGGCACTGTGTGGGGTGCTTAGACTAGGGGGCCTTACTAGTTGACTTGGCAACTTCTCCATTCACCCTTCAACTAAGACTAGCTAGCTCTATCTTTTTTGGTAGATAAGCTAAAGTTCACTTGTAAAGAACGTTAGGAGGAAAAAGGGTATTTATAATGATTTTATATACAGTATACACACAAATGCTTTGACTTTTATTTGTATTTTAATGAGCAGGGCCCTCTGATTCCTCCTGTATTGAATTGTATTGTAACTGTACTGTTGTAAAGCCCTGCACAAACTGTTGGCGCTTTATACATCCTCAATAATAATAAACTGAATGGGTTGTTTTACAAGGCAAGGGTTCACATATACTTTACCCACTCGCTGACCGCCCTATAGCAGTTTTATAGGTAGTCTCTACGATTCGCTTCTGGACATTCACAAACCAACCCCCTCGAGATCACTTCTCACCAACAAGAATCCTGAACTCTCCTCAAAAGTCAGAGGCTCTGCGTTCTAACGTCCTTACAAACCCAGAGAGCGGTAATCCCAGTTCCTCTAACAGAGAGATTCTCTGGTTTCTACTCCACTCTCTTCCTCATCCCCAAAAAGAATGGGGGCTGGAGGCCGATTATCGACCTGAAAAGAATAACCACTTGCCGACCAGATGCCGTCATTATACTGCGGCAGGTCGGCACGATTCCGCAAACCGTAATAGCTGTACGTCAGCCCTTTAAATGCCTATAGCGGGGGGAGCCGATGTGCGTGGCCAGCGGTCACAATGACCACCAGCTACGCGCGATCGCGGCCACGTGAGCCAGAACAGAGACATGTGTGTGTAAACACACAAATCCCTGTTCTGTGAGGAGAGGAAAGACAGATCGTCTGCTCCTACTAGCTAGGCACAACAACATGTCTCCTCCTCTAGTCAGTTCCATCCCCCCACAGTTAGAAACACAAACGATATTTAACCCCTTGATTGCCACTAGTGTTAACCCCTTCACTGTCAGTGACATTTATACAGTAATCAATGCATTCCTTATTGGCCAAGGCATCCGTGGTTCCCCCTAGCAATACATTCCAGCACTCAACGACCAGTCAAGATCCCCATAATGCCACGCTTGCTCTCCCAGGGAAACCTCTCACATCCCAACCCCCTCAGATTGAACTTTCAAGTCTGGATACTGAGAGGCAGAGGTTCGAATTGCTGGGATGTACATCCAAAGTGATTTGGACCCTCATGAAGGCCAGGAAACCGTCAACCAATAATATGTATTCCAAGGTCTGGGACAAGTTTAAAGCTTTTTCTGTCGGCAGGGGGGTGGACCCTTCAGTTCCTTCCACCTCATTGCTTCTGGACTTTCTCCAAACAGGCCTTGACCTAGGCCTAGGTCTCAGCATACTTAAAAGTTCAAGTAGCAGTGGTCTCAGTGGCCACAGACAAAAGATGAACAAAGGACCTCCTGGTAGTTCAATTCCTCAGAGCAGTAAGGGAGATACGTCCATCAACCGGACAGTCTATTCCCAAGTGGGATCTTTCCCTTATGTTGGAAGTTTTGTCAGAACAAACCTTTGCCCTGTCCAAGACAGCTTCATTATGGAACTTGACCCTAAAATTGGCCTTCCTGATAGCAATAACATCAGGCTGAAGGGTCTCAGAGTTACAAGCCCTATGAGCAGAGGAAGAGCACATCATCTTCTACCCAGACAGGGTGGAATTACGCACAATATGCAGTTTTGTTCCTAAAGTATCTACTCCTGCTTCCCTGGCAGATCATTGAGCTTTGACGGTGTTCCCAGATTCTACCTCGAGCTCCCTACATGAGTTAGATGTTGCTTTTGTTCTCAAATGTTATCTCAACCTCACAGCTTCTTTTAGAAAATCTGTAAACCTATTTGTACTGCTAGGAGGCAAAAACAAGGGCAAGGAAGCTTCAGCCAGAACAATCGCATCATGATTCATGTAAAATTAATCCAGAAGGCATACTGGTGCAAAGGACTGGACCCCCCTTCCTTTGTCAGGGCACACTGAACCAGAGCAGTTGCATCTTTTTGGGCCGCAAGGGCAAATGTCTCTGTGGATACTTTCTGCAAAGCAGCAACAAGGTCTTCGCAGCACACATTAATGAGACACTGTAGGGAAGACTCGGGAGCTCTGGCCTCAGTTGATTTTGGCAAAAAGACAATTGATTCAGCCTTTGTTTCAACCAAATAAAGTTTTTCTTTCTAAGCATTACTCACCCATTTCAGCTAGTTATTTAACACTAGTATGCTGCCATTGATGCACCAGGAAAACAGAACATTTTTCATACTTACCGTAATTTTCCTTTACTAGTGCATATCCTTGGCAGCATACGCACCCTCCCTCGGTATTCTATATTATGGAGAATGATGGTGGAGTCCTTAACCTTCTCTTTTATAATAATCACTGTCCTTAGGGCAGAGCCTATCACTAGTATGCTGTCACGGATATGCACCAGGAATGGAAAATTACAGTAAGTATGAAACGATTTTCAGTTTTTTTAAGTTTGGATGTGTCAGATTTTTTTTTCGCCATCTGTGTCCCATTACGAAAATTTCCCTTTACTTCCTGTCCCATAGCCAAACAGGAAGTAAGAGAAAATCCCTGCAAATGAATTAATTAATTCCCTGGGGAACCCCAGGTCACCAGAACCACTGTCCCCATTGGAAGATATCCCCACTATTACTTTTCTGTGGACAACCCAAAATTTGGGATTTTCTTCTACTTTCACTTTTAATTCTAATGGTAAACAGGACAAATAGAGAGGGTGAATCTGCCTAACGGGGGCACAGACAGCAATAAAGACTGACAGGCGTTCTAATCCATCTGTATTCTATCCAAAACTAACAAAAAAAGTTTTGTCTTTAGTTATACTTTAAGTTTGCTCCTCTGTCTGCTTCCAAGAATCAATTTACCGTATACGCCGGTGCGTATAAGACGCACCGGCGTATAACACGCACCCCAATTTAGGAGGGAATTTTAAGGAAAAAAAAGCTTTTAGGTGGGAAGTTGAAGGAAAAAAAACTTACATTTAAATGCCCATCATTGCAGCCTTCTCAGTGCAGCCTTGCCCCAGTGCAGCCATGTCAGTGCAGCCATGTCAGTGCAGCCATGTCAGTGCAGCCTTGTCAGTGCAGCCTTCCCCAGTGCAGCCATGTCAGTGCAGCCTTCCCCAGTGCAGCCTTCCCCAGTGCAGCCTTCGTCAGTGCACCCTTCCCCAGTGCAGCCTTCGTCAGTGCAGCCTTCCCCAGTGCAGCCTTGTCAGTGCAGCCTTCCCCAGTGCAGCCTTGTCAGTGCAGCCTTCCCCAGTGCAGCCTTCGTCAGTGCAGCCTTCCCCATGCAGCCTGGTCAGTGCAGCCTTCCCCAGTGCAGCCTGGTCAGTGCAGCCTTCCCCAGTGCAGCCTGGTCAGTGCAGCCTCGCATCCCGTGATCTTTCAAAATCGCCGACCGCGATTTGAAAATGGCGCCGCCGGCGCCGAAATACACAAAGCCGGTCCTCGGCTCTTCTCGGCGGCTCTCGTTTACTTTCGGCTCCACTCGTAGTCCCGAGCGGAGCTATCTGAACCTAGCCGAGTACACTCGGCTAGGTTCGGGCGGCGCTCGAGTGAAGACGAAAGTGGCCGAGAAGAGCCGAGGACTGGCACTGTGTATTTCGGCGCCGGCGGCGCCATTTTCAAATCGCGGTCGGCGATTTTGAAAATCTGGCAGCTCCGGATCGCAGGGGATCGGCGTATAACACGCACCCCGCGATTTTCCCCTGATTTTAAAGGGAAAAAAGTGCGTGTTATACGCCGATAAATACGGTACTTGCAAACATTACTGAGCCCCATTGGCTGTTTTGAGAGTCATTTAAACTGTTTTGACTCCTTTATAAATTTTGACTGGTGAGTCTTCTGTTGGTTTGAGCAACTCACAGACGTAGGCATTGTGAGAAAAAGCAGTAAAGAACAACCATTGTGTAACACTGCAAAACTGTAAGTAAAGCCTGAATATTCATCACAGCAGAAATTAACTGCATCTGAGCACCACAAACTGAAAACCCTATTTATAGTGTGTTGCAAAAGTATTCACCCCCTTGGCTTTTTACCTATTTTGTTACATTACAGCCTTTAGTTTAATGTTTGTTTTAATCTGAATTATATGTGATGGATCAGAACACAATAGTCTAAGTTGAGGAAGTAAAATTAGAAAAATATATACATAAAACTATTTTTCAGGAATAAAAAAATGATAATTGGCATGTGCTTATGAATTCACCCCCTTTGTTATGAAGAACATAAAAATTGGTGCAACCAATTACCTTCAGAAGTCACATAATTAGTGAAATGATGTCCACCTGTGTGCAATCTAAGTGTCACATGATCTGTCATTACATATATACACCTTTTTGAAAGGCCCCAGAGGCTGCAACACCTAAGCAAGAGGCACCACTAACCAAACACTGCCATGAAGACCAAGGAACACTCTAAACAAGTAAGGGACAATGTTGTTGCGAAGTACAAGTCAGGGTTAGGTTA
Source organism: Aquarana catesbeiana (assembly GCF_042186555.1). Classification (NCBI taxonomy): domain Eukaryota; kingdom Metazoa; phylum Chordata; class Amphibia; order Anura; family Ranidae; genus Aquarana; species Aquarana catesbeiana. The sequence continues at coordinate 364,647,764 of NC_133329.1, forward strand.
TGAAAAAATATCCAAATCTTTGATGATCCCTTGGAGCACCATCAAATCTATCATAACCAAATGGAAAGAACATGGCACCACAGCAAACCTGCCAAGAGACGGCAGCACACCAAAACTCATGGACCGGGCAAGGAGGGCATTAATCAGAGAGGCAGCACAGAGACCTAAGGTAACCTTGGAGGAGCTGCCGAGTTCCACAGCAGAGACTGGATATCTGTACATAGGACAACAATAAGCCGCACGCTCCATAGAGTTGGGCTTTATGGCAGAGTGGCCAAAAGAAATCCATTGCTTTCAGCAAAAAACAAAATGGCACGTTTTGAGTTTGTGAAAAGGCATGTGGATGACTCCTAAAATGTATGGAGGAAGGCGCTCTGGTCTGATGAGACTAAACTTGAACTTTTTGGCCATCAAAGAAAATGCTATGTCTGGCGCAAACCCAACACATCACATCACCCAAAGAACACCATCCCCACAGTGAAACATGGCGGTGGCAGCATCATGCTGTGGGGATGTTTTTCAGCAGTCGGGACTGGGAAACTGGTCAGAGTTGATAGAAAGATGGATGCTGCTAAATACAGGGATATTCTTGAGCAAAACCTGTACCACTCTGTGTGTGATTTGAGGCTAGGACGGAGGTTCACCTTCCAGCAGGACATTGACCCCAAACACACTGCTAAAGCAACACTTGAGTGATTTAAGGGGAAACATGTAAATGTGTGGGAATGGCCTAGTCAAAGCCCAGACATCAATCCAATAGAAAATCTGTGGTCAGACTTAAAGATTGCTGTTCACAAGCACAAACCATCCAACTTGAAGGAGCTGGAGCAGTTTTGCAAGGTGGAATGGGCAAAAATCCCAGTGGTAAGATGTGGCAAGCTCATAGAGACTTATCCAAAGCGACTTGGAGCTGTGATTGGCGCAAAAGGTGGCTCTACAAAATATTGACTTTAGGGGGGTGAATAGTTATGCACATTGACTTTTTCTGTTATTTTGTCCTGTTTGTTGTTTGCTTCACAATAAAAAAAAAAAACATCTCCAAAGTTGTGGGCATGTTCTGTAAATTAAATGATGCAAATCCTCAAACAATTCATGTTAATTCCAGGTTGTGAGGCAACAAAACACGAAAAATGCCAAGGGGGGTTAATACTTTTGGAAGGCACTGTAATTAATTTTTAATATTCACAGCAAACTTGCCCATCCATCCATGTCTCCATGCTTTATTTTGTTGAGAAATCACTTTGAAAAACAACCCCCAGCATCTCTAGCTGTGGCCATCTTGTGTAAGGGCAGATGATTCATGTAGCATTTACTTACTGGAATCCATCTGCCCTTAGCTCAAGCATGCAGACAGGAGGGTGGGCTTCGATGAGAAAGTTTCTCCTCTAGATGGAAGAAAAAGAAGCCCATGAAGACTCCCGATTACATAATTTTGGCCTAGTTCAAAAAAAAGTTTTAAACAAGTAAATGTAATATACCTTCCTATCTATTTACTAATTCTATCAGCACAGGGATTTAAAATGTTGATTGAGAGATATTAGTTCAGCTTTAGGATTTATCTTCCATCTCCTTCCATGAGTCCATTTAAACATTTGTAAACAATACTGAGCCCTGATGAAGGGGGTGCATGTTTTGCCCTGAAATTCATTCTCAGTTTTGTAATTCCTAAAAGCTGTTTGGATTCCTATATGAATTTCATCTGATGCACCTTTTGTTGGTTTAAAGTGGTTCTAAAGGCAGAAGATTTTTTATCTTAATGCATTTTTGCATGAGAGCCATGGATGTCCGGGACTATCCCTCCGCATTGGCTGAGACAGCAGTGAGTGCCATTGACTCCTGCTGCTGTCAATCAAAGTCAGTTAGCCAATGAGGAGAGAGAGGGGCAGGGCCGTGCCTTGGCTCCATTTTTGAATGGACACACAGAGCTGCATCTCGGCTTGGGTGCCCTCATAGCAAGCTAGTTGCTGTGGGGGCACTTGGCAGGAGGGAGGGGCCCGGAGTACTGGGACCCGAGAAGAGTCGGATCTGGGCTGCTCTGTGCAAAACCACTACACACAGCAGGTAAGTATAACATGTTTGTTATATTTAACCAAAAAAGAAAAACAAGACTTTATTATCACTTTAAGCTTGGAGAAACTCACAGACCTAGGCATTGTGTGAAGAAGCAGTAAAGAACAACCACTATGTAGCACTGTAAAGCTGTAAGTAGAGTCTGAGTATGCATTAAGATGATATGGCTGCCCCCATGTACATATAACCATAAGGTTTTAAAAAAAAAAAAAAAATACAGTAATAATATTGTAATAAGTTGATCTTTTAAGTGAATATCCAAAAAAGAAAGAGTAAATACTATGCATTCCCTTTAAAAGAATTAGAAGAAAAAAAGGCTGGTTGCCCTAGGCAACACACACATCTCCTCTTCCCCAGCTTTCATGAATCCCACTCGCACTGCTTGATAGAGCCTAACTGGCATGCTAGCGAAAAGAATTCATTTTTTTTCTATTGTATACAGTTCACTTCAGGCGTATGGTCAGCAGGACCGAGCTGTCTATTTTTGAACATAAAAATAACATCCTGCCTTTAGGGGATACTTCCATTAGTTAACCAACCCCGTCCATGGAGGGCATCTGAACTATATGCAGCTGCTGCCAAACAAACAACTCTTGCTGTATTATCCTCCACCCTTGTTAATTTAATGCGGAAGCTATTTGCGTCTGATTAAGAAGTGAGTAAATGCTTTATTTTGTAATGTATATTGTGTTCCCTTAGTAACAATATACAGCCATCCATCATACTATCATACGGAATAAAAAAAGCAGAGATCATAAAATATGAAATGCAGAGGAGACCACTGCCATGAGCCAGAGTAACATGCTATTAGGCTTTACGTGGCAGTCTAGAATAGCTGAGAGTTTGCTGAACATTGCCCTGGGCAATTGTAGACTAAAATTTATTCTTAAAGGACCAGTCTACCTAAAACTGTTAAAATAATGCAACCGTCTAATGCCAATCATCCTTTTTTAGACTGAGGAAGAATTCAAATTTTTATTTCTGTAACCCAGATTGGGAGATTTGACCTCACTTCTGTCCCTGTGACTAAAAATGTGTTTTTGTTCCCATTAGAGAGATTTCCCATCACCTTATTGGTGACAGGAAGTGAGGCACATTTCTCCATTAAAGGCACATACAGTAATTAAAGGATCTAACCTTTCCCTGCACTCTCTGAAAGACAAAAAAAAAACCTTTGGGCTGGAGTTTGACTTTCAGTTCTTGAGTAAATGTTGACAAGCTGGATAACCTATTGGGTACTTGAATGACTTGAGGATCTTGGTAAAATGCTCTGTGCACTTCAAGAAATCATATGAGATGGTCAGAAACCATAGGTGTCACAATGCAGTAACTATGATATAATCTGTTATGTTTTTGTTTTCTGTGCATTTTGGATTCCCTAAATCAAAGGACCACACTGTATGTAATACCTTGACTTCTGGTCCCATTTGAAACTAAGCCTCAGCCAACTCAATACCAAGTACCACCTGTGACATCCACAATGTGAGACCTATACTGATCACTGGAGCTCCCACAATATATGCTTAATGCAGAAGGTGTAACTTAGTCCTGGGAAAGGCATGATCAGGAGTTGAGGCCTAATCCAAAGTGTGAGCCTTGGATCCAAGAGCTTCCTAGTCCCACAGAAAACTAAATGTTTAGTTGGAATGTATGCAAGGGGCCAAAAGTGCCCAGAAGTTTATCAGTTGAACATATAGTTACCAGAATGCAGCTTCAACATTTCTCTCATTTACAACAGTCAGAAAACATGAAGAAAGATAGCCATACAGGTATAGATCACGCCACCCAATGTTACTTGCTCTTCTAGGAGCCTTGCCCTTGAATAATGTGCCTATACAGAGGTATAGTTAAAAGCCACACAATTCCAGACAATAAATGTCCCAGAATCCCCCATCATATGACAGACAGAAAAGAGCTCTGTGAGCTAGAGCTACAGGCAGCTAGAACTTACTTAGTAAAACTTACCCCTCCAATCTCACGTCTGGCAGGCTTCTGTTTAATGCGATCAGATCACTCGCCATGAGGTTAAACTGATTGATTTTGAACAATTCTTTCATTTTCTCTTGATCATCTTTGGGAATTAGCACAGCTTTTCCCAGCTCTCCTGGTCCTTCTTGGGTTCTTGAAATCACAGCTGGAAATTAAAAAAAGACCATAAATTATTTACCATTAGCCATTACCATAAGCCATTACCAAAAAATGTGAAATGTGTAACTTTTACCACTTAAAACTGTTAAGTAAGCCTTAAAGAGCAACACTTTTGTACCTGAGCAAAAAGAAATCAGATCTAACCTCATGTTATAATAAGAAAGTAACTGCTAAGACCAGAAGTCAATTGCATGCACTGGTAATTGTTAATAGAAGAAAAAGGTTGAGGAGCACCCGGTATCTTGTTTGATAAAAATCCAAGTAGATGCAAAGCTCTTGTGTGAGGTGATTTAAGGGCTGCTCACTAGTGTGCAGAAATTACATTTGAGTTCTTGTAGCAGTGTAGTAAAGAGCAGGAAAAAAGAGTGCCAACTAGGATTATTGTCCAAGTTTTTTTCAATTTTATTTATTGTTGTATTCCATAATACAAACTAGATAATAATCTTTCTAGTTGGCACGCTCTTTGCTACTCTTCTATTATTTATGAAGGAGTTGCCTGAGAAAGGTTTCTATGAAAGCTGATTTTGACTCAGGCAGTGACTAACAAATATATCTCCATAATGAATATAAACTTAGAAGCAAAATATACCCATCTGGCTTGTATTAAATAGTATATAGGGTCATTATTTAAAATTATTTTTTATGAGCTTATCAACAAGGGATAAATTGAAGCCATGCACAACCCTTCTATTGCAACCCAAACCCTACAGAACCTTCATCAAAACCACTTTTTCAAATGGGTACTCTATGCCTTACATGAGGCAACACCAAATTTCATTTTTTTTTGCACACATTAACACAGCAAATTACTGTAATCACCAAAGTTAATCTGTTCTTTTTCTTTTACCTATTCCATTCCCGAGTCACATCCTTAAATCAATACAAAGTAAGATTCTCAACTTCACGTGGGGAAAAGTTTTACTTAGTCTTAACAAAAATATATTGTCCAGACTCAAATGGTTGGGAGGACTTGGGGTCACCAACACTGGCAAATACTACCTAGCTGGCCAGTTAATTCTTTATGTTCATAATTTGAGGATAGGCTTGTCCCATTTATTTTTAATGCCACCAAACAGACAACAGCAGAGGCTTTTAAGCCATCCACACTTTATAACCAGGAAATACTGCAAAGAATAAAGCATGCTATAATTAATGAAAAAATGGGCGCTATTCTTCTGGACTTGCATGATAATTACGTAAACGTTTGGTTGACCTGGATAACCTATAAGCACCCCAATGGTTTTGAGGGCACAGTTTTATCCCATTAAGGCTGTAGTCATGGGCAAGGCACTAGATTGTTGTAAGGGGGGATTCTCCTTCCCCCATCCTTCCTCATCCCCCTCGCTCTTTTTTGTTTTTCCTCTCTTTAGTTTGTTCTCCTCTTTGTCACTTCACCCCTTCTCTCTCCTTTTCACCCTCTTTTTTTCTTTGTTCATTTTATTAACTTTTGTGCCAAAAATCTTTTTAACACTAAACACATGTACATGCCTATTGGCTTTGCACCCTAAACATACCACTTCCTCTAGTACAGTGTGGATATACAGCTCAAGACATTGAGTAAAATTGAATGCCAAGAATGTCATTCTCTGCAGATCTATAGCTCAGTGCACTGAGTAAAAATGAATCTGATTAATGTCTTGCTCTGTGATTCTGTACTGTAATGATACTGAGTAAGTGACTATGGCATTCCTAGTGTTGTCCTTTGTTTTTGTATATATATATATATATATATATATATATATACAGTGGGGCAAAAAAATATTAATTATTTAGTCAGCCACCAATTGTGCAAGTTCTCCCACTTAAAAAGATGAAAGAGGCCTGTAATTGTCATCATAGGTATAGACAAAATGTGGAAACAAATCCAGACACATTGTCTGATTTTTGAAAGAATTTATTTGCAAATTATGGTGGAGAATAAGTATTTGGTCACCTACAAACAAGCAAGATTTCTGGCTCTCACAGACCTGTCTCTTCTTCTTTAAGAGGCTCCTCTGTCCTCCACTCATTACCTGTATTAATTGCACCTGTTTGAACTTATTATCAGTATAAATGACACCAGTCCACAACCTCAAACAGTCACACTCCAAACTCCACTATTGTGAAGACCAAAGAGCTGTCGAAGGACACCAAAAACAAAATTGTAGACCTGCACCAGGCTGGGAAAACTGAATCTGCAATAGGCATGCAGCTTGGTGTGAAGAAATCAACTGTGGGAGCAATAATTAGAAAATGGAAGACATACAAGACCACTGATAATCTCCCTCGATCTGGGGCTCCACGCAAGATCTCACCCCGTGGGGTCAAAATGATTACAAGAACGGTGAGCAAAAATCACAGAACCACGGGGGGGGGACCTAGTGAATGACCTGCAGAGAGCTGGGACCAACGTAACAAAGGCTACCATCAGTAACACACTACGCCGCCAGAGACTCAGATCCTGCAGTGCCAGACGTGTCCCCCTGCTTAAGCCAGTACAGGTCCGTTCCCGTCTGAGGTTTGCTAGAGAGCATTTGGATGATCCAGAAAAGGATTGGGAGAATGTCATATGGTCAGATGAAACCACAGTAGAACTGTTTGGTAGAAACACAACCCGTCATGTTAGGAGCAGAGAGAATGCTGAGTTGCAACCAAAGAACACCATACCTACTGTGAAGCATGGGGGTGGCAACATCATGCTTTGGGGCTGTTTTTCTGCAAAAGGAAAAGGACGACTGATCGGTGTACATGAAAGAATGAATGGGGCCATGTATCATGAGATTTTGAGTGTAAACCTCCTCCCATCAGCAAGGGCATTGAAGATGAAACGTGGCTGGGTCTTTCAGCATGACAATGATCCAAAACACACTGCCCAGGCAACGAAGAAGTGGCTTCGTAGGAAGCATTTTAAGGTCCTGGAGTGGCCTAGCCAGTCTCCAGATCTCAACCCCATAGAAAACCTTTGGAGGGAGTTGAAAGTCTGTGTTGCCCAGCGACAGCCCCAAAACATCACTGCTCTAGAGGAGATCTACATGGAGGAATGGGCCAACATACCAGCAACAGTGTGTGACAACCTTGTGAAGACTTACAGAAAACTTTGACCTCTGTCATTGCCAACAAAGGATATATAACAAAGTATTGAGATGAACTTTTGACATTGACAAAATACTTATTTTCCACCATAATTTGCAAATAAATTCTTTAAAAAATCAGACAATGTGATTGTCTGGATTTGTTTCCACATTTTGTCTCTCATAGTTGAGGTATACCTATGATGACAATTACAGGCCTCTCTCATCTTATTAAGTGGGAGAACTTGCACAATTGGTGGCTGACTAAATACCCCCCAAATAAGCCCTAGTTAAAGTCCTTGTAGGTCTTATTTTCAGGGTAGGGCTTATTTTCGGGTAAACAGGTTAGGGCTTATTTGGGGGGTAGGGCTTATATTGCAGCCATCACCGACAATCACGTTAGGTCTTATTTTCGGGGAAACAGGGTGTATACACATTTAGGTCCATATATATTTGGACACAGGCACAATTTTAGATTTTTCAGGTATTTACCAAAACAACTTCAAGCTATAGTTGTATAATAGATATGAGCTGAAAGTGCACACTCTCAGGTTCAATTTGAGGGTATGTACATCCAAATCAGAGTAAGGGTTTAGGAATTACAACTCTTAAGAATAGCCACCCCCCTTTTTCATGGGATCAAAAGTAATTGGACAATTGAATCAAAAGCTGTTTCATGGCCAGATTTGGGCTATTCCTTTGTTATTTCTTCATCAATTAAGCAGGTAAAAGGTCTGGAGTTAATTCTAAAGCCTCTTACACACAATCAGATTGTTAGCAGGGGATTGTCTGTTGACAGACTGTTGTCCTAAAATCAGACCGTTAATACGCTCCTTCTGACAATTGTTGTCCAACTTTCAGCCAACAAATGTTGGATAGCAGGCTAGTACATTTTCGGCGGGAAACAGTCTGTTGTCTGATTTTCGTATCATCAGTACACAAGTCCGTCACACAAAAGTCAAAAGTAAAAAACACGCATGCTCGGAATCAATGCTCACCAAACACAAAATTAGCAGAAGGGGCCCAAAGGGTGGCGCTCAAGAGCTGAAATTCCTCGTAGTCTGTTGTGTTTGTTGGCCAACAATTGTGTACCGTTAGTATGCAAGACAAGTTCCTAGAACACGCCCTTTAGACAAAAATCAGACGCTCGGTTAGCCAACAATCGGATAGTGTGTACTAGGCTTTAGGTCACCTATGCCATTCCTGCTGTTATCCCATCAGACAGTAGTTCACAGAAAACAATTTGCAAAGCTTGGGAAAGAGTGCAAAGGAGGAAAACTAAACTATTAGGAGGCATGGAAGACCTCAGCTATGAGGAAAGATTAACGGGGCTGAATTTATTCTTGCTTTAGAAGAGGGGATTAAAGGTGTTGTAAAGACTCGTGGTTTTTCACCTTAATGCATTCTATGCATTAAGGTGAAAAACCTTCTGTGCTGCAGCTACCCCCCAGAGCCCCCCTTTTTCTTACCTAAACCCAATCTTTCCAGCAATGAGAACGAGCCCAGCAGCTCCAGCCGCTGTCTCGGGTCCTCATTGGATAGAATGATAGCAGCAAGAGCCATTGGCTCCCACTGCTGTCAATCAAATCCAGTGACATGGGAGCCGGGGGGCGGGGCTGAGTCCTACTGTCTGTGTCAATGGACGCAACAGGAGGACTCTGGAGCGTGCCCACACGAGTGCCTCCATTGAATGCGGCTCTCCGTGGAGCGCCGCCGGGGGACCCCAGAAAAGGAGGATCGGGGGCGCTCTGTACAAAACCCTTGCACAGAGCATGTAAGTATAACATGTTTGTTATTAAAAAAAAAAAAAACTAACCTTTACAATCACTTTACGAGTGGGGACATGTAAATTATGCATATAGTAAACTTTCCTTAAATTGTTCACTTTAAAGAGGAAGTAAACCCCGTACTAGCGTTTTTAAAATATAATGATCCAACAATGTATTTGTAAGGCTTACACATTTAAACGTGACTTAAACAAGGTTTTAAAATACCTTTTTTAGCTTTTGTAAAATGTATTGGCTGTGCCATCTTTACTAGTGATTGTTGAATCTTTTGTGGACGTCATTTCCGCCCTTACCTTGTTTTCCTGTCTAAATCTCACGCACGCGCGATCACGTTTAAACCAAGCCTCTATCTCGATCACCTCTCTCACGTCTCTGTGCTGCTCTGGTTCACTCTCCCTGTGTGACGTCTTATACAGTCACAAAGGGATAACCAGGAAGGAGAGGAGGAGAGCACAGTATCGCGAGGCTTCCTCTGTGTAGTTCTCAATGACAGTAATAGCATGCCGTTAAAGAAGCTATGGACTGCGCAAGCGCCGCTGACATCACTACAGATTGCAGGACTGATTATAAGGAGACAGAAAGTGAAATTTTACAGGCAGCAATCAGCTGCCTGTCCTATATAGATTGCAATGAGCTAAACTGAAAGTGGAGGGTTTACAACCACTTTAAGTAAATTGTAAAAGACACAAGGGCACTTTTTTGTTCCTGAAGTAAAATAGTTGTAACCTCTTCATGTTGAAAGGCTTCTTTACAGTTAAGCCTCGCACACACGATCAGATTTTCCGCAGACAAAACCTCAGACTTTTGTCCGAAGGGCATTGGCCAGGAACTTGTCTTGCATACAAACGGCAAGGAATTGTCGGCCAAACAAACACTAACCTAGTGACGTACTATGTGGTTTTTCAACTCTTTAGCACCACCCTTTGGGCTCCTTTTGCTAATTTCGTGTTAGTAGAAGTTTGGTGAGTGTTGATTCATGCTTTTCATTTCACGTTTTTCATTTCACGCTTTTCAGTTTGTTTCTGAACGGCCGTTTGTCAACCAGCCATTTTGCGGAATCCGAGGAGATAACGTGTTATTTATTATTGGCCTTGGAGTTATTGCTTTGACCCAAGACCAGTCCAGGAACAGGAGGAGGAGGATTTCTTGGACCAAAATTTGGTTGCTTTATTAATAGTGACCAATTATGTCATATGCCTTTGCTGTGGGAGCTCCAGGAGAATAATCCAGATGATTTTCGGAATTATCTCTGGATGTTGGACCCCTACTTTCACCAACTCTTGGCATTGTTGACCCCTATATTAAGAAGCAGGACACATGCATGAGGCTTTTATTTTATTTTTTGGTTGAATAATGATTTGATTTGGTATATTTTCTATATTTTTGGATGCATAGAATGCACTTTTTGGTTAAGTTCTATTGGCTGATAGCATGTCTAATTTTATTTGTTTTCTTTTTTTAATGCACAATAAAAAAAATTGTGGAGAATAATACTTGGCTATGTGTTTTACTTCAAATGACCATTTGGGAGTAGGCAGTTACATTTTAAAAACTACAATGTAAAAATTAACAAGGGACACCAACATAGTTGTATCTTTGATCTTAAAAACTACGGGATAATTGTGTTGTGGTAACTTGCACCAAAAAAAAAAAAATATATAACAAGCATAATATTATTCTTGATATCACTAGAAAAGAAAAAAGCCTTTGAAAATTTGTTTGAAATAACTCCATCAGTATCACCAGCAAAGCAGCTTCATTATTATCCGATTAAAGAAGAAGAGAATTGTGCGCTGCATTTCGAGATTTCATAATCTGCCACGTCACGAATGTTAATTCTCCATTACCAACGCTAGTTTACAAGACCGACCGCTTCTGGCTCGTCCTTGCTTCCGAGCATGCGTGTTTGTACTTTAGACTTTTGTCCGACAGACTTGTGTACACACGCTTGGAAAATTCGACAACAGACATTTGTCCGCGGAAAATTTTAAAGCCTGAAATTCAACATTTGTCCGTGGAAAATCCGAGAACAATTGTCCAATTGAGCTTACAAATGGTCGGATTTTCCATCAACAGCCTGACATCACACAATTCCCATTGGAAAATCAAATTGTGTGTACGAGGCTTAAGATCTGTGAAACTGTAGAATGAACGATCTCATTGTTGGTTTTGTCAACTCAAGATTGCTTGAAACATGGCTGGATGTGATTCTAATGCCCTGTACACACGGTCGGATTTTCCGATGGAAAATGTGTGATAGGACCTTGTTGTCGGAAATTCCGACCGTGTGTGGGCTCCATCACACATTTTCCATAGGAATTTCCGACACACAAAGTTTGAGAGCAGGATATAAAATTTTCCGACAACAAAATCCGTTGTCGGAAATTCCGATCGTGTGTACACAAATCCGACGGACAAAGTGCCACGCATGCTCAGAATAAATAAAGAGATGAAAGCTATTGGCCACTGCCCCGTTTATAGTCCCGACGTACGTGTTTTACGTCACCGCGTTTAGAACGATCGGATTTTCCGACAACTTTGTGTGACCGTGTGTATGCAAGACAAGTTTGAGCCAACATCCGTCGGAAAAAATCCTAGGACTTTGTTGTTGGAATGTCCGAACAAAGTCCGACCGTGTGTACAGGGCATTAATGTACCAGATATGGCTGGCTAATAATATTTATATAGAATCAAATTGTAGGATGTTGATCCAGGATGTATCTGATTGCCTTTGGGGATCAGGAAGGATTTTTGTCCCTGTTGGAGCAAATCTGACCAAGCTTTAAAAAGATTTATTAATTTTTTTTTTGCCTTCCCTTGGATCATCTATAGGTTTACAGTTCATTTATTTGAGTATTTAATTTTGTCTTTTGGTCGAACTTGATGGGAATGTATTTTTTTTAACCTGACTATGTAAGTTACAGTCTTGATTTCAATGCTTTAGGATTACTGGTCCAGAACACGTATAGAGATACAGAAATGTCAAGCCTGTAACTAAAAACGATCAAAGTCAACATATTCATATATTTTAATAAAGCAGAACTCAATGTAAACAACTAAATTCACAGATAAAATGCATTTATGTGAGGTGTTTTACCTTTCAAAGGGATACAAGGTTTTTTGCCTATCCAGTCCTGAGATTTATACAACTCTGCCACCCAGCAGAGCCCTATTTGTCAGGGGGTGACCTGATTTTTCTCTGTCACAGTTTCAGTTTCACTAAAGCCGTGTACACATGAGCGGAATGTCCAACAGAAAAAGTCAGACGGAAGCTTTTCATCATCTATTCTGATCGTGTGTATGCCTCATCAGACTTTCTTTTTCGAAAATTCTGACGGACCTAGAAATATATATGTATGTATGTATGTAAATATTTCCAACGGAACCAATTCTTATCGGGAAAACCACTCGTCTGTATGCTGTTCCGACGGACCAAAACCGACGCATGCTCTGAAGCAAGTACGAGACAGAAGCTATTGGCTACTCGCTATTGAACTTCCTTTTCCTAGTTCCGTCATATGTGTTGTACGTCACCGCGTCCTGGCGGGTTGGACTTTGGTCAGACTTTGGGTTGACCGTGTGTAGGCAAGACCGCTTGAATGGAATTCCGTCAGGGAAACCTTCGGAGTTTATTCCGATGGCAAAACCGGTTGTGTGTATGCGGCATTACAGATCTCTTCCCCACCCCCCGCCTTGTGACTGACCAGTGAAAAGAGAAGCAGCACATCAGTGAGCTTATCATTGCTCTGTCACTCAGCCCTCTCATCCTATATGCATCCTCCGTACACCGCCATATACCTGAATGGTTGAATAAGCTGCTTCTCCCTCCCCATTTCTGAGCTCTGCTGTACATTAGAATGCAAGAAACTGATATTAAAGTATAACTAAAAGGCAAAACGTTTTGTTTTTTTTTTCAGTTTTGGATAGAGTGGAGAGGGATTAGAACAGCTGTCATATTTTATTGCTGTCTGTGCCCCCCGTTAAGGCGATACACCCTCTCTATTTGTCCTGTTTACTATTATCATTGAAAGTGAGTTAATAAAAACCCCAAATTTTGGGTTGTCCCCAGAAAAGTAATATAAGGGAAATCTTCCAATAGGGACATTTTGCGGAGATTTCCTCTCACTTCCTGTTTGGCTATGGGACAGGAAGTGAAGGGAAATCTCCACAATTGGACATAGATGGTGAAAATAAATCTGAGAGGGGTTATAACCCTCCCTTGCTCTATCCAAAATAAAAAAAAATAAAAAAAGTTTTGCCTATAGTTCTACTTTAAGTCAAACTCATGTAATTGTACTACATGCATTCAAATACATTGTATTGTAGTAATGTTTACACAACTGAATTAATGTGTGTCTTTTCTATCTATCTGCAGTTTAGCTTTACAGTTTGATAAATAGTCTCCCTAAGTGGACAAAGAATTATGATTGCTATAATTGTATCAGATGGTGATAATGGTCTCCAATGGATAATATTTAGGTCTCAACCACATAACAAATATAATTAGATTACTGGTGCCCCGAGGAAAGCTGATTCTGACTCATAACGTGACTAACAACTAGTTCTAGAAAATGAATGTGGCCTCTATGGTGAGTTATCAAAATAGGGATTAGTAGAAATCCAGAAATAATTGAATAGCAGAATTGGTAGCCTAGTCCCCAACTAGGCTGCCACAAAAACATGGAGGCAATTGGACTATCACGGTACAGTAGAAGCAATACAATTTGAATGATATGACAAAAATATAAAAATTACAAAAGATTTTATTGATGCCTAAGAACAATTAATCATTTACAGATAAAAAAACAAAAAAAAATTAACCCCAAAAGGGGAAAGTCACAATAGGACAATAGATCAAAGATGTAATTTTCTTCGACTAGTTTGGCGGACAATGGCCGCTTCATCGGGAGGGTATCCATGTCCCAGCAGCCACCAGGCGCAGAACACCGCCACCAGTGCGGCGACTCGGGGGAGCCACAAATTATAACGACCGGTATCTGGTAGTAATGTAAAAAAGAGATAAAGGGGTCCCGGGAGAGGCAAACCCGCTAGGGGAGGTGATGCCAGTGTGTAGCCACAGTCCGTAGCACTAATGGTCCGTAGGCAAAGGGTGGGGGCATGGTAGGGCTTATCCACCTATGCCAGAGTCACTGAAGGCTAACTGAGGCATAACGATCCCGGGTACCCAGGTCCAGAACAACTAGATCTACCTAAAACATAGGTACTTACAAGCCACATATAGCCACCGGACCTGTATTACAGATAGAATAATTATGTATTATGTATTATAATTATGTATTGTATTATTATGCACTCATTTCAAGATATTATACATGCCTATATGGTAGTTTGTCCATAGGTGTTATGTATCAGTTGTTGTCTTACTAAGAACTGGAGCAATTTTCCTACAGCCACCAATCAAATTCAGATTTTCAGGACTGGTCTGATACTGTTTGGTGCCTGGTGAGATTCAGATTCAGAATACTTTTTAATCCCAGGGGAAATTTTTAACCACTTGGCCTCTGGAAGATTTCCCCCCCTAATTAGAGCTTTCTTTTGCTGGTATTTGATCACTGCATTTTTGTTTTTTTTTGTGCTATAAACTAAAAAAAAGACCAGCAATTTTGAAAAAAAAAAACAATATTTTTTACTTTCTGCTATAAAACATATCTAATTAAAAAAAAAAAATCAACTCTTTTCATAAATTTAGGCCAATATGTATTCTGCTACATATTTTTGGTAAAAAAAGAATCCCAATAAGCGTATATTGATTGGTTTAAGCAAAAGTTATAGCGTCTGCAAACTATGGGATATTTTTATTTATTTAAAAAATTTTTTTTTTACTAGTAATGGTGGCGATCAGCGACTTAAATATATATATCAGCGATATTGGGGTGGACAAATCAGACACCAACTGATACCTTTTTGCAGTGCCCACAGCTTATAAATCTTTTTACATTATAATACTGACACTATATACCTTGACTGATCTGTATACCACAGTCACGTGATAAACTGCAGGGTCTGCCTGAGTGCTGATTTCCACTATAGCCTGTGTCCTTATGCTGTTATGGGAGGCAGATCATCCATGAATCAAGATGTGACATCCCACCCCCACTGTTCTTTTTCAGATACTGGACATGGAGGAGGAGGGAGGGACTGGGCTGTCATTTAGGATCTGTATACACGCCCACATGTGTGATGTCAATACCATGTGACCTGACTAGCTCAGCTCAAGAAGGAAATATTCTCTACAGCAATAGATACCAAACTGAGCATATGCAGGGGGGACCACTCTGACTGTGTCTTATCTGGCCTTACCCAGAGAGACCCTAAGAGGAGGGGGAGGATCTGAGCATACAGGATCAATTTACACAATACAGAGGATTAACCCCTTAAGTTCCACAGTGAGTATAGCAAGCATGCTATTCTGCACATACAGACTTATTTTACTGTTGTGGGTTTAGAAACTGAGGGAACATGGAAGAAACGGGGATGGTCTAACTGGGGCTGAACTAACTAGCACCAAACAGAACGGGAGTTGTAGTGGTCCAAAGCCTCTACTAGATATCAGCATATTAATGAACAATAATAACCCAATTCAGTTCAATACAACACATAAAAAATACATGAAGGTGAGGCAAAACAATAATTCCCTAAAATACTCCCATCCTAACTAAAGGCAAAACTTTTTGTGGAGAGGGATTACAACACCAACACCTGTCAGGTTTTTATTGCTATCTGTGCCCCCATTTGGGAGATTCACCCTCTCGATTTGTCCTGTTTACCCTTATCATTAAAAGTGAAATTAAAAGAAAATCCCAAATTGTGGGTTGTCCCAAGAAAAGTGATAGAGGTGAAATCTTCCCTGGGGGCCCCAAATGATTGCCTTAATTTGTAGGACTATTCTCTCACTTCCTGTTTTTGCTATATATATATATATATATATATATATATATATATATATATATATATATATATATATATATATATATATATATATATTGTAAGCGCTAAGGAGCAGGGCCCTTTGCTTCCTCCTGTATTGAATTGTATTGTAAGTGTACTGTCTGCACTCATGTTGTAAAGCACTGCTTAAACTGTTGGCGCTATATAAATCTTGTATAATATTAATAATGATAATATATACACATATCATCACACACAACACTTATTAACCACTTTGCACTGTCGCCTCCCGGCCCTTTAAGAGGTATGTGATGCTGGGACGCGGGGCACAACTTAAGATCATGTGACCGCTGTGATTGGCTGTCACAGTGGTCATGTGGACTGAAAACTCCTGATCGCAAGGAACGGTAACTGTGCAGGGAGCGTGCATTGAGCGTGCTCTCGGCACAGGTGTATTGGGGCAGTTAAAGCAAATATGCGGCCCTTCAACTCTAAGGACCAGGCCAAGAGGCCGCATGTTTGCATAAGGCCAGTGCCAAGGGATTAAAACAATGGTACACATAGATGTATATCAAAGCTTATTAGTCTACAGCCATCAGTCCACATACTGCCAATGTATATAGCAATATTTTCCAAAATGCAATTCGGTCAACGCGTTTCATGCTTCTTCAAGTCCAGGGTAAAGTAGTCAATATGCAATATTATCTGTTATGGTAATCTACTGATTTTGTCTAGAACAATAACAATAGACAAGATTAAAAATGGTGTATTGCTTCCTACATACAGTATGCAAAGAGAGATAGAACACCAGCAACAAATAGGACAAAACAAAAAAATAAACTGCTGAATCAAAAAATGTATATTCGATCAATCAATGATTTGGGTGCTTAGGCTGCTACTTAGAGCTGCACGATTAATCGTTACACAATCTTAATCCAGCATTTCCACAATTCAATTAAACAGTGCAGAGCAGTTCTTCTGCTCAAAGCTGTTAAAGAAAAAGCAGCTGCTGAAAAAGAGCTGAAAAGGAACCATGTATCTGTCTGTTCTTTTAGAGATCAAAGGGATGAACTTTGGTCTGTAAATTAGGTCAGTTTAACCACTTAAAGACTAAGCCTTTTTATGACACTTGTTGCTTACAAGTTAAAATCAGTATTTTTGCTAGAAAATGACTTAGAACCCCCACACATTATATATATATATTTTAGCATAGCAGATACCCTAGAGAATAAAATGGCAGTCATTGCAATATTTTAGGTCACACTGTATTTGTACAGCAGTCTTTCAAACGCATTTTTTAATGAAAAAATACACTTCAGTGAATTTTTAAAAAATAACCTAAACAGTAAAGTTAGCAAAATTTTTTTGTATAATTTGAAAGATGATGTTGCGCCGAGAATCATGATATTTATTCTAAGCAAAAAAATTGTGATACTTATTTTATCCAGAATCCTGCAGCTCTACTGCTACTGTAATAGTGAGTTGGGGTGCCATTTAAAATGAATGGCGCTGTAACACAAACACAGTGGTGTACAGATTACTATGCAATGTGCTAACATATGGTAAAGCTGGCCATAGATCAAAAAGAAACAAACAAACGAGGACGAGGGAATCCTGCCTGCTGAGCTATTGTATTCTGACAGCAGGGACTTTCAATCCATCTATGGCCATTGCTGTTGAAGAGTTGATCACTTGGTGGACTCCTCTCACATGGTAGTAGCCATAGATGAATTGAAATAAGGCCGGTCCCTGCCGAACCTCAGCTGAATTTTGAGCCATCTATGGCCAGCTTACATATACTTGAGCATTCACACAACAGAAATGTATGAAAACAAACTATTGGGTGGCCCTCTGGACATGTGTGTGTGTGTGTGTGGGGGGGGGCACAAATTAGGCCACCTATATTCATTAAGTTGACCACCACTAATGTAACCTCTGAAGTTAGGTGAATAATTAGATTTTTCTGAATACCCATTCAGTGCATCAATATTACAATGACAGCAGGGAGAAAGGAAATCTTAGAAACCAAGAAAGTGACTTTTACAAACTTTTCTAAGGCAGCCAGACAGTTTTAATCAGTGTAACCTTTCCGGGAGCATGAAGTGATACATGCCTGTGACACAATGGCTGGAGAGCACTTAGTGATAATGAAGGGCAGAGAAGAGTGTGCAAGTGATGATCAGCCCAGACCCGACCAACTGTCTTGTTATTTCAGTTTTATAATAAGTTGGTTATATAAGGCAACTCTCTTATCTAGATGTACCTAACTCCCTGCCATTCGGTTACAGGATGAATTATGGAAAGTGGTTTTTACTCCTGTACAGCTGGCCTTTACTAAGAGTCTCTTTTGATCATCTAGGCACAAATTTCCATACCTTTTCCAAAATGTATAAAGCACAAAAATACAAGGAGGAAAAGTCTTCACTTCGGTTAGAACAAGCATCACCTTTTTCAAAATCCATAATCGTATCTTTATTTTGCCTTAGATAGTCTAGGGGCAAAAAAGAAGCACTATCTGGTTTTTATATCGGTCTGTGACCCCTCTGGGGGCTTTCCTTCCACTATGAATTGCCACTGAGATAGGAAATAAGGAGTCATTTTTCCTGGAGGTCTGCTTGTATTTCTATCCAAAGCGTTTTTTTCATATTATTTGGTTATGGATTGAGTAGTGTATGGCTGACTCCACTCTCCTTTTTTGTTTTTTGCTGCGTGTGTCCCATTGGGGCATTTTTCTTCACTTCTTGTCCCAGGGATGCAACAGGAATTCTCTAATGAGAGGAGAAAGCTCCTCTAAGATCTCATTTAGCTTAGTGGTTGGGGGTTAAGCTAAGCTTCTAAACTGTAAAAGGCAGCTGGGCGGGGGTGTGCAAATGCCACAACTTACTACTGTGCATACTGTATGTATATGTATATATATATATATATATATATATATATATATATATATATATATATACACACACAGCAGATAAAATAAGTGTTGAACATGTCACCATTTTTCTAGGTAAATTTATTTCTAAAGGTGCTTTTAATATGAAATTTTCACCACATGACAGTAACAACCCATGCAATCCATACATACAAAGAAACCAAAACAAATAGGTTCAGAAATTAAGTTATGTGTAATAAAATTGGATGACACAGGGAAAAAAAGTATTGAACACAAGAAGAAAGGGAGGTGCAAAAAGTAGTGGAAAGCCAAGACACAACCTGAAATCTATCTGTAATTAGAAAGCAATCCTGTCCCTTGTCTGTGCAAATTAATATCAGCTGGTTCAGTCTTAGATCATGGCCTATAAAAAGGTGTCTCATTACCAAGGTGTCACACAAGAAACATCTCATGATGGGTAAAATCAAAGACCTTTGCAATCTTATTGTTGCAAAACATACTGATGGCATTGGTTACAGAAGGATTTCTAAACGTATGAATAATCCAGTGAGCACTGTTGGGGCCATAATCCAGAAAGGGGAAAGAACATAATTTCACCATAAACCGGCCACGACCAGGTGCTCTTCGCAAGATTTATGACAGAGGAGTGAAAAAAATTATCAGAAGAGTTGTCTAAGAGTCAATGACCATTTGTGGAGAGCTTCAGAAAGACCTGGAATTAGCAGGTGCAATTGTTTTAAAGAAAACAATACATAAATCACTTAACCGCCATGGCCTTTATGCACACTTACCACGCAAGACATTATTGCTGAAGTAAAAAAGCATGTTGAAGCTCGTTTAAAGTTTGCTGCACACCATTTAGACAAGCCTGTGAAATACTGGGAAAATATAGTCTGGTCAGATGAGATCAAAATTGAACCCTTTGGATGCCATAATACACACCATGCTTGGAGGTTAAATGGCACTTTACATCACCCCAAAAACACCCCCCATACCAACAGTGAAGTTTGGAGGTGGGAACATCATGGTTTGGGGCTATTTTTCAGCATATGGCACTGGCAAACTTCATGTCATTGAAGTAAGGATGAATGGAAAAATGTACCAAGACATTTTTGATAAAAATCTGCTGCCATCTGCCAGGATGATGAAGATGAAACGAGGGTCGACATTTCAGCAGGACAAAACCAAGGAAACTCTCAATCAGTTTCAAAGAAAGAAAATAAAGCTGCTAGAATGGCCCAGCCAATCACTTGACTTGAATCAAATAAAAAATAAATGGAAAAAATTAAAGATCAGAGGTCATAGAAGAGGCCCACGGAACCTTCAAGATTTGAAGACTGTGTGGAAGAATGGGCCAAAATCACACCTGAGCAATGCATGCGACTAGTTTCTCCATACAGGAGGCTTCTTGAAGCTGTCATTACCAACAAAGGATTTTGTACATATTAAATAAAGTTCAGTTAGTGGTTTCAATATTTTTTCCCTGTGTCATTCTAATTTATTACACATAGCTTAGTTTCTGAACTTATTTGTTTTGGTTCTATGCTTGTATTGATTGCACGGTTTGTTATCGACATGTGAAATTTCACATCAAAGCACCTTTAGAAATATATTTACCTAGAAAAATGGTGATGTGCTCAATACTTATTTTAAATATATATATATATATATATATATATATATATATATATATATATATACTTATTTATTGGAGCCCTATGTCTGGAAGGGATGTGAACAACATAAAGATGTCACAAAACTAACAACATAAAGTAGACCTGAAGTGTGCCCTGGTCTGTAGGACAGTATGCCAAGCTAAGGGGGCATACCCAAGATAAGTAAGTGGATGATTTTGTAGAGAAAGTGTTTTAAGAAAAGAGCCCTAAGAAGGGTAGAAGAGAAAAAGGGCACAAAAGTAGCCCACAGGTCGGACTTTAAGAGCACAATAAACAGTGGAAGATATAAAAAATGTTTTAATATTTATTATAGCAGTATATGATACAAAAAGACTTAAAGAATTAAAAACGCATGTATATAACACATAACAAAGAGGAACATATATAGTAAAGTGAGCCCCTGTGCATCAACGCGTTTCACTGTCTAGCTTCGTCAGGACACACTCAGAGATTGTTGGAGAAAAAAAGTCTCACTATCTTGCAGGGGGAAAGGTACATGAAAGATAGCCTCACCCATAAAACTTCAAAAATTCACATCCATTAATATTGCAGATATTCCGGATATTCATAGAGAGAGAGCCAATGGCTCAAAATGTCATATAATAAGCTCTATTGTTCATATTATTCACTGAAAAGTCATAAAAGAATGATGCAGAGGATATGGGGAGAAGGGGGGGGTGGTGATATGATTCTGAAACACTGAATCATAGACCTGAATCCTGTAAACATATATTTGAGTTTGAGAACTTACATCCCTACAGTCAGTGACCATTAGAGCAGGAAAAAACAATCTGCAATCAGGCAAAGCAGATGCACAGTCAGAGCGCATTTAAACAAACCCTTAAAGCCATTGTGACTGACAGGTCCGTCCAGCTTACCCCCCAGAAAGAAAACACACGCTCACCACTTGTGCTCTTTTACTCCTCTATACCAATACTTTCATATGGATGTGGCCATAGGAGTGTTTTTCCTGTAGTTTCAGCCCTAAGAAGGGGAATGGGTAGGTGGGTACCACGCACTGGAACGGACAAAGACCAGTGTGTTTAAATACCCCATGGGGTCCTCACATAATTGCAGGCCACCATACTGGCCTTCCTATTTATGGTTGGAGCCCTATGTCCGGGAGAGATGTGAACCACATAAAGACGTCACAAGAGTAATAACATAAAGTAGACCTGAAGTGTGCCTAGGACTGCAGGACGGTATGCCAAGAGAATGGGGCAAAACACTTGGTTAGGGAGGTAATTATTTATTTGAGCTGATAACGTCCTACAGGGCAAGATTGCTGAAGGCTTGTGACATTTCTGCTTGTGGATTGGGGATGTATCGAGCAAAGCAAGCGAATTTCCACCTGCCCATCTTCTTGATGACGTGGTCCGGGACCTTGTTTCGTGACGCTGCTGACGCCGCTACAATGTGGGAGGAATGTCCAGAATATCGGCCAGGGTCAAGGCCTAAGTTAAGCAAGAGGATCCTAACGTGTCTGGTGAACTGGTTACTACTTAAAGGATCAGATGGGAAAGGTAGCAATGGGCTAGACTCCGAGAGGTCGGACAGATGAGCTAACAACTGATCTAGAATGGCCACTGGGGACCAGGCATTGTGAGTCTGGAAAAGTTTGATATCTACCCCGGGACCGGACTGTTGCTTTTGGACACCACGAGGTGCTGGATGAAGTAACTCTGGTGGCGTGTCAGATGGCGCCTGCGTAGCAGCTGGTGCCGGTGACAGTGAACTCGCTCGGGCGTAAGAAGCCGTAGAAGGTCAGGTAGATGGCTGCTTGAATGATCAGGCTGGGTAGTAACCCGAAAGGGGAACGTGACAGGATGGTAGACATGTCTCTGAAAATGGCACTGGTGACAGGTAGGCGCTTGCTACTGGTTTGAGGTTGTTGCCTGTGAATACCGCGTACCACTTTCTTTTCTGCAATGGGCAAATTAAGATTATTAAATACCTCTCTCAAGCTGTTTAAATCTACTGGGGCTCACCGGGTTTTTCGGTGAGCAGGAAGTCATTGAGATAGTGGATCACATTCTGACAACGTGCGTGATGCGACAGGATCCAGGAAAGGGACTGGGCAACTGTATCGAACAGCCACGGGCTGCTTTTAGAGCCAAATGTCAAATTGGTGGCGAAATAGTACAAGCCTTTCCACTTGATTCCGTGCCACCGCCAGAGGTATGGCTCAACTGGCAGTAACTTGAAGGCTTCTGTGATGTCCGCTTTGGACAGTTAAGCACCTGGTCCTATGCAAATGATAACACAATCAATAATAGTGCCTGTGATTTTGCGCAAACCAAAATAAATAAATATTCAAATGGATGAGCATAAGTGTTAAATCATAAATAAATCAAATAGTTCATAAAGTGAAAATCCGTGATTGTAGTGCAAATCAATCAAGTGGATAAGATAAGTGAATAATCTATACAGTGATACATCAAAACTGTAAAGTGCGTTGATCGTAGATCTCGTGACTTTCGTGGTGTTGGATACCCACTAGGGGCTCCCAGAACTCTCACCTTACTGACATTGAAATAATACCTTTATATATCCATTCAGGACTGTGCTTGTTCCAATCCCAACGGTGTACTCGTTCTGGTGCGTCTATGGGGAGATGGCGTTCTTTCCAGTAAATGGACTCCACATATGGGGGGTAATCTCCTCTTCTGCCAGTTCCATCAATGTCTTCTCTCTACTTTTGCCCGACTCACCTCTCACCTGGAAGTTCCAGGTGAGAGGTGAGTCGGACAAAAGTAGAGAGAAGACATTGATGGAACTGGCAGAAGAGGAGATTACCCCCCATATGTGGAGTCCATTTACTGGAAAGAACGCCATCTCCCCATAGACTCACCAGAACGAGTACAGCGTTGGGATTGGAACAAGCACAGTCCTGAATGGATATATAAAGGCATTATTTCAATGTCAGTAAGGTGAGAGTTCTGGGAGCCCCTAGTGGGTATCCAACACCACGAAAGTCACGAGATCTACGATCAACGCACTTTACACTTTTGATGTATCACTGTATAGATTATTCACTTATCTTATCCACTTGATTGATTTGCACTACAGTCACGGATTTTCACTTTATGGACTATTTGATTTATTTATGATTTAACACTTATGCTCATCCATTTGAATATTTATTTATTTTGGTTTGCGCAAAATCACAGGCACTATTATTGATTGTGTTATTTTTAGATTTCAGTTAGTGAGTGGTGTTCACTTTTTTGATTTTGCAGCATTTCACACAACATTCACTTTAATAGCGCAGAAGTTTATCTTAGGATATTTTTTATGCAAATGATAGCTAGGTCTACTGACGAGTACTTAAGGGAAAACTCCTCTGAGGGTATTAAGGAGTTGAAACTTGGGATGTCAGAACAATGAGGCGCGAACAAATCATACACTAAACGAAATTAATTGGAAAACTTGCCCTTGACAAGCCCAATAGGGCTGACTCTCCAGACAGTGAAAGGTGACTTGGAAAAGGGGCCGATCATATACCCCCTGTCTAGTTCGGTCTGCAAGAGGGTGCTGGCATGGTGAAGGATCTTGCTTCGAAAACAGAGTGAAGTGCACATAAGTATGTGACAGTTGCTAATGCCTCGGGAGCAACTCAATTCATGTATGTGAAGTAAAATGTGTTGTGAAAGAGTGTTTAAGAGGAATGCAAGGGAGGATCCCTTGAACTACGCACCTGGCTCGATGCCCTAGCTTGTGAAGTCCTGGTTGGAGTCGAGAACTGGGTCGACGGAAAACCTGTAGTAAAGTGACATAGGAAAATGATTTAACAAGGGGGGATTGCAAAGAGCTGTTTGGGGCATGGCTGGCCACCTGGTGAAGGTGCGAGCCCTGTTGTCAGTGTGTGTGTGTTTTTTTTTTTTTTAACCTGAGGGAATACCGTCCAAACCTGGTGCAGGATGGACCAACTGGAACTCTACTGACCAAAAGGGGGAAGCGACAGACAATAGGTGAGCAACCAATTTGCCACTGGAGACGGTGAGTGGCCGATTTGAGCCACTTTCAGAGATGCTTTCAACGATTGTAAGTAAGCAGCCTTATCAGGAAGACGAAAACAAAAGATAGCGGAATTTGAGTATGTAGGAATGACTGATCGCAACAATGTACAAATAGATGGAGTGAGATATGTATGTAGATGCTTGATAAGAGTAATGTAAGCTGAGGATCCAAATTGTTGTGCCGCTGTGTTTGTATCATCGATGCGACTAGATTCAGACTGGGCTGGAGTGTGAGTAATGGTGAGGTTTGTAGCGCAGAGAATCCGAATCGCTGTCTCGATTATGCGACTAGACTCAGATCGGGCTGTTGGTGTGAGTAACGGTGGGGTTTGTAGGAGGTGTGGTGTTTGTAGGAGGTGTGGTATGTATGGCAGAGGATTTGGGACATACGCCGCCGATGCGACTTGATTCGGAAGTGGCTGCAGTGTGAGTGAGTTATGTGGATCCGTAATGTTCGTGCCGCCAAGGGGACTGGATACGAATGGTCCAGAGCAGTGGGCTGCCACGAGTCATTACGTCGCTGATGCGACTGGGCTCGAATGAGGTACAAATCTCAACAAATGAGTACGAATACATATGAATGACATGGTGACATTTCTACGAAGCAGTGAGAATGAGGCAAGGGACTTTACGACATGAGGTGATGACAGTTTACGAACGGGAACATGATAACTAATTATTCATTTGGAGGAACGGTAACAACAAATCCTACTTGCGACAGCGAGTGTGGAACGATCTATGAAAACCTACGAACGGGCAACTGCAACAAACTGGAATTCGAAAAACACAGACTCACAAACACACAGTGAGCTGGCAAAGTTGGCCTGGTGATGTAATACTGCGCACTGGAACCGACAAAGACCAGTGTGGGCAGTCTGTTTCAATACCCCCCGGGCTCCTCCCATAATTTCAGGCCACTATACTGGCCTTTCTCTCTCTCTCTCTCTCTCTCTCTCTCTCTCTCTCTCTCTCTCTCTCTCTCTCTCTCTCTCTCTCTCTCTCTCTCTCTCTCTCTCTCTCTCTCTCTCTCTCTCTCTCTCTCTCTCTCTCTCTCTCTCTCTCTTATACAGAATGTATGTAGAGAGGTGTGGGGTAGGTTGCAGCAATGTGGATACAAATTCTTCAGCAAAGTAAATACAATCTACAGATTTCGAGCAATTTGTTGGTACTGTAAGTAGGAGGCAATGTTGACCCCTCCAGCAGACACTGAAAGTTGACATATGCATGGGGTGCCAACTTACAACACCATTCAAATTCCTCTCTGAGGACTTCCTGCATAATGAATGTTAAAGGATTGACTCCTTATGGATAGGATGCTGTCCCGAGAGGGTTGTAGCCTGATGAATAACAGATGGAGATTGATTACATTTCAAAAGAGCTTGCCAAGTGTGAGTATTTTACTTTAGTTGTATGACATCAGACCACTTCGGAAACAGAACACTTCTTCCTAAGTTGACCTATGAGACTGTTCAGGGTAGACTTTATTCAAATCTTAAATCCTCCTTTAGTAAAAGTGAGCTGTGACCAAGACAGTGAGGTGGAGCCATTATGAGTACAGCAAGATCCTTCTTAACAAACTGTTAAAGAAGAATTCCAGGTATGCCTATATTTACATAGTTAGATTGGTTCAGCTTGGACCAGTGTATCTATGTATATATGGCTGATCCCTGTGGAAGCTGGAAATCACTGTTACAGTCGCTACTACTCCAATGATTTCCATTAGCTTTCGGGTCCCATGCCCAGTGGCTGTCATGCTGCATTGTGGAGATCGCTAACTCAACACAAGAGATCGCAATCGAAAGGAGAGGACACCGGAGCAGCTTTCCCCGAGCCCGCCACGCTTAAGGACAGGGGCAACCACGCTGGAAGATGGCTGCATTAGCTCCGCACTCCATAAAGACCCGATCGCTGCTCTCACCGCCCGCATCCAGGGTGAGGACTGACTGGCAAACAGTGGGGGGGGTTTGCTGTGGGTGTTAGTGCCGCGCCAGGTAGAGGCAGTTGCGCCAGTGCCGCCCCACCCGTGGCCCGGGGGGGGGGTTGTTTGCCACCCCCCCAAAAAAAAAGCCCCACCAGCCGCCACTGTTTAAGGTTCAATTCTAGGCCAACAGTAAAAATAACAACTGAAATTCATATATGACAACTGTTTTATCAGCTAGAGGATTTGTAATTTAGTCTATCCAGTTCTGAGTTTTAAATACCAGACAGCAGAAACAGGCTGGTGATCAGACTTTTTTCATCTACAGTTAAGCAATAAAGCTTGGTGACTTCTGCCTGTGGTTGGGCAGTAACTAATGCTTAGTACATGCAGTCATTTCTTTTCCTGTTCAACCCAGCAGGCTGAACAAAAAAAAAAAAAAAAACATACAGATCGCTGTACTAACTCATCCAATGTTAGTGTGTCGATCTCCCCTGCTGAGCTATTGTGTTCTGACAGGGAGACTGCCCCCACCAGAACACAGTGATCAGCGCCCGTAGCCATCCGCTGATAGACATGTGCCGCATGGAAACTCTTGTTTTGTTCCGGAAAGATTGGTTACGTTACTAATTTTGTTTTATTGATTAATTTGAGGGGTCATTTAGTGTCATTTCCTTTATTAATTTTCTAATCAATTATAGATTTTCGGAACTATTCAAGTTCGAATTGGTCCAAAAATGTTCGACTGATTCAAATTCTGTTTGAAGAATAGCTGGTCGTTAAGGAGCAGGCAGGAAAGCCAGCTGCCGCGTCCTTAACAACGGATGACTCATCAGCTGTCAGCAGGCTTTCCTGCTGACCCATGCTAGACCCTTATCCGAGCATGCAGCCCGGCAGGCCAGGAAATGGGGGGGATGAGCAAGCACCCCCCCTCCTGAACCATACCAGGCCACATGCCAATACAATCCAAATCTGCGAATAACCAAAGATGTGTCCAAATTTAGGTTTGAACTGAAACGAATTGCACATGTCTCTCTGCTGATCGAATACTAATTTTCCAGCATGCTCGTTCAACAGAAGCCAGTCATGAGACCGGCTCTGTCGGATGAGGAGCTGGCTCCTGCTGATCCAAACATTTGAGGACAATTTTAGGCCCTTGTGTACCCAGCTTAAGCAACATAAGCAGCCCATCCCTTTGTCACTCTACTGTTGTTAGCACTTTTGAATTTAGTACTCCTGAGGGACTCTAATGGTGGGCAAAGACACTTATAAATAATCAATTTCTTTGATTATTTCTATTGTGATAGATTGATCAGTAATCTATAGTGGACAGCCCATTTTATCACTATGCCACACATGAAAAAGTAGATTGGATCGATAGTTGGAAGATGCGATAATAATTTATCTATCGCACTCAGTTTGATAAACTCTGTTCTATATGTGAATCAGAAGGAAAGTTATGTCTTTTCGATTGTTATTATTGTTATTATTGAATCACATATCAATCAGGTTTTCATCAGGACCATCTCATAATCTGATCGACTGAAATTGGATCAAATTCATGATCAAAGCATCTCAGTGCTGCTGAGTGATGCAAAAATGATTGACAATTTTCCACCACTTAGTTTGATAAACTCTGTTCTATATCTGAATCAGAAGGAAAGTTATGTCTTTTTGATTGTTATTATTGTTATTATTGAATCACATATCAATCAGGTAATAAAACTGCAGCATGTATGGCCACCATTAGTCTGCCTGTCTCTGTCTGAGTGTTTAGTACAGATACTGCACGTACGCAAGTTGCACTTTTAAATAAATGTAATATTTAGTTCATGAATATATATATATATATATATATATATATATATATATATATATATATATATATATATATATATATATATATTTATATATATATATAAATATCTGCCTAGAGTTTAGCTTTATGTTATTGTTATTTATGTAAAGCACCATATGTTTCCACATGCCCATAGTCCCATGTGATTAACAGTGCTGGTGTCGTTTCAGAGCCATAATAAATCTGTTTAGTGCAATATTGTTAGGATTAACAATATACCTTATATGAGTGTCTTAGAATGGGGTCATATGGCTGCTTTATTTCTGTGACCTCAATAAATAACACAGTGACATCTATGCAAAGTCAGCAGTTGATGAATGCAGAAGATACCTCTTTCTCCTGCCAAGTGCCCTCACATATGTCCATTTATCCTGAGCTGTGGCACTTGAAGCCAGGAGGAGCCCCTATCATCTTCTACATATGATAGAGTTCTGCTGGGAGAAGCATGCTGTCAGTCATCTGCTACATTACTTAAATTTGCCAAGACTTTGATTAGCTATTTATTATTCACATGCAAGTATCCTTCCATAAAATGCCAACGTGTGTATAAATCATTCCTCTGTAAGAAAAAGGAGAGACTCACTACATGGAACCATTTATATGATTAATCTACTCACGTCAGCATTCTACAAAATGAAAATAATGCAGGAATAAAGAATCGCACACACAAGACCCCTGGAGTCTTCACCATGATGTGTGCTTACTGTTACGGAGCTAATTCATAAAAACCGGAGGAAAGAAAATTAGCACAGAAGTGGAACTGTAGCCCAAAGCACTCACTCAGAATTCTTTTTTAAAGTTTATTTTTCCATGAAATGAAAGGAGAAACCTGATTGCCTGTAACCGGTAACAACTCTCAGTTTTGATCTCATTATCCCAAGGGGACTGTTTTCCAAAGGCATAGAAGACTGTAGAGCTGACACAAAGGAATCCAGGAACTATCATATCTAGGTTTTTTACAACACCTAAAAAATTGCATGTATTTTTCTGATAAATTTGCAACAGATGCTGGCGGTGTGGCACAGCCAAAGATTCAGTTTTCCACATTTGGTGGTACAGTCCTCATATCCAACCTTATGGGGTAGACACAGAAGGCTTTGTTAAGCAAGTCATCCCACCTTGACCCCAAATGCCACCTTCTCCAACTTTTCCCCAGCCCTGTCAACAAATCTATCCAAAAACATTTGCTAAATACAAATAAACCTTTTATCCTCACCCACTGGAAGTCACAGTCCCCTCCTACACGCTGGGAGTGGTTCCAAAGGGGAGAGGTTATTGCCTAAATGAAAGAAGCCATTGATCTCTGGAGTTTATTTCTACTTGGTCATTCTGGCATAATTTAAAAACAAGCCTGGGTCACTTTGGCCAATTTGAGCACTGCAGACAACTAATGAATTTTCACCTACACCAGGCGTGCTTCCCACTGGGGTTGAATTTAGGATGATGCGAAACTACAATTGATAAAACTTTTTGAAAGTTTACTCGTCTCTAGAAGTAAGTAAAGTATCTTAGTCGCCTTTAACAAATTACACTTGTGGCCATTGTCAGTGGCTAGGTAGCTAAAAAGATCTATACTGTCAGTGGGAACTTATGTGAGAAGCAGAAATTGCTCATTGCTCAAGGAACCCCTAGGAAACTCTAGAGGAACCCTAGTTGAGAAACTCCGCTCTACACTTTTAAACCTGGGCCATTCAAGGTCAGCATTTGATAATGAAAACAGCATGTCAAAATGATCAGTAGATTGAAAGATGAGGACAGCTAAAACTATATGAGAAAGGGAGCATTGGGCACCAGTCTGGACCATCCATTGGTTGTGGGGAATGCTTTTTGTGGGATTGATTAACATAGAAAAGGCAGAAGCTCACAGCACCATGGTTATGACACTTGTATAAATTGTCACCCTGACAACATGGTGGCTAAATGCCTAACACTCTTGCCTTGCAGCTGTAGGTTCTATATTAGGGGCGGATCACTCAGAAGGCAACCTAAATAGGAGTCTATGCCCAGCAGGTGTTTGGGGGACTAGCAACCATACTTGTTTTGAATTTTGAATGTCAAAGAAAAAATTAGATTGTCATCACTGCATAACATTACATGTATACACTCTACACATTAAACATTCAAATGGGAAGTGGAGCTTACAGTCTATTTTTTAACTTCTGGGCTCAAAAATGTTCCTTTAACCACTTCAGCCCCGGTAGGATTTGCCCTCTTCTTCACTGGGCCATTTTTGCGATATGGCACTGCGTCGCTTTAACTGACAATTGCACTGTCTTACGACATTGTACCAAAACAAAATGTATGTCCTTTTTTTCCCAACAAATTATGGTTGTATTTGATCACCTCTGCGCTATAAACAAAAAAATCCCAATTTTTTTTTTAAAGGAAAATTTTTTTCCTCAGTTTTGGCTGATATGTATTCTTTTACATATCTTTGTTAAAAAAAAAAAAAAAATCTCAATTAGCGTATATTGATTGGTTTGCGCAAAAGTTATAGCGTCTACAAAATAGGGGATAGATTTATGTCATTGTTATTTTTGTTATTTTTTTATTGGTAATGGTGGCGACCTGTGATTTTTATCAGGACTGCGACATTATGGCGCACACTTTTGACACTATTTCGGGACCATTGACATTTACACAGCGATCAGAGCTAAAAATAGCCATTGATTACTGTATAAATGACACTGGCAGGGAATGGGGTTAACACTAGGGGGCGATCAAGGGGTTAACTGTCTTCCCTATGTGTGTGTTTTACCTGTAGGGGGGATGGGACTGACTAGGGGAGGAGAGAGATCGGTGTTCATTCTTAGTATGAACACATGATCTGTCTCCTCTCCCCTGAGAGAACCGGGATGTGTGTGTACACACACACACATCCCAGTTCTCGCTCTGTCACGTGCATTGGAGCCGGGGACACGCCTGCTGCGTCGTCTTAAAGGAGCGTCATACAGCTACGGCAATTTGCCCAGCTGAGCCAACATGCCGCAGTATAACTGCGGTGGCTGGTCGGCTAGCAGTTAAATATATTCCTTTAATAGCCACAAAAGTTATAAATCTACTTTGTGTGCACCAACTGACTTTGTGAACCCAGTTTTTTTTTTTTAATTCATAATGAAAATACTGATCTCCTGAACCTTATTTACATCATAATATATTTAAAAGTTGTAATCATGTTATCATTATCTTTTCTTTCCTCAGCACTGTAGCTATTACAGTATAACTAAAGGCCAAACTTTTTTTTTTCTAATTTTGGATAGGGTGGAGAGGGATTAGGACACATGTCAGGTTTATATTGCTGCCTGTGCCCCCCGTTAAGTGCCGGTTCACACAGGGGCAACCCGACTTACAGCTCGACCTTACAAAGCGTTTTGGAGGCGACTTCAGCGTGACTTTGAGCGACTTAAAGTCGCCTCCAGGACAGGCAACTTTGCCTGTGGCCAATCAGAGCTAATCAGCTCTTGTGACATAATTGTTGTTCCTGTTCTCTTCCTGGTTCCCTGTTCCCTGTGTCCACAATGTTCTCTTTGCATTATCTAATGACAGCTGTCATAACAGCTGGTGTGGCAGTATTGATGGAAGAGGAAGAGAGGAAGCGGAGGATGAGAAGAAGACGTTGCTACTGGATCCATCCAAATCATTGCTAATAGAGATAACAGAGGCCTGTTCTGGGCCATGTATGAGAATTTGTGAGTTCCAATCTGACAGAGCTTGAGCTATTTTGCAAAGAATGGGCAAAAAATGTCACTCTCTAGATGTGCAAAGCTGATAGACATACCCAAAAAGACTTGAAGCTGTAATTGCAGCGAAAGGAGGTTCTACAAAGTATTGACTTTTCACATATTTATTTGTAAAAAATGTTGAACATTTATCATTTTCCTTCCAGTTCACAATTATGTGCCACTTTGTGTTGGTCTATCACATAAAATCCCAATAAAATACATTTACGTTTTTGGTTGGAACATGACAAACTGTAATGCAACCACGGCCCCCTATCTTTTTCCTTTGTAATTCTAACAAACACTGTTTCCCCCAGTTTTATACTCTGTCTGAGGATTCTTTTCACTAAGTGTATTATTTAGTATTTAGAAACCTTAAATTGCAATTTCCACTGCTTTGACAAATCTTCCAGCAATGCCAAATTATGTTTCATGTTACAAATACATACAACCCTATTGCGCACTTTTGTGTCATTAGCAAAAAGAAAATGTCTCGCCCATCAAACCTTCAGTTATGTGACTTACAAACAGATTAAATACAACTGGACCTAGTACAGAGCCTAGTGACTGGTCTCTGTTCCAAATAAACACAATTTACAGCCACACTCTGGAATCTATTCTTTAACCGCTTGCCAACCGCCGCATGTACATTTACATCGACACAATGGCACGGACAGGCAAATGGGCGTACAGGTACCTCCCTTTAAATTTGCCGCCGTGCCATCGTGTGCGCGCAGCGAGATCCAATAATGTGATCGCGGGTCCCGCAAACTCGATGTCTGCGGGGATACCCGCGATCGTCTCACGGAGAGGAAGAATGGGGAAATTCTGATGTAAACAAGCATTTCCCCGTTCTGCCTAGTGACACTGTCACTGATCACAGCTCCCTGTAATCGGGAGCGGTGATCAGTGTCGTGTCACACATAGACCCTCCCCCCCACAGTTAGGATCACTCCCTAGGACACACTTAACCCCTACAGCACCACCCAGTGGTTAACCCCTTCACTGCCAGTCACATTTATACAGTAATCAATGCATTTTTAATCGCTCTGATCGCTGTATAAATGTGAATGGCCCCAAAATAGCGCCAAAAGTGTCTGATGTGTCCGCCATAATGTCGCAGTCACGATAAAAATCACTGATCGCCACCATTACTAGTAAAAAAAAATATTAATACAAATGCCATAAAACTATCCCCTATTTTGTAGACGCTATAACTTTTGCGCAAACCAATCAATAAACGCTTATTGCGATTTTTTGTTACCAAAAATATGTAGAAGAATACGTATTGGCCTAAACTGAGGAAAAAAATGTTTTTTTATATATTTTTTGGGGATATTTATTGTAGCAAAAAGTAAAAAATAATGCGTTTTTTTTTCAAAATTTACGCTATTTTTTTGTTTATAGTGCAAAAAATAAAAACCACAGAGGTGATCAAATACCACCAAAAGAAAGCTCTATTTGTGGGGAAAAAAGAACGTCAATTTTGTTTGGGAGCCACGACGCACGACCGCGCAATTCTAAGTTAAAGCGACGCAGTGCCGAATCGCAAAAAGTGCTCTGGTCTTTGGCCAGCCAAATGGTCCGGGGGCTTAAGTGGTTAACCAACTCTGTACCTTTAAGTTCTAGCTTGTACAACTATTTTATTAGATCATTATGTGGAGGTATATCAAATGCGTTCCTGAAATCAAGGCGTTCACAGCATCCCCCAGGATCAAAACATTTGTGATATAGTCAAAAAATGTAATCAGGTTAGTCTGACATGTTCTGCCCTCAGCCAATCCATGCTGCTTTGGGTCCAGCTGTGGACATGGCCAGGTGGTGGATACCCAGGTTTTAAGAATGGTACACAGAGTCCAAAGGAAGGTTGCACAATATTGTTTAGTTGAGTTGAAGGTAAACAGATAATAAGTGGAGCAACAATCGCAATCACCAGCACTATGTGTCTGCAGTAACGGCGGCAAAGTACTTACAATAACTGTTTTGAACAGTATGGTATGAGTGACACCGGAACCAGGTGCGGAAGTTCTCAGCAATATTAGTAGTGCAATGGAAAGCCTCCAGCAGCAAGGTTGTCACTATTCGGTAGGGTGGTGGTGCATGTGGCACTTAGAAGAGCAGTGCAAGTCACAGCACTGGAGATGACAGAGCAGACAGCGGTGTCCCTACTCAAACAGGAACCTTTCCCTGAGCTAATTCACTGTCCCTAGCTAGCAGGGTTTCTTTCCCTAACCTAGCCACTTTTCTACTACCCAGCAGCAGGGCACTGGTATATATGACCACTGCCCATACTAAAACTGGCTGCCAAAGGACACTCAGTGTTGCAATGTCCTAATGGACCACTCTTTCCCTGGTGACCCCTACAGAGCCTGCAGAGGAAAAATGTTCCTCCCAGCCTCTGACCCATCTGCACAGAGGCACAGTAATGCCTCATACACACGGTCAGATTTTCCGACGGAAAATGTTCAATGGGAGCCTTTTGTCGGAAATTCCGACCATGTGTAGGCTCCATCAGTTTCCATCGGAATTTCGCACAAAATTTGAGATCTGGTTCTCAACAAAATCCGTTTGCATAAATTCCGATCGTGTGTACACAATTCCGACGCACAAAGTGCCATGCATGCTCGGATTTAAGCAGAAGAGCTGCACTGGCTATTGAACTTAATTTTTCTCGGCTCGTTGTATGTGTTGTACGTCACCGCGTTCTTGACGTTCGGAAATTTCCGACCAACTTTGTGTGACCGTGTGTATGCAAGACAAGTTTGAGCCAACATCCGTCAGAAAAAAAAAAACATGGATTTTGTTGTCGGAATGTGCGATCGTGTGTACGAGGTATTATACAGTGCCATCTACAGGATGCAGGGCAAACTGCACCTGACAACACCGCAAGTTGTGTGTTTTTATATCATCTTTAACCACTCAAGGACCGTGCCGTCCGCAATGTACTGTGGACGGGCGGCCCGTACACCTGTCTGTTTCCAGGTTTAGGGCACGTGCACACTGACACTCTGCCAACACCAGCTGATTGGCTATGTCCATTCACAGCCCAGAGCCCTGTGGTGACAATCAACACAGGGCTCTGTACAGAGCAACAATCTCTTTGTTTCTTATCTCTGCAAAGCAGGGATAAGAAACAAAGAGGTCTGTTAGTAAAAGCAGCAGACATTACACACATTACACATTGTTAAGCCTCATACACACAATCGGACTTCAAACAATCTTTTCCGTGGATTTCTGTCCAAAGGGCGTTGGCCGTGAACTCGATATGCATACACACAGCAGGACTTTTTCAGACAACTTTCACCAAATCACGTGGTTTTTCAGCCCTTTATCGCCACCCTTTGGTCAACTTCTGTATTGTTGTCTGATTTTTTGCAATGGTTCTGAGCATGCGTGTTTGTACTTTGGACTAAAGTCCTATGGACTTGTGTACACACAAAAGGATTTTACACCATAGGACTTTTGTTGCCGGAAAGTTTGTCTGTTTGCACAGCCAACATTTGTCCGATGAAAACCCAAAAAGGTTTGTCCGATGGAGCGTACACACGGTCGGATGTTGCCTTAAAACAGGTAATTTGCATGTTTGTTGTCAAAAAATCCGATCGTGTGTATTGGCCTTTAGGCACACATTTAACCCCTTGATCGCCCTAGATGTTAACCCCTTTCCAGCCAGTGACATTAGTACAGTGACAGTGTATAGTATTAGCACTGATCACTGTATTTGTGTCACTGGGGAGGTCAGTTGCAGTTAGTCAGCTCCCCCCAGTGTCAATTAGTGTCAGATTGCCCTGGTGCATTATTTATATTTATTTACTATCCATTATAAGTCGCTGATCACCGCCATTAGTATAAAAAAAAATTCCATTATATATACCATAGTTTGTAGACTTTATTACTTTCACGCAAACCAATCATTATACACTTACTGGGATTATTTTTACCAAAGACATGTAGCAGAATACATTTTGACCAAAATTTATGAAGAAATTCAATTTTTTACATTTTTTTTACTGGATAGGTTTTAGAGCAGAAAGTAAAAAATGTTGTTTGGTTTTTTGGGGTTTTTTTCGGTCTTTTTTAATTTATAAAAAAATATAAAAACCCAGTGGTGGTCAAATACCACCAAACAAAAGCTCTATTTGTGTGAAAAAATGATATAAATTTCATTTGGGTACAGTGTTGTATGACCGTGCAATGACCAGTTAAAGTAGCGCAGTGCTAAATAGCAAAAAAATGGCCTTTAAAAACTACTGTTTAAAAACTAACAGCAGAAAGAGAGTTGAAGGGAAATCTACCAATAGGGACACAACTATAAATGGTAAAATTTCATCATGTTTAGGAGAGTTTTTCTGTCACTTCCTGTTCTGTATCTCGGATAGGAAGTGGGTGTAAATATCTCCAATGGGGACAAAGTCAGCAATGATAAATACTATAAATAAAAAAATGTGGCACTTGGTTTACGGAAAAAGGCAGAGGAGCAAGCATTTGTAGCACCCTCCTAGTATAGAGTAGGCTGCTAGAAAAATTTAGTTTGGCTCCCCTGTAATCAGAGGAGCAGGGGATTGATTGGCCAGGGCTGCTCAGTGTTTCACAGTAGGGTGATACTGGCTCAAGCTGTTACACAAAATGCTTGATCTGGCAGGGAATGAGGGGTAAAACCACTCAATCAGGGGTCAGCAGTCTGAGTGGGGCCTGTGGACATTGTGGATAGGGGGAATAAGTCTATGTCCAAGCAACAGATGATAGTCCAATGTTGAGAATGGAGAAGAGTGCTGTACTTAGGGCAAGCCTCTTAGGAGAAGCAGAAGCAAAAACTCCAGGAACATGTAAAATAAAAGATAGAAGCGCTGCTGAAGTAAACTGTATGACATTTAATGTAACAAGGCATAAAAACACTTACATCATGGTAAGTGAAGTGAAGCACATCGTGGAGACAGGAGATAAGGCTATCGAACCACCGCTGCAACCCAGCCAGTGCAGAGACTCACCTCACAGGACTCCACAATGTGCTTCACTTCACTTACCATGATGTAAGTGTTTTTATGCCTTCTTACTCTAAATGTCATACAGTTTACTTCATCTGCGCTTCTATCTTTTATTTTTCAGTGTTTCACAGGCTGCTGCTCTGTTACTTCCCCCTGTCCTCTAGAGGATTCTAGAAACATAGTGGGAGGAAGGTCAGCGTAGGCAGCCTGAATATTTATGGCACTCTAGCCAATCCCTGGGGTGGTGTGCTCTGTAGGTGGTGAGAGAGCCCATAAGCATGAGGCAGCAGAACAGTGTTCCTGGGGCCAGTTCTGCAGTAGGAGACCCCTTACTGGGGCTCTACCCCCCTTGGGGCTAAAGTACAACATCAGACTTTGTGAAGACATTGAGGTCCCAGGCTTAGCTGGTGGACCTATTCGCAAGTCCAGCGATCAAATTGGGTCACAGGAGAAAGCCAGCAGGAAGTTGGTGGGGAAATGTCCAGTTGTCCTGTAATGGTGTGAGTCTACATCTCCTTCACTGGGAAGAGCCTGGTGGATGTCAACCAGAGGCAACCGATGATCCTATGAGTAATTGGCACTCAGTGCTGGAAGAAAAGTGACTGTGTGGAGCTTTGTTTAACTCTGAAAGGAGTACAGGTCACCTACAGCATACGAGATCCTGTGGGCCATGCAGTTGTTTGGGCAGTGGCGCCAGCAGCCTGTGAGGGGCTGACGGAAATTGAGGAGTTGTCCAATTATCTAGTTCTACAGTTCTGGGCTACCCCATGCTCCCTACTGTACTCCTATCCAAATTCATCGTTCAAAATAAAAACCCCAAAAAGAACACCTAAACTGTTTTCTGAGCCATTGTAAGAAAAAGGAAAATGATGTGTGCCTGGCTGTGTGCGCTCAAGTGGTGAAATAGGAATGTATTCACCAGCGGCTCCTACAGAGGTGCGTTACACATATATGAGATATCTTTGTATTGTAGTTTACAATCTGGTTTGAAAGCAAAGCTTTTAACATGCAATACTTTCCTACATTTGCCTGCTTGTTCTGTGCAGGATCGCCAACAGTAGGATACAACAACACATTTCAAGGGTCACTAATATCTCATATGCCATTTATTCGGTAATCATAACTTTGTTGTAACTGTTGCTGGCAAAAGAACTGGGGAGGAATGAATTTCTTCTTTTTTGAATAAATCCACAAAACATTTTCTTCTGTCTCGAAATAAAAAAAAAAAATGATTGAAGTACTTTCAAGCACATTTTCTATTCTTCATGTTTTGACAAAGCATCTAATTAACAGCGGGATCAGTCATCATCTGAAATCATGAAAAGATTGTGTGTGCTGGTCCTGTCCTATTATTACATTGAGCAAGTGGCATTCTGATTAAAAAGACCAACTTCATTTATTTGATAAAAAATAAATGCCATACCGGTGAGAATTTTTATTATATTTATGATGGAAAAATACAGACTGGGGAATTGCATTCACGCCATAACTAATATATAATGGACCACTTTTCCCCACACAATAAAAGTTACACTGTATGTCCTATAGCAATGCACAGCTGTCTCAGTTTAACACTGTAAACATACTTACAGAAGGGGTGTGAATGGAGGTTACCTCCTTACTCAGTCAGTGAGTTGGGGTGTGTACTAGACCAAATTGTATTGTTGAATTACAATAGTAATAGTGTGCTGTTTGGCAGGGATACCTATATCATAACACCTGCTGAACCAAATTACTAGTCTGTTGGCAAGAGGGACAATACTATATATATGCAGGACCTTTTCTCTCAGAGAATAGGAGCAGTTACTCCCCCCTTTCCGAATCACCCCTTGAATCCACCCCTACCCACCTCTGAGCACCACCCCTTGGTACCACCCCCAACCCACCCCCCTAGTACCGACCCTTTTAGAAAATATACTGTATAACAAAGTATCATTTTGTGGTACTAAGTAATTTGTATAGAATTTGTTAATGATAACAAGAAAAACAGTTCAATAGATCCCCTGCAGCCAGAAATAATAACACAACCCCTGTAGCAGTAGATCCCCCAGCAACAATAGATCTTCCCAGCAACAGTAGATTCCCTCAGCAACGACAGACCCCTCACAACAAAATACCCCTCCAGCAGTATTAGATCCACCCCAACAACAATAGACCACAGTCAGCAACAATAGATCTCCCAGCAGCCAGCATCAATAGACCCTCTAGTACATCCCAGCACCCCTTGCCATAACATAATTTTAGTGCTGGAGGTGCCGGAATTGCCGCTGAAAAACAGCCCTGATATATGTATTTCCTCTATGTACTAGGGACAGTTCTGCATAATTCAATGTTAGAATACAACATGCTAAATAATTATTTTCCCACCAGGGAAAGATAATAAACTGTATTTAAAATGGACCCATCCGGATCGATTGAGATTAAGAGATGTCCTAAAAGCAAACGCCTTTTGTTCATTAGCGGAGTTACGAGAAAAATACGGTACAACACCATGGGATGGCTGGAGATACAGACAGCTTCTTCGCTCGGTTAGTAGGTTAAATCCATGGGAAAGATTAGTTGACCAAGGGGGGATAAGTAGACAGGGGATTTCTAGAATATATAGGATGCTGATAACTTCTATGGACGATGGGGCAATGTGTCCCTTGGGGAGGTGGGAAATAGAACTAATCAGTACCGGAGATGCTGAAGGGAAAGGTTATGGACTATGTCCACTCCACCTCAACGGACACAAGGATAAAAGAAATTAATTATAAACTATTGACTAAGTGGTACCATGTTTCATCCAAAATGCATAAAATGAATCATGATCTATCACCTTTATGTTGGAAGGAATGTGGGAAGGAAGGAACCCATGCTCATATTTGGTGGCAGTGCAGTTTGATCCAGCCATACCGGGTAGAATTATTGGATTTAATTAAAAAGATTGATGGGAAGAAAATAGAATTAGATCCCTGGAAATACTTGTTCCATGCGATTGGGGGTTCTAGGAAGAAGTATAGAACAGCACTTACTCCATTTCTGCTGAACGCAGCGAAAGCACTAATCCCGAAACATTGGAAAACAAAGGAAATATCAATGATAAGGGATTGGTTTAGAGAAATGGATAGAATGAGGGTAATGGAAGAATTAATATGTTTCCAAAGGGACGTAGAAACAAGATTTCAGGGTACTTGGAAGAAATGGCTAGAATTTAAACAGTCCCCGAGTTATCTGGGAATTATGGGGAACGGAGGGAATACTTAGGGGCTTGTTCCCTGATGCCCTCCCTCCATTCCCCCCCCCCTCCTAATGTAGGGGAGGGGAAGGTGATGCCCCCCCCCCTCTTTTTTAATGGGGATAGAGAAATGAGAATTTCTCTTTTTTCCCCTCGAAAGTAAGATAACTAGGCACGGGCAAGAGGGGTATACATTTGTTTATATTGGGGTAATGTAGTTCACATAAAAATATAAGAAAGGGGAATGGAAGGGAAAGGAGGGAAACTCCCTCCCCCCCCTTTATTTTTTATTTTCTAGCACAATTTGTAGGAAGATAGATGGGAATCTCTCCCCCCTCGAAAGTAAAGATAAATAGACACGGGTAAGAGGGGGTATAGATTTGGGGTAATGTTTCATACATAGAGATGTATGT
The DNA here is from genome assembly GCF_042186555.1 of Aquarana catesbeiana. Lineage (NCBI taxonomy): Eukaryota > Metazoa > Chordata > Amphibia > Anura > Ranidae > Aquarana > Aquarana catesbeiana. The sequence continues at coordinate 364,688,423 of NC_133329.1, forward strand.
ATGTGTGTATATGTGTATGTATATATGCATATATATTTATGTATATGGACATTTTTTTTTTTTTTTTTTGGGGTGGGGGTAGGGGAATAGGCCTGCTCCCATTCTTCTCTTCTTCTCTTTTTTCTTGTTTGTTATTTAAATGGCCCAGGAGAATTAAGAGTATATGCTGCGGTATAGATTAATTTTTGTATCTAAGTGCATGTTAGAGGATAGATCCATTCGTGTACCTACAGTATATGTATTTTTTATGTGTATTTTCAGAATGTTTTGTATTTTTATGAATTACTTGCAGATTGTTTTGTAAAATATGTAAGATTTTTTATCTGTAAAAATGTAATAAAAACAATTTAAACACAGAATACAACAAGCTTTATTGTGTGCCGTCCCAGCTTCTAAATATAGGTACTTTATATGTGCACCTATAGTCACAATGAACAAAAAATAAATAAAAAATTTGACCCCTATAGTTCAAAGAAAACTTTCCATGCTTTGCTCCTGTGTGAATTTTCCCCAGCTGCATTGTAGGGGTAAAAATGTGCCCACTGAATGTAACACAATGACTTATCTATTGGGAACGTGTGCTGATGTGGGCCGCCATAGCTGATCAAATTCAGAACATTCTGGATTTCTGGCCTTTATGTTAATTTTCTGACAGCTCCCGGCCAATTCTGACAATTCTCTCCTACATGTAAAAGTTATGCAGCGTACACATGAGCAGACTTTTCGACTAGAATGGTCCGACGGACCGAGTCTGGCGGACAATCCGATCGTGTGTGGGCTTCATTGGACCTTCAGTGGACTTTTCCAGTTGAAAATCTGACAGTTTAGATTTGGAACATGCTTCAAATCTTTACGTCATAACTCCGCCGGACCCAGAAATCTGCTCGTCTGTATGCTAGTCCGACGGACAAAAACCGATGCTAGGGCAGCTATTGGCTACTGACTATTAACTTTCTTATTTTAGTCCGGTGTACGTCATCCGTCGGACTTTGGTGTGATCCTGTGTAGGCAAGTCCGTTCGTTAAAAAGTCCGTCGGAAGTCCGCCAGAAAGTCCGTCGGATCAGTCCAGTCGAAAAGTCCGCCCGTGTGTACGCGGCCTTAGAATTTTTTTGCTAGAAAATTACTTAGAACCTCCAAATATATTTTTTAAGCAGAGGCCCTGGAGAATAAAATGATTTGTAGCAATTGTTGTGGTATTTTCAAACACAAATTTTTATGGAAAAAATACACTATAATTTTAGTGCACACAAACACAATATAATACCCATTTTTTGTAAAATATAAAAAAAACTATATTAAGCCGAGTAAAAAGATACCAAACATGTCACGCTTTAAAATTGCACATGCCTGTGGAACAGCGACAAACTACGGTACTTTTAATTATCCATAGGCGATGATTTTAAAGTCTTTACAGTTTACTACTTACTTTACTACAGTTTACTACTGCTAGAATTATTGCTCATCCCTCTAATGTTCACGCTGATGTGTGGTGCAATTGCTTTTTACAAATGCGTGCCGGACTGACTCGTGTGTTTGCCTTTGCATGTGAGCACAGGGGGGGTGGGGGCACTTTGAAAAAAAAAATATTTTATTGTTTATACACTGTCTTTTACATTTTTTTTTCTTAATCAACTATGACCTGAAAAAAGTATGTAATAGTCAACTAATATGACTTTTAAACTTATCACATACTTGTTTCGGGTCTGTGACTCAACATCATTAAAGTAAAAAATGAAATCACTTTTTTTAGTGCTGCAGGGAACATATATTAGTTTTGCATATAATTACTTTATTTAATATGGTCAGGATTAAAAATGAAATGTAAGAACGTTTTAATTTTTTTTTTTATTAGTACCTATGAAATACTGTGTATATTTTATATTATTATTTGAGTGCAGCAGGTGAAGGTCCAGGCTTCGTTACAGGTGTTTTCCCAGATTTCCTTACCTGCTTTGGTATCAAAAAAATGTCTGTTTTGTACAATAGCTCAAGCTTAAAAAAAGTAATAGTGATTCATCCCCTTCCCTCGCTCTTTCCAGACGGGGGCATACAGACATTCAATAAAAGAGCGATAATTAAAAAAAAAAACTCATTCTACTCTGCTTTCTGTTTAGAACACCCACATCAGTGTCATTGATGTCCCATGAATTATTGGCTAATAAGACCTACTTAAAAAAACATGACATGCCCTCAAATGCGCATGCATACATTTATCCAGTCTAACTTGATGAGGAGTGTGCTTAGTACGCAAACCAGAAACTGAGCGCAATCACATACCCACTAATATTGGATTGGATACACAGGGGATCAGGTATCAGGTACAGTATATTGGAGTGCCATCCAGGGCCACTGTTGGTAGTTTATTTTTTGGTTTGGACTGTTTCTATCCCCATACATGGGGCATGCTTATGGGAGAGCAAAACCAGCTTGAAGCAGGTCAACTGCACCTGCAATTAATTTTGTCTATTGAAGTCAGTTGACATTGGCCATTATCTGTATATTATTTTTTTGTATATTCCTTATTTGTATAATCAATTTGGAGGTTGAAACGGGCTTTGCCAACACCCTTTAACTGATTTGCAGTTTAGGACCCCTTACATCAGGAGTATTACAAAACCATATATACACAATGAGCTGTAACTGTTATATCAAAATAAAGTATTTTGCCTATTGGTGAATTATTTGTTCAGTGAAGATCTGTGAATGTACAATACATATGATCTATGACAGCGTTTCTCAACCCTTTTCAGTAATGGTGCCCTTTAAAAATGAAGATCTTGAAGCACTGTAGTCTAAAATGTAATGAACGTAAATTTTTCTTATCAGTGGGAAACCTGAGCCTAGGACAAATACACACAACAGCCTTGATAGAAATAACTTCATGGGGTCCCCCCTTCACATCAGATTTACCCCACATCATGTCAGAGGCCCACCTTTTATGTCAGAGACTCTCCATCACATTAGTAGTCCTCATTAAATCAGCCTCCCCCCATATGTGAGCGCTTCCCATCATATTAGAGTCCCCCCATCACCATAAATCCCCCCCAATCACACAGTTCCCCTTTCACAGAGCCCGCCAATCACATAGCCTACTCTTCACATCAGAGCCCTAACATTTGTCTATAGAGGAATAGTGTGGTGGAGGAGGTCTGAGGGAGGCAGATTTCCATCTTCTCCTGAATGCTGGGTTAGTAGAGTTGCCACCTCAGCCCTGTAAAACCGAACACATATGAATTACACAGGTTCTGTGGCTGATTAAGGTGGTAATTAAACTCACTTGGCACCTAATTTGCATTAAATTCGCTTCAGAACCTGTGTAATTCATAAGTGTTCAGGTTTAAAGGGATGAGGTGGCAACCCAAGCTGGGTAGCTGCCCTGCATGCCGCCTTCCCTGGATCAGAGTCATATATTGCCATGGTGCCCAGTGCCACCTGCACCAGAGCAACTCATGTTTTTGATTCTGGGCAAACTGGGTCTTGTGATCATGGCACCCAGGGGAAACTGATTGAGAAACACTGCTCTACAGTACACAAATGCTTATCCTATCTGTCTTGGCCAAGTAGATGATTAGCATGCAAACCAAAATACAACAAGGACCCCTGCTTCGAAGTCTCTGTATATATATATACAGCATATACAGCATGTTGTAGTAATTGCTATATTGATATAAATTACTCTATTCCCTGTACGCACGCATGTGGCGCTGCATTTAGCATGTGACCTTTTTCAAAAGCTTCAAACACACATAACTGCATTTACAGAAAGCGGGGGTATCCAGCTGTTCATTCCCAAATGCAGGAATTATCAAACACAGGCATCTCCGTGTGTCCTGTATATGTGTCCTCACAAATGTAGAATTTAAAATAAAAAATATTGTGCAATAATGTGTTCTTATTACTAGGCAAATGCTTTTCCATGGGAATGTGTGCATACCCTGCAAAGGTTAACTCTGGCCAACAATAAAGAAATATAATGCATTAGAGCCATGGCTGCGTCTGCTTTCTTTTAAATGTCTGGTCTTAGCCACAGCAGAGCTATTGATGAACAATCAAACTACGGAATGTTAAAGTCAAGTAAATAGAACTGAATTAACCGTTGCGCATAATAAATTGTTCAATCGGCACTTGCTGTAAAATCGATCCAGAAATTGATGTAGAAATAAATAATCGCAATACTGCCACAGTTTATAACAGCAATAGAAATGTTTATTGTGAAGATTGAAAAGGCTTTATTTTATGCCATATATTACATATTTTAGGTTATATATTGAATTTTTGACATGCAGACCTACATTGCTACGGATATGGCTTGTTATTATATCCAATAAATTAGCCATACTAGGACAGGAAATATTAAACTTAAATCTAATTCAATATAGTGTACCTTAGATTTTTTTATGTTGACTCTTGAGTAGAAAAAGCTAACCTCTCCTTCTCTTGTCAATGAGAGTGCCACTGAGATATTCTTATTGGACAGAGCAACGGCAGCTTGTGGAGCTTAGCCTTGACGTTAGAAAAGTCAGGTCCCTTGTACATACCTACTAAATTTCTGTAAGGGAAAAAAAGGACATCACTTTTTTTTTAAATAGATATCCTCAGCTGTTCGATAACTTCCCTCTATTAAAAATCTGGGACCTGACATGAACCCTTGGAGCCTGACCCTGCTAAACTTAGGTTGCATGGATGATAAACAGTTACTTGTATTTCCATCATGAATGCTGCTGCCAGACTCATCCACCTTACAAACCGCTCAGTGTCTGCTACACCTCTCTGCCAATCCTTCCATTGGCTGCCACTCACCCAACAAGTTAAATTAAAAATACTAACAATAACTTACAAAGACATCCACAACTTGGCCCCCAAGTACATCACTACCCTAGTCTCCATATGGTTCTCCTTGTTCCTCCCCAAGACCTCCCACTCTCTAGTTCCCGTCATCTCATCCCATGCTCGCCTCCAGGGCCTCTTCCGAGCCTCTCCCAAGCTTTGGAATTCCCTACCACAATCTGTCCAACCATCTCCAACTCTCTTCAGAAAAGCCTATCCTGCCTCCACCTAACTGTACTTTCATTTTCTCTATCAGCTCATCCCCCACAGTTATTACCTTTTGTATCACTTGAACCTTCTAGATTGTAAGCTCTAATGAGCAGGGACCTCTAATTCTTCCTGTATTGAATTGTATTGTAACAGTGGTGTCTGCCCCCACGTTGTAAAGCTATGCGTAAACTGTTGGCGCTATATAAATCCTGTACAATTATAATAATAATTTACTATCTATGTTCATGTTTTTGTCTACCATGCTCTCATGTTATTTAGATTTAACTTGTGATATCTCAGATTGTAATCACCAGTGCATAACCCCTTACCTTCTTCCCCTTTATGTTTCCTCTATGATGTTTACATGTTCCATCACCTAACTGCATTTAAACAATAAAAAATAGAAATAAATATATATATAGATAGATATATATATATATCTATCTATATATATATATCTATCTATCTATCTATCTATATAGATAGATATATATATATAGATCTATATATATATATATTTATCTATATCTATCTATCTATCTATCTATCTATCTATCTATCTATCTATCTATCTATCTATCTATCTATCTATCTATCTATCTATAGATAGATAGATAGATAGATAGATAGATAGATAGATAGATAGATAGATAGATAGATGTATATATATCTATATATAAATATATATCACTACCCCTGAAAGGGCAGCTAGTTTTGTGTTCCAGGTTTTATTCCCACTAGTGTAGCACAGCCAGCACCTTTCACTCTTCAGGCTCAGGAAACGGTCTATGGGTTGCCTTTCAGAGGTTTTATTGCAGAATTACTTGGATGGCTATTAGGAAGCTGTGGATACTCCAAAACACTAACAAAACTGAGAGGATATTATTCCCTTAGTAGCAGCTTCTGTCCTCCATGTATTAGGACATAAATTAGGCAGCGCTGGTACACCATTAACAATGTCCCAGGCCAGGAGAGCCTTAACTGAGTGTGGCAGGGTTTGGCAGCAGTAACAGTCACAAGGTTCCCATTTTCTCTCTGGGCTGTACTCACATCCCCATGGCTTGGATGTCTCCTTCAGATGCCAGCCAGTAGACTCCTCTGGAGAGTTTCCAGATAAGATACTTAGTGGCACCCCTCTTTTGGCTTTCAAGGACTTGTAGAACAAAAGCGCCCCCCAGCTGAGCCCCAGCTGCAACCTCGATGAGCAGGCTGAATCCTCAGCAAGTTGGCCAGGAAGGCGGGCAGCCCTCCTGTCTAGGAACCTCTCCTCCAGGAAAAGAATGCTGCTTTCTGAGGCTCAAAACTATTTATGCACCCCCCAACTACCTTCTGAGTATAACCTCCTCAGGGATTGTTTGGAGTTACACAAATGTTCGGGCTGCTTATCTGACTCTTCCACCCATCTGACTCTCCCACCCACTATGTTCTGGAAAGCTCCAGAAAACAGGGAAGAGCAGCTAGACCTGCAGCCTGCAGTGCTCAGAGCAGCCTAAATCAATCACACACACAACTCTGCTGTTTACAGGAGAGCCCAAACTAAAATATATATAAAGTATATCAGCTCTGGCTGCAATTTTTAACTCCACTTTGGCACTGTCCCATGCAGACTTACTGCTCTGCAATCCAATGTCTCTGCTCTTTTGTCTTTAAAGACAACGTGTTATAAAAGAAACCAAGAGACAGCCCTCGACCTCAGTTCGCAAAATTATAACTTATATACCCTCATCCTGATCCAATGACTTAATTTCTTTGACTCACTGACACAGAACAACAAATGACATATGGACATCTGACGTTTCTATGGCTGACCAGATCTGTCTACTTGTTCTGGTCAATTACTTGGATAGCGTTGAAGCCAATGGTAGCACATAACAGCCAGAAAGCTGGCATTTACAAAAACAGATGTTCACCAGTGAAAGCATCTGTATTTTCCCCACAACAGTTTTAATTTGAAGAAAATCTGTCATGAGAGCAGTATAGAGGTTGCCATTGCTGGTCTCTAAAAATGTCATGTCTGGTCTTAATAGGCACAGAACATGCATGCTATAAATGTGTGTCAGAAATGTGCAAGAATACCTTATAATTAGTGTTCCAGGTAAGTGACTCAGAGAACATTGAATATGACAACTAGAAAATTAGCATTCTCAAAAGGAGATGTCAGCAATGGCATCTTTCATATTATATCATAACAGATCCACTTTAAACAGTTAGCTCCCTTCCCAAGCAAGACCTGATCGGATGTATGGCCACCTTGCCCACCTCTAATAAAATATTTGAAGTCTGCACCAGCAGGAATAAATAGCAGCACACAGTCACCTTAATGATAAAAGCCTCTGCCATTTAGATATGTAAGAGCCACTCTAATTCCTTATTCAAAGAATATTTCAGAATTATTTAAGATCCACAGTGAAGCTGTTACTATAATCTGCCTACATAGAAATGTGCCCTTTCCTGCCAAGCTTCTGTGACCTTAATTTCTCCCTCTCCATCACAGAGAATAAAAATCAATTCTTAAGATCGTAACGTGGAGACAGATTTCTATAAAACGGCCCTGATCCTTGCTGATTACCTGATGCATCTGTTTTGCTAATTGGTTCTATTTACAGAATGTTAGCAGACCAGCTAACAAGATTAGCCAAAGCCAAGCAGGGACAGTTTAATGATCGCAATACATTTTTCTGCTTTTATTAGCCTGCTGGAAAGATTTACCTAAATCGCATCTGAAAGGAGCATTCAGAAATAGAGCCAAGCCATCAGTGGGCTACTGTGATGTCACAGATAGGGCAACATTTCACCTATGTGGCCTGACTATTGTATCCTATGCATACACTTGTATCCCTCAGGGCCTTAACGCCCAAATGCCGCACTCATCCATGGTGGCTAAAGTTTCTGTGCTGAGAGCCCGCTCCCAGCAGAGTGACTAAGCTGTCACAGACAGTCTGTGATAGGGAGCTGGGGGGGACAGGCCCCTAATCAAGTGACCTCTGTGACAGCCAATCACAGTGATCACATGATCGAGAGCCTGCCCCGCTTCCCGGGAATGAAAACATTAATTCATTTTGAATGCCATCCCAATGCACCTAGTCAACTCACAATAACACTTAGCACATTGCAATGCACAGATGTGAACCTCTTTGCATTGTGGTGTGCTGTGTTAGCAAATATGCTGCAGATCTGTTAAAACCTGTGTAGCCCTTGGTTTGTAGCATTGCTTTGCTTTGTGCAGCCAGAGGAAAGCCCCGCCCACCACCCGGGAAAACAAAGGCAGCAGTATTTCTGTTGCTGTGCAGCCTGGGAAAGGACCAAGCCTGTTGGAAGGAACAAAGACTTGTGGAAGATGTAGTCCCAAAGGAGACTGTACCAGGTGCTGCATGGTATAATAGAACTAGAAGACCAGTGATCTGCAGGAAATAAAAAGGCAGATATTTTAGGGCTTGTGGAAAACGTTTGTAACACAGTGTAGAGTACACAGGCTGTCTACTAGACAATTGTAAAGGAATTCCAGTACGGCATCTTGCTCATAGATATGCGCATGCACATATAAGAAATGAGCATAAGCGCATTGCTAAAAGAAATGCGCATGGATGCGTTGCCCTTAGGAGCGTGCACACGTGTGCATGCACACGGGAGTGTGCCCACAGTTTCTGGCACCGGATATTTAGGGAATGATCTTGCTCACTGTCAGTGCTGACTGGTCTTCAGCTTTCCTTGTGTCCTGAGTGTATCCTGTACCTGACTTCTGTTGACAACCTGGCTTGTTACTGATCTGAGCCTGGATTTTGCTTGTACCTCTGCCCACCTGTTCCTGACTTTGTGTCATGAACAGGTGTGACCAGAACCGTGTGATCTGCGACAGAGGACACCCAAACGTATATAAGTGAAAATATAATAATTTATTAAAGAAAGTGAGTAATATAATACAACCAACTCCAATATGATACAGTGCAATAACCAACCACAGACAGAGACCCACAAATAACAACAGACAGATAAGTGCAATAAATGGGAAATACCAGGTTCATAAACAATAGCCAGGCCAGGGTCATACACAGCAGATCAGCAGATGGACAGGGGATGTTCCAGAGACATAAACGTAAGCCAGGCCAAGGTCATACACAGGGAGGTCAGCAGATGGGGTATGGAACACAGGACAGGGAGAGGATGGATGGGTCAGACTGCAGGCAGGGATGCAAGGTAACAGGTGGGACAGGATAGGGTCCGAGACAGGATCAGGTTCAGGTTCAGGGTACAGGATCAGATTGCTAGCAGGTCAGGAGGCAATGAAGAAATCAAGGCAAACATGTGAATGTTTGCCGGGTATTTATAGGCCTGTGATTGGCCTCAAGTGACACCTGATTGTAGGAGGTACTGTCTGCTCCACACTGCCAGGATCCATCCTCTGGTGGACACCAGTACTGCGGCCCAAAGATGATATACTATTAACAGGGAAAAGCTCTCCTGACAGTTCCAAACTGCCAGGAGACACCTGCTGGTGGACCTCAGTACTGCATGCCAAATAACAGGTCTTACCAGCGGATGGAACATTTCCTGACAGTACCCCCCCTCAAAGGAGCGGCCTCCGGACGCTCCAATTGGTTGTAATTGTCCATAGTCTATGGCATTAAGCAGAACAACAGATGGTGGCACAACAGGCAGAACAGGTGGTGGTACAACAGGCAGAACAACAGGTGGTGGCACAACAGGCATGGGCACTTCAAGCTGGACAAAAGGCATGGGCACTTCAAGCTGGGCAGCAGGCTCATCAGGCTGGAGGGCAGACACCGGGACATCAGGATGGAGGGCAGACACCAGGACATCAGGCTGGAGGGCAGACACCGGGACATCAGGCTGGAGGGCAGACACCGGGACATCAGGCTGGAGGGCAGACACCGGGACATCAGGCTGGAGGGCAGACACCGGGACATCAGGCTGGAGGGCAGACACCGGGACATCAGGCTGGAGGGCTGGCACTGGGACATCAGGCTGGAGGGCTGGCACCGGGACATCAGGCTGGACAACAGGTACTAGAACTTCAGACTGGGCAGTAGGCACATCAGGCAGAACAGCAGGTGCTGGCACAACAGGCAAAACAGTAGGTGCATCGGACTGGATAGCAGGTACTGGAACTTCAAACCAGGCAGCTGGTACTGGAACTTCAGACTGGACGGTGGGCACAGGTGCTGGCACATTAGGCAGAACAGCAGGTGCAGTGGACTGAATAGCAGGTACTGGAACTTCAAACCGGGCAGCCAGTACTGGAACTTCAGACTGGACAGTGGGTACAGGTGCTGGCACATCAGGCGGAACAGCAGGTACTGGCACAACAGGCTGAACAGCAGGTACATCAGACTGGATAGCAGGTACTGGAACTTCAAACCGGTCAGCCGGTACTGGAACTTTAGATTGGACAGTGGGCACAGGTGCTGGCACATCAGGCAGAACAACAGGTACTGGCACAACAGGCTGAACAGCAGGTACAGGAACTTCAAACCAGGCAGCTGGTACTGGAACTTCAGACTGGACAGTGGGCACAGGTGCTGGCACATTAGGCAGAACAGCAGGTGCAGTGGACTGAATAGCAGGTACTGGAACTTCAAACCGGGCAGCTGGTACTGGAACTTCAGACTGGGCAGCAGGCACTGGCACATCAGGCAAAACAGCAGGTGCTGGCACAACAGGCTGAACAGCAGGTGCATCAGACTGGATAGCAGGTACTGGAACTTCAAACCGGGCAGCTGGTACTGGAACTTCAGACTGGACGGTGGGCACAGGTGCTGGCACATTAGGCAGAACAGCAGGTGCAGTGGACTGAATAGCAGGTGCTGGAACTTCAAACCGGGCAGCCGGTACTGGAACTTCAGACTGGACAGTGGGCACAGGTGCTGGCACATCAGGCGGAACAGCAGGTACTGGCACAACAGGCTGAACAGCAGGTACATCAGACTGGATAGCAGGTACTGGAACTTCAAACCGGTCAGCCGGTACTGGAACTTTAGATTGGACAGTGGGCACAGGTGCTGGCACATCAGGCAGAACAGCAGGTACATCGGACTGGATAGCAGGTACAGGAACTTCAAACCAGGCAGCTGGTACTGGAACTTCAGACTGGACAGTGGGCACAGGTGCTGGCACATTAGGCAGAACAGCAGGTGCAGTGGACTGAATAGCAGGTGCTGGAACTTCAAACCGGGCAGCCGGTACTGGAACTTCAGACTGGACAGTGGGCACAGGTGCTGGCACATCAGGCGGAACAGCAGGTACTGGCACAACAGGCTGAACAGCAGGTACATCAGACTGGATAGCAGGTACTGGAACTTCAAACCGGTCAGCCGGTACTGGAACTTTAGATTGGACAGTGGGCACAGGTGCTGGCACATCAGGCAGAACAGCAGGTACTGGCACAACAGGTTGAACAGCAGGTACATCGGACTGGATAGCAGGTACTGGAACTTCAAACCGGGCAGCTGGTACTGGAACTTCAGACTGGACAGTGGGCACAGGTGCTGGCACATCAGACAGAACAGCAGGTACTGGCACAACAGGTTGAACAGCAGGTACATCGGAATGGATAGCAGGTACTGGAACTTCAAACCGGGCAGCTGGTACTGGAACTTCAGACTGGACAGTGGGCACAGGTGCTGGCACATTAGGCAGAACAGCAGGTGCAGTGGACTGAATAGCAGGTACTGGAACTTCAAACCGGGCAGCTGGTACTGGAACTTCAGACTGGGCAGCTGGTACTGGAACTTCAGACTGGGCAGCTGGTACTGGAACTTCAGACTGGGCAGCTGGTACTGGAACTTCAAACCGGGCAGCTGGTACTGGAACTTCAAACTGGGCAGCAGGCACAGACACTGGCACATCAGGCAGAACAGCAGGTACTGGCACAACAGCAGGTCTCGGAACATCAGGCTGGGCGGCACACAGGAACACATCAGGCTGGAACAGATCAGCTGGTGGGGAGGCAGGATTGGACACTGGCGTGATGGTATGGGTTGGATTAGCTGGTGCGGAGGCAGGTTGGGTTACTGGCAGGATCGTCTTGGTTGGAAAAAACTTTCGTTTTTTCTTTGGCTTAGCTACTGAAGCTCTGTAGGTGAGGGGTGCAGCAGACTGGAAAGGAGGATTGGGATATGGCAGAGAAGAGGTAACAGTAGCTGGAGGAAGTTCCTGTGGGTTTGTGGACAGCTGAGAAGAGGCAGGTGGGTTGAATGCAGGATAGGTGCAGCGGGTAGGGACAGGGTATTGATATTTGGTGGGAAGCAGGGTATATTGGGCCGAAACAGAGGTTGCCATGGGTGAAGGGAAAAAAGACTCCTGGGCAGGCAGGTGTCTAATAGCAGGTCTGGGTTGTGCAGAGCTGACCGAAGCTGGAGATAATAAGTCTGACCATGCCTGTAGTACAGGTTGAACAAACGTGGGTTCACATACTGCCTGTCTAACCAGGGACTGCACCGAATCTATACAATCCACTAGCACCTGTTTAGGACAAGCTGAATAATGCTCCAGAAAGTATACAGCATCATCCTCCAACAGCCATACCAGAGACTCCACCTGATCACTACTGAAAGGGGGAGAAAAATCATCACTTCCTTTAGGACTGCCAGACAAGGCTAGCTCAGCACACACCTGTATCAGGGGCTGAACGTTTTCAAACACTAATCTACCCTGATCAACCAGAGAATGGGCCAGACGGATGCACTCCAGGAGCTGATCCCTGGCCCACTCTTTCAATACCAGACGGCAGTAATTGTTATCCTCCAACACCAGTGAGGCAAGGAGAACAACTGTTTCTGATTGCATTTTAATAGCACTACAATGGTTCCTCTGCGCAGTCACTTCTGGTCAGAGATGGCCTTGATTTACTGTCATGAACAGGTGTGACCAGAACCGTGTGATCTGTGACAGAGGACACCCAAACGTATATAAGTGAAAATATAATAATTTATTAAAGAAAGTGAGTAATATAATACAACCAACTCCAATATGATACAGTGCAATAACCAACCACAGACAGAGACCCACAAATAACAACAGACAGATAAGTGCAATAAATGGGAAATACCAGGTTCATAAACAATAGCCAGGCCAGGGTCATACACAGCAGATCAGCAGATGGACAGGGGATGTTCCAGAGACATAAACGTAAGCCAGGCCAAGGTCATACACAGGGAGGTCAGCAGATGGGGTATGGAACACAGGACAGGGAGAGGATGGATGGGTCAGACTGCAGGCAGGGATGCAAGGTAACAGGTGGGACAGGATAGGGTCCGAGACAGGATCAGGTTCAGGTTCAGGTTCAGGTACAGGATCAGGGTACAGGATCAGGGTACAGGATCAGGGTACAGGATCAGGGTACAGGATCAGGGTACAGGATCAGGGTGCTAGCAGGTCAGGAGGCAATGAAGAAATCAAGGCAAACATGTGAATGTTTGCCGGGTATTTATAGGCCTGTGATTGGCCTCAAGTGACACCTGATTGTAGGAGGTACTGTCTGCTCCACACTGCCAGGATCCATCCGCTGGTGGACGCCAGTACTGCGGCCCAAAGATGATATACTATTAACAGGGAAAAGCTCTCCTGACAGTTCCAAACTGCCAGGAGACACCTGCTGGTGGACCTCAGTACTGCATGCCAAATAACAGGTCTTACCAGCGGATGGAACATTTCCTGACACTTTGGCTCTGTTCCTGACCACGCTTTGGCCTATGCTTCTGTACCTAGTTTCTACTGCTACTGACCTTGGCTACCTCTGTGACCTCGCTCCTTCTCCCGCTCCTTCCAACTTGGCTTCATACCACTTCAGAATGCCTGCTTGGGCTGTTCTTCATAATCGCTCCAGTCATCACAGTGTGTTCCTGCCTAAAGCCTGCTGAGAGCTTCGACAAGCCACACTTCCAGAACCTGCAGTACATGTGGAGTGCCCCTTTAACCTTGGCTGGTCCAGCATGCATCACATCTGCTCCTGGCCCGATGTCCTGCCTGAACTCTCAAGCCTGCATCTCCTACTGCAAGTTCTGCTACCAACACCTGCTGGCACTCATGTTCCTCCTGTCCCTTGGCACCATCTGTTCCACCTTCAGTGGCGCCTGGGCTGGAGATACAAGAGAGGGCAACCTCACTCAAATTAGTCTACTACCATGTACGTGACAACAATTCACAACATTGTGTCAAGCACTGGCATACAATCTTGATTAGTGACATCACCAGGTCTGTGGGAATGCCATTGCCAAGTCTGGTGTTGCTGCCAGGTCTGTGTGGAGGATGTCACCATTGAGTTATGTCACAACTAACCTCTCTGAGCATGCACAGAGACCATGAGGAGACGGGTCATCAAATCACACGGTAGTAAGAGGCCACTGTCCACAACCTTATGCTCACTATTTAAGGGAACAGTATCACTTGTTTGGCAACTACATTTTGGCAACTACACCCAATTTTGTGAGACTCACTACAAGAAAAAAAAAATGGAAGGCGCACACACTTAGTGCATTACCAATAATAATTTAATAATAAAAAATTGTATAAAAGGGGGTACTCACAAAATGTAACTGCCAATAAGCCATTAAAATACAACGTGTATGGACATACACAGGAGCACAACACGGGGTACAGCTAACGCATTTCGGGGCCTAGGCCAAGCTCTGAGGAAGGGGGTAACCCCCAAAACGCGTTAGCTTTACCCCATGTTGTTTCCTTGTGCATGTCCATACACATTGTATTTTAATGGATTATTGGCAGTTGCATTTTGTGAGTACTCCCCTCTGAGCTTAATCATGATTATGGCTCTGGCCATAATTTGCAAGTATCCACAGCATATTTGCACATTATGGCACACTTACCTCACAGTATGCTCTCTAGTGGTGACAGGTCCATGCTGGGATCACTGCTCAATCCAACAGTTTCCCTCACCTCTACTGGTCCCGTTGCTCTCCCCTTCGGCCATTGGTTGGCCACTGACCTTGTAACTCCCGCACATGTGCTTAGGATTTACATTGTCCTCAGCACCTGGCCTGCCATAACTTCTTGTCCATTCTAAGAAAAGTAAAAGGTTCACTTGATAGCCTTCCTAGCAGTATACAGGTGGTCCCTTAGTTACAAACATCCGAATTACAAACAACTCCTACTTACAAACAGAAGGAGACAACAGGAAGTGAGAGGAAATCTACCCCTAGGAAGGGAAATTCACCCCTGTAATGCCGCGCACACCCGGTCGGATTTTCCGACGGGAAATGTTCGATGGGAGCTTGTTGTCGGAAATTCCGACCGTGTGTATGGTGAATTTCCGAAAAACAAAATTTGAGATCTGGATCTCAAATATTCCGTGTCGTATATTTTGATCGTGTGTACACAATTCCGACGCACATAGTTCCACGCATGCTCGGAATCAGGCAGAAGAGCCGCACTGGCTATTGAACTTCGTTTTTCTCGGCTCGTGGTACATGTTGTATGTCACCGCGTTCTTGGCGACCGGAATTTCTGACAAGATTTGTGTGACCGTGTGTATGCAAGACAAGTTTGAGCCAACATCCGTCAGAAAAAAAAACATGAATTTTGTTGCCGGAATGTTCGATCGTGTGTACACGGCATAAGAGTTATCATGGGGAAAAGGTACCTCCGCTGATGCTTATCACCAAGGCTTGTTTTCACAACAACCCAAAATTTTCAAAATCCAATTGTCATTGGGACAGAAAGTAAGGTAAAATCTTCTGAACAGGGGCACAGACAGAAAAACAAACATTACAGGGGTGTTAACCCTTCCCTATGCTATCCAAAAAGCTAAAAAATATTTTTTTTGGCTTGAGCAACACTTAAAAAAATGTACCTGTTCCAACTTACAAACAGATTCTTAACTTAAGAATAAACCTACAGATCCTGTCTTGTTTGTAACCCGGGGACCGCATGTAGAACCTTCATAATTTTCTACAACACCTACATATGTTATATAACCATAATGATTTATGTTCAGTGGGCATTTAACTATCCTTATTCCTATAATGTATGCTTCCTTGTCGCAGCCATCATCTATGAACTGAGGATTCACCCTTTTGCATTTGCCTTGCAGCTGCAGTGTAGTTAAACCCTTCGAGGGACGTTGTAAGATGTAGGCCCCAAAGGCATATTCCTTTCTAATAACTCTATAGCTGATGAAAATCTTGATCTCCGGCAGACATGAAATATTGCAGACCTCTGAAATCTCATGAGAGGAGACTTCACATTTCCCACTGACCAGAAAAGGAATGCAATGGAAGCACATGTGTAAGGAGGAGGATGTGAGCCTTGGTCTGATCTGATACTGCTCAAGGACATCAGCTTTCAAACAGCCAGTAGATGATACCTACTACCCATACAAATGCCTTTAGATAAGCTATCTAAAAACAACTTCTATCCATATAAATACTTTACACAACATAACAAAACTGTAAGCATGAAAGCTTTACCAAGAAACATATGACAATGGAACTTTATTGGTGCGTTGAAGCCGAGATGCTGTAGGAGCTCCCATAAAGATAAACACGTGGCTCGAGCAAACATAATGCGCAGTAGGGATCCAAAGGCTTCACAGCTGGTTTCCCTGAATACGAATGGCGGTGGCAGCACCCAAGAGCCGATGGAAACATCGGCTGGGTTGTCGACATCGCTGGATTCCAGGACAGGTAAGCGTCTTAATATGAAAAGTCAGCAACTACAGTATGTGTAGCTGCTGACTTGTAATTATTTGCTTGGGGGGGGCATAACTCCGCTTTAAGTGTTCATGACTTCAGACACAAACTACTCTCCTGGCATTAAGGTTAACTGCTTGCCGACCGGCGGCTGTCAATTGATGACCAGGCGGCGCAGCTCTTGTTGCGGGAGGACGTCATCTGAAGCCCTCGCTTTCCCGGCCCACCAGGGGGCGCGCGCACCGCCAACGGCAATCGCGCGCACCCGCCGTGTCACTGGGCACCCAGTGACCGTGCCCAGCGGTCGCGATGTCCGCTGGGCACCCGTGATTGCCCGGTGACACAGCAGGATCGTGGATCTGTGTGTGTAAACACACAGATCCACGTCCTGTCAGGTGAGAGGAGACCAATGGTGTGTCCTCAGTACTGAGGAACATCGATCGGTCTCCTCCCCTCATGAGTCCCCGCCCCCTACAGCTAGAAACACTCCCTAGGAACATAATTAAGCCCTCGATCAGCCCCTAGTGTTAACCCCTTCCCTGCCAGTCACATTTATACAGTAATCAATGCATTGTTATAGCACTGATCACTGTATAAATGTGAATGGTCCCAAAAATGTGTCAAAAGTGTCCGATATGTCCGCCGCGATATCGCAGTCACGATAAAAATCGCAGATCGCCGCCATTACTAGTAAAAAAAAATAATAATAATAAAAATGCTATAAATCTATCCCCTATTTTGTAGATGCTATAACTTCTGCGCAAACCAATCAATATACACTTATTGCAATTTTTTGTTTACCAAAAATATGTAGAAGAATACGTATCAGCCTAAACTGAGGAAAAAAATTGTTTTAAAGAAAAAAAAATTGGATATTTATTATAACAAAAAGTATTGTGTTTTTTTTTCAAACATGTCACTCTTCTTTTGTTTATAGCGCAAAAAATAAAAACCGCAGAGGCGATGAAATACCACCAAAAGAGAGCTCTATTTGTGGGAAAAAAATGGTAACAATTTCATCTGGGTACAATGTTGCATGATCACGCAATTGTCATTCAAAGTGTGACAGCGCTGAAAGCCGAAAAATGGCTTGGGCAGTTAGGGGGTGAAAATGCCCAGTATTGAGGTGGTTAATGAAGATTTGGGTGTTGTTCCTATATTGGGCTTCATTCACAGAATGAACTTGCTTGAGATATTTAGGTGTCTGGACACATTTTGCCTAAATATCGCATGCGATCCTGAAACCTGTCAATTCACTAGACTGTTTTGCGGTATTTATCGAGAAACGATGAAAACACTCGGAAGATACTGCATGAAAAGGCTTTAAAATCCATTCACTGCAATAAATAAATAAATGCAGGAATGAAGTAGTGGTCCAGGCATGCGGTATTTGTGGAATGTGTACTGGTTGTTAAGGTGCCAGGCATTAAATTAGCACATGTTTTCACTACTAAAATACAGCAGGACTTCCTAAAATAACTCTAATAGCTGTATTTTAAAAGTGTTTTTTTGTGAATGTCAAAAAAAATTTTGAAAAATGCTGAGCGGTATTTTACTGCATTTTTAAGGGGAAACATACCTCTTTGTGAATAAAGCCCTTTATACCTTCCTAGACAAAAAAGTACCATCTATTCTTAACCAACTACAATTGATAAAAACAAGGTTCTTAACCAATTAAAATTGATAAAAAGGTATTACTAGATCATGATGTATGCTGCATGCTGGATGCATTGCAAGGTATCCTCTTAACCACTTGGCTACTGGGCACTTTTACCCCTTTCCTACAATTTTCAGCTTTCAGCGCTGTCACAATTTGAATGAAAATTGCGCGGTCATACAACACTGTACCCAAACTAAATTTTTTATAATTTTTTTTCACACAAATAGACCTATCTTTTGATGATATTTATTCACCACTGGGTTTTTTATTTTTTGCTAAATAAACCAATAAAAAATGATGAGGAGACACTGGTGGGCACTGATGAGGCTGCACCGATGGGTGCTGGTAGGCGGCACTAATGTGCACTGGTAGGCGGAACTGAAAAGCAGAACTATTGGGCACTGGTAGGCAGCACTGATAGGGGACACTGATGGGCACTGATTCACAGCACTGGTGGGCACAGATTGGCAGCACTGGTGAGCACTGTTGGGACTGCCCTGATAATCAGCACACAGTGCCCTGATTATCAGTGTACCTGTCCCTTTTAGAGAATCCGGTTATCATCTCTCTTCTTCTCTCCTCATGCTGTCAGCATGGGGAAAGGAGTGCCGATAACCGGACACAGCTAATCATGTGGTAAAGAGCCACTGATTTACCTCAATTTGTGATCAGCAGTGTCCTCCGGACACTGTGATCACAGAGCGTGCCGCCAGTGCCCCGCTCGATCAGCAGGTGCGATCATGTCCGTCATTCGGGTATAGCACGGTCGGCAAGTGGTTAAACTGTGCTTTTGTTTGAGAAATTCCCAAATAAATGTGTACCTGAAAACAGGGTGACACTGTAGGTACATAAGTAGTAATGTGCCAACGTCCCGATATTGGACTTATGGAACTATAACAACTAAAAAAATGGACTTTGAAGGCACACAGGTATACTATGTATAAAAGGTAAAAATGGTTTTATTTGGGTATGGTCTACAAAAAATAAGAACAATTGATACAAGTAAATACATAGAACAAAAAATATTTGCATATAATTGGAATTTTCTACCCTACATACACCCAGGACACACTTCATCTGATACATGTGTACAATGACGCATCCAGAAACAGGTGGGGAACAAATTCCCAAGCAGGTGTTCCGATTGTGGATGTAAATAAGCAAGTTGTGGGTCGGATTGTAGGTCTGGGTAGGTGTATTCTTAATAGCTCGACATGTTGCGCGTATGAAAACGCTTCTTCAGGAGATAAGAAAATTTCTGCTGGGTATACATAAAATACATCAATAAATATATTGTATATCAAAGTATAAACACAAAACATAATCAAGGATAAAATGCGAAACATCATTTTAATGATAACTGCAAAATTTGGTCCAACTGAGTATGACGGCCACATGGAAACCCCATAAAAGAACTGGTCACTTGGGGGCAGAACGGCAAAGCCAGGTAACCGAGGGACCTAATGTATCATGGTATAGGGGTTAATGTATATATTTGTATAGCATAGTATAGGATAGACCGTATACTCCCCAAAGTAACAACAAAGGAAAGGGACCAAATTATCCCAAAAAGTGGATTCCAGAGGTATTAATTGTATAAGAAAGAAACCAATTGAGGCTATGCAAAAATTATTGGATTAAAAATAATAAGTATAGGGAAGGGAAACCTATTACGTTAACGGATACGGGGAATATTAGATAACAATAGAAACCAAAAAACACAGCTTACCATATGGTAGTCAGGCATGATGAAAAAAGTATAGGTATGGTATCTCAGCTGGTAAGCTAGATATCTCCTTGTTTGTAATGAAAGACCAGCAGTGTGGAGAAAACACTGTGGAGGCACCATGTATAGCCAGGTATCTCAAGTTAGAGATGAGCGTGTATAAATTATCATATAGGAAGTTTCATAAGTAGCAATGAATTAATGGCTTGAGGGGGTAAGAATCTATAAGATAGTAAAAAAAATGAAAAAATGCAATACATTTTAAGAGCACTATAGAGCGGTACCCAATGTCCCTCAATGGGGATCAGAATCAAAGTGTGGAAGGAGTTAGGAGTGATCGCTTACCTCAAGCCTAATTCAAGAGGGCTATAGAGCAAAGTGCAGCTCACAATGGTTGGTCAGCGTCTGCTGACAGTACAAGCCGAGCTGTGTATGTTATATAGGTCCCCCCACCCGAAATGCGCCGAGTCCGGGTGGGAGTGGTGCATGCCAGTCCGACCGCTGGCTACCGCGCATGCGTCGAGTTACGCCGCTGACGCGGCGGCGCTCGGCCCATGCGGTGGTAGCAAAGGCAGGGACTCGAGAGAGCCAGAAGGCGCCCGTGTGCCCGTCAATCACCGCACATCCGGTCAGAGGAAAGGACAGGATGTGCGGCGCTGTGTGATCAAACTAACCAGCCGAAAACCATAGAGCCAGCCAAGCGATCAGGACCAGGGGAAGAAACATGAGACCGTGAACCAATTGTGCTCTTGGTTAATCGTGCTTGCTTACTTTAATTTGTCAGCCATTATGGACCTATAATTTTTCCCCCTTCATTTCAGTCCTGACTCTATTAAAACCAGCAAAAATGTTTTTATTGTAAAGCATTAAAGGAGAAGGCCAGGCAAAAATAAGATTAAAAATGAATAGTGTATTAAAAGATAAAAAAAAAAACTATCTTTTGCTGCAATATTCACTTTAATTCCTAAGATAAATCCCCACTACTTTCTTTTTGCAGCTAGATGTGCTCAGTCCTGATGGCCAGCATCATTCAACCCATCTCCTCTGAGCCCAGGTCATTCTGGACTTGCCCCCAGTCTGTGACTAGCCTGTGATAGAAGAAGCAGCACAGTGATGGGCTCATCTCTCTGTCACTCCGCTCTCTTCAACTATCAGCATGTCGCTTTTCAGCACATGTACTCTTGCTTTGCTACAGAAAGACTGCAGGAAGCTGAAATTAGGTCAAATTCATTTACTTAGACTGCCTGCATTTTAAAAGGACATTTAATGATGTATTAATTAGTAGAGAGCTGCATTCATTAGTGTCTTTTACATCTGCCTAGAGTTCATCTTTAACCGTTTGATTTCCATAACAAGCACAACGTACCAGGAACAGTACTTTTCCTAGCACTAGCCCAGCGCTCTGGATTCTTGACAGCGCAACAAATTCATTCAGCCTAACAGACCTGTTCTATTTGGCTTTTAAATTATCATCTCATCTTCTCAGCGGCCTGCAAGAGGCAAAAAAGATAACACAAGTGACGTGCAAGGTACCCAGATATAGAGAAAATACAGTATTGCTCACGCACTTTGCCTCCAGTCATTTTTCATCATCTGTCACAATGATGGCTCTTTGTAAGGAGAGAGTCAAGTTACCGACATGATTAAGAGTGAGGCGGCTTTTGCTATTGGCTATGAAATGACAGCTAATATCGCTTTATAGCCGTTTCCTCTGTGCAATTGTAAAGGACAGTTTATTTGTGGAAACCATGCTTGCGCTTTAAATATACTTCAGGCCTGCCTTCAAACGGGAAAGGGGCAAGTTGTCAGAGGAGGGTGTATGGATGAATGGAAAGCAGTTTATATAAGGTGCATCTGTGCAGAAATAAAAATTCACCTTTTAATAGCCCATAGGCAATGGTGGACAATGTCATCAAATATCCTTTGTGCAAACAAAAATATACATATATTTTTGAGTCCATATTCAACTATTGACCAAATACATAGAAATATTCACTATGTAAATGTAGATAAACATTCTGCTGGTCAGGTGGAGAGGTGATCAGTGCTTAATGCAGCTTGGGCATTACAAAACAATAGAATGGATAAGGCATGATGAAGAATATCTCACCTCCCCTGGAAATGAACAGTGTCCCGGTTTATATAACAGCAGGGGGATAAAGCGCATAAAGCCATGCACCCAGCATTTTCTCCACTCTTCCACTGACTCAAATAGAACAGCCTACAGTTGTCTTTTTGTTGTTTTATCGGAACATTGAACATGAGGTGAAGGGAGTAAAGGGTTACCCCAAACTGGTGAAATGAACTATTTCAGGACTCTTTCTCCTTCTTGCTGAGCTGCATGAAATGTCCCACAGAATTTCTAATGCTGACATGTGACTAGGACTTCTTCCCAAAAGACCAAAAATGGACACAGTCACTAACTTCCAGCGCTGGGGTCATCTACTCACACAGCCACAGGATCATCGGTTGCCTCTTTCCGTTATCCACCGAGCACTATTCAGTGAGGGAGACATGGATTCACACCACTATAGGACAGCTGTACACTTTTCCCCCCAACTTCCTCCTGGCTCTCTCCAGTGAGCTTTTGCAGACCCAAACAGACTCCCGGACTAGGCTGTGCGAGCAGGCCCCCAGCCAAAGCTTCAAGTGGAACATTGATGTCTTCTAGATGCAACCCCAGTAATACTGCCCCAGCAGCAAAGCCTCTGCACAGGGGCCTCGTCCAGCAAACTAGACCCAGGAACTCTGCCCCTCTGCCCTCTGCCTCAGGCCTCAGACTATATATGGTTTTTTCCAGCCACCTACTGGGCACACCTCCCCAGGTAGTGTGTGTGTGTGTGTGTATATATATATATATATATATATATATATATTACAGTATCTCACAAAAGTGAGTACACCCCTCACATTTTTGTAAATATTTTATTATATCTTTTCACGACAATACGAAAGAAATGACACTTTGCTACAATGTAAAGTAGTGAGTGTACAGCTTGTATAACAGTGTAAATTTGCTGTCCCCTCAAAATAACTCAACACACAGCCATTAATGTCTAAACTGCTGGCAACAAAAGTGAGTACACTCCTAAGTAGAAATTTCTGAATTGGGCCCAATTAGCCATTTTCTCTCCCCGGCGTCATGTAACTTGTTAGTGTTACAACGTCTCAAGTGTGAATGGGGAGCAGGTGTGTTAAATTTGGTGTTATCATTCTCACTCTCTCATACTGGTCACTGGAAGTTCAACATGGCAAAGAACTTTCTGAGGATCTAAAAAAAGAATTGTTGCACTACATAAAGATGGCCTAGGTTATAAGAAAATTGCCAAGACCCTGAAACTGAGCTGCAGCACAATGGCCAAGACCACAGAGCGGTTTAACAGGACAGGTTCCACTCATAACAGGCCTCGCCATAGTCGACCAAAGAAATTGAGTGCACGTGCTCAGCGTCATATCCAGAGGTTGTCTTTGGGAAATAGACATATGAGTGCTGCCAGCATTGCTGCAGAGGTTGAAGGGGTGGGGGGTAAGCCTGTCAGTGCTCAGACAATACGCCGCACACTGCATCAAATTGGTCTGCATGGCTGTCGTCTCAGAAGGAAACTTCTTCTAAAGATGATGCACAAGGAAGCCTGCAAACAGTTTTCTGAAGACAAGCAGACTAAGGACATGGATTACTGGAACCATGTCCTGTGGTCTGTTGAGACCAAGATAAACGTATTTGGTTCAGATGGTGTCAAGCGTGTGTGGCGGCAACCAGGTGAGGAGTACAAAGACAAGTGTGTCTTTCCTATAGTCAAGCATGGTGGTGGGAGTGTCATGGTCTGGGGCTGCATGAGTGCTGCAGGCACTGGGGAGCTACAATTCATTGAGGGAACCATGAATGCCAACATGTACTGTGACATACTGAAGCACAGCATGATCCCCTCCCTTCGGAGACTGGGCCGCAGGGCAGTATTTTAACATGATAACGACCCCAAACACACCTCCAAGTCGACCACTGCCTTGCTAAAGAAGCTGAGGGTAAAGGTGATGGACTGGCCAAGCATGTCTCCAGACCTAAACCCTATTGAGCATCTGTGAGGCATCCTCAAACGGAAGGTGGAGGAGCGCAAGGTCTCTAACATCCACCAGCTCTGTGATGTCATCATGGAGGAGTGGAAGAGGACTCCAGTGGCAACCTGTGAAGCTCTGGTGAACTCCATGCCCAAGAGGGTTAAGACAGTGCTGGAAAATAATGGTGGCCACACAAAATATTGACACTTTGGGCCCAAATTGGACATTTTCCAATGACCAGTATGAGAGAGTGAGAGCGATAACACCAAATTTAAAACACCTGCTCCTCATTCACACCTGAGACCTTGTAACACTAACGAGTCACATGACACCGGGGAGAGAAAATGGCTAATTGGGCCTAATATGGACATTTTCACTTAGGGGTGTACTCACTTTTGTTGCCAGCGGTTTAGACATTAATGGCTGTGTGTTGAGTAAGTTTGAGGGGACAGCAAATTTACACTGTTATACAAGCTGTACACTCACTACTTTACATTGTATCAAAGTGTCATTTCTTCAGTATTGTCACATGAAAAGATTTAATAAAATATTTACAAAAATGTGAGGGGTGTACTCACTTTTGTGAGACACTGACCCCCAAACAAGCAACTTCCTCCCCTTTCCTGTAGCCCCAGTTATACTTACTTTAACTCCTGCAGTCTTCAGGAGGTTGGTAATGTGGCATCATGGATAATTAGAACTTGGTAAAACCCAGACGCATTTTCTCAAACACAGGCAACTACAGGGTTTCACCTAATTAAAAATCAGAACCTAAAGTTCATCAATGCTGCAATGTGGAGTACTGGATTATTGGATACTAATATTTATAGGTAAAGTTGATCCAGGGAATATCTGATCGCTTCTTGGGGAATCAGGAAGGAATTTTTTTTCAACGTTAGAGCACATTGGATCAGCTTTATTGGGGTTTTTTTTGTCCTTTCTCTGGATTACCTGTATGTATAAGATAGTGTAAATGGAGGTTTTCTATTTGTGTGTATGTGTGTTTTTTTTTCTGTTGGTTGAACTGGATGGATTTGTGTCTTTTTTCAACCAGATTAACTATGTAACTATTAGAGAGGAACTTCTAGCGACACTTATGCCGCGTACACACGACCGGACTTTCCGTCAGAATAGACACCGACGGTCTTTCTGACGGAGTTCCGCTAAAACGGACTTGCCTACACACGATCACAGCAAAGACCGAACATTTAGAGCGCAATGACGTACGATGGGACTAGAAAAAGGAAGTTCAATAGCCAGTAGCCAATAGCTGCCCTTGCGTCGTTTTTGGTCCGTCGGAATAGCCTACAGACCAGCTGTTTTCCCGATAGGAACTGATTCCAACGGAAAGATTTGAAACATTCTATTTCCAGGTCCGTCAGAATTTTAGAAAGAAAAAGTCAGATGAAGCCCACACACAATCGGAATGTCCAACGAAATGATTCCGTCTGACCTTTTCTGCTGCAAAGTCCGGTCATGTGTACGCGGCATTAGTCCTGCACTGATTGTAGTGGTATTAGTTTGAGGGATGCTTGTAAATTTTTTACATTACTGCACTTAAAGAGAAGTTCCACCCAGAAATGGAACTTCCGCTGTCCGGATTCCTCCCCCCCCCTCGGTGTCACATTTGGCACCTTTCAGGGGAGAGGGGGGAGCAGATACCTGTCTAATACAGGTATTTGCTCCCACTTCCGACAAAAGATGCTGCAGTATCCGTGGCGATCTACGCCATATCCGGCCCCTCCTCCGCCACCCCCCTGCTGTCTTCTGGGAGACACACAGGTCCCAGAAGAAAGCAGGGACCGCTCACAACGCGCAGCGCAACTCACACATGCGCACAGTAGGGAACCAGGCTGTGAAGCCGCAAGGCTTCCCTTCCTGATTCCCTTACTTAAGATGCTGGTGCCTCCACATGGAGCCGAGGGATGGGTCGGTTTCGAGTGAGGACATCGCGGGCTCCCTGGACAGGTGAGAGTCCTTATTTTAAAAGTCAGCAGCTGCAGTATTTGTAGCTGCTGACTTTTATTTTATTTTTTTCAGGCGGGACTCTATAAGTTCATTATTCATCTGAGTGTAACCCTTGTAGCACCTGCATTTGAACCACTAGTTCCTCCTAGGCTCTACAAATGCAGGTACATTCCTGCTTACAAAGGGTATTGAAGGACATATAGAACACCCACTACTCTAACAAATTAACATACCCTGCCAACACTGTAGATTATGTTCACACTAACAGTGGTGTAACCAACGCCTGCTGCTCCAGTAATTATGCACAACACATAAGTAGCACAATTCCCAAATCATTCCATTTTCTGAATCAGAAAAGCTGCATAATACTCCAGCTCGCTCAAAGAGGGTTGTTGGCACCTTGCAGCTTTCTAAATATATCCATCCAATGTGCAAACCAAAATACCGTCTGACACTGTTTTGATTATCACCCGTAATTTTAATATGTTTACTTTTCATCGGTTGTACGCAGCAATATAATTGAGCCACCTTAATGTTGAAGTCTCCAGACAGAAATACAGTTTAATTTATCTTTAATTAATGGTAATAAGCAGTTTCTCCAGATCAGATGAGAAGTCTGGACAGCTAATATCAACAGAGAAAAGCAATTAAAATTCAGAGTGCCATTGTTTTTCCATCGTGTCCCCATTGGCAGCCTGGCAGTTGTCTCTGACATTTCATAATCTTACCGATTTAAAAAAAACAAATTCATTTAAAATTGGCACCTTGTGAACAAAAGTACTGCTCGGTTTCGCAGGCATCAGAGCTGCTTTCAAATATCATTATTGCAATCTCTCCCAGTGCTCTGCAAACATATTAAAACTGCATTTTGATTATTGAGTGACTAAACTGATCTTTTTTTCTTTTTTCAAACTTCTATTAAAGAGACATTAAAGAGGACCTAAACTGTAGAAGCTGTGCCAAAAAAAGGCTGGTAGAGGACAACTAGTCACCAGTAGTGTTCGAGTTACAGAATGGATGAATCAGACGCAGGGAGATCCTTGCATTGCAGGTCCACAGGTACAGCTTTCTGTCCAGCAAGGAGAACAGGAAGCAGCACAGTAGTAACCAAATCTTATTTTAAATTCCCAAATACTAGCAGTCAGAAGCAGAGTGCCTCATCCTAAGATATCATACAGTACGTATTGGTGCCTTAAGTTGCAATTGTGTTTTGTTCTGATTGCATTGTCTACTTGAAAGGTCTCACAAGTGGTATTTCTAACTTGGACAGTTTGGGTTTAAGCTAGGAATACAAGTATGTATATTTGTACGAAAATTCGCAGTTCTCAGTTCATCCCACTGCTTGACGAACATTGTTCCAAAGTAGTTTCAAGTTTCAAGTTCAACATTTTTTAAGTTTGCTTTTATCATTTCAATGGACTTTGCCAAATGCAAACTATTTACACTGTTATGGGGCGTACACACGGGCAGACTTTTCGACCGGACTGGTCTGACGGACTTTCCGACTGACTTTCAACGGACTTTTGACGGACTTCCAATGGACTTTTTAATGAATGGACTTGCCTACACATGATCACACCAAAGTCCGATGGATTTTTACGTGATAACGTACACCGGACTAAAGTAAGGAAGTTGATAGCCAGTAGCCAATAGCTGCCCTAGCGTCGGTTTTTGTCAGTCGGACTAGCATACAGACGAACGGATTTCTGGGTCCGGCGGAGTTACGACGTAAAGATTTGAAGCATGTTCCAAATCTAAAGTCCATCAGATTTTCGACTGGAAAAGTCTGCTGAAGGTCCGATGAAGCCCACACACGATCAGTCCGGTCGAAAAGTCTGACCGTGTGTACGCCCCTTTAGAAATTTGCTTGTTGGAGAAAAGCTTTCCATCTTGCTCCTTCAAATTTTCTTGTCCCTGCATTTGAAATCAAAAGTTGATTTGACCCCACTAATGACTAGAAAATTTAACAAATGTTCTTAAAACAAAAAGATTTAAATCAAAATCTACTAGCGTATACCTAGAGATACCTCCCAAATAAGCCAAGCTGTGATAGCAAAGATAGCAAATCTTTGTTTTTTGCATTTAAGTGCACTTTAAAGCCAAAAAACAAGCATTACAGTTGTTTAACATAAAAAAGTGGACTACCTTTATAAGTCTGCATGATTACATTCCTGACATGTCATAATGTACAGTAGTGACTATACCTAGTCTGAGATGATGACATTAGTATACTGCAGGTAGGAGGAAGCATTTTCTCTGTCTCTTCTCCCCCCAACAATAAGACTGCAACATGGTAACTTTACAGCAAGTCTCAAAAGGAGAGGGCAGCAGGAGACTGAACACGTAGCTCCCAATTGTCCCTGATTTCGAGGGACTGTCACTGATTTTAGTCTGACCTACTGCATATAGTTGTATATAAAATGCACTTTTTATCTTTCAAAAAGTGTTTCCCAGTGTTAAACTTTTTATCCAATTTCTAAAAAGCTGCATTTATAAATTTAAAAAGCCAATATAAAGGAGTAGTTGTGGTGAAAAGCAAACACTTGTGGGTTTAACCAATCATTTTTTTTGTATAATTCTCCTATAAGGGGGTGTGGCAGGGTGTGTCCTATGCCTACATACTTTTGCTAATTGGTGTCCCTCGTTCCCATCTCAAAAAGTTGGGAGATATGTGAAGAGTGTCATGTGACACAGCCAAGAACTGCAGAACTGCACAGGCACCATGCTTGTGTAGATGCTGACCGCGGAAGATGCCTGAACAAGGAGTTACATCCTTTCTGAAAGAAATGCAGATGAAGAATCTGTCAGGGGAAGTTCTGTAATCACTTTGAAGAGTTTATTCACAACAGTAGATATGCTACATTGCAGACACTGGTGTCTGGTTGGATGGCAGCATTGCACTGTTCCTTTTTTTATTGAAATGTCACAAAGTTCCTCCTTTTGACATTCACCCATAACAGTTTACAGCAGACACATGGAGATCAACTAGAGAAGCCAGTGAGCGTTGCAGGGGGCCAAGGTGGTCAACACTGCCAAAAGTGTTGGTTTCTCTGCAGACTCCAGGAGAAGATATCTCAGCATCAGATTAGAGTTTGTTTTTTTGTTCAATGTTGAAGACATTTCATCACTCCACCAAGTGGCTTCTTTAGTTCAAATGAGTGTCAGGGACATACACTAGTATTTATAGCCACATGAGTAACTCAGTCACCGTCATCCAATAGGCATTATTGGGTTATTGGGATTGGGATTATTCACACCCATTATTGACACCCATTAGAACTGAGGAAGTAACTTGGATAGAAGTACAATTAAATGTGACTATGACTTGCTAAATGACCTTGGTAGAACTTGGATAAATAAAAACCTTCAAACCTTCAGACAACTATAATTCTATTGAGGAGCTTTATAACACCAGAGGGAACACCACTATTCAGAGATCACAGCTCTGCAGCTTATTTTGCTATCTTGTCTCCTCTAGGACCATAAACCATGAATGAGTACCACTGTTCTGGTGGGATCCCTAATTGGTTCGTCTTCCTCCCTTGGACATCTAAAACACCTCCCCTTCAAAGCTCCTTAAACATGTTTGGATGGTAACACTATATAATGCAGTAAAACCTCATTGGATCAAAATGCTGACGCTTCAGTTTTGGTGTGGTGCTGTGGGAAGTTTGTGTATAAGTAAATTTAATTTAATTAGACTAGCAGTATTTAAAAATATAATGAATAATCTTTACATTAATATGTAACTGGCATAAAGGGTTTCTTATACACCAGCCTGGAGTTCCAATTTAATTAACCACATAGTACAACAGAGTGACCGGGAACGCCCTGGGACTGGATCTGAGGGGATACATGAGCTGGAGGGCCAGGGGCCAGCACAGGCTGTGTAGGCAACTATCATCATCCAGCCCTTCCCCCCGTCACGATAGTAATTTATACAGACTTGATATAACAGCTCGGAGTTCTGTAACCTGCATCCTCTATATAAAGCAGATCTAGGGAGGAGATAATAATGCCTTCAATACCATCTATTTCAATAACTAAGGCTGAAGCTCTGCCTGAACTCAGTGATAACCAAGTATGAGAGCACACACAGCGTGGTATATTAATAGCTACAATGCGGTTTGGGCTTTTTTACTGAGCACTGTAATGACCTAATTAAATTCCCGTTTATAATCAAATCGCAGTTACCAGTGTGCCATCTTGGCACTGACATAAAAACCAACATTTACGTTAAAAATGGAGCTTGTCTGTACTTTGACTTATATCCAATTAAGCTTTTTTATTTCACAACTGAACTTTAAATGTTAGTTATCATCATTAGTGATAACAAAGGTTTTCTGCGCTCAAAAAGATATGAGTATAAGATCAAAATTTGAACTGCAAACATTCGTAATGCAATTGTCAGTGGAAAAAACATGGGGAGAAAAAAGGGCAAATATCCATGGGAAATGTATACGCAGATGACTTTTCAAACTAAACTATGATTTCAGGGTAAAGGCCTGATAGGTCAATGGTTCTTAAGCTTATATTGGCTCACCAATTAAAGAAACTGTTTTAGCTAAGAGCATACTTAAAGGGCATACATTGCCATGCAGTAATCATGAAGTATATGGCCTAAAGTTGAATTGTTTGATTATCTTGTTTTTATCAGTTGTTATATTTAAGGACCTTGTTTTTATCAATTATAATTGGTTAAGACGTGATACTACTTGGTTCCTGCATGCAAGGAAAATAATAGGGATAAAACACAGAAGGTACCGCAATCTCAAAAAGGCCCGATACGGAGAGCACTGATGACCCACTACAAACACATCTTGAGGACTCTATAGCTTCTTCTTCCCATCAGCCCTTACCTAGGCTCCGGCAACCTCTTTATACCCACTTATTAGGGGTTCCAGCTCATACCAAAATAATCTGGATGGGGTCTTCTTAAAGGGAGCCTAATCCCTGCTTACTTTGCTTTTCGGAAGGCTCAGCTGAAGGCTTAAACTTCCTATTCATGGATCATTTCAGCTGAATCAAATTCAAGTCATAAGTGGTCCTGTCAACCCCACCCAAAAAAAACTTGATCTAAGAATTAACTGAGCCAGCTGGAAATTGTATTATACGATCAGTGACTGCATGTTATAAGATGCAGTCGCTGTTTAGGTTTTTAGGCAGCTTTGGGTGCTGTGGCTGCCTGAATGCACCAGCCAGCAATGAAGACTCCCCCATCCACGTTGACAGCATAGATAGGGAAATTGATAAGAAAA
The DNA here is from genome assembly GCF_042186555.1 of Aquarana catesbeiana. NCBI lineage: Eukaryota > Metazoa > Chordata > Amphibia > Anura > Ranidae > Aquarana > Aquarana catesbeiana. Next base: position 364,719,792 of record NC_133329.1, read on the forward strand.
TTGTTCTCATTTTTGTGGGCTGGATAGGAAAATATGAAACATGCATGGCTAGCTTTAAACTGAAGATATTTTATTATCTTATATAACTTGTATTTTATGTATGTTGAAAGGCTCAAAGTAAAACCTATATGGCTCAGGTCCAATGTTAAAAAAGCCATAAGAACAAAAAAAAGGGCCTTTAAAAATAAAAGGAAGGGCCACTTTCATCATTTGAACTTTAGAACGAATATAACAAAATATATGAGAAGGAAATCAAGATCAAAAATTTCAAAGACAACTACTGTACTGATTTCGAAAGAGTAACACAAACCCCCAAGATCTTTAAATATAATAATAGTAAAATGATTAGGTCTGAGCATGTGTGTCCTTACAAGATAGAAGAAAGAGAAGGCAAAACTATTAAATACCATTTTCAGATCTGTATATACAAAGGAAAATGGTGGAGCTCAATTCCATAATTGGGATTGCTACAGCCTCATGTGAACTACATGGCCTCACAATTAATATGGTCCAGAAGAAGAAAACTCAAGGTGAATAAAGCACCTGTTCTGGATGGCTGACATCCATGTGTTCTCAAAAAGTGTGTTGTTTAGAAGCCATTGTATCTCCTTGTTAGAGACTCTAGTCTCTAGTGATTTGGTGCAAGGCAAATATGGTGCCCTTTTGGTAAAAAAGGGATCAATGTCTTTTCCAAGTAACTATAGACCTGTGCATTTAACTGCTATAGTTAGGAAGATACTTATGAGTTTGAGTAAACAAAAGCACATACAGTAGAAGAATTTTGCCGAAAACAATATTATAATTGGCAAAATTTGCAAAAGACCAACAATTAAGCCTGGGTTCACACATGCTGCGGCCGCAGGTCACATCATGGGGTCCAGTGCATCCCTGTTCACTGATTCAGGTGCGAATCAGGTCCAAATTTCTGCCTGAATTTGCACCTGATTTGGAGCCAAAGAGGCATAGGACCCTTTCCAAATGCGGACCGTGGACCTCCATTAAGAGCCAGTCACACTCTCCTGTCATGCGAATTAGATGCGGGGACAAAGAATGAAGGCGGTAGGAGTGTTTAATGTATAGATGAGGTCAGGAGTACAAAATAAAAAGAGTGCGGGAGTCAGGGGTATGTAGCCCACAGTGTAGAAGTTAACAGAGTGTAAATTTCCTCCTGCAAGCAACACTTTCTCCCACTTGACCCTTTCAGCAAAAATATGAACTTCCTCCCCCGCAAAAAACAGTAATCTAAACACTCACCCCTCCAGAACAAATCCTCTCTTGCCTTGTATCATGGGATCTTCTCCCGCCCCAATCTCCCCTCCCAGTATAAATCCTCTTCCCCTCCCATCACAATCCCTCCCAGCTTCTAGTACACATTTTCTTCTCCTCCAAAATCATCCGTATAGCACAAATACTCCCTTTCCCATCTCTCCTTATTCCCCTCCCCACCTACATTCCCCCCTCCCAGAATAAATCCTTTCCCTCAACCCCTCTCCCCATACATAATTCCCCCCTTAAATTCCTCCTTCTAGCACAAATCCTCATGCTTCCCCCAAAACCCCCCATTCTCCACAAATCTTCCCCTTTCCCAGCTTATATTCCCCCTTCTCAGCACAAATCCTCCCCCCATAACCCCACTTCCAACACAAATCTTCACCACCGCATAATCCCTTCCAGTACAATTTACCCTTCTTAACACAAACCCTCCCCTCTATTTCCCCCTTCCAGCACAAATCCCCCCTCTTAACACAAACCCTCCCCTCATTCTCTCACCTCCCAGTACAAATCCCCCCTCTTAACACAAACCCTCCCCTCATTCTCTCATCTCCCAGTACAAATCCCCCCTCTTAACACAAACCCTCCCCTCATTCTCTCACCTCCCAGTACAAATCTCCCCTCTAAGCACAAATCCTCTTCCAGCTTAAATCCCCTCCAAACCTCTCCTTTTTACACAAGTTATTTTACACCCCCCACCCAAGGTGTTTTATGAAAATGCAGCAAAAATTGGGTGTGGATTTCTCTAGCTTTCAGTGGCTTTACATAGAGTCTTCACCACCGCATAACCCCTTCCAGTACAATTTACCCTTCTCAACACAAACCCTCCCCTCTATTTCCCCCTTGCAGCACAAATCCCCCCTCTTAACACAAACCCTCCCCTCATTCTCTTACCTCCAATAGCTCCTTTTTGTGAAACAGTCAAAGTCAATTGAAGGTACGCAAAACTAAATCAATTTAGTCTAAAAATCTGGTTATTTTTCACTTACAGTTTTCAGAGTTTGTGAAAGACCCCTCAAACCATACATTTTCTGAAAGCACAAGACCCGTAGGACACAAAAGTTACTACTTTTTTTTGGCTCTGCGGTAGTTGCCTAAATGTTTATTAAATCAATATTTTCTCTAAAAAGTAGACTAAAATCATTGTTAGCAGACACAAACACAACATAAATTACAAAATTCCTGCTAAATTCCTACTAAGGCTTCATTCACACATCACAATTGACATCAATGGGACTGCCTGCATGGGGATGCAGGGAACACCTGTGCATCCCCATGCGGGCAAACAAGGCCTTACTTGTATGTACGGTTTAGAATGCTCCATGTGAGTGAAGCCTTAGTAGGAATTTAGCATGAATTTTGTAAGTTATGTTGTGTTTGGTCAGAAGCGCTGCAGCAGGGGGAAGGGACGCAGGGATTGGTGCTGCAGTGGAGGGCATTCCAGGACGGGTACGCAGCAAGCACCTTGCAGCACCTAACACTTACGGGAGGAAAGAGGAGGAGAAGCTGGCAGCTGCAGGGGAGCCACAGGGGCTCATTGCTGCTGGGGAATTCAGCCTTGGTGTGCAGTGTGTGACAGGACACAGTGAACCCCCTTCCCTCGGGGCCTATGCCCCCACACACCTGCACGCTGGATGATACCCCACTGCTTACAACCCAAATCCCCCCTCTCAGAACAAATCCCCCCCCCCATAGTCCCCCTTCCCAGCATAAATCCCCCCAACCCCTCCTTCTTACACATATTCTTCTAACACCCAAATCTGCCCACCCAGGAAAAATCCTCACCCCCCCCACCAAAAAAAATATGTTCTCATCTCTGAATGCTCCTCTTAATCCCTCCCAGCATAAATATCTCCCTCTCTCTTTTAGCATGAATCCTCTTATTCCTACCCCCAGCACAGACCTCAGATACTGGGGCTTCTTCCCAGGCTCCTCTTCCTGTCTTGTCAGAAGACACATCAAAGCTGAGGAGGAGCTTACAGGAAACTTCTCTTGGCACTCTGACACTACTAAATCTATAAACATGCAGCTGGCTAGGAGAGATACCGGCTGCTAACGTGTCAGTGCCAACTGTGCTAGAGACCCAGGGACACCTCGTAGGAGATGTAGGCAAGTGCAAGCGATCGCCAAAACACTGTAGCATCCCACTGCCACCCCCCTCCACGCTAGCACCATACGCCCAGGGCATGTGTCCCTCGCACCCCACCCGCCCACTTGACCTGGCCCAGCATAGGAGTGGCTGTGGATATAGTTTACTTACTGTGGAAATGTGTGCCCAATCATTCAAAAGAATTTGTGAGATCAGGTGCAGAAGATCCCATCAGTTTGCATACGGGCAGAACCGCAGTACTGGCAGTACTGCAGACAGTGTTTCATGGGTACTTCAGTTGGCACAATTCTTATGTTAGACATTTTTTAGGTTTTAATTCAGCTTTTTATACTATTGTCCCTCCCACAGATTATGATAAACAAATTAATATTACTTGGCTTGGCTTTCTGTACCTGGCTACTGGACTTTTTAACAGGAAGTCCACAGTCTGTGAGAATTCAAGGATGTGTTTTGAGCCCATTATTGTACGCTCTGCTGACAAATGACCTATGCTCAGCTGGGTATCTGACCAATCATTTTGTGAAGTTTGCAGATGATTTGGTGTTAGTGGGGCTCAGAGCTAAAAATGATGATTCCAAGTACAGAAAGGAAGAAGGGAAATGAAAGATATGGAGCAAAATTAACTCTTCATTAATGTAAAGAAAGCAAAGGGGATGACTATGGATTTTAGAAAGAAAATAGTATCCCTCCTCCTCTTTACATTGGAGATGAAGATATAAAGGTGGTTTAAATATTTGGGATGTACCATCCTTATAATCTTACTTGGCGTAGAAATATAGATAGAAAGTTGAAGGCCCATCAAAGTCTTTATTTTTGAGAAGACTGAAGAGTGCTGGTCTTGGCACTTCAGTTCTTATTTCATTTTACAGACACGCGACAGCAAATATTCTCACTTTATGCATCACTTTATAGTACGGTGGTAAAGCCAGCACAAAGGATTATTGGTTGTAGCCTACCTGATATTATCAACATTTATAGCAGCAGGTGTAGGAAAAGGGCTTTAGACTTTATGACAGATTCCACTCATCCTGCTTATAGATTCTTTACCTCTTTCTCTTCAGGTCGGGGGCTTCATAGTATTAGAGCCAGGACCTCAGGATTAAGGGATAGTTTTTTCCCTGCTGCAGAGCGACTGATAAATTCAGAATGATATTAGATGATTTGCCATCGCACTCCTAATTTTTATGGTGTTATTCAATTTTGTATGTAATTTCTTGATAATATTGTGGTTGGTTTTTATTGCATATCTGCTGATTTTAACAGTATTAAACAAATTGCTACGAACTACTATTATCATTATTTAACTTTACGTATGCATGGTAATGTGTGTTAGAATTTTTGGTTTTTATTATTTTCTTTGGGACCAGATTACTGTATTTTGATCTCATGTATACATGTTTTTGCAATGGCAATAAAATATCCTTATCCCTAGACATTGATGTTAAGTGAGAAGACCTGGCTCGCAATCAGCGCTCCAAGTTACCTATAGATGTTCAAAAGAGCTCTGTGCAGGCAACTTGAGTTCCTCCAAACCAATCTCATCAAACCCATGTCTTTATAAATCTGGCTTTGGGTACAGTCATGTTAGAACAGAAAAGTTACCTCCTAAAACTGTTGCCAAAATGAGGATTGTGAAATATTATTATTATAATACAGGATTTTTATAGCGCCAACAGTTTGCGCAGCACTTTACTACATAAGGACAGACAGTACAATTGCAAAACAATTCAGTGCAGGATGAATCTGAGGTTCCTGCTCATTAGAGCTTACAATCTAGGAGGAAGGGTCAAGAGTTACAAGAGGTAATAACTGGGGGATGATCTGATTGAGAAAATAAAAGCACAGTTGTTAGGTGTGGGCAGACTAGTCTTCTCTGAAGAGAAGGGTTTTCAGGGATCCTCTAAAAGCAAACAGAGTAGGTGATAGTCAGAGAGATTGGGGTAGGGAGTTCCATAGGATAGGAGAGGCTCGGAAAAAGTCCTTGAGGCAAGCATGGGAGGAGATGACAAGGGAACTAGAGAGCACGAGGTCTTGGGAGGAACGAAGGGAAGTAGGTTGGTATTTTGTGACTAGGTTAGTGATGTACAGTGCCTTGAAAAAGTATTTATACCCCTTGAAATTTTCCACATTTTGTCATGTTACAACCAAAAATGTAAATGTATTTTATTAGGATTTTATGTGATAGACCAACACAAAGTGGCAAATAATTGTGAAGTGGAAGGAAAATGATAATTGTTTTTTAAAAATGTTTTACATATAAATATGTGAAAAGTGTGGCGCGCATTTGTATTCAGCCCCCTTTACTCTGATACCTCTAACTAAAATTTAGTGGCCTGCCTTCAGAAGTCACCTAATTAGTAAACAGAGTCTACCTGTGTGTAATTTAATCTCAGTATAAATACAGCTGTTCTGTGAAGCCCTCAGTGGTTTGTTAGAGAACATTAGTTAAAAAAAAAAACAGCATCACAAAGGCCAAGGAACACACCAGACAAATCAGGGATAAAGTTGTGGAGAAGTTTAAAGCAGGGTTAGATTATAAAAAAATTATCCCAAGCTTTGAACATCTCAAGGAGCACTGTTCAATCCATCATCCGAAAATGGAAAAAGTATGGCACAACTGCAAACCTACCAAGACATGGCCGTCCACCTAAACTGACAGGCAAGAAGAGGATTAATCAGAGAATCAGCCAAGAGGCCCATGGTAACTCTGGACATTTTAAAACTCATTGTTTAGTGTGTTCCCAACTTTCAGTGGCTCTCACAGATTAAATGCCAATATTTGGACAAATCGAAATGATCAAATCAGGCTTTTCCCATGATGCGACACTCACTACAACCTACATTGTTTTCTAAGCAACATCTCTGTATAAAACTTAGGATGATTAAATAGTCAAGAAGTCAAAGTCAACAATGTCCAAGCAGGGTTTTCTCCTTCTCATAACTTTCAGCTAACCTAGAAATAGGAAAAATCCCATTTACCCAGCATGACTATCTTGTAAATGCACTGCCAATATTTTCTTAGTAACAGTTTTAATGTCAAGCACTGTAGTAAAAGTGACTTTTTTAAACAAAAATACATAAAGACATATGTTTAGGAAAGCACTTTCTTAGACTGAGTCATCATAAATTTCTTGCTGGTTTTAAGACATCTAGATCATGTATAATGTAGCTTTCCTGTGGTGCCAGCTACAATATACAAAGATGAAGTGAAAGCTTTACACAGCATAATAGATGAGATTTTGCTATCGAAAAAGGACCATGAGGTTTTCTTCATTGTGCCATCAATTTTGTGGAATATGTTTTCCATTATCAGCACGGCTGTTTTCCTACCAGCCCTCACAGGAGACTTATTATCCAGCCAAAGAAAGGAATCTATTGTATAAGTACTGAAAGGTAAAAGTATATTTTAGGATAACAAGGTATAAAATGGTACAAAGTAATGGAAGGAAACAGTTTTGCAATGTGCAATTATGTATTGCTAGAGGTAGCCATGGACATGATACCTACCATCTGATACCTAGAACTTTTGAGAAAAAAAAGGGCAACTAGGGGTATAACATACATAGCAGAGCATGCAAGTGTTATCGGGCCTAGAGATGTTTGGCAACACAATGGCTTAGGCAATGACATTTGCCAAATACATTCAGATTTAAGGAATGCATTTGAAAACCTCTTTGCAGTTAATATGAAATGATATGGCTCTGAACACAGCTGACCAAATGAAAATAACCTGGCCCCATTGCTATTCAGAAAAATACCTTCAGCAGAAATGGCACATGTAATGTAAGTGAGCATAGGCACTCCTGTGCCTATAGTCTCATAGTTGTATATCTGCAGTGTGATATCTTAGGCAGGATGCCTCTGACTGCTAGTCTCAGGAGATTTGAAGTAAGATTAAGGCCTGCTTTTTTAGGCATTTGACATTTTTTCCACTTCTAAATACCCCTCTTTGTTAGCCTATATGTCCATGTACACATAGGGGTTTACAGGCATTTAGAGGCAGAAGCGTTTAGAGGCACAACAAAAAAAATTCACCACTTGTGTGGTCAGAAGAGGAGTGTGTCAAACACGCAGTAACACGCTAGACGTGTTTAGGCGTGTTTGCGCATTATTGCATTCTAATGGCCAGAATAGATGAACATTCTGGCCAATAAAATGCATTAAAGCGTTTATCACCCTAAAAAAAAAAATGGATCCTGTCCCTTTAAAGCATGTTATACAGCACAGTGCTTATGCTGTATAATTTGGCCCCTTGTAAAACCTGAAATACCTGGCTGATCCAGTTTCTACCCTCCCCTTTGAAAACTGACCACGGTTTATCCTGGCTGCTGAGCCCTGACACCGTGGTCAGTTTACATCCCTCCATCATCCGCAGACCTGCTCTCTGCTCTGCTTTTTGCTCTCCCCCCTACCTGTCAGCTCGTGACTCCTCCTCCTGCTGCTCAAATACTATGTACATTTTTATACCATCTTCTCTGTCTCTTAATCCTGTGTCCCCTGTGTCTGTGTTTTATAAAAAAAATGCCGGTGATTATACCTCATTTCAGAACGCCGCTCAGCGATTTGCTGCTATAGGGACTATTGGAATTTCTCGCCTATTTAAGGTATGGCCACATTATGGGGCACAAGGGACACACCAAAATGGCACTTTGTACAGGAATGTGTATGGAAGATGTTTCTGAGAACTGGTCATTGTCAAATGTAACTACTTCAGTAAAAGGACTTTGTTGTTCAATCGGTCTGCCTGGTCTGAAGTCACTAAAGTGGTGCATGCATGTTGTATCAAAGAACAGGGCTTAAAAAGAGGGATGAAGAGAAGTCATTGTGAACACATTACAGATATCTAACCTGCAGTGGAAGGAGAAGAGGTTGTGTCTTTGCTAGTGGTAACTGGCTTAATGTTGGGTGCTTAAGCAGCCAACCAGTGAGAGTCTTGTTGACAAGGTATGGGTGATTGGGGCCTTGGTACAGGGGAGGGTTTGTGAACTTGGCCCATTTCCTAGCAATCGATGCTCCACATACAGGAAGCCACACTGCACATATCCCATGTACCTAGCCCAGGATGTCAAGGAAGGGCAGTAGAGAGAATGTGAGGCCTTGGGATGAAGAAGCTCAGAAACATGTGAAGAGATTTTTTTTTTGAGTCAGGGAGAAGTCTTATAGTGTCACTGGGAGTGAGGTGACATGTTGGGCTATGCTGGTGAAGTAGGGTACAGGCTCTGCGGAACCTACTTGCAATTGCTGCATTCACTGGGAGAAATAACGGGAAGTGTGCTTTAATGCTTATTTCATGTGACCGCAGCCTTAGCCTGTAAGTGCAGGCATTAGCAAGCATTGTACTGTAACTGTACTGAGGTCCTCTACTGTGACTGTACTGTGGTTAACCAAACATGTGGAGTAGAGTGTGCTCGCTTCTAAGTAGGAGTGCCGCCTTAACAATGTTTTCACAAGTCGGCAACCTCCGCCTGTAGATGCAGACATTAACAAGCTCTACTAGCAAGCCCCGCGCACAAACATACATCCTTGAATGCATACAATCCTAAATGCGAGGACCACTAGGTACATCGTTCAGCCACCTCCAGCCACCATGTATTTCATAGACTTTCACTGGCATTGCTGGCAGTGGGCCTATGCTTGAAAATGCTAGAACTTGACGCCTATGGGATTAATGTTCAGTGTATATGAGGCCTAACAGGGAATGGATCAGCTACAGGGAGACTACAGGCAATACCGGTGACTAGTCCTTTGCCTGCCTTTTTTATGGGCACAACCTCCAGAATTCCGATTTTTTTAGGTTTACATATATTTTAACGACGAAAAGGGAGAATTTCACCACCAGTGCCATCCTTACACGCTTTATGAGAACTGTATGCATAGAGAAAAAATTCCATATATTCAAAGTGCTCCATTATTCCACCATGCACAGCTTCAGGAGGTAAATACAGAGTAATTTAAAAAAAAATCTAATTAATGCACTAATTACATTAACAAGATAGATAGAAATTTCCATGGAAATTCCATTAGCTTTACATTGAGTAATGAAATGTTTCCCAAAATAACATTTTTCATAATGAATTGAATTATGTGAAAATAGAAAATGATCTCTTGTCATTTTCTTTGTGCCCTCAGCTATTGGATACAATAAATGAAATGGTCCAGCATGGAGCTCACAAGGACTGAGAATCTTAGATCCTTTGTTTCCTATAAAAATCCCTCTTCATGTTGATGGACACATTGTCATAACAACCTCAGGCTTCCCACAGTGACAATATGGTCTCTTTTTTTCACATTTTTATCAATATTTCTATAGTGATTTTATACACTAATATATACTGGAATTATTGTGTGCAATATAAAGATCATATTATAGAGTCCTGGGTGACATACCAAGTTTGGGAATCTACCATCAAATAAAATTTAAGTCATAGTCATATCAACATGTAAATTGTGAGTGGCAGCAGCTAAAAATAATTTTTAGCATTTTCACTGTCTTTTTATATTTTAAAGTTTCTGCATTTTTTAAAGTGCCTGTATTGTTTTTCACAGTTGGCAACTGCTTTGTAACTTTTGTTAAGGCTCATTCACATAATCTATCATGTACTGGAACCACATATAACTGTATAAAGCCCTGGTGCCCAATCTTTGGCATGAAGGGCCAATGTGGCCCACTGGCATTTACTGGTCAGCCCTCAGAGCACTTGCAAATAGTAGTTTGCGCATAAAATTTTCCTTAGACTGGGTTCTATTAGTAAATGCTTATCTACCGTAAATCCAAAAACAAGAATTTAATGATACTGCGTTATACCAATCTTTTGATGTCAAGGCTGCTTAGTTTTCTAAAGCTTTTGTTCTTTATTTGCACCTGGTGATCCAGCCAGTAACACACTTTTTGTCTATAGAAGAGGAATGGAGACCCCCTTGGACAATAGTATTGTCTGAAGAAGGTAGTGTCAGATGGACTAGTAGATTAGAAGGACTTTACATAAGTGACTAAAAAATTAAAACTTAATTCCAGCTAACATTTTTTTACCACCTCAGTACCACGCCATAGCCGAAAGATGGCTACAGCAAGGGTCTCTTATTCTGGGAGACATGGAGACTCACCTATTTGCCTATCCGGGTCTGGCTTTGGGGTTGGTTCACCTCACCTCCCCCTCATCCCCATCTGGGGTTCCTGTGTGCGCCCCCAGGATTTTTCTTCCATCCATTCCTTATGCATATCCTGACAGGCAAGCATGCTACTTTATATTTGTATATAAGGTACTAAGATGTTATATAGATGAGAACTGATTTGGATATATGTTTGGATAGATGTTGTATACTGTATGCTAAACACTTATACATTTCTTATTTGACATTTTGCAGCAGCACCCACCCAACCAGTCCCAAGGAAGCGAGAATTTCTCACGAAACACATTGACTTTCCAGAATGGAGTAACTATGAACAGTAACACTGATTTTGAGTATTTCTGCCGATATCAGTACTAGAGGAGCACAATTTTACTCCTTACACCATTTGATATCTCCATCTCTGGGTTGGGTATTTGTTGGTATCAGATGCTATGTTAATAGATGGTTTTGCTGATATTTTATTGTCTTATTTTTAATCTTAGGAATAAAATATATATTTTTTAACCAGTTGCCCCATGTTGTTCGGATAAAATCTGCCTTTTTTATATTAGCTTTCCTATTATCTTTACCTATATCCATATGATATGTGGCGCAGCGGGGGTCTACCAATCATCCATTATTTTCATTGGTACTAGCCTCACCTGTCAAATACCTTTGTTTCAAGGCTGCAATATCTATGCTGAAAGATCTCAGTGCTATGAGGACTGTTACCAGGCAAGTGTTATTGCAGTCAGAGACTGTCAGATAAAAAAAAAGACCTAATGGGTCATCCTAGTTTTCACTTCAAATGTGACCCACAGCTTAATCATAGCAAGCAATGCCCAAACTGGGTCCATCTATTACAAGTATGTGGTATTATGTAGTCATCCTTAGAAAACTAGAGGTAACTCCAATCTTTCACCATAAATCATTACAATATCTACCTGTGTGTGAGAAACACATAGATGGCCATCTTTCCATCCAGTGCTATCAAGTCAGTGTTAGCTCATGGAGATATATAGTATTAGTTGTTCTATTAGGGGTATGGGTTTTTTGGTAAGTGAAGTAGATTGCCAAGCCTTTCTTCCAAGTTCCAAGTAAAGCCTAGTACACACTATGAGTAAATCGGATGACTGATCATCCGATTTTCCACAAAAGTGCATATAATGAAGTAGTCGGAATGGTATTGACTAGTATGTAAATTCTTGGCCAACAAAGGCAAACTTAGCTACGTATTAGCATAGTAGAAGAGGAAGTGTAGGGTTGTTCTATGCTTCTGAGCATGCACATTTTTTTCTATTCAATTATTTTAATATGATTACCATACACATTAAAATAAAATTGGGCATTGTGTTCACTTATGATAAAAAAAATTCTAGCCTGCATCTTTAGTTTTTGTCATCCAAAAAGTCAGAATCGGCTGTCAAAAGCAATGGGGTCTCTAAACTATGGCCCACCAGTTGTTCAGGAACTACAATTCCCATCATGCCTTGTCATGTCTGCGAATGTCAGAGTTTTACAATGCCTCATGGGACGTGTAGTTCTGCAACAGCTGGAGGACCGTAGTTTGGAGATCCCTGTTCTTTACTAATGATCAGATAATCGGCTGATCGTTTGTTGTACAAAATTTTTCTTCAGATCTTCTTATTGCGTGTACGGGCCTTTAGTCAGAACCAATTAATCTACAGTATGCTTTTGGATTGTGGAAGCACCCATGTGGAACCCAAGCAGACAGAGTGAGAACAGGCAAACTCTATGCAGACAATGCTCTTGATCTAAATTTTAATGGAATGACATCTAATTTGGTAAAGCACTGTGCATCCTAAATAATTGTTACAAAAAAAATACAGTTTTCACCATTTTTTTTATGATTCATAGCTGCTCAGTGCAGCTGAACCCCTAAGGCCTCTTCTAGCCACTCTTTGTCCACCAGTAATTTCTCCAGTGTCATCTGCACATCATTGCTTTCGACAAGTGGCTCATAGTGACAACGATGACCCATGAAAAACAAAATATAGGGAGTGGCGCTGTGTTAGAACAAAGAGTGTGTCTGTAGAATTAACAAGTGCTCTGGTGCGTGATATAATCGCTTTTTAGGAGTGAAAAAATATATTATAATATGAAACTCCCAAAATTCAATATATCCATATATGTAATTAGTGAAAAATCCTTATTTAGTGGTAGAGGGAATTGTCAGCTATGTGTGCAAGCAATAACAATCCCAACCAATAGGCAAACTCAAACTTTAAATTATCACCATTATATAACATGTGTTGACAATGGTATGTATAAATCTACTAATTAATAAATATAAAGTGATAAGTGCCAGATAGTGCTATGTATAAAAACTGTGGTTATCAAACCATTGTGCAATAATGTGCAAAAAACATTTAAAAATTGTAAATCATTATTTATGTGTAAAATCCTCAACAATATATCGAAAAAATCCCATATACTGTTTATTGCAAAGTGTTCGTAACAATAATATAATGTGCTATGCACCAAATTCCCGTAGAAATCATGCAGAAGGTTCTTCTTTGGTGGTGAAGAGCCATGCTGTAATTATTGGCAATCTCCCCCCAGTGTGGTTGCACTCACCGGAGCAGGGGTATGAGCGTATGATGTTGATCCTGTTGATCCTGTTGGTCTCTCCGATTGTATGGGTGCCGGTATCCTTCCACTCCTTGAGGCTCCCTGATGATCTCCTCTCTGACAAGTCCTCCTCTACAGACGGTCCATCCCGTTTTTTTAAATGTTTTTTGTTTATACATACCATTGTCAACACATGTTATATAATGGTGATAATTTAAAGTTTGAGTTTGCCTATTGGTTGGGATTGTTATTGCTTGCACACATAGCTGACAATTCCCTCTACCACTAAATAAGGATTTTTCACTAATTACATATATGGATATATAATGAATTTTGGGAGTTTCATATTATAATATATTTTTTCACTCCTAAGAAGCGATTATATCACGCACCAGAGCACTTGTTAATTCTACAGACACACTCTTTGTTCTAACACAGCGCCACTCCCTATATTTTGTTTTTCAGTTTTTTTGGGGTATCACTGAGGTGTTCCCTACTTACATAGGGGGGCTGCAGGTGTAAAATAGTCTGAAGCGCGGATCTATTGATATATTTATAACGATCACCCATGCCACCCTTGTTCAAGCACTTCCTGTTATAGGGTGACAACACTCTGTCCCTGTCTCCAATTATGTCCTTGATGAAAACTGCATGGCCCCTTGCAGCCTTCATTAGGGGCATGTATGACAGGGTTACAGTGCAGGTGCACAATTGGAGACAAGGACAGAGTTTTGTCACCCTATAACAGGAAGTGTCTGAAGAAGGATCTTCATACGAGGGTCACCAAGTAGTCTTTTCATTAAAGTTGCATATTTGAAAATCTTTAGTACATCTTTTAAAATAACAATAACATTAACAGGTGAAACTTAATGTAGTGAATTTAGAAAACCATCTACGTGCACCATAAAAAGTGTGTTAGGTCTCCAAAACAAATTTTTAAAGGTTATATATTGAATGTTCTAGCCATCATTTAAATTCAGTCAGCAACTTTAGTGACTCATTCTATTTTTATACAGCATTTCATAGTTTAATATTCTAAAATAACTTGGTTTAACTAGTTTATAATTTACATGCAAATATATGCAGAGTGGAAAGGATAGAAAACAGCTTAATTGTGGGAATGTGATCAACTGTGATTCAGGTGTTTCCCTGAAGACAAGGTGTCATGCAGTCATAATATTTTCCCACTACCCCTAGGGAAATTACACTAATATAAAGGGATGAAATAAACGTCAGAAATCTTCAATTCAACAGATGTGCAAACCCTGTACAAAGCAGCTCTTAAAATGCAGAGATCAAAATTAACTTCATGATGTAGGCAAGTTGCAATCTCTCCCGAAGACATTTAAATACGTTGTGTTATTTGACATTTATTGGATGCAGCTTACATGGAGTTTTAACCAGAGAGGAGTGCATTGTATGAATGTAAATATATGAGAACATATGGAGTACAACAAGGTGGAAAAACATTTTCAATTCATGCTTAGTATTAAGTTATTAAAAAACGATAAAACCTCTAACTGCATAGAAAGGAAAGCTAAGCCTGGTTTTTCAGTGGATCTGCCTGAGTCATCACCTTGAGTATTCTCCATACACTCCAAGGATTGCTGAAAAAGAATAAGCTAGACGATAGTTTATATTGCAAATCTTTGGTAAAAACCTTGATTATGTGTCCATAGCAGTGGGATGCAGACACCATTTTTCTGGGGCCTTTGTTTGGGCTGGGCATTGAGACACTCAGGAAGCGGAGCATGCTTAGAGAAATGGCAGTTGAGAAGCTGTTTGACAAGAGCAACCTTTCTCAACCAGGGTTCTGTGGACCCCCAGGGTTCCTCCCGTGTCTCTTAGGGGTTCCTAAAGGTGTGAGCAATTTCTGCCTCTTAAAAAATGTAAGCACTGGCACCAATTATCTTTTTAGCTATCTTGGAAATTCGTCCCACTGAAGACCATTGTAAGAGGACCAATCCTCCCACTAACCACCAATGTAAGAGACATTCTTCCCACTGTCCACCACTGTAAGGAACATTCTTCCAAGCGGCTAACAATATAAGGAACATTCTTCCCACTAAACACCAATGTAAGGGGAGCATTCTTCCCACTAAACAGCAATGTAAGAGACATTCTTTCCACTGACCACTATTGTAAGGAACATTCTTCCTACTGACCACCAGTGTAAAGACAGTGAAGACTTGATACCTTAGTGCTAAGAATTCACAAGAAGCTGACCATAGGATATACAAATGTGATGATCACTGTGCAACTCGGACTGGATGGTTATGGTGTTGCAACCCTCCTCAGATCAAGGTATCTTTAAAGCTATAATAAAGTCTTGTTTTTTTCTTTTTTTTAAACAACAAACATGTTATACTTACCTGCTCTGTGAAATTGTTTTGCAGAAAGCAGCCTGGGCCCTCTTTTTCTCAGGTCCCACGTCAGCGCTTCTGGCCCCGCCCTCCTGCCGGGTGCCCCCACAGCAAGCAGCTTGCTCTGCAGGCACCCAAGCAGACGTGCTCCTGAGCCGTGGCTCTGTGTGTCCATTCACACACTGAGCAGCGGGTCAGCCCCGCCCCCTCTGGCTTCTGATTGGCTCACTGGCTGTGATTGACAGCAGCGGAAGCCAATGGCAAGGAATGTGAGTCCCCAAAAAAAACAAAAAAAGACCAACAATTTTTTTTACTTTCTGCTATAATACATATCCAAAAAATAAAAATAAAAAAATAGTATTCATCATTTTAGGCCGATATATATCCTTCTACATATTTTTGGTAAAAAAATTGGCAATAGGCGTGTATTGGTTGGTTTGCGCAAAATTTATTGCGTCTACAAACTACGGGATAGATTTAGGGACTTTAATTTTTTTTTAATTGTTTTTGCTGCTAATGGTGGCGATCTGCGATTTTTAGCGGGACGGCGGACAAATCTGACCCCAAATGACACTTTTTGGGGCCCAGTGACATTATTACATTGATCAGTGCTATAAAAATGACACTGTCAGGGAAGGTGTTAACACTAGGGGGCGATCAAGGGGTTAAGTGTGTTCCCTAGGTGCGTTCTAACTGTAGGAGGATGGGCTCACTGGGACATGGCAGAGATCACTGTTCCCGATCACTGGGAACAGTAGATCTCCTGATGTCATAAGGCAGATTGGGGAATCGTCTTGTTTAGGCAGTTCCCTGTTCTGCCTCTGTACACTGCGATCGCGGGTCGCCGG
Source organism: Aquarana catesbeiana (assembly GCF_042186555.1). Classification (NCBI taxonomy): domain Eukaryota; kingdom Metazoa; phylum Chordata; class Amphibia; order Anura; family Ranidae; genus Aquarana; species Aquarana catesbeiana. Next base: position 364,736,087 of record NC_133329.1, read on the forward strand.
CGGACATCGAGTCCGTGGGACCCGCAGGCACACTCCTGCGGCACGCGCCCGCTATCCTCCTTGTGCGGACCGACGTACAGGTAAGTCGGTTCACACAGGAGGGCTGACCTGTTGCAGTATATCTGCGTGAGATGGTTGGCAAGTGGTTAAAGTAGTCTGCAGACTTTGGAGCTTTGAGAGCCACTGCATTAGAGTATGTATATTCTAACACAAGGCAATAATGTATCCAGTTCAACCTGTGTGTGTTTGTGTAGATAATTATTTCCCATATTCCTGTATATTGTGTTTCGATAAGATGCAAGTCCAAAAGTCTTTTGAAACGATCAATACTTCCTGTTGACACCACCGATTGTGGAAGAAAATTCTACATCCTTACCGCCCTGACAGTGAAGAACTTCCCTATGCAGTTTAAGATTAAACCTTTTCTCTTCCAATCTCATTGTGTGGCCCTGTGTCCTCTTACACTCCCCGGGACTGAATAGTTTCCTACCTACACAGGGATCACCATTGAGATGTTTGTAAATGGCTATCATATCATATCTCCTCTCAGACATCTCTTCTACAGGGAGAATACATTTAGTGCTTGTAGTCATTCTTCATAATTGAGGTCCTCCAGTCCTCCTATTAATTTAGTTGCCCTTCTCTGAACTCTCTCCAGCTCCAGCACATCCCTTTTGAGGATTGGTGACCAGAACTGGACAGAATACTCCAGATGCGAGTTTTATAAAGTGGAAGGATTATTGTTTTATCTCTGGAGTAAATCTCTTTTTCAATGCATGCTAATATTCTGCTGGCCTTGCTTGCCGCAGCTTGACATTGCATGCTATTGCTCAGTCTGTCATCTACTAGGACCTCCAGATCCGTCTCCATCCTGGAATCTCCCAGAGCTTCCCCCAGAGAGTAAGTAATCTGCATTTATGTTTTTAACCCATAAGTGCATTTTTTTAGATTTTTTTAATGTTAAACCTCATTTGCCATCTAGTTCCCCACTCTATTAGGCAAAGTTAAAGTACCAGGACACAATGATCCAAATTCCCTGTGTTAAAATCCAGTGCCCCCATTTATCATTTTGAAAGTTACTGATCCATGATGTGAACATTAGGCTGCTTTCACACTGTGGCGCTTTTCAGGAGTTTTAACGCTAAAAATAGCGCTTGTAAAGCGACTGAAAACTGCCTCCCATTCATCTCAATGGATGCTTTCACACTGGGGCGTTGCGCTGGCGGGGCGTTGAGAAAAGTCCTTATATAATGCATTGTAGCCCATGGTGGATGGGTGAAATCTAGTTATAAATCATAAAGGAATTACTGCTGTACATAAAGGAACACGTTACTAAAAGGTTAATGTTTATCCCGCTAATGTTCTGAATACCGTCAACATGTGCATAATTTTGTGATTATCTTTTGCATGCGCTCAGCATGACTTTGAGATTGCAATCAGCAAGTTTTTTTGTTTTTTTTTTAACAGCGTTGTAATTGGATATGAATTCATGGGGTAATTATGTGCGTTTTAACGATAGCATTGATACTATTTATGACACATAATGTGACAGAAGAAAAACTTAGCATGTAACTCAGGTAGGAAGGTTAACGTACAGCTTAGAGTATGGATCTGTGGTTGGGGGAGATTTAATAGTCATGGTTTGACATGCATGAATTAATCATGATGTTATAGTTGCTAAGGCTTCAAAAATAATTTGGGGCACATTTTGCACTAAGGTAAAAATGCAGCGTGCGTAGAGTATTGCCCGCTACTGAATCTTCTGGGAGTGGCCAACATGCGGGCATGGTTTAACCACTTCCCTACCGCTGTATAGTCACATGACACCCGCAGGAACCCTTCGTCCCTCCAGGCGGGCATCATATGACGTCCTGGGATTTCCTGCATTGTGGAGAGCGTGCACGTGCCCGCCGCATCACTTGGGACCCGATGCGCGTGCCCAGCGGCTGCGATGTCCGCCGTGCACCCGCAAATTGCACGTCACAGAGCAGAGCAGGGACGTGGATCTGTGTGTGTAAACACACAGATCCACGTCCTGTCAGGTGAGAGGAGATCAGGTGAGAGGAGACCGATCCGTGTGTTCCCATTACAGAGGAACACCAATCAGTCTCCTCCCCTTGTGAGTCCCCTCCCCCTACAGTTAGAATCACTCCCTAGGACACACCGTTAACCCTTTGATCACCCCCTAGTGTTAACCCCTTCCCTGCCAGTCATATTTATACAGTAATCAATGCATTTTATAGCACTGATCGCTGTATAAATGTCACTGGTCCGAAAATAGTGTCAAGTGTCCGATATGTCCGCCGCAATATCGCAGTCACGATAAAAATCGCAGATCGCCGCCATTACAAGTAACAAAAAAAAAAATCATAAAAATGCCATAATTCTATCCCCTATTTTGAAGACGCTATAACTTTTGCGCAATCCAATAAATATACGCTTATTGCGTTTTTTTTTTTTTACCAAAAATATGTAGAAGAATACATATTGGCCTAAACTGAGGAAAAAAATAGTTTTTTTTTTTTTAAATTGGGACATTTATTAAAGCAAAAAGTAATAAATAGCAATATAAATGATTGCTCTCACTCTACCGATCGCGGCGATACCTCACATGTGTGGTCTGAACACTGTTTTCATATGCGGGCGCTACTCACGTATGCATTCGCTTCTGCACGCGAGCTCGGCAGTACGGGGCGCGTTTAAATTTTTTTTTTCTTATTTATTTTACCTTTTATTTTTTATTTTTACACTGTTCTTTAAAAAAAAAATTCTTTCACTTTTATTCCTATTACAAGGAATGTAAACATCCCTTGTAATAGAAAAAAAAACATGACAGGACCTCTTAAATATGAGATCTGAGGGTCAAAAAGAACTCAGATCTCATATTTACACTATAATGTAAAAAATAAAAAATTGTTATTCAAAAAAAAAAAAAAATAACCCCACCCGCTGCCGATGGCTCCGGTAAGCGGCGGAGGGCACCAGAGCGTGGCGGGAGGGGGGGGCCCTCTCCCACTGCCGATATAAGTGATCTTGCGGGTAGAGACAACTTTTAATTGAAAGGATAGAAGGATACCAGGGTTATGGCAGCTATCTGCTGCCAAAACAACAATAATCCTCTTCAAAGTCAGGACGTATATCGGCGTGCGGCGGTCCGTAAGTGGTTATACCTGTATATACTGTGCTGACAGATCTCATTATCAGCTTTAATCTAGATCTGATCATTGTTTGTCCAACAAATGGTTTAGGATCTAGAAGCTGAGATTTCTGCTTCGTATGTTAATGAGGAAAAACTCAGTGGGGTTGAGTGCAAAATCTTTTACAGCTCAGCATAGAAACCAATCAGCTTCCTTTTTTTTTTTTTTTCTTTTTTTTTTTTTCGTCAAAGCTTAATTGAACAAGCTGAAGGTAGAAACTGATGCAGAGCTGCACTCTCCAGTTTTAGTAAACCAACCCCAGTGTGTTTCTCATTGTCAGTGGAGACAGATTGAGTTTCCTTTCATTTCTAATTGTTGCGAGTGGCTTGGAGTCTGCCCATGACTTGCTGCAAACACTTAAAGAAGGTAAGAACGTGTTTTATTTTTAATTTTTTTTTAGGTATGATGTCCGAATAGGAGCACACAGTGTTTTTTTTTTTTCAGATTTGACTGCAAAAGTAGAAATACACTTTAAGGGCCACTTCACACCATAGAAACGCAGTCCAGATGCGCTCAAGCTGATTTTCTGCATGCAAGTTTTTGACACATTTTTTGATGCGTTTCAGTACGTTTTTGATGCGTTTTTGATGCAGTCCAGTGCTTTTTTCACCTTAACCTTAAGGGCCAGTTCACACTATAAAAACGCAGTCTGGATGCGTTCCAGGTGCTTTTCTGCATGCGCGTTTTTGATGCGTTCCAGTGCATTTTTGATGCATTTTTGATGCAGTCCAGTGCGTTTTTGATGTGTTTTTGGCCCGTTTTTGATGCAGTCCAGTGAATTTTTCCCCCCTTTTTTTTCCTTAGCCTTGAATAAGAACATGGGTGTTCCAGTGCGTTTTTGGTGCATTTAGGTGCGTTCTGGTGTGTTCCCGTGAGTTTTTGATGCTTTTTGCAGCGCTCCAGTACAGTCCAGTGCAGGAAAAATGCAGCATGTTCCACTTTTTTTTCTGGAACTGGAACGCACTGGAACGGCAAACACTGGTGTGAACTATGCCATTGAAAAACCATATAACCTACTTTCTATGCGTTTTTGATGCAGAAAAAAAACGCACTGGACTGCATGTGGTGTGAACTGGCCCTAAAGAAGGGTAATTTGCAATGCCATACTTCCTTCTATACATGAGCTAAAAAATATATTTTAATGCATGACAAAGTTACTTTTTGGACTAAGAGATGCTATCCTGTGATTGGATATACTGTATGCAGTGTCCATACTTATGAAATATGAACAACAACTGAGAAATTGAGCATACAAACAAGAGAAGTGCTACTATGTATCTTCTATATGTACAGAAAAAAAAAAAAAAAACACAAAGACCACATTCAGCATACAATATAAAAGAAGTGCTATTGTACAGTGTGTATACATAAAAAATAGAACGAGATAATGATACCCAACATACTGGACAAGAGAAGTGCTACTGTACAATGTCAACATATCCACAACAAGAACAGACACTGAGAATTACTGTACACTATGCAGTGCATGCTAAAGTGCGACTGTGCCGTGCCCATACATGTAAAATATGAACAGATACAGAAAATAAACTCGGCATACAGCAGAATTCAAGTGATACTGGGGGAGGGAGATTTAATAAAACTGGAGCACAGAGTTTGGTGCAGCTGTGCATAGTAACCAATCAGCTTCTAGGTTTTCAAAGCTTAACTGAACAAACTGAAGTTGGAAGCTGATTGGTTACTACGCACAGCTGCACCAGAATCTGCTTGCACCAGTTAGTGCCGGTTCACACAGGGGCGACTTGTCAGGCGACCTAGCCACCTGACAAGTCGCCTCCCGCTGTGTACTACGGAACCATTCTAATCGGAGCGACGCAAGTCGCTCCGACTTAGAAAAAGGTTCCTGTAGTATTTTTAGGGCGAATTCAGGCGACTTGCATTGACTTCCATACAGAAGTCGTTTCGCAAGTCACCGCTGAAGTCGTGTGCAGGTCACCTGGGTGAGGCGACCTGCAAGTCGTGCCACCCCTGTGTGAACCGGCTTTCATAGTACATCTCCCCCACTGCGGTAAGTTTACATAAAAAGAATAAAAATAAAAACCTATATAGCATGAACCAAATAAGTTTATCTCATCAGACCACAGGACATGGTTCCAGTGATCCATGTCCTTAGTCTGCTTGTCTTAAGCCAACTGTTTGCGGACTTTCTTGTGCATCATCTTTAGAAAAGGCTTCCTTCTGGGATGACAGCCATGCAGACCAATTTGATGCAGTGTGCGGCGTATGGTCTGAGCACTGACAGGCTGACCCCCCACCCCTTCAACCTCTGCAGCAATTCTGGCAGCACTCATACGTCTATTTTCCAAAGACAACCTCTGGATATTACGTTGAGCACGTACACTCAACTCCTTTGGTCGACCATGGCGAGGCCTGTTCTGAGTGGAACCTGTCTTGTTAAACTGCTGTATGGTCTTGGCCATCGTGCTGCAGCTCAGTTTCAGGGTCTTGGCAATCTTCTTATAGCCTAGACCATCCTTATGTAGAGCAACAATTATTTTTTTCACATCCTCAGAGAGATCTTTGCCATAAGGGTGCCATATTGAACTTCCAGTGACCAGTATGAGAGAGTGAGAGCGATAACACCAAATGTAACACACCTGATCCCCATTGAGACCTTGTAACACTAACGATTCACATGATACCTGGGGGGGGAATGGCTAATTGGGCCCAATTTGGACACATTCACTTAAGGGTGTACTCACTTTTGTTACCAGCGGTTTAGACATTAATGGCTGTGTGTTGAGTTATTTTGAGGGGACAGCAAATTTACACTGTTATACAAGCTGTACACTCACTACTTTACATTGTAGCAAAGTGTCATTTCTTCATTGTTGTCACATGAAAAGATGTAATAAAATTTTTACAAAAATGTGACTGAGGGGTGTACTCACTTGTGTGAGATACTGTATCAGGAATGCGAAATGTTGGGTTTATGTATTTTTTTAAAATTGGCAGAACACTATTAGTTCAAGCAAAGCTTGAAAGAAACTGCAGAAAAAAAGTAGAAAACATATATTTGAAATCTTGATTGACCTATGTATATTAAATTGGTGGGAAACTTCTGGAAACAGAAAGGTGTGGTTGCATTAGAGCAGTTGTATGAACATGGAACTATGCAAACATTTGAATACCTGAATAAACAACATGATATAACACATAAACACTTTTATAAATATTTAACACTAAGACATGCCTTGCAGGCGCAATTTGGCAAGCAGAATCTTAAGATATTTAAAATACCCCCTTATAAGAACTCTGAAGTCACAGGGGCCGAAGGGACTGATATCGATATTGTACTCATTTCTTTTTCAAGCTAAAATACGTAGAGAACCATTGAAAGTAAGAGACAAATGGCAGGTTTGGATCCCAGAAATGACAGATAAGAAATGGGAGGAGATATGCTCCTCGCATTTGTTGGTATCACCAATAGATAATAACAAGATGACACAATTGTATATAATGCACCAGATGTATCTTAGCCCTATTAGACTATATAAAATGGGTAGAAGGTCAACATAAAAAATGTTTGGAGTCAAGTTATCTGAAATGATTAATAGACCGGTGCCTTGTACCCTGGAAGTATGTTTGTTTGTTGGGGGGGGGGGGGTGAATGATGAAGAATGGTCATTGGAAATCCCCATTGGTTCCCCTAGTACAGTTAAAAACTAGAATTAACAATATAAATTTTATGAAATAAATATTTCACACCTTACATAATACTATTCATTTATAAGACAAAAAATGGAATCCTTGGTTTAATCACTCCAATCACTTTTTCAACTCTGAACATTAATACTTTTTATTAAAGATAGTAAAGTCAATATTTAAAGATATTATTACTAATAAGATGGTTAACCTCACAAAGTATGTCTCCCATCTCTATGTAATATATTTTCATGGCATATGTTAACAATTTTTCGTACCATTTTTTGTACCCAATAAAAAAGTTTGTAAACAAAAAAAAAAAAAATGATGAAGAATGGTCAAGACATGTAAAGATCTTTTTGCAAAAACACTTTTTGCGGCTCGAAAGCAAATTGCTAAGAGGTGGAATGCAAGTTATAAGTCCTTCTATCATAGAATGGATGAATCCAGTTAGCCATATCATAGCATATGAAAAGGCTATGTATGAAAGTAGGGGGAACCTACAGAAATATCAGAAAATTTGAAGTAAATGGTGTAGTATGGAAGGGACTAGTGAGAGATAGAGTAGATGAACAGAATGATTAATGTAGAAAATTGTAAATGTAATTTTTATTATTATGTATGTTTTTGATATGCAATAAAGAGTATAAAAAAAAGTGGATTTAAAGTGCACTTATTGTTTGGTGAAATTCAACAGGGGTATTTTAACCCCCCTGGCGGTATTCCCGAGTGTGGCTCGGGGTGGAATTTCAGTACCAAGAGCGGTAACCCCGAGCCACACTTGGGATTGCATCGCAGCATCCAGGAAGAGGTAACTTACCTTGTCCCCGGGATCCTGCGATGTCTCCCCGCAGTGTGAGCGGCTCGTCCTCCACTCGACCTATCATGGAGCTGGGCTCCGTTCCCTGCGAGAGTTGCGATGCATGGGGACGGAGAACGGTGCCAAGTTCAAAAAGTGAAACACACACAATACATACAGTACACTGTAATCTTACAGATTACATTACTGTATGAAATTATTTCACATCCCTTTTGTCCCTAGTGGTTTCTCCAGTGTCCTGCATGCAGTTTTATATTATAAAAACTGTTCTTTCTGCCTGGAAACTGGAGATTGTCCATAGCAACCAAAACCGTCCCTTTACATCAAAAGTGATTTTAGAGCAGCTAGAAAACAGCGATAATAAATTAGAATCACTCGCAGAATTGAACGGTAGTGGTTTGTGGGGAGATCCGTCATCAAATACTGAAAAGTAATGACAGCGACAATTCTGCAACTGAGCAAATTTCAGGGTTTTTGATTTGATTAAATTATTGAATATTTTTTATTATTATTATATTATTATTTGGTATAATTATTTATAGTTATTTATTATATTATAATTTATGATTTTGTGTTTCAAACTTTATCATACCCGGGATGTCTACTAGACTCTGGTTTGGACAGATATAAGTGTGTTATTGCTAAGAATTACAGACCTACAATAAACAACGCCAAGTTTTCATGCAAAATAATTGTACCGCTTTCAGCACCTAAAATCCGACATAATCATACCGCCAGGGAGGTTAACTATAATTCGTTTTCCTTCCTCTTGTCCATCAGAGCACTATATCTGAGTAAGACCTGCAAAGATTGTCAACACCATATGATTTAGGGCAGGATGGAGAGGGATTCAGTTATGGGTGATTATGTCCCAAGAGAGATATTGTAGCTGCCGGTGAGGTCTGACAGAGAAGAAGTGCCCATAGACATATGAGACATTTGTTAGTTTGGACCATTATTTTTGTGGTCAGGGCTGCCCTAAACATACTAGATAATATCTGCCCCTCACGTCAGTCAAAGGGGCTACAAACGGCATTCGTGACTATGTATTGTTCAGTTTACAGAGAAAGAAGTGATGGACAGTAAACAATGTCTCTACCTCTCCTTGATTTCTCTATAAGGTTATACCTGTGGAAACATTTATTCCTGAAAGTATACATCTTTTACTAAAAGTATTCCATTATAGAGTTTTCATGTTCTGCTCTAAAATTAAATGTTCAATAATATTAACTTGGCATTCACACGAATAGAGAACACTCCCAGATGGACCAATTGAGTTTTTGGCTGAGATCCATTGATTATCACTATCTGAAAGAACCTTAATCGTGTGGTTGTTGAAAAAGCTGACTTTTTTCTAATATCTATCTGTCTATCTATCTATCTATCTATCTATCTATCTATCTATCTATCTATCTATCTATCTATCTATCTATCTATCTATCTATCTATCTCTGTGAAAATGGGGGAGAATGTGACACAGGATTGGCATTGAGGGTTAATGTGAGGTTCCAGACTATTGTTTCAGAGTGGAGAAAGCTGTGTTTTCTCTGGATTCTTTAGTGCTGGATCGGAACCTTCAATCCTGTGTCTGTATTTGACCAGGTTCCTGCAGCCAGTGTGAGTACGCAGGTGGGTAGGGTTAATATATACTGAGGCCTGAGGATCGCTCAAAGCTCCAAGCTCCTAGAAGGTCTCACCCAGGGGTTAGAGGAGACCCAGCAAGAAGCCAAGAGACAGGAGGTCTCTCCTAGGGGGTCAAGGGAGCCCCAGCCAGACAGAAGGTCGCACCCAGAGGACAGAGGTACCCCAGCCAGCAGCCAGGAGAAAGAATGTCTTGTTCCAGGAATCAGGTCGTCTCCTATTGGCGTGTCAGGGGTCAGAGGGGCCAGCCCTTGCTCCTGGCTCTCTTCCACCTTTGCACCATTCGGCCAGCTGAGACAGCAGAAGCACTGGCGGTGACAGCTCTACCGCTAGCCCCTGACACTCGAGACACAGCAGGCGATTGAGCTTATTTGATGTGCCTGATTTTATCTCCCTACTTGAGAGTGTAATTTTACTGTGTTTTCAATAAAGCATCTTACAGTCTACACTCTGAGACGTCTGTACTGTTTTTCTCTTTGCATGTTTGGAGACGGCTTCTGCTCCCACATACAAGGCTGGCCCTGAAACACAGACTATTATCCTCTTTGTCAGTATAGTGTTATTTGGATGATCTCATAGCACATGCAATCTCTATACTGTGGACTTTTTTTTAAAGACTTTGGCATAAAAGTATTTTTTTGTCTTGTGCTAACACATTATGCTTGTAAGAAGAGCAACAGTGCTGCCAACAAGGGAGCTAGGTGGCTCAGTATTTTTGTTTGACTGTTCATATTGATGTGGAAGAACTCCTGTGTGGGCAACTGATATCTATGTGAATTTTCCTTTTTATTTAATAAAAGTGGGCTTCCATGCCCTATTACAGTTTGGACTGGCGCAACTCATTGGAAAAGCACATACCACATGAGTATAATCCCCTTCAATACCACAATACATAGATATGGGGGGGGGGGGGGGTAGGCTTGGTTTTTTTTGTTTGTTTGTTTTTTTGAAGGCCGAAAATTGCCATTGAGAGATGATCAGAACTATTGTGGTATGGAGATAAAGGTGCCTATAAAAATTAGATGACATGTAACCATCTAACATCTATTGGGCATGTGAGGACAGAATATTGGGCTTCTGAGGACAGATATTCTTTGAACCATTTGGAAAACCTTGTCTGACTGACATTCTTTACCCTTGATAAACCATCAACAGAAATGTCTTTAGCATGCTCTCTCCACTGACTGTCTTCATAGGTTAAACAATGAACAATGAACAAAACTGAAGCATTGGAATTCTCAGATGTCAGTGGGCACTCGGATCAAGCCTGTGTATCTGACTGGCTCTGATATCTGTGATGGCCTTACAATGACATCTTTTTCTGCAATTAAAGAGTTATTTCACTGTCTAGTGGAGCAGGTACACATTCATAGTTTTACCATGTCTGGTTGAGATTAGGTAGACACATATAATAGGCTTCAAATCCCAGATACATTGTAACAAATAATGGGTTATCATTAGAATTATATTACACTGATGGGAAGACTGCAACTATTTCTCAGCAGCAACAGAAAATAGGACAAGATGGTTGTCAAGCATTCGTGGTGACTGGGGTGCATACCACAGATAATATTTTTCAGCAACACTAGAGAAAGCCGAAGCAGCTTTCAAGTATGCATTGTACAAGATGAAAAGAATCAATGGTGCAGAAGAAAAAGAATACTTCAAATAATGAACGTAGCCAGTGCAGTAATCTTGTTGTGATATGACATCTGTAACAAGAAATTCAGTATTGCTGAATTAATTTATCAGTGTTCCCTATGTGCATCTGCAAGGCCTTGAATTCTGAGGTCCACCCTGTCAAAAGGTGCCTATTGAAAACCACATTACCATGAAGATTAGGTCATTATCTCTAAACAGCCAATATACAGCCATTTACTAGGCTTGTCGGATTTCTAAAGTCGGCATATCTGCTCAACATTATTAGTGAGATGGTACATCGGTCTCATCTGTGAGTGCATAAATAACTTGATAGCTTCTATCGTCTTTCATAAGACCCAGAAGTTGCATTGACAATATTGGAGGTGATTACATATAGTTACATAGTAGGTGAGGTTGAAAAAAGACACAAGTCCATCAAGTCCAACCTATGTGTGATTATGTGTCAGTATTACATTGTATATCCCTGTATGTTGTGGTCATTCAGGTACTTATCTAATAGTTTCTTGAAGCTATCGATGCTCCCCGCTGAGACCACAGCCTGTGGAAGGGAATTCCACATCCTTGCTGCTCTTACAGTAAAGAACCCTCTATGTAGTTTAAGGTGAAACCTCTTTTCTTCTAATTTTAATGAGTGGCCACGAGTCTTGTTAAACTCTCTTCTGCAAAAATTTTGCAGAACTCTCTTCTGCAAAATTTCTATTGTGGGGTCACCAGTACGGTATTTGTATACTGAAATCACATTGTGATCACATAAGAACAAAACTGTACATGGCCAGAAACATCTGAAGATTTTGCACACACCTCTAGCCAAGTGACCGGAACCTTGGTAGGTATGGATACTTAAAAAAAAAAACAAATTACAGAAAGAGACACTTGTGGGAATTGTTCCCACAAATTTGAAATCACTTTGATAAAGTCCCTATTAATGACCACCCTGTGATAAGAAAAAGGATCTTTAGTTCAGTGTAAGTACTCAAGATCCCTCAAGAATCCCCCTACAATTTTACAGAAAATTAAAGAAAACATTTAAATTCACGCAAAAATGTGCAGCACCCAAAGTTAGACTAATGAGGCATCTTATGTTTTAAACCTGAGCTGCCAATAGTCACCATTTGTTTGTAGTGCTGGGAGGTAATCACATAGCTCACCTTATGGACTGAAGCAGTGCTTGTGTGGATAAATTTTATATAAACCCTACCAATGAAGGCCCCTTGAGCCCGTAGGGAAAGTAAGCCTTGACTGCTGGAAGCATGGCTCAGTAACTGGACATGAACATAAGCAACAAGTTAAAGTGGCTATGAAATGATCGATTATTTAGGAACATGGTGAGGAGGGCAGGGCCTAAACTCTATAAAAGGTCTACCCTGAGGTAAAATCTTCACTAACCTGAGGAATTGCAGCTTCAGAAGAGTTGCCCGCCCACATGCCCCTTTGTTTGAGGTTGATTGTCACAGCGTTCTCTGTGGTTTGACCTTGTCAGTGTTAAATGTTCGTTCAATGTGCTATGCTCTTGAGAGGAAGTTTGATCAGTGTACAGTCATGGCATGGTTTTGCTTATATATATACACAATGCTTACCTGTGTTATCGACCTCGGGCTGGACTCTTGACTGAAATTTTGCCTATCAATCTGTACCTCATTGCCTCCATTTTGCCAGCCTCTGCTTATTCCTAAACTTGATCCTGCTCATGATTAGAGATGGGCGAACGGTTTGGACTGAACTTTGATTGTTCGGATGTTCTGTGAATACCGAACAATATGCGGTGTTCGGGGCAAATTCGAAAGCCGCCGGAACACCGTTAAAGTCTATGGGACACTAACATGAAACATCTAAAGTGCTCATTTTAAAGGCTTATATGCAAGTTATTGTCATAAAGAGTGTTTGGGGACTCGGGTCCTGCCCCAGGGGACATGTATTAATGCAATTTTTTTTAAAAAAACGGACGTTTTTTCGGGAGCAGTGATTTTTTTAATGCTTAAAGTGAAACAATAAAAATGAAATATTCCTTTAAATATTGTGCCTGGGGGGGGGGGGTCTCTATTGTATGCCTGTAAAGTGGTGTATTTTCCCGTGTTTAGAACAGTACCACAGCAAAATGACATTCCTAAGGTAAAAAAGTCATTTAAAACTGATCAAGGCTGTAATGAATTGTCGGGTCTCGGCAATATAGATAAGACTCATTGAAAAAAAGAGCATGGGATCCCACCCCCCAGTCCATTACCAGGCCCTTTGGGTCTGGTATGAATATTAAGGGGAACCCCAAACCAAAATTAAAAAAAAAAAATTGCGTGGGGGTCCCCCTCAAGTCCATACCAGGCCCTTCGGGTCTGATATGAAAATTAAGAGAACCCTGTGCCAAATTTGTTTAAAAAATGTCGTAGGAGTCCCCCCAAAACCCATACCAGACCCTTATCCGAGCACGCAACCTGGAAGGCCACGGGAAAAGAGGGGGGACAAGAGAGCGGAGCCCCCTCCTGAACTGTACCAGGCCACATGCCCTCAACATGGGAAGGGTGCTTTGGGGTAACCCCCCAAAGTACCTTGTCCCCATGTTGATGGGGACAAGGGCCTCATACCCACAACCCTTGCCCGGTGGTTGTGGGGGTCTGCGGGCAGAGGGCTTATCAGAATCTGGAAGCCCCCTTTAACAAGAGGACCCCCAGATCCCGGCCCCCCCCCGTGTGAAATGGTAACGGGGTACAAATGTACCCCTACCATTTCACAAAAAAAGTGTCAAAATTGTACAAAAGACATGCCACAGCTTGTCCCAAAAGTCCCACAAAGTAAGTTCGCGCCGCTCGACGAAACAGATAAAAAAAAATCCGCCACGGTTCCGCCTCCATGGGAGGCTCCCGTCGTCTGATGCTTCTTGGCTTGTGACAGCTCTTATATAACTGAATGCGGGGCCAACCGGTGATGTAACCGGGTGACCCCGCCCCCTCTGATGCATGGGGACTTCCCTGTGGCTTCCCTGTGGCGTCAGAGGGGGGCGGGGAAACCCGGTAATGTAAATGGGTGACCCCGCCCCCCTCTGAAGCCATGGGGAAGTCCCATGGCATCAGAGGGGGTGGGGTTACTGGGTGGCCCCGCCCTCAGTTATATAAGAGCTGTTAGCCAAGAAGCATCAGACGGCAGGAGCCTTCCATGGTGGCGGATCGGTGGCTGATTTTTTTTGTCTTTTTCGGTCCGTCGGGCGGCATGAATTTACTTCGTGGGACAAAATTAATTTTTTTTATTTTTTAATAAAGAACTTGTCCCCAAGCTGTGTCTTGTCATTTTTAACATTTTGACACTTTTTTGTGAAATGGTAGGGGTACATTTGTACGCCGTTACCATTTCACACAGGGGGAGGCCGGGATCTGGGGTTCCCCTTGTTAAAGGGGGCTTCCAGGTTCTGATAAGCCCCCTGCCGGCAGACCCCCACAACTACCAGGCAAGGGTTGTGGGGATGAGGCCCTTGTCCCCATCAACATGGGGACAAGGTGCTTTGGGGAGCTATCCCAAAGCACCCTCCCCATGTTGAGGGCATGTGTCCTGGTATGGTTCAGGAGGGGGGGCGCTCTCTCATCCACCCTGTTTTCCTGCGGCCTGCCAGGTTGCGTGTTTGGATAAGGGTCTGGCATGGATTTTGGGGGGGAAACCTACGCAATTTTTTTTCTAATTTTGGTAAAGGGTTTCCCTTAAAATCCATACCAGACCTGAAGGGCCTGGTATGGATTTTAGGGGGACCCCCATGCAATTTTGTTTTATTTTGGTTTGGGGTTGCCCTTAATATTCATACCAGACCCAAAGGGCCCAATAAAGGACTGGGGGGGATCCCATGCTCTTTTTTTCAATGAGTTTTATCTATATTGCCGAGACCCGACAATTCATTACAGCCGCGATCAGTTTTAAATGACAATTTTTCCTTTAGAAATGTCATTTTGCTGTGGTACCGTTCTAAACATGGGAAAAATGTGCCACTTTACAGGCATATTATAGACACCCCCCAGGCATGATATTTAAAGGAATATTTCATTTTTCTTGTTTCACTTTAAGCATTAAAAAAAATCACTGCTTCCGAAAAAACGGCCGTTTAAAAAAAAAAAATTTGCATTGATACATGTCCTCTGGGGCAGGTCCCCAAACACTTTTTATGACAATAACTTGCATATAAGCCTTTAAAATTAGCACTTTTGATTATTCATGTTCGTGTCCCATAGACTTTAATGGTGTTCGTGTGTTCTGCCAAATTTTTTGCCTGTTCGGTATGTTCTGGTGCGAACCGAACTGGGGTGGTGTTCGGCTCATCCCTACTCATGATTAGAAGTGGACCTGAACTCTAAAAAAGTGAAAATTTGCTATATAATAGTGAGAATCCAGAAAATATATTTGTGCCTAAGCAGTATCCTGATTTTCCTTTTTTGAAGTGGGATTTGGTGATGTCACTGCTGTGGTGTTCACTGTGAAGAAAAAAAGCTTGCCTCTACCAAGATTGCCATCATGACACAGAAACCCAGTGCTGAACATATCCAGTGCATGAAGTCATACTAAGCTAGTAATGTCAAAAAGATCAATTGCAGAGAGACCACAGGAAATTTTTCAGCACAGCTTCCAGAGTTCAGTCTCTATTTAACATCATGGTAAAATTAAAGTTTTTTTATTGTATGGTAGCGAAGGAGATAAAACACCCTTATTTCTTTTTTTTTTTCTGAACTAAATTAGCAAATTTTTAATATTTTTATTAATCATTCAACATAGCAGACAGTTTTGAACAGAGCCAGTCTTTTATGCAATTGTACTCTACAGTTTTCCCCATGTACAACCATTCGTATCTTCTAAAACCCGGGCCCCAAGAAACATTGAAAATCTTGAGTTTGTAGTCCAGTTCCATAACATGTGACCACTTAAGATTTATGACTATGCACTGTGGACCAGAAAGAATAAAGAGGGAGGATTTCAGAATATTTTTTTCACATGTTCTGGAGGAAAAAAATTCTAACACCTTATATCCTTTTTCGTTTTCGGTACGTTTTCAGGTCAATGATATTCTTTCTAGTCTTGCCAAGTGCAACAGCTCAGAGGTCAAGTGAAAACAGTCATGGATATTTTATCTGCCATAAATTCTGACACTAATAGGAATAACATTTTTGATATTTTGCTGTAGCATGATGGCAAATCAATTGCCCTTTCACCAACAAACGACCTCTGTGCCTTTCTGAAGTATTAGGTCTTATCCTAATAGAAATCCTGGATAACTGGATTTCAGAAGAGATCTTTAGAATCCCTTATAGCTCTATAAAACGGATTATGATATTGACAGGCTTCAGCACAAGAATGTACATTCTGCAACCTGTGTGCCTTCAATTTCTGGCTACTGTAACCAGCAAGTTTTTTTACTTCCTAAGTGTTGAGTAAATGCTTTACCCTTCTTACCTCCTGCATGTTCTTATTGGCCCATCATTGTGATGGGCAGACTTACTGGCCAACAGGAATATGTGGGAGACGGAAAAGAGCAGCCATCAATTAGATTACCAGGATGTTTCACGGACTTCTGGTTACAGAATCCGGGGATCATATACTGTATGTACCAATGACACAAAGTACAAATGTGATGATGTATGAAATTTAGTATCCCATAGTGCTCACTGCTCACTCACATTTTTGTTTGCTAAAGTGAGCGATGGGAAGGACAAATTCTATACACTGATGTTTACCCCATTATGTATGCCAAATTGCACATGTGCTAATCTGTAACTACCCCCAATGACAGGCTAGCCAGTCTAATCAAGGGGATAGCAGGCCTGCTGCTGGATGCCCTTACTAGAGTACTTGCACTTTCTGCTATGACTCTTATTTGCCAATTCTGCCTGACTTGATTTTTATGAAAGCTCCACCTGCTTTGAACTTGCTCAATACTCAGCTCTGCTGTATTATTTTCAATTTCTTTCCAATGCCTGGTTCACCAACTACCTCGGCCCAATATTTGGCTCCAAGTAAGATGCATTCTGCTCTTCTGACCCCCATCTTGTCCCTGATCTCTGCCTATTTAAATTGCCTTGCCCTTGCCCGTCTATGGCAATGACTTTACTATTCAGACTTGAAAAACAACCACATGGGAACCTGAGGGCCCTCATGTACGGACAGCGCATATCAATATTGGAGCATAAATATTATACCTTGATTCTAAATGTAAAATAATTTCTTGATATAGTACAATATTGGGGGTACAGTGTTGGCAAGAACTGAAGAGGGAAAATATTTTGGGGTACTTATTTTAGATGATTGCAATATGAGCAAACACTGTAGCCAAGTAGTGGGGAAATAAATAGAATTCTGGGGTATATTACTAGCGCATGGGGTCTCCAAAATTGTATAAGGACCACATCGTATATGTTACAAAATTTTTTAAAATTGAATGAATAAGAAAAAAATAAATATGTTTTACTTGGAGGCCCCATTTACATCAAGGTCCTCTTTCCATCAGAGACCCCATCAAATTCCCCGCTTACATCAGGGTCCCCATCAGAGTCCCCCATTATATGAGGGTTCACATCAGAACCGCTCTTACACCAGTGTTTCTATCAGAGTCCCCCACTTACATCACAGCCCTCCTTACATCATAGTCTGCCTTGGGGGTCTCCCAATACATCAGAGTACCCATAAGAGTTCCCCCTACATTAGATTCCATGTCAGTGGTCCATCGTTACTGTGCAGCTGTATTCAGTGTAACAGCCGTCCTAGACTTGGAAAGAGAAAATGCAGTGGGTGGGACCTGACCATGATTAAGGGCCAGATGCAATCCTGTAGCAGGCCACACTTGGCCTGCGGGCCACAGTTTGGCAGACTCTGCACTAGAGGGATTACTAGCAGGAGGAAGGAAGTCCTAATTCTCTTACACAGATCTTTAGTTAGACCTGATTTAGAATACTGTGTCCATTTCCTGGAGACCTCACATGCAAAAAAGATATTGATAAGATCAGAGATGGGCAACAAAAATGTTAAAAAGGTAAAATATATCAGGAGAAACTTCAGGAACTAAATATGTACAGTTGTCAGGAAAGAACAGAAGGGGGGATCATGATTGAAATGTTTAAATACATGTCATATTTACCTACTCTGTGTAATGGTTTTGCACAGAGCAGCCCTGAACCTCTTCTTTTAGGGTTCCCTGCGGACACACCCAGTGCCTCCGCTTTAAGGGGTGCCCCCATAGAAAGCCAATTTCTATGATGGAATTAATGTAGGCTTGATTCTCAAGCCGCCCCCAATTTCTATGGGGGAACTCATGTAGGCTTGATTCTCAAGCCGCCCCATCTGTCTCTGCATCTATAGACACAGATAGTGTGGCTTGGCCCCGCCCTCCACTCCCTCATCACAGAATTTGATTGACAGCAGCGGGAGCCGATAGTAACAATCTGAGGAGGGAGAGAATGGAGAGAGACGCTGCTCTCCAGCACAGCCCAGCATTGAAATTGGGCTCAGGTAAGTATGGGGGGGGGGGGGAGGGGGAGATTCTGTAGCACAGAAGGTTTTACCTTAAAAGAGAAGTATGGGAGTGTTTTATTGGACTGATGCTGCATCTGTCCCCCGGCACCTCTACACTGAGAACTGAGCCATTGAACACCAGTGGTGGCTTGGTTCTCTCAGCTCCCCGAGCAGAGAGCTGCTGCCTGTCAGTCAGCGGCTCTCCACCTTGCCCCCCCCCACGCTCACTGGAGCACTGAGCTGTGGAGGGGCGGGGAGCGGGCGTCTCAGGCCCTCAGTGGCTCAGTGAGAGTCTGAGACAGGCATCAATCCAGGCACCTGGCGGATCCAGACTTTATTGTCGTGATGACGTGGTGCCTGGACTAATTCCAGAGATGACAGCGAACTTCAGACCGCTCTCTAAAGCCCAGGAGAAGCCCAGCCAAACAAGCTCAGGCTGGACTTCTCCTTTAATGCATAGAATGCATTAAGGTAAAAAACATTAAGGCTTTAGAAACACTTTCAGGGTGTGAATAAGGTTCAAGAGGGCAGTATTTTCAATATAAAGCTAAGATCAAGAACACAGGGACATGACCTGAAACTAGCAGGGGGAAAGTTCAAAAATACTTAGAAAGCATTATTTTACTAAAAGTGTACTTGATGCTTAACCACTTCATCCCCAGAAGATTTTAGCCCCTTCCCGACCTTTCCTGCACTTTTTACAATTTGGCACTGCATCGCTTTAACTGAAAATTATGCGGTCATGCAATGCTGTACCCAAATGAAATTTGCGTCCTTTGTTTCCCAAAAATAGAGCTTTCTTTTGGTGGTGTTTTATTTCTGCGGTTTTTAGTTTTTGTGCTATAAACAAAAAAAGAGCGACAATTTTGAAAAAAAAAAACAATATTTTTTACATTTTTCTAAAATAAATATCCCCAAAATGTATTTTAAAAAACAAATTTCTGCATCAGTTTAGGCCAAAATGTATTGTTCTACATATTTTTGTTAAAAAATTGCAATAAGCGTATAATGATTGGTTTGCACAAAAGTTATAGTATCTACAAACTATTGGGAAGGTTTATGGCATTTTTATTATTTTTTTTTTTTACTAGTAATGGCGGTGATCTGCAATTTTTAGCAGTACTGCGACATTGCGACAGACAGATTGGACACTTTTGACACTTTTTTGGGACCATTGACAATTATACAGCGATCAGTGCTAGAAAAATGCACTGATTACTGTGTAAATGTCACTGACAGGGAAGAGGTTTACAATAGGGGACAAGCAAGGGGTTAACTGTGTGTTCCCTGGGTGTGTTCTAACTGTGTGGGGATGGGAGTGACTAGGAGAGGAGACATATCATTTTTTCTACTTAGTAAACTATATGTTTCCTCTTCCCTGACAGCACAGGAATTTGTGTGTTTACAATCCCCGTGCTGGCGCTCGTGTGCACAATCACGCATAGCCGGCGGCGATCATACCCGCCAACCATGCGCATCGGGTCCCCCGCCGTGCAACACGTGCACTCTAGTGGCCGAAAAAGGGTAGGACATACCCATACGGGATTTCACCCAGGGGAGCCATTCTGCTGCAGTACTGTATATCTGAGTGAGCCAGTCGGGAACCAGTTAAAATAGATTTCCAGAACAGTTAATGGGGTTGATTTACTATAGACAATTAGACTATGCACTCTGCAAGTGTAGTTGCTCCAGAGCTTAGTAAATTAAGTGAAGCTTCACTTTACAAAGAATATCCAATCGCATGCAAGGAAAGTTAAAAAAAAAAACAATTTTGCTTAACAATGATTGGATGATCGAAATCAGCAGCGCTTTCCCTAATTTACTAAGCTCTGGATCCACACAGGACACCACACCCTCTGGGTTTGGCACATTGGCCTGTGGCTGTGGACACACCAAGTGGCAATCCATGTTTTTGGATCCATTTTTCCCACTGCTGATCAGTGGGGATATGGGCCTGGCTACCTAGGGGGCACCTTCCCCCACCTTTACCATCTATTATGACCCCTTATGAGATTCAGGGTTCAGACTGTTCCCTCAGTAAGACCCTTGCGGAACTGAGTGCTCAGACACTATCACACACACTTTGTATATGAATGCACGATCACCTCATATCCCCTGAGGGAGGTTATATACAACTGAAACACGTTGGGAATTGGTGATTACAATATCATGTGTTCAGCAATTAAAGTGCAGGCATAGGTCCCCTTCCCCCTTACACAGGAAGATGGGAGATTGGTGACCGTATCATTATACAAAAGCATTATATGCATTTCTGTGTTCTCTCCTTTGTACACAGGAGGGCAATGTATTGTGCATCTTTATCAATGTAAAGTTTTTTAACTTGTCTATTTTTATCAATTTGTATAAAAAAATCTACTTTTTATGATTTTTTATTTTTTGTATATCATTGTGATTGGCTCCAACAAAGCTCTGTATAAGCTCTGGAGCAATTGCACTTGCAAAAGTGCATAGTCTATTTGCCTTTAGTAAATCAACCCCTATAAGTCAGTAAACGTAAAAGTATGTGGATTTAATCATGCTTGGGATAAACATATAGGGAGACATAGGAGTTGATTTACTAATACTGGAGGGTGCAAAATCTGGTACAGTTGTGTATGGTAGTCAATTAACTTCTAACTTCAGCATGTTCAGTTAAAGTGACACTAAACCTTTGTTTTTTTTATTTTTTTAAAATAACAAACATATCATACTTACCTTCACTGTGCAGTTAGTTTTGCACAGTGTGGCCCCGAACCTTGTCTTCTGGGGTCCCCGGTGGCGCTCGCGGCTCCTCCTCGCATTGGTAAACCCCCTGGGAGAAGCGCTCTCCTGGGGTTACCTTGCGGGTGCACTCCCAAGTTCAGCATTTGCGTCAATAGACACAGAATGCCGAACTCGGCCCCGCCCCCAGACACCCGCGCCATTGGATTTGATTGACAGCAGCAGGAGCCAATGGCTGCGCTGCTATCAATATATCCAATCAAGAGCCAAGAACCCTGGGCAGAGAGGAAGAGCGCGTCTCCGCCGAGGGAACGAAGGGCTCAGTGAGTAAAATGGGGGGGCTAGGAGGCCGGTCAGCAGTTTTTTCACCTTAATGCATAGGATGCATTAAGGTGAAAATACATGAGGGTTTACAACCCCTTTAAGCTTTGACAAAACAAATCTGGAATCTAATTGGTTGCTATGCAGAGCTGCACCAGATTTTGCACTCTCCAGTTTTAGTAAATAAACCCCATAGAGTATATATAAACATATACTCAGTCAAAAAGTTAAACCCAAAAATAATATATATAAAGGGGGCAGACTCAATGGACCACTTGGTCCATAAACGTAAGGTGGCTTCCGTGGGTATGCGGATATACTTTTAAACACAAATATATTTTACACAACTTCCTATTCTATACATAAGGTCTTCGATTAACAAAGATTTTGACAGATAATTGACAGCTGCCTACGCTTTATAGTAACCAGGATTTTTCCTCCCATAAGCTATTTTATAGATATACTGTAAAAATACTATGCTGCAAAAAAATTGTCACTAGGAGCTTTCATTACAGACAAGACCACTGTCACTTACACGTAATCCTTACACAATGTGATTACTACTATTCATTTAATCTAACATACTATATGGCTAGCTTTAGACTTCAGTTTTAAGCTAATTAGTCTTATTCCTTTCCATTTTTTTTTTTTTTAAATTGTAGGTTGCATAATGTGCATGAACAATTTTCTCAAGATTTTATTTTAAAACTAATGGCTTTTAACAAAAAAAAAAAGGAGCAAGGAGCAGCTTTTCCGTAGAAAATGTTCTATCACATGCATTTAGTATATTCTACAGATAACGAATTGTGGCAGCAGATAGCAAATCTTTCCTCCAGGGTGTGTGACCTAGTAATTTCTGTGCCAGTGTCTCTTCTTAAGATGCACCGTGATGGCTTAAACTGTTAACAAGCTACTGCACACTATATATATATATTTTACATAATTACTATTCCGCTAGGATAAGTGTTTCGAATTTTCCTGTACAAAACCAACAGAATAATGAAAAAATGGGCATATATGCAGAGATATTGTTTCTGGAGGCTGAAGTTGGTGTCATTAGCAGTTAGAATTTTTTTTTGCCAGATGTTTTGCATATCTGTTACATAGACTGTGGCCAGCAGCTAGCAGTTTTTTAATTTTTTTTTTAATTAAATTATTTTACAGCTTAGGACCAGATTTACCAGATAGGTGGGAAGCCAACTATGAATAAGGTGATGCAGTACCACAGCATCATTATCATCATTGCCATTATCATTAATTACAGTCAGAGTAGCTTCCAATTATTATGAGTGATGATAATAAAGATGACAAATTTCTTTTATATATCATTTTTATTCAGAATACAATACCACCAAGCAGCGGTTGTACAATTAGCATACTGGACCAGGCATGGAGGCAGGCGATGAAGATAATTTAGGTAATAATAGAAAATATATTATTTTTTTCTATAATAATAGAAAAAATAGACAGGGAAGGCAATGGTAGTGGGGTGACATGGTAGAAGTCAGCTGATGGTGGCTTCACAATGCAATATCAGAATTCAGGAATGCGTTGATGTATTGAAGCAAACCATTTCCATGACTATGCTATGACCAATGGATCTTCTGAAAAAGAATTACTATACAGTCAAGAAACATTTAAAGCTGAACTTCTAAAAACACAGGTGAAATACATATCAAGGAGCTGTTTTGCTATTCATTACTGAGTTATACACAGCCCTGCCACATTGCACAGCAGGGAAGATGATACCACTTTCTCCAAAATCCTTTGTAAAGCAATTTCCCCCATCCAGTAGGCTTATTAGATGGTGAAGAAGCACATACAAAACAAAAACTCTTGCGCATAAATGTGTAAGCCTGACAGTTCAAAGTTCTAGATGGACGGTAGCTTTCAGTCTTGCTGCCCTCAAGGATAGGGATATCCTAACAATGAAACAAAAAACAGAAAAGAGAGGGCGCACCGGCCGACACATCCCAGAGCGACAGCGGGCGCACAGGAAGTGACACGGAACTTTCACTTCCGCCCCCTGGACCGCACAACACACAACGAATATGGCGTGCGTTTCAACCGCCGCCTATAGTCATACAGCGTTCTCGAGGTAAGATTTACACACTTTGGGGCTGAAGTCATTCGTCTCCTTAGATGATAAGTGTGGATGGGCCCTGCTGTTTTAGGTAATTATTGTCCCGTATGACATCTTTTTCATGCTGGCTATAGTGCAGAATTTTATACACGATTTGATAGCTATTGCTATCTTTGTTTATGCAAGTGGCCGCATCTATGGGATTCTAAGATTAGAGCTTGCCTGGCTGTCTGATGTGCCGCACCACACTCTATGCGCACATTGACCTCTGTCATCATTGTTGGATTTTTCCCCCTCTTCTAGACACATGCCACACTTATGTTCTGTGCACTTGTGCTCCCCATACATTTTGGTGTGTCTTTATATGTGTATACAAATGGTTTCTATGGTGCTGTGTCAGGGCCTGCCTCTAGACCGCCCATCCATATGGGAGTGGCACCTGGGTCAGTCTGGTCTGTGCTTCCTTGATGAGCACACTATTTAAGTAGCTGTAAGAGATGAACACTGTTAGGCTGTGAAGAAGAAGGTGCTAACTTCGAAACGCGTCAGCCAGCAGCGGTCTGTACGTCTTGTCCATAGGTCTGGAGACTGCCATCAGTGGATCTGTCACCACCATCATTAGACAATTTATGTGTGATTTTCAACTACCCTTGTGAGTAGTAACCTTTACGTGTTCTTTTTTAAATAAACTTTTTTAAGGATAATGCACAAGGCCGGTGCGCCCTCTCTTTTCTGTTTTTTGTTTGATGGTGAAGAAGCAGCATGAGATTGACATGGTTATCCTTCTGTTCACTTTCTGTTGCTCTTTCCTCTTCTCACTACATTTGCATGCAGCACACCTGATTGGTCACCAGAGCTGCATCTCCCTCTCTCTGTATGAGTGCTGCTATTCTGGGAATTGAAAAAGGCCTATGCCAAGTTACATTCTTACACTATTCCCACTTAAACAAAAAATATTTAGTGAATTATTAAAGTGGTTGTAAAGGCACAAGGTTTTTTACCTTCATGCATTCTATATATGAAGGTAAAAATTCTTCTATATGCAGCAGCACCCCAATACTTACCTCAGCCCCTTCTCAATCCAGAAATGTCCACGAGAGCCTTGCCTCTCCCCAAGGACTCACACTCCTGATTGGCTTTTGGCAGCAGCTGCTGTCAATCTAAGCCAGTGGGCCAATCATAAGACAGAGGGGGCGGGGACGAGCCACGGTGTGGGACCTCAGAAGGGGAGGATCCGGGCTGCTCTGTGCAAAACCACTGCACAGAGCAGGTAAGTATAACATGTTTGCTATTTTTTTTTTAATAAGGCTTTAATATCGCTTTAATGAACACATGACTGCAATCATTTTTTTTCTTTAAGGACCTTAGGAACCACATGCCAAACAGTAGGTTTATTTATTTTTTTGACATGAGAAAAAGTAAAAAAGAAAGAACTACAAAAAAGATAAATTTAAATACTGTATATACACACATATATATATATACACAGGTATATACAGGGGTTGGACAAAAATATGGAAACACTACATGATTTGCAGGTGTAAAAGTGAGGACGTTTTGCATTAAAAGCTGACGTGATGTAACATTCTTTTGTTTCCACTGTGTGATGAGACCCCAAGCTAACAGGTGGGAAGCCTTACTTTTGTATCATTTACTGTGTGCACTGCTAGTAAACAGGGTTGTGTAAGAGGTTACTGAGTTTCAAAGAAGGCAAATTGTTGGTGCCCATTTAGCTGGTGCCACTGTGACAAAAGTTGTCAATTTATTTGTGGTGCCGCAAGGTACAGTATCAAAGGTCATGAGCAAATACAGGTTCTGGAAAAACTTTGTCTGATAAGCATAAGCATGGTCGACATGGTCAACTGACCAAAAGAGACAAAAGGTCATCGCGCAGAATTGTGACCCGGATTTTTGCATGAAGAGTGGTATCAGATTCCATTATCCACCATCCAAAACTTATATTGTCAATTCTCAGGAGAATTCAGGTCGTTTTGGAGGCGATCTAACACCATACTAGGTAACTGTTTTGTTCTTTTACCATACTTGTTTCCATAATTTTGTGCAACCCCTTGTGTTGCTATGAATATTTAGGTGATTTTATAGCAGATTTATTTGTTATATTGCATAGTTAGCTTTTTAAGCTCATGTGCTGTTTTAAGAATCTAAGGCTCCCCCTATTGATATTCAAATAAAGCAGTCGGATTGGTTTAGGAGCTAAGCAGAGGACAGGATATGATATACAAGAAGTTGGAGGGAGGAGCTTAGGATTTTGAAAAAAGCATGTGGTTTTGGAACACAAAGGAGGCAAAATATGGCTGCTAGAAGCTGGGGAACTTTGAAGACGTTTTGAGTTGGTCTCCATCTCTAAGTTGAGTAACTGTTTAGTTTACTAATTGCATACATATTGTACATGCTTATTTTGCTAGAAATGATAATTGGCTTGCGCATGTTGTAGGCATATTTTGTAACTATGAATTGTGGTATGTGCAGTTGTATGTGTGGCTTTTCTGTTTAGTAAAGCACATTTATACACTACAGGGGTCTAAGCTTCCTTGGCTTGTACTGCAAAAACTTTCATTAGACACCAAGCAAATATTCTAAAATTTAATTAATAATATATTGTGACAGTGCTGTGACCTGCCACACTGAAAAAGGGAGGATATATCGCACAGTGTTCCCACTGATGAAAGCAGAGAACTCTAGAATGTCTATTCTGAATGCAGAAAACTGGTTTTACAGTTTTCTCCGGGATTGGTAACTCCCAGAGTGAGATCTGGAGTCCAGAGGCTTTGAATGGTCTTGAGAGGGGTGAAGCCTCTAACCCTGGGTATGGGTTTTTTTAATCAAAGGGCTGGCTATTGTTTCTGGGCTCCCTTCCCCTGGAGATAATCTGCTGCAGGAGCAGCGTATGTTGATGAAGAAAGACCCTAGGAGAGCCTGTGCCCTGGCCTTAAGAAGAGGTGGCCAGATCTGACCAGGCTATTGCCTAAGAGGAATTCAAATAAAGTCATTAGGTATGGGCTTGTGCAACCCATGTGGGAATTTCATGTGTCCCAAAGCTGATTGATACAAAGTGAAAGAGTGTGAGCAGAGACAGGCTCTGGGGCTATGAAGTCTGGATAGCCGGGAGGCTGGAAAATGTTTTGATGCTGAAAACCCCTGTAAATGTAAATTGTGCTTTTATTAAGTTTTTAAACAGAATGACAGAATTGAAAGGTATAGTTACAATGACAAAGTATAGGTTGAGGTTGCCCTGCATGCAAAAGATGATAAAGTACACCAATTGTATAGTACAATAAATTAAAAAAATGCATTTAAAAGTCCAATATACCACTGTGTACATCCAATGCCATAGCAGCGCTCATGTCAGTACATCAGAATGTGACAAGCATTTATATGATTAAACATATAAGCTATGGTGAAATGACTTTTAGATGAGTAAGGTCCTGGAAACGGTGATCCTAGTTGTTGTCAAACATGCACCACACACCCAGGACACCACCACGTGAGTCACACTCCCCTTAGGGTACAAACTCACCAGATATCAATAATTCATGCGCCTTAAGGTAATCCTTTTTATCACTTTAAGAGCAAGTCATCCACAATATCTGTTGGGTTAAAGATGTAGGTGGCTCCGATATCACAGAATGATAAAAGAGACAAGATACCACATAGCATAATCCTGCTTAAAATGTTATTGTAGCCAACCCCCCAAACCTGATATACATACTATCTGTTAATAAAATATGAGCACAAAATGAAAATCAAAGCGTAGTCACCAGTCCTCTGTGGTGGAAGACACCAGTGTAATATAAACAGTCGCGTTGTACCTTCCTGGTAGTCTACAGCTGACCATGACACGCAAGTGCCACTTCTGGTCGTCGTAAAGATCACGGCCTGATGCGTTTCGTCACTTCCGACTTCAACTGAGTGTGGGATCTCACGGCGCAACGTTCTGGTTTAAAAAGAATACCACAACTCAGCCCATTTACCCCTCATGTGTCGATCGCTCCAACATGTAATTAGACAAAAAAATAGCACATCAGCACAAAGAGGCAAAGGATCTAATAGCTGAGAGATTGGATACTTAGAGAATATCATTATTTAATGTGATAAACCAGTCATGGTGCAAAATAACTGCCTCTAACTGCAATTATACACATTATGCACTACTGCACTAGTCAAAACTACATCACGCATATATGTTATTACATTATTAACAAATGCACTCCAAAATTGATATATGCACTAAAATATACACTAAAATCTAATCGTTATTGGAAAAAAGAAAATATATGATATAACATGGTCAAATTCATTATCCAAATAATAAATACATACATTATTATACTAATTGAAAATAATTGATCAGCAAAAATTAAAAAAAAATGTATTATAATTGTTTATGAAAATTGAATATAAATGTAATAAACTATTGTATATACCTCAAGATGTTATTAAAACCTTATAGGCTCAATAATATTTTAATATTAAGACTGGCTTCAGGAGTTGCTAATAAAGCAATTAATATCCAGTTCTATATGTAACCCCTTAGGCAAAAGTGTATCCGTAAGGAATATCCAGTGTGTTTCACGTTTTGATAGTTCCCTAATTATATTAGAGCCTCTCCATACTGGTTTTAGACACTCAAAAACCCCTAAATTTCAGGCCTAATGGGTTTTGAATATGGAACAATTTGAAATGTAAGCAGACACTATGGTCCTTACATATCCAGAATATTTTTATATTCTGGATATGTTCAGCTATAATAATTCTTCGGGGTCTCTTTGTGCGGCCTATATACATAAGCCTGCAGAGAAATGGGCAAGCCCATGAGGGGTCTTGAAAACATTATATCTACCTCTAATAATAGGAAATTTGCTATTAGAGAATTTATTACGTGTAATACCACTCATGGTTTATGGCTTGGAGAGTCCTTGTGTATTGTTATTGTGTATGTACTGTTATACTGGTATAAACAATTTTAATAAATGTTTTTTAAAGTTTTGCTGATCAATTAGTACAAGAATTTATGTATTTATTATTTGGATAATGAATTTGACCATGTTATATCATATATTTTCTTTTTTCCCATAACGATTTTAAGATTTTAGTGTATTTTAGTGCATATATCAATTTTGGAGTGCATTTATTAATTATGTAATAACATATATGTGTGATGCAGTTTTGACTAGTGCAGTAATGTATAATGTATATAATTGCAGTTAGAGGCAGTTATTTTGCACCATGACTGGTAAATAATGATATTCTCTAAGTATCCAATCTCTCAGCTATTGGATCCTTTGCCTCTGTGTGCTGATATGCTATTTACACGTCCAATTAAGTGTTGGAGTGATTGGCACATAAGGGGTAAATGGGCTGAGTTATGGATCCTTTTTAAACCGGGACGTTTCGTCGTAAGATCACGCCCTCAGTTGAAGTCGGAAGTGACGAAACGCACAAGGGCGTGACCTTTACAGTGACCGGAAGTGACGCTTGCGTGTCACGGTCAGCTGGAGACTACCAGGAAGAAACAACGCGGCTCTTTGTATTACACTGGCGTCTTCCCCCACAGTGGACTGGTGACTATGCTTTGATTTTCATTTTGTGCTCATATTTTATTAACAGCTAGTATGTATATCTTGTATGGGGGGGTTGGCTACAATAAACTTTTAAGCAGTATTACACTATGGGGTATCTTGTCTCTTTTATGATCCTGTGATATCGGAGCCACCTACATATTTAACCCAACAGATATTGTGGATGACTTGCTCTTAAAGTGATAAAAAGGATTACCTTAAGGCGCATGAATTATTGATATCTGGTGAGTTTGTACCCTAAGGGGAGTGTGACTCACGTGGTGGTGTCCTGGGTGTGTGGTGCAGCTTTGACAAAAACTAGGATCACCGTTTCCAGAGCCTCACTCATCTAAAAGTCATTTCACCATTGCTTATATGTTTCATCATATAAATGCTTGTCACATTCAGATGGACTGACATGAGCGCTGCTATGGCATTGGATGTACACAGTAGTATATTGGACTTTTAAATGCTATTTTTTAAATTTATTTTGAATTTTTTTAGTAGCTGCTGACGTGCTTAACGTTTTAACTTATATTGAGTGACTGTAGTATAGCTCTGTTCAGTTGATTATCATTTCATTGTGTTACTTTGTAAGTAACTTGGCGCTGAGTGGTGTTGATAGGCCGTTATTCTGCACTCTGTTTAATATTTGGATAGTACACCCAACCAATATGTACAGGTAAGTATTCAAGGAGAAATGATCTAACTTCAACAGTACTTTTCATCTATAATAAAAATATAAACTTTTAGTATTAGAACAAACATTTACTGTAATGTACATGCAAGGGAGTGACAGAATATTTCAAGGCACATCCTGAATCACACGACATCTTAACAAACAAGTAATGTAAAAAGTAATAGGAATTTTCAGGATGCCCTGAAAATGTGCTTCCTTGGCTGGTTTGAACTCAATAAAAAGTACTAATATCCACTAAATATATAGTATATATTTTTTATAATTGAAGAAATGTAGGTATCTGAAGACTAACTAGTTTTCCTCCCGTGTGGCAGCACTGGTACTTGGTAATTGGCCACTCTGGCACCCAGCACTGCCACATGCTGGGAGGATGAGAATCCTTAGCCATGGGTAAGCCTAAAATTTGAATTCTGAACTTAAATAAAGCATTCTTTCTTAACTTCAAATGATTAAACATTTAGGCAGGGGGATTAAAAAGAAGGTAATTATGTATGGCAAGATAGGTTACAAGTTAAATTGGAACTTAATCCTACTCTCCTTTACAGACAAGGAAGGTACCATATTAGCCTGTTTAATCTACAGTTGCCATGGTGCTGCATATGTGATCAGTTAGGGCAACGGCTATTTGATGGCTTGCCAGTATGGTAGAGAGCACAAGCAACTGTGACAGTTATCATTCACGGCATGCCTTGAATGTAACTGTTTTGGGAAACCCATAAATCGATGGGTTTAGTTTCTCCTTAAGTGAACCTGGTGCTTTGCCATGCAAGTGCAGTTGCTCCAGAGCTTAGTAAATGAACTAAAGCTCGGCTGACTTCCATCATCCAATCATGTGCAAGCAAAAATGCCCATTCTTTGGAAAGTGAAGCTTCCCCTCATTTACTAAGCTCTGGAGCAACTGCACTTGCAGAGTGCATCTGCACTTTGCAAAGTGCACAGTCTATTTGCCTTTAGAAAACCAACCCCTATGGCACAAAGGAATTGATTTACTAAAGCCAAAAAGGCTGTTCACTTTGCAAGGAATTTGCCTGAAAGCTTAGTAAATGTGGCTATGGGTGTTGATTTACTAAAGGCAAATCCACTTTGCACTACAAGTGCACTTGTAAGTGCAGTCGCTGTAGATCTGAGGGGAAGCTCTGAAATGAGGGGAAGCTCTGAAATGAGGGGAAGCTCTGCTGATTGTATCATCCAATCATGTGCAAGCAAAAATGCTGTTTTTTATTTTCCTTGCATGTAGGATCTACAGTGACTGTAATTCCAAGTGCACTTGTATTGCATAGTGGATTTGGCTTTAGTAAATAAACCCCAATGTTTCAATTTGCAAAGTGCAGTTGCTCCAGAGCCTAGTAAATGAGGGGAAGCTTCACCTTGCAAAGAATACCCAATCACGTGCAATTAAAATAAAAAAGCGCATGCTTGCTTGTTTTCTTGCACATGATTATGATGGAAGTCAGCAGAACTTCACCTCTCAAAGCTCCGGGGATAATTCCCTTGCAAAGTAGAACTTCCCTTGCACGGTGAAAAGCATGATTGCCTTAAGTAACTCAACCCCAGAGTGACAGCAGCTACCAGAGCATTGTGACTGTAAATGATGATGGCCCAGTGCATTCAAATAATAAAGATTGCTGTGCTCTTGCACTGCTTTATATACAGGGGTCATGCCTGCTGACATAATTGCTCCTGAATAGTTGCCTAAACATGGCCCTTGTCAGGAAGAATGAAAGAGAATACAAAGAAGCACAATGGAGTCTTCCTAAGTTCATCAAGAGCTTAGTAAAGCTATTAGCCTCCCTGTCGGTATGATTATGTCAGATTTTTGTGTCTGAAAGCGGTACATTGTTTTGCATAGAAATTTGGCATTTTATATTTTAGGCCTGTAATTCTTAATAATAAAACACTTAAATCTGTCCAAACAAGAGTCTAGTAGACATTCTGGGTATGCTAAAGTTTGAAACACTAAATCATAAATTATAATATAATAAATAATTATAAATAATTAAAAAAAATAATAATATAATAATAAAATTAATTTCCCCACGATTCACTATCGCTCAATTCTGCAAGTGTTCTAATTTACTATCGGTGTTTTCTAGCTGGTCGCAAATAAACTTTTGACGTAAAGGGACACTTTTTGGTTGCCATGGGCAAGTTTCCAGGCAGAAAGAACAGCATATATAATATAAAAGTGCATGCAGGGCATTGGACAAAGCACTAGGGACAAAAGGGATGTGAAATGATGTCATACAGTAATGTAATCTGTAAGATTATAGTGTACTGTATGTATTTTGAATTTTGTACTTTTTGAATTTGCCGCTGGGCTCCGCCTCCATGCGTCGTGACGCTCGCAGGGAACAGAGCCCGGAACACAGGACATCGGGGTGGAGGGCACAGCAAACACAGCAGGGGGGAAATCGCAGGATCCTGGGGACAAGGTGGGTACACCGCACTAGGATTCTGCAATGCAATCCCGAGTGTGGCTCAGGGTTACCGCTAATGGCACTGAGATTTAACCCCGAGCCACACTCGGGAATACCGCCTGGGAGATTAAGGGTTGAAAGACAAAAAGTTAGTTTTTGCATGAAGGGATCGAGTCCTATACTGGTCCACTGAACTTATTTTTCTTCCCAGACATGAAGTGTCATGTGGGGTAGTCCAGGGTCAGGCCTTCTATCTTCTGGCTGAGCTTTTTTTTAATTCTTTTACAATAGAATACATTGATTCCATTCTCATAGTATATACAATTGTTTCCAAGAGTCTTTTCAAGCCAGCAAAAAGAAAAAAATAGACAGTTGAGATGTGTTGTATTGCTATACTTAACCTATACAATAACTAACTAAAAGCATTGGCTCAACTCCTAGTCCTATTGTGCGATGGGTAATCTATGGCCAGCATAATTCATGTCTTGAGACTATCTGACAGTGCTGTGTAAAGAAAGAAGCTGCTATTTTTTGACATACATGACAACCTTTGCTGGAATTCATCTCTGCTTTAAAGAAGAGTGGGGGAATTCCACCGGCATCTTCAGTGAGGTGTCAGTCAAGACACATTGCACAAAGCGCCAGTGTACCAACACATAATGGTAAATTAAACAATATGTAAAGTAAACCCATGAATAATTCATTTAGCAGCTGAGAATAAAGTGAACGATAGAACTGTGTGCTTATAAGGACCAGTGACAGATATATTCTGGAATATTCCTTGCAGAATTCTAGTTTTATGCCAAACGCCAAGAAAACAGCCCAATACACGGATGAAATACTTATATGGTAATTGTCTTTCCTGTCAAAGGATTTGTACATTCAGTTGTAAGATTTATACCACCCTGATAGCACAATCAGCCCAGTGGCCTGACTTTTCTCTGCTGCACCTAAGCAAAGTAGCAGGGTCATCTTCCTGACTCCAGCCTGTGATCGGACTGTAAAGGAGCAGCAGTAGACGGATGAGGTCATCATTCTGCTCTCTCTTCTTGTAAGCAGGTTCCCTGTTTGCAGATGTGAATGCAGGACACCTGGTTGTCTCAGCGTGATGCCCCTTTCTCTCCAAATCTGAATGCGGCAGAAACAGGGGATTACAAAAGTCTGAAATCAAGCTGCATTAATGTATAACTAAAGGCAAAACCTTTTTTAAAAAAACGTTGGATAGAGTGGAGAGGGATTAGAACACATGCCAGGTTTTATCACTGTCTGTGCCCCCGTTAGGAATATTCACCGTCTCTCTTTTTTTCATACACTATATTGACAAAAGTATTGGGATGCCTACCTTTACACGCACATGAGCTTTAATGGCATCCCAGTCTTAGTCTGTAGGGTTCAATATTGAGTTGGCCCACCCTTTGCAGCTATAACAGTTTCAACTCTTCTGAGTGTGTCTATGGGAATGTTGGACCATTCTTCCAGAAGTGCATTTGTGAGGTCAGGCACTGAAGTTGGACAAGAAGGCCTGTCTCTGCTTTAATTCATCCCAAAAGTGTTCTATCGGGTTGAGGTTAGAACTCTGTGCAGGCCAGTCACGTTCCTCCACCCCAAACACACTCATCCATGTCTTTATGGACCTTGCTTTGTGCACTGGTGCGCAGTCATGTTAGAACAGAAAAAGGGCCATCCCCAAACTGTTCCCACAAAGTTGGGAGCATTAAATTGTCCAAAATGTCTTGGTATGATGACGCCTTAAGAGTTCCCTTCACTGGAACTAAGAGGCCAAGCCCAACCCCTAAAAAACAACCCCCACACCATAATCCCCCCTCCACCAAATGATTTGGACCAGTGCACAAAGCAAGGTCCATAAAGACATGGATGAGCGAGTTTGGGGTGGAGGAACTTGACTGGCCTGCACAGAGTCCTGACTTCAACCCAATAGAACATCAATGGGATGAATTAGAGTGGATACTGTGAGCCCGGCCTTCTCGTCCACTTTTAGTGCCTGACCTCACAAATGCAGTTCTGGAAGAATGGTCAAACATTCCCATAGACACACTCCTAAACCTTGTGGACAGCCTTTCCAGAAGATTTGAAGCTGTTATAGCTGCAAAGGGTGGGCCAACTCAATACCGAACCCTACATACTAAGACTGGGATGCCATTAAAGTTCATGTGCGTGTAAAGGAAGGTGTCCCAATACTTTTGACAATATAGTGTATTAAGTAAAAAAAAATTTCACATTTTGGGTAAACACCAGAACAGGTAATAGAGAGAAAATCATCCAATGGGACACTAATTCTGGTGACCCTGGTGACACCCCAGGATTCCTTCACTTTGGAGAGATTTCTGGTCACTTTCTGTTTTGGCAGTGAAGTGAAGGGAAATGTCCAAAATGGAAAAAAAGTGACAAGGGTTCTAAGGTTGCTTTACTCTTTTTTAAACAAAAAAAAGTTTTGCCTTTAGTTCTACTTTAAAGTATTAGGGCCAGTTCACACTGCTACGAGATCGCATGTGATTCACACCATACATGAGAAGTCCGTGTGTTGTGAATTCAGCCATACTGATTGTATAGCTGAATTTGCATTGCATTCAGACCAAACTCGACTCTTTTTTTGGTCCGCAGCAGAATCGGATGGCATGGGTGTGCACACCCATGCCATCCGATTCCTGTCCGAGTTTGCAGTTCGCACTGCAATATGCGGACTGATTTTGGGGTGTCATTAACTTTTAATTGACACTCCTAGCAGTTCGCATAGGGCATTGTGAACTGCCGCTGGGTTCCCGAATCGCAAGCAATAAACACACATAAGTTGCATTTAAAACTCTTTTAATCAGTAATATTTGTCTTTATAATTACATGTAGCAAAATAAAAAATGGGCAGCCAAAAAGGCAAGGGAACTTTAATGGTGAAAAGAAATTCACATATATATTAACAAAAATCAAAACTGTATTTGTATCAAATTAGATAAGGGGTTTGGGAGCCTGGTCCCCAGCCTGGGCTCACCAAGGAGAGAGAGGGAAGCAAGTGGACTATCTCGGTACAATACAAAAAGAGATACAATGGAGTATATAAACACTCACACATATAAAATTTTGAAAAGTGTATTAATACATAATACATGAAAAGAAAGTCAGTAATAAATAAAAAAACATAGGTGACTTGCTGAATTGTACAATATATATATATATATATATATATATATATATATGTTTAAAATATCATCTGACTATATTGTCATTGATCTTTTGTCTATTAAATCGCAGATGTTTTTCCTGATGAAGCGGCCTAGTCCGCGAAACTAGTTGAAACATGGTCCATGACCAAGTTGCCTATGTTTTTAATTTACTACTGACTTTCTTTGTCATGTTTTATGTATTCATAAAATTTTCTAAATTGTATATGAGTGTTTATATACTCCATTGTATCTCTTTTTGTATTGTACCGAGATAGTCCACCTGCTTCCCTCTCTCTCCTTGGTGAGCCCTGGCTGGGGATCAGGCACCCAAACCCCTTATCTCACTAAATCTTGGATGATGGTACAACTTTTTTTTTAACTCATATACTCATTGACACTGCTCCTAGAGGCCACCCATATTTTTCCTGTATTTGTATCAAGTCAACCTAGCATAGACTGTTATTTTAAAAACAAAACACATGAAGAACCTCAAAATCAATGCGCATCATAGATATGAACAAAACTAAAATACAACAGCCACCGAGCTGCACACTGCCAAGACCAATGCATTGGTCTTGGTGGTGTGAGGCTTGGTGGCTGTCATACCACTTCTACCCCCATGATCCCCACCAAGGGCCCTGGCTGAGGACCGGTGGAATATCTTTCTCCTCTCTTTTTCCTCAAGTCTACAATTAGACGGGATGAGTTAGTGGGTCCATCCTTACGAGGTGCTTTGGGGATTGAAAGCCCCTTCTTTCTTTCTTGTCTGCCCCCTCTTTCCACTGCTTCCTGGTGGCGGCTGTCACCTACATTTACATCAAAGTTTTATCTGCATCTTTCTAAACACCCTCTCCTGAGGAAGCTCATCTGCGAAACGCGTAGCCCCTCCGCAGTTTACAACTGAATTCTCTGCTCTTTATGCCATATGACAAAACAGACTGGTATACATCTGGTGGGAGGTATTTGTATAGCCCTTTCTGGATTAAGTGTATAGGAACTGATATGTCTACTGTGGATGGGGCGAAATATATAAGGGGTTGTGTTCATATCTATTATGTGCATTGTTTTTTTGTTTTTTTTTAATTCTATATTTTATTTTTGTATGTGCGTTGTTTTTGTAGTTATTTATGTGTATTAAAATAATCAGTCTATGCTGGGTTGATGTGATACAAATAAAGTTTTGGATTTTATTGATATACTATATGTGTGTATTTTTTTGAGTGGTAGTTTACCATTAATACATTCAATACATATTCGTGTAGAATTATTTATGCCAAAAGGTCTGTTCCCCCTTTTCCTTCCCCCCCTCCTCCAAACAATCTTCCAGTGTCTTGGCCCTGTCCCTCTCTCCCCCCCTTTCTGTGTTTTCCTCCTGGCAGGAATCCTCACATTCCACCCACTGGCCTCCCAGCTCGCCCTCTTTCTCCCCTCTATCCCGGGTCAGGGAGTCTGCTCCCCACTCGGCGCAGGGGGGCCGCCTGGTGCGACAGTGTTCGCTACAGGCGGCCCTCTACATACTGGAGGACTCGGATCAAATGTCCGATCCGTGTTCCTCCAATCACTGCGCCGCGGATCTTCAGCACGGGTCTCGGCTCCCCGCCCCCGTGCGACCTATGCCATCATGCCGGGGTCTGACGTCACCGCGGCTCTCGGACACTCCCCGGCCGCGGTCTCCGGGGGACCGGCGTGCGTGCCCCAGGCTCGGGGGGGGGTTTCCCTTGCCCACCATTGGCTGCGCCCGTGACCAATCACGGGTACGGCCTCACTATTTCTGACGCGGCTCCCTCTCCACTAATCTACGGCTCTCTGCCACACATCGCCGCCTGCCGCTGCTACAACCACCAGGTAATTAGCCTTTCTATGCACTGCCATGGATCCCTCCAGGCAGACGCACCTTTATTCATTTTTGTCTTCCCTCCTCCCTCATTCATACCTTACCAATACAGGTTGGACCTCCTGGCCTGGACCCCCTGTTGGAGCACTCATCTCCACTGCTCCCACACTGCCATCACCCCCCTGGGGCACCGCTACCCTCATAGGGAATCGGATGCACACAGTCTGGGACAGCATACAGGACCAGTGCACTTGCTCACCAGGCTGGACCTCAAGAAATACCAAACCCCCCCTCTGGAGACCTGCAGTCTCCTGCCCGCAAGGGCCTTCTTTCGGCCCTCTTCAGGTGTCTTTTTATCCCCCCAACCAACCATACCCCCCCTTTTCTTTTGAGTGCTTCATTGGATACAATGCAGTAATACATGCCCTCCAAGCAACATAATATGGTCAGTACCTTAAATGTTTCTCACCTTGTACAAATTATCATACTCCCATTGTAGTATAGCTACACTATCCTATGATGTTACCGACCTTGTTGTACATACATTACTGTATAGCTTGTTCATTATTGTCTCTTTAATTTATAGACATACCTCTGTGCTTGCTGATCCCTATCAGACACCCCTGAGGAAGAGATTATCTCGAAACGCGTCGGGTACTCTCTGGGTGTGTGCTCCATACACACCTGGAGTCCCATGATTGTGGATCTTTTGCATGTTGTATTGCCATGTTTCCATGTTTATAACTTGTATCCTGTACCTTATGCCTCATCTATTGTACCCCCTATTTACCCGTATCCTTACCCCAATAAACACCCAAACCTTTGCAATCATACTTACATCTATTACACTCTTTATTATACTCTATTACTTATGAGTAGGTGTCCCCTTTAAAGTCCCCTAAGAGGATCAAATTTCCATTTCTCCCTGAAAATTTGGGATGTGGGTCCACCCTACTCAATAGACCAACATTGCACCGCCACCCCATATTGATTAGTTTACCATTAAAGTCTCTACCTTTTCGACAATTTTTTTCTTTTGCTGCATTTTGGGATGGGATACTAGATTATCTTTGGTTTCTTACTATTGTTGGTCTTTATAATTACATGGCTTCATTTGTTGGTATTTTTAATATCTGACTGGAGCTTAACTTTAACTTCTGCATGGATATTTAAGCATAAAACACTCCATTAACACTCAAAAATTCAGCTACAGCATGCTGCAATTTTTTGCCGGTACTGCAGTTCAGTAAAAAATGTAATAATACATAATAAATTATAAAGTAAATAAATAATAAAGTAATTTGAAAAAACGCACTGCAAATGTTCCATAAATGCACTACTAATGTCTGCAAACATTCATACAGAACCGCAGAGAGACTATTTGGTGTAAATAGGCCCTTGAATAAACAGTGTTTCCCGTTTCCCGAAGCTTTGTATTGTATAGTGTTTTTCAAGGACATTGCATTCCTAAACAACAGATATTTTCTGTATGTACTGAAATTCTACTTAGTCTGAAAAAACTAATGCTGCCACCACAAGAACTGGTAAGCTGCAATACAATATATTACATTTTTGTTCTTGGGTTTAGACAAACTTTAAAGTGGTTGTAAACTTTGGAAATGAAATATGAACAAAGCATATCCCTCTATAGTGTGTACTTGTCTTAATCCAGAGCATTAATGCTAGCCATAGACAGTTTGAAATTTGGCCAGTTCAACAGGGACCAGCTGGGAGTCAAACCATGCATGGGCAGACTGAATGTACCCAAGTTGATTAATCGAACTTGGGTGCAACCAGCCTGTTGGATTTTACATGTAATTTTTGCTAGTGCCTATTACAGCCGCTGGCAGTAATTGCTGTGTTCTCCTGGTGGGGACAGCTTCCCCCAGCCCCTCCGACAATTGCTCTGCAAAAGGAATTCCCCCATCAACACTGACTATGTTGATGAGGGAATCGAGTGTCTATCAACCCGTGGTTGCAGGAAAGAAAATCGCTCCATCTATGGCTGGCTTAAAGTGATATTACAGGCAAAAAAAACAACATATTATACTTGTGATAGAATATGGCAAATTTATATGAGGCATAAGAGGACTTTCATGGTATGATATGATCTCACAGTACACACTTATTATACTTGTGGTTATACAGTGGTTTTACACAGAGCAGCCCCGTTCCTCCTCTTCTCGGGTCCCCCGCCGGTGCTTGCAATGGGGACACCCAAGCAGCAAGTGTATCCATTCACATACAGAGCCGCATCTCGGCCCTGCGCCCTCTCTCTCTCCTCATTGGCTCACTGGCTGTGATTGACAGAAGCGGAAACCAATGGCGCCCACTGCTGTCACAGCCAATGAGGAGGGAGAGTCCCCTGAGAGCCCGCTGGATCGCATTGGGGCTCAGGTAAGTATTAGAGGGGGCTGCTGCACAGAGAAGGTTTTTTTACCTTCATACATTCTATGTAAAAAGCCTTGAGCCTTTAAAACCACTTTAAGTGTCATTTCTTTATGTTGCGTCTTTCTTCTGCTATAAGCATGACCCAGATAGCAAGGATTACTTGCACAAATTTGTGGTAGTGTTGAATTGTCAAGCCTTGTACACACGATCGGACTTTCCGACGGGAAATGTTCGATGACAGGCTGTTGGCGGTAAATCCGACCGTGTGTACGCTCCATCAGACAATTGTTGTCGGACTTTCCATGGACAAATGTTGGCTAGCAGGATTTAAAATTTTCAGTGGACAAATGTCTGTTGTCGGATTTTCCGAGCGTGTGTACACAAGTCCGTTGGACAAAAGTCCAAAGTACAAACATGCATGCTCGGAAGCAAGGACGAGCCAGAAGCGGTCGGTCTTGTAAACTAGCATTCATAATGGAGAATTAACATTCGTGACGTGGCAAATTATGAAATCTCCAAATGCAGAGCACAATTCTCTTCTTCTTTAACCTCCCTGGCGGTATGATTATTTCGGATTTTAGGTGCTGAAAACGGTACCATTATTTTGCATGGAAATTTGGCGTTTTATATTGTAGGTCTGTAATTCTTAACAATAACACACTTAAATCTGTCCAAACAAGAGTCTAGTAGATATCCCGGGTATGATAAAGTTTGAAACACAAAAACATAAATTATAATATAATAAATAAAAATAAATAATTGAAAAAAATAAAAATAAATAGTAAAAAAATAAATTACCCCACGATTCACTATCGCTCAATTCTGCAAGTGTTCTAATTTATTATCGCTGTTTTCTAGCTGGTCTAAAGCCATTTTTGACGTAAAGGGACACAATCTCCAGTTTCCAGGCAGAAAGAACAGTATATATCACATAAAACTGCATGCAGGGCATGGGCCAAAGCACTGGGGACAGAAGGGAAGTGAAATCATTTCATACAGTACTGTAATCTGTAAGATTACAGTACTGTATGTGTTATGATTTTGACATTTTTTTGAATTTGCCGCCAGGCTCCGCCCCCGTGCGTCGCGACGCTCGCAGGGAACGGAGCCTGGCACGGAGAGGCTTCGGGCAGAGGACACAGCCCGCGGACACTGCGGGGGACATCGCAGGATTCCGGGGACAAGGTAAGTAATGCCACACCAGGATCCTGCGATGTAATCCCGAGTGTGGCTCGGGGTTACCGCTAATGGTCCTGATTTTTAACCCCGAGCCACACTCGGGAAAACCGCCAGGGAGGTTAATGGGATAATAATGGAGCTGCTTTGCTGGTGATACTGATGGAGTTATTGCAAACACATTTTCAAAGGCTTTTTTTTCTAGTGATGTCAAGAATAATATTATTATGCTTTTTTTTTTTTTTATTTGGGCAAGTTACCACAACACCATTATCCCGTAGTTTTTGAGATCAAAGATATAACTATGTTGGTGTCCCTTGTCAATTTTACATTGTATTTTTTTAAATGTAACTTCCTACTCCCAAACTGTCATTTGAAGTAAAACACATAGCCAAGTATTATTCTACACAATTTTTGTATTGTGCATTAAAAAAAGAAAACAAATAAAATTAGACATGTTATCTGCCAATAGAACTTAACCAAAAAATGCATTCTATGCATCCAAAAATATAGAAAATATAACAAATGAAATCATTATTCAACCAAAAAAATAATGTCAAAGCAATAACTCCAAGGCCAATAATAAATAACACGTTATCTCCTCCGATTCCGCAACATGTCTGGTTGATGAACGGCCGTTCAGAAACTAACTGAAAAGCACAAACTGAAAAGCGCTAAATGAAAAACGCGAAAAGAAAAACGCAAATCAACACTCATCAAATTTCTACTAACACAAAATTAGCAGAAGGAGCCCCAAGGGTGGCGCTAAAAATCTGAAAAAACACATAGTACGTCAGTACGTTCGCAAATTGTTGGCCAACGATTGTGTGGCCATGTGTATGCAAGACAAGTTTGGGCCAACGCCCTTCGGATAAGATTCCACGGTTTTGTTGGACAACAATCCGATCGTGTGTACGAGGCTTAAGTCTTGTTAACTTGCTGCACACTTTCAATGGCAAGCTGTACACTTGCAGAGCACTTGAAGCACAAGTTCTAGTGGACACTTTTACAATTTGTAGCAAATTGGTATGGCAAGTCTCTAGCAAGAGCAGCATTGTAGTGGTGAGTCTACAGCAAGAACTCTGCAAGTCACAGTGCCCCCTGTGGTGAGATGAATATTGCACAACATAACTGAAATAGAACTTGTAGCAGACTTGCAGAATGTTTGCAAAGAAAGTTGATCTGCAGTCATGCAATGCGGACTGTAATTGTGCAACAAACTTGTAAAGCCCGGCAAGTCTAGCAATAGCTTAGCAAGTCATTTTCAAACTTGCAGCTCAATTGCTTACTATCTGGGGAGTCCCTTCTGATGAGTTTTCCTGACACCAAGAGAAAAATGGTGATAGGGGAGAGCACAGCTTGTGATTGACAGCCTCAGCTCTGTTCCTGTGTGCTGTGTGAAGGGGGGTTTGTCCCTTCCCTCCAATCAGCTCTCAGAGTTCTCCTCACTGATTTAACTTGAGCTTCCGCCACCTACTTATGAGAGCTGAGAGATCCTGTGTAAATTCTAGACATGTGCGGTTCATTTCGTTCCGACTTAATACTCGGACAAATTTTCGTTATTCAGAGATTCGGATATATCTGAATTACAATATAAACTAATTTTACTGAATGCTCTGAATAACGAAACGAGTCAAAGCAAATTTTACATCGAACTTCAGTCGAATTTTAACTGTACACATATTGCTGAAATAAAAGACTGTGGGGTTGATTTACTAAAGGCAAATAGACTGTGCACTTCCCAAAGTGCAGTTGCTCCAGATTTTTAGTAAATGAGGTAAAGCTTCACTTTGCAAAGAACAGCCAATCACATGCAAGGAAAATAAAAAAACAGCATTTTTGCTTGCACATGATTGGATGATGGAAGTCAGCAGAGTTCTTCCGCATTTACTGAGCTCTGGAGCAATTGCATATGCAGAGTGCAGCTGCACTTTGCAAAGTGCACCGTCTATTTACTTTTAGTAAATCAACCCGTGTGTTATTGATTAAATAATGCTGTTTTAGTTAAGCCAAAGGTGATTTAAAGAGCCATTTGATGAAGATTTTTCTTTTGTTTGTTCCCTTTGCCACATTGGAATCGAAAAAAAAAAACCTAAAGTTTTCAATTTGAGAGATTTGAAATGTATCAATTCGAACGTTCTGAATCGAAAAAAAAAACCAAAACGGTAAATTAGAAGAAAATTTAAAAAATACGAATCCCAAATACGAATTGAATGAATCAACCAAATTTAACGAAACAAAATAACTAGATTAACGAATAGAAACAAAACAAAACAATTTTTTTTGTCATGTCTAGTAAATTTTGCACTTTGACATTTGTCAACTGCCAGTGATCAGGAAAAAGTAGGATTTATTCCAAATCACAATATCACTGTGAAGCCAATCACAAATGCTAATCCCACTGGCCTGCGACGTCATGGCCTGTTTAACCACTCGCCGACCGCTGCACGCCGATATACTTCGGCACAATGGCAGCGGTGGGCAAATGGGCGCACCTGTATGTCCCCTTTAATTGGCGGGGCCACGTACAGCGTGACCATGCCCACGGGACCCGCAGACATCGATCGTGTCACAGAGCCGCAGAACGGGGAAGTGCCTAGGTAAACAAGGCATTTCCCCGTTCTGCCTTGTGTCATGACAGAGATCACTGCTACCTGTCATCGGGAGCAAT
The DNA here is from genome assembly GCF_042186555.1 of Aquarana catesbeiana. Lineage (NCBI taxonomy): Eukaryota > Metazoa > Chordata > Amphibia > Anura > Ranidae > Aquarana > Aquarana catesbeiana. Next base: position 364,779,606 of record NC_133329.1, read on the forward strand.
GATCGCTGTCATGTCCTAGGTAGCCCATCCCCCCTACAGTTAGAATCACTCGCTAGGGCACACTTAACCCCTTGATTGCCCCCTAGTGGTTAAAACCTTCCCTGCCAGTGTCATTTACACAGTAAACAGTGCATTTTTATAGCACTGATCGCTGTATAAATGACAATGGACCCAAAATAGTGTCAAAAGTGTCCAATGTGTCCGCCATAATGTCACAGTCATGATAAAAATTGCAGATCGCCGCCATTACTAATAAAAAAATTAATAATAAAAAATGCCATAAGACTGTCCCCTATTTTGTAGACGCTATAACTTTTGCGCAAACCAATCAATATACGCTTATTGCAATTTTTTTACCAAAAATATGTATAAGAATACATACTGAGGAAAAAAATTGTTTTTTTTAGGGATATTTATTATAGCAAAAAGTAAAAAATATTGCCTGTTTTTTCAAAATTGTCGCACTTTTTTGTTTATAGCCCAAAAAATAAAAACCGCAGAGGTGATCAAATACCACCAAAGGAAAGCTCTATTTGTGGGGAAAAAAAAACATCAATTTTGTTTGGGTGCAACGTCGCACGACCGCGCAATTGTCAGTTAAAGCGACGCAGGGCCGTATCGCAAAAAGTGCTCTGGTCAGGAAGGGGGTAAAATCTTCCGGGGCTGAAGCGGTTGAAGTTCTGCCTCCCCCCAACAGCAAGGGCTTACTAATAATAATAATAATCATCTAATAAGCAGTAGGAATGGCTCTCCATCACCAAAGCTTTCTGACTCCTTCTCACCCCAATGATGGATCCCTTTATTATTAGTCGCTGAGTAGCACAGGAAACATCCATTGCCATTCGCTGTGCTGTACATTAATTTGATTACATACCTTAAATCCGTATCACGAGTTGAGTGACACATTGGGTAAGAGAGACACTCATGTGCCCCAGAGCTGTAACACATTGTAACATGGCTGTCAGAAGCAATATCACCTGCCACCACTCGGCTGCCTAATTCACACCCTGCCATGATCCCTCCGCACACATTAATAACGCCGGTGACAGAAGTCAGAAGTGTCTAGACCCAGGCTCAATAAAAATCTACTTAGTTGGGAAAAAAATCATTTGCGTGTGCCAGACTCATACATTTAGGATGCTGACATGGTGTTATATATTCTGTAGTGTTAATCACTTCAGCACTAATAACAAGCCTGTTAAACAGGAGTTTCTATAATTATAAAAGCAGCTTGGGGAAATGCACTGCTAAATAAAATACAATAGCTGTCTATACTTAAAGTGTTTGTTACCCCAGCATTTCATATTCCTGATATATGCCTGCTGTACCATGTACTTGTAGGAAAAAGTATCCTGTTCTTTGTATTGCTTCCTTTCCCCTGGTGTCCCTGCCAGTTCCTCTGCTTTCCTATTAAAAACTGACCACCCTAAGCAGAAGAACACACTGTTGTCAGTTCTCTAGCTATGCTGGTAACTCAGCCTGCTCTCCTCCAATGATTAGACTTGTCCCGATACGCCTCCCCTGCACAGCCATTCACTGGGGAGATCAGTGTGCTGCTGCTTCTCCTCCCCCATCTCTTATGCAACTGAGAACAGAGGGAATGTGATCATTTATGTAACCTCCCTGGCGGTATAATTATGTCAGATTTTTGCATCTCAAATCGGTACAATTATTTTGCATAGAAATTTGGCGTTTTATATTGTAGGCCTGTAATTCTTAGCAATTACACACTTAAATCGGTCCAAACAAGAGTCTAGTAGACATCCCGGGTATGATGAAGTTTGAAACACAAAATCATAAATTATAATATAATAAATAACTATAAATAATTATAAAAAATAATAATATATTAATAATAAAATAAATTTCTCCACAAATCACTATCGCTCAATTCTGCAAGTGATTCTAATTTATTATCGCTGTTTTCTAGCTGGTCTAAAACCACTTTTGACATAAAGGGACACTTTTTGGTTGCTATGGACAATCTCCAGTTTCCAGGCAGAAAGTATATATAATATAAAACTGCATGCAGGGCATAGGACAAAGCACTGGGGACAAAAGGGATGTGAAATAATTTCATACAGTAATGTAATCTGTAAGATTACAGTGTACTGTATGTGTTATGATTTTTCACTTTTTTGAATTTGCCATCGGGCTCCGCCCCCATGCGTCATGATGCTCGCAGGGAATGAAGCCCTGCACACAGAGGCATCGGAGGACACAGCGGGGGGACATCGCAGGATCCTGGGGACAAGGTAAGTAACACCGCACCAGGATCCTGCAATGCAATCCCGAGTGTGGCTCGGGGTTACCGCTAATGGTGCTGAAATTTGACCCCGAGCCACACTCTGGAAAACCGCCAGGGAGGTTAAAAACAGAGAAAAAAAAAAGGTATTTATAATTTGTTTTTATATCTATACACACATGTTTTTTCGTTTCTATTTTAAGGTGATACTAAAGTCTTGTTTTTTGTTTTGGTTTAAAAAAACAATCAAGATCGAGAAGGGGGCACAGGTAAGTATTAGGGGGTGCTGGGGAGGCTGCTGCACACAGAAGGTTTTTTATCTTAATGTATAGAATGCATTAATATAAAAAACCTTCTGACTTAAGAACCACTTTAAACTGAATAGATTGTTTTACAAGGTGATCATTTACAAATACTTTAAAGTAGAACTTCAGTCATTTTTTCAACTTTCCATCTATGAAATCTTCTGCCCTTGTTGTTTTAACTTTGGATAGTAAAACATTTTTATTTTTTTTTTGCCAGTAAATACCTTATACAGCCCACTTCCTGTTTCTTGTCTGGTCATTAGCCTAGGCTTATGACATCATGCACAGCTCTCTCTCTCTGAGAGTTTGTCAAGAAGGGAGGGGGGATGAGTCATAAGAGGGCCAATGAGAGTTGGAGGTGTGCCTCTGTGTGTCTGTGTAAATCCAGGAAGTGAACAGGCAGCAGCTTCAGCTGCCCACAGTTAAAATGGCTGCAACCAGACTCAGTGGAGGGAGATTTCTGCAGCATATTTGGCAAGTACAGAATCACAGTATATATAAAATAATATGCAAAGTGGTTGGAGGGAAGCTTCAGAATGGCAAAGACGTTTTTATTACAAATTAGGTGTTAGTTTATGTTGTATGCGTACACTAGGATGTCTATGAGAATGATGACATGAATGTAGAGACATCTCCTTGGGGACTCAGGTTACGACTGACGCCCCCAGTTGTAATTCACTCTCCTAGTGTACACATACAACATAAACTAACAATCTGACATCATTGCGTATAGTAATATGGCAGACGACAACACAATTCACCACCCAAAAATGGCCGCCATTCATGTGGACCCATCGGTATAGAGGGGACCATACGTTGTGAAAAATACTAGTAACTACAAGAACATGGCCGATAATTAACAATAATTTTCGTATATTGTTCATACAGTAATTGAACAGGATTGTATTTCATTTACACTTCCCCCTTACTAAACAAGATTAACCCATATTATACTTTATAAAAAGCGAGAGCACTGTTAGAGCTCGCACACATCAGCGCGCCTTATTTGGCTTGATCCTCCAAAATATGGCCGCTGTTCTGCATAAATTGCCACCTGCAAGATGGCCGCGACAATACAAACACATTTAACCATAACAAAAATGGCCGCTATGGCATTTCCGGTACCACAATATAAATGACATCCCTCTCGGGCCAATCCAGTTCCCCAGATGAAGTCAAGAGTGGTGACGTAACGCGTAGGGCGTGGCAGAGAGCAGACGTAACCGGAAGTCAGTAAGGAGGCGCCTCAGACGCCGCTCTTGTGAATCCTTTTGCTATTTATGCTGTTTTTAATCTATTTAAATGTAAGAGACCACCTTATCACTTAATAAACTCTATTATATTTAACATTACTACACCATTGGAGGCCTTTTTCTCTCCCTTCCCCGTACATTCCACCGGATCGGTGGAGCCCAGGTGGGCAACCCCTCCTTTATTTTGATAGGTATCTGTATACCGGGAGGATGATCTAGCCATCAGAGAAGTCCCACCTGAACAACTGATAAGCTACACCAAACAGCATCTACCAAAGAACCTGTTTGATGCCTATATTTGCTTTTCTTAAGGTGAGAGTTTAGAGAGCCCGGCTTCACCGGATCCCTCCATATTAAGAATATCACCATTATTCCCTCTCATATTTGATCCCAGTGGATGTGACACATTATTATGAACTTCTTTTTCTTTTCTTTTTTTTTTTATTTATAAAGAGATTATATATGCACATCAGCACATTTAGATTATTTTGTTCTCACTGTTTGTACATATTCACTGATTACACCTATTTTTACAGCTATCATAGCTGTACACACAAGATCACATTTATGTGAGTTTATTTATTTATATGTGATAGATTTGAAGTGCGAAATCCTTTTATTATTATTAATATGTTGAGTGTATGTGAACACTTTTGATTTTGCTGCAGTCCACAGAGACATCATCACAACCATAATTTTCCATTATTTTTCTACACCGAGTTATTTTAATTTTATTTTGATTGACGTATTCCTTACACTCAATATAGCGCGAGGGACAACACCACATCCACTTAACTAATGTTAACATCTGCTTACTCTGCACCCTCCCCTGTGTTCCTATTGGCAGGAGGCGGAGAGCCAATGAAAGGCACAATTATAGCAGCCAATGAGAGGGACTTTAACAAGCTGCAGCTGCAAAGGACTCTGGAATATGAAGTCTCAGAACAGAGCGGCCTCACTGACTTTTAAAGAAGCAGGACTACAAATCCCAACAGGAAAGTAAAAGACTCCATTTTAATTCCTGAGGAGATTCTCAGTCACCAGGAGGCAGGGAAGGAGATCAGACCTGAGGGAGAGATGCTGTCTCTCAGGTGACTTCACCGCGCTATTCAGGCCTCCATCGCCAGTCGAGACATCCAGTCTGAGAGAGGGGGATCCCAGGTGTATATCCAGGCACATCTGCACCGACAGTGAAGCGTTCCAGTGTGAGGTGACCAGTTGGGTCACCAGGAAAGCCTGCTGACCACAGGATTTGATGAGGGGGCTTTTTGCCTATTTGCAGGAAACAGAAACACTGCACCTCAGAAGGAGTTATATGAACACTGTATACAGACATCATTGCTGGTGGTCATCTTGCTGACACTTGTAGTACCACAGGGATAAAGAATAAGGTGATCCATTTCTGGGACACTGTATACAGACACCATTGTCCTCTCACCTTGCTGAGGAGGATCCTGCCTATTTCACTTGATAATCTGGGCCAGTTGTGTTGTTTGGGCCTGCTATACAGGAGTTTAAGTGCACCAACGAGAGTGGCTAGCTGAAGACACCAAATCCTTATCTTTTCTTCAAAAGGACTGAAGCTATTAGTGCCATACGGATCCGCACACACATATTCAGGGCTCTGTATATGCAGTGGGTGTGTGGGACAGTTTATCTAAGAAGTTAAGCCATTACTTATTGACTTGTATAGAGTGTTTAAAGTTGGGCCTGTGGTGTCAGGGGACAGAAGAGAGAGACCTGACACAAAGGGAGTCATTTCTCTGATCTCCTCCTGCCTGGATTTATAGAGGCAGCCTGAGTAAAGGTAACCAATCCAATTTAAAGTGTTATATTGTGCTTTATTTACCGTTTAAGTGTGCCTCTGCTTTTGGGGACATTCGCAGGTTTGGAATCCCCCGAAAGCAGCTTAAATATAGGATTGAGAGCTATATTGCTCTTAAATCTCAGTTATTGCTCCCTAGTTGGTTACTTGAACATATACCGTTACTGTCTGTTATTCTTCCACAGAAATATTGCAGTAAAGATAATTTCTGTGTTTTATCATAACGTGTGTGTTTCTCATTGGTCATTGCACTTACACTATTGCCAGGTGTGCCAGAGGGGGCTGAGGCTGTTATTAGGGTTGAGAGGCAGAGTAACGGACTGAACAAACAAAAGCAGCTCCTTCAGGGGTATCGCTACATGGGATTTACCAAAAAGTAGGTTGGGGCATAATTTTGTTCTTGCTTGCCGTGCCATATGTTGTCAGTCATTGCTCATATTGGTGGTTGTTTCAGAGAGTTATTCCAAACATCTGATGAACGATTACTATAACAAAAGTATTTTATTCAGTTGTACTAGCGTAAGCCCAACACGTTTCATGGCTGCAAAGGCCACTTTGTCAGGTGAGTTCGCTTGTGGATAAGTTATCTAAATATAACAGATACTTAAACTAACATTAAAGTATACGGTAACAAAAGGCAACATTTTTTTTTTTGTTTTGGACAGAACGGAGATGTATTAGAACACTGGTCAGGTTTTTATTGCTGTCTGTGTCCCTATTAGGGAGTTTCACCCTCTCCATATGTTCTGCTTATCATTATCATTGAAAGTAAAATAAAATCCCAAATTTTGGGTTGTCCTCAGAAAAGTAATAGAGGGCAAATCTTCCAATGCAAACACCAGTTCTGTTGACCTTGGGGCCCCAAGGGATTCTTTTAATTTGCAGGGATTTCTTCTCACTTCCTGTTTTGGCTATGGGACGGGAAGTAAAGGTAAATCTCCCCAAAGGGACATAGATATCAACAAAAATTGACAGAGGTTATAACCTTTCCTTACTCTATCCAAAATAAAATGAAAAAAAATTGCCTAACATTCTACTTTAAGGGGCATTTTTATAAATTAGTGCATGTGACTTTAAACCAAACATTCCCTACTGGTAATTCAATCGCTGCCATTGAATACTGAAGCACCAGGAAAATTAATCTGCAGTAAATGTGTGGGGAATTTCAGATGAACTGCTTTATAAATACGCTCCTTAGTGTGGTGACAATATGAATGCTAAATACTTGTACCATAAAATATTTAATATTTTAAAAATATGATAAAAACTGATAAAATTTCTCTTTTTATGTATATCCTTTCTTATCTTTCTTTTTATTGTCTTTTGTTTTGCCTTTTGGGTAGATTCTTGCCCAAGTGAAAAAATGGTTACTTAAGTATAGCTGTTTCTGTTGAACATGTGATAAGATGTATTTATATTAATCTTTGAAATATTCGAAAAAATTGTCCTTCTCGAGCTTCATCAATGTTGTAATATATGGGATCAAGGTGATCCAGACTATGGGCTTTTTGAATGTAGCCTTGTAAACTATTTAATAAAAATTTATATTTAAAAAAAAAACTAACAAAAAAACTGGATCAAATCAATTGGTTAAATAAAACGTACTATAAATACAATGCAATAGCTGAGATTTATATAGATATTTGTATAAAAAAATTTTCTGTCTTTGGAGTGCCCACATAAGTGCTCATATACATGACAAATATACATGGCATGACAAAGACTACTGAAAAGAGTAATAACTGAGGGCAGTAATAAGCACAGCATGTATTCATATTTAGCAAGCTATCTCCGTGTGTATTCAAGTGTATGTAAGCGCAATAGAAATAAATGTATATATTGCCAGGCACACTCCTTATAACCCTAGTAATTTTGCATTTATTTCTTGTTATCCCATTTAAACCACTATATCATTTAAACTTTTTTTATTGCTGCTTACTTTAGGGTGACAACTCACACCCATCACCTTTAGCAGTGGCATTGTCACCCTGTTTGTGCCTTCAAGAAACTGTGTGGACGAACGTCACATAGTTACTCAGTCAACTTGAAGTTCAACCAAGGGAAATCTCCGCTGTAATTGTCAGGGGTAGGATAATTTATTTTGGGTTGTTATTTGCAGGGCCATCTTTAATATTGATTGGACCCTGGGCAAAACTTTTCTTGGGGCCCCCCCCATGCAGTTTCGCTCTCCACCTGCTCTGAGACATACAATAAATAGCAGCTGGACTCAATATCAGTTTACTGAATCAGATCAGGCAGCTATTGCGATTGGTTGCCAGAGGTTACAGTGTATCATTACTGCTCACTGACTGGTTGCTAGAGGTTACAGCACACCTTACGGCTCACTGATTAGTTGCTAGAGGTTACAGCACATGATTTCTGCTTGTTGATTGGCTGCTAGAGATTACTGTGGATATGACCTCAGGGGGGCATGATATACATATCAATGCCGTTGGCCGCCGCTATTTACATATGAATGCCGTCGCTATTTTCATATGAATGCCAGTAATTTACATGTAAACACAGGGTCTGCAGGTGAGTCATCTGTAACAACAAAAGGGCAGAGCTGGGCAGCATTAGTAGCGGCACTTCACACTGAGATATTGGGACACAGCACGGGACTAAAACCTCAAGGGACGAGGGAAATTAAACCAGGATAGTTGGCAAGTATGAGGCAGCTGCTTTGGGCCCCACAAGAATGACGGGGCCCTGGGCAGCTGCCCCTTTTGCCCTGCCTTAAAAACGGCCCTGGTTCTTTGGTGGTAGGTTATGGTTAAAAATTAATTAAAATAAATATATATATATCTATATATATCTATATATATCTATATATATATCTATATATATAGATATATATAGATATATCTATATATATATAGATATATCTATATATATCTATATATATATAGATATATATATGGCAGATTTAAAAAACATACATTTTTTTTTTTTTGCAATATTATACCATATTTCCTTAAAAAAAAATAAAAAAATCAGGAGATATCCATTGTTATTTACTAGCAAATGAAAGCCCAAATTGTTCTGAAAAAAACAAGGTATAATTCACCTGGATATACAAAGTAGTTGATATGTACAGTTTTACTAACACATGTCAAAGTTGCAAAACTGTGTTCAGGTGTTAAGATTTGCTTTACCTTATAGTTATTAATATTCATTTTTATTTTAATTATTTACCATGCAGACCAGCAATGTTTAACCTTTTCCAATTGACTCAAGGCTGCTCTCTGCAAAACCACTGCATGGAGCAGGTAAGTATACCATGTTAGTTTTTTTTAAGCAAAAAAAAAAACACCAAACCTTTAGTATCACTTTAAGGGGTTAAAATAATAATAATTTTATATAAATAAAGCAGCTTTCTCTGCAATGCTCACTTCCTTTCCTATTCTGCTCCCTGCAGGCTCACGGCTCAGAGGTCCAGCGCAATTTCTCATCTGGGATAATGGCGGCCAACAGCATTCAAGCCCTTTCCTATAGGCTGTGTCCCCACATCAGTGTATAATAATTACATCGCACACGTTCCTGAAAAGGGCAAAAGGTAGGTGGGTGCTGCAGCACACCAAGGATCATTGAAATAAAGTCCAGGCGTTCATTTAGTAATCACATTACAGTGTTATGCCCCGTACACATGATAGGATTTTCCGACAACAAATGTTGGATGTGAGCTTGTTGTCGGAAAGTCCGACCATGTGTATGCTCCATAGAACATTTGTTGTCGGAATCTCCCCCAACAAATGTTTGAGAGTAGGTTTCTTAAATTTTTCGACAACAAAAGAAATTCTGAGCGTGTGTACACAATTCCGACGCACAAAGTTCCACGCATGCTCGGAATCAAGCAGAAGAGCCGCACTGGCTATTGAACTTCATTTTTCTCGGCTTGTCGTACGTCTTGTGCGTCACTGCGTTCTTGACGTTCGGAATTTCCGACAACATTTGTGTGACTGCGTGTATTCAAGACAACTTTGAGCCAACATCCTTCAGAAAAAAATTCACTGCTAAATACCTTTTCTCATCAGCAGTTAGAGCAGTCTTATGACTTCTATCCGTGTCTGGTTAAAGCTTGTAAGAGAAGTTTTCATTCTCCTTACTGTCCTATGAGGCTGTAGGACCCCTGACCCTCTGTCTGGACAGTGCTGATTGGCCCTGTGCTGATCACATGCACCCTCCCAAGAAAAAAAAAACAACTCTTTAGCAATACACACCAAACTGAGCAATTGCAGAGTGCCCCGAAGGCTCTGTACTATCAGGAGATAGATTGGGGACTGTGGAAGAAGGGGAGGATCAGAAAAGACAGGATCACAATGCAGAGGATTAACCCCTTAGGTTCCACAGTGAATTTAACAAGCATGCTTCACTGCATATACGGACTGATTTTACTCTTGCGGGTTTAGTAACATTTTAAGCTCTGCTGTACAGGCTGATACTAAGTCCAATTCAGGTACTTTCACTACATTCATTTAAAAACACATTTAGGAGCATATTTATAAAGATCTGCTGCCATTCACTGTCTGAATTTGTAAGTTCCTATAAATATATTATGTATGCACTTCCTGTCCCTGGGTTGTTGACTTTGAAAATCTGGAAGGAGGAAGAGAAGAGAGAGCGAGAAAGTCTCAGCCACATGTCCTGGCCATGCTGCTAAATCATGGACCAGAAGAGACTATTATGCAAGTGTAACTACAATCTAATAGTTTAACTACAGCTGAAATCTTGTGACAGAGTACCCCTGCCCTGTCTTTGTTATTATTTAAAATGTACAGTGCCAGATAGCAAGATGTAGTGCCCACCTTCCAGTGCATTTGTAGGCATAGGTGTTCACGGCCTATTGCATTAGGGTGTGCACCTCAAAGCTCAAACACATATGTGTGTGTGCATGTGTGTGTGTGTGTATATATATATATATATATATATATATATATATATACTGATAGTGTAGTAATAGTAGTAATAAAGCAGAGCTTGGTGCCAGTAGGGCAGTGGATGGTGTCAGTAGTTTCTGTTTGTATCATTTTATTGTTTATTGTTTTTTACAATTTTATCAATTTATTTTACATATCTTTTAGCAGTCCCTTTAGGGGGCTTTGGTGAAATATCAGGGGTTTTTACCCGGGCACACTTGGCACACCCTGTGAGCACGCCTATGTTTGTAGGTGAACCGGTTTATTTGTAATATAGTGCAATTTTAAATCTTGACATGTTTGGTATCTATTTACTTGGTACAACATCATATTATATCTTCTACCAAAAAATTGGGTCTTGTGTTTGTGTGCACTAAAATTGATTTAAGTGTATTTTCTCCTGAAAATTTGATAAACAGCTGCACAAATATTGTGTGGCATTAAAAATTGCAATAGCTACCATTTTATTCTCGAGGGCCTCTGCTTTCAGCAAATATATAATATTTGGAGGTTCTAAGGAATTTTCTAGCAAAAAAAATGCTGATTTTAATGTAAATTTCCCTGGTAGGGAAGTGGTCAAAGAGCAATAGGCTCAATTCATTAAGCTATAATACATGTTATTTTCAATAATCAATGTTTCAGCCAAGTGACAGTCATTTTTAGCTTCTATTGGCTCTTGTGGCTGGAAAAAAAAGGTCATTATGGCAACTACAGAACTCGTAAACTCGAAATCGTAAACGCAGTTTACTCTGCTCAGTTATGAATGGCCAGAGTCAGTAATCACTGTGCATTCAGAAAAGGAAGGAGCCGGTAAATTACATATTTACCGGCTCCTTCCTCCGCTCTCCATTATGAAAGATCTGGGACAGGGGGGCGGAGGAGCATGGGGGGGGACCGGAGGAGCACACAGAAGGGGACCAAAGGACCATACAGAAGGGGACCGGAGGAGCACACAGAAGGGGACCGGAGGAGCACACACAGGGGGACTGGAGGAGGATGGGGGGGGACTGGAGGAGGATGGGGGGGGGCCTGAGGAGCACACAGAATGGGACTGGAGAAGCACACAGAAGGGGACCGGAGGAGCACATACGGGGGAACTGGAGGAGGACAAGGTGGAGATCGGAGGAGCACACAGAGGGGGACTGGAGGAGTACTACTAACAAAAAGTGCAGCGCTAGAAATATCTAACAAAAAATAATGAGCATTTTAAATCTAAAATGAACACCCTTGCAGATGTGAAAAAATGTGAACATCAAGTTATAATCAAATGTCTTATGTGAAATATGGAATAGCAAAATAAGAAAAATTCCATATAAGGAGTGTTCGAGGGATATTTCTTCAAGTTGGAAGATGCCGGTGAACATCAAAAGGCGTATAAATATTCAACAAAAAATGAGAGGGTACCCTTACCGGATCCGTGGGACGCACATACCGTATGGCAGTACGTCAAAAAGGCATAGAGAGGTTCTCCCATGATATCCTCCTGACCAGGTGGTGTCTTGTAGGCCGCAAGCCCCAGTAGGTAATAATAGACACGAGCAGGAGTGGAATGACTCTCTCTCAAATTTCCAATCACTGGTTCAGGGATGTGTTGGAGAGGGTGGATCCTCACATTCAGTTTGTCTAAGGGTACAATGGCCACCCTCCATCCAGCCACCACCATGGAACCAAACCAAGCTTTGTATATTATATCAAGCTATACAATTCCAGCAAATAGTAAAAGTTCAAAGCTTTGGCTTGCAACCTTGTCCCTACATCACCCTGGAGGAGGACAAGGTGGAGATCGGAGGAGCACACAGAGGGGGACTGGAGGAGGACAAGTTGGAGATCGGAGGAGCACACAGAGGGGGACTGGAGGAGGACAGGGGGGAGATCATAGGAGCACACAGAGGGGGACTGGAGGAGGACGGGGGGGAGATCGGAGGAGCACACAGAGGGGGACTGGAAGAGGATAGAGGGGAGATCATAGGAGCACACAGAGGGGGACTGGAGGAGGACGGGGGGGAGATCGGAGGAGCACACAGAGGGGGACTGGAAGAGGATAGGGGGGAGATCATAGGAGCACACAGAGGGGGACTGGAAGAGGATAGGGGGGACCAGAGGAGCCTCAGAGGAACACAGAGGAGGACACAGAGAGGAGTCGGGGGAGGATACGGGGGCAATCAGGGATGATCGGTGTGGCGGCGGGGGAAGTTATAATCACCGATCTCTCTGTGTGCTTCTCCTCCTCTCCCCTTCACGGCTTTCAGCTGCTTTATTGAAAGCCACACAAGGAGATTGATGATTATAACTTCCCCGCCGCTGCACCGATTGTTCCTGAGTGTCCAGGTATCGGACCAGGCATCAGGAGCATTTGCACAGTACTCCTGCAAATACTCGGTATCGGGACTGATACAGATACTAGTATCGGTCTCGGGACAACCCTAATATTTTTATGTGCTGAGGATGTGCGGCCAGCTATCATTTCTCTTGGAGAGGTTGGTTCAGTCAGACGTCTATTCCTTCAGTTTATACGAATTAATTTAAAAGGCTGTGTTTTGAATCATTTTTGTAGATAACGATGTTACATGTCAGCTAATATTTTCAGCTACAGCAGACAGTGGAAATAAGAAAGTATTTTCTTTATTTATATAGGAAAGTGATCTATAATTATCTGCAGAGAGCTGGTTGCGTACATAGCGCTCGGATTGCTTAGGGAGAAAGACACGGCGTGCAGCGTAATTAGGTCTTTTCTTCAACTTAAGTTTTATGAATGCCTTCATCTGTACATCATGTCATAACTATTCTCTGCATGTAGGTGGCTGTTAATTTTTTAAACTCCCACACGGGCTATTTGTGTACCTATTTAATAAAAATGGACACACATGAAAGGGAGCCTTGTCAACATAATGTAGTCTGTCATGTTTGTATAAAGTCATCCACAAGAGCCACATTGTATGACAGTAATTTATTCTGTATTATGTCAAATAGAAGCCTCAAAGAGAGATAATAAAAAGCGTACAAGAACACATCGAAATGATGTAGAATGTATTTTTGGAGCCACCAGAGTTGACACTTGTAAATGAAAGGGGAATTTTCATTTTGCAAGGTAAATGTTCACGCAGTTCATCCCATCTTAGAAAATAATTTTTTTAATAATAATACAATAATAATATATTTTTCAGGCTTTTTTTTTTTTCACCAGGTGATCCTGCCAGTAGCATGCTTCACATTCATAACTGTACTGTATCCCAGTGCTGCAAACCTAGGACAGGACTACAGAACATCACCTCCTCCTTTTTCTTCTGCAAACATAGAGAGGAACAAGGAAACTGATAAGAGTGAAGCACGGACCAAAGAGCACAGAAATTTATTAGCACACAAGATTTCTGGCAGGATCAACAGGTATTTTGTGCACTCATTGAACAGATATAATGAAACGCATTGAGTGATTTATTTATCAGACCATAAGGGTAGAATTAACCAGTTGCGGACTGTACATTTACATTTAGACCCCTTTCACAATGAGGCGCTTTTCAGGCATTTTAGCGCTAAAAATAGCGCCTGAAAAGCGCCTCTCAAGCCACCCCAGTGTGAAAGCCTGAATGCTTTCACGCTGGGGCGGTGCGCTTGCAGGATGGGAAAAAAAGCCCTGCAAGCAGCATCATTGAGGCGGTGGGGGAGCGGTGTATACAATGCTCCTAAACCACCCCTGCCCTTGAAATTAATGGGCAGCGCTGCCGAAAGCACCTGAAAAACGCTTCAGCAGCACCGCTACATGAGTGATATTAAACCTTTCCACGGCCACTAGCGAGGGTTAAAAGCACCCCGCTAGCAGCCGAAAAGCGCCGCTATAACAGCGGTAGAGCACCGCTAAAACTAGCAGCGCTTTACCGCTAACGCCCGCACCGCCCCTGTGTGAAAGGGCTCTTGCTGTGGCAGGATGGCCGCTCTGCACCAGATCACGTACCTAGTATGTGATCTGACACATTCCAGTCTGGGGCACGTATGCGTGCCACTGGTGACGCACTCCGCCTGTGATTATACACAGTGGGAGCCCAGCAGTGGAGACTGCAGACTCAATGTCTGCCGGCACCCAATGATTACACAGGGAACAGGCAGAACAACAATCTGCCTATGTATACAAGACAGATTGTCTTTCTGTCAGAAGGGAAGGAACTGATTCTGTGTTTCTGCTAAACAGGAACACAGATCTTTGCCTTCCCCTAGTCAAAGCACCTCCCCCACAGTGAGTAAGCACAACCTAGGCACATAGTTAACCCTTTGATCGCCCCTGATGTTAACCATTTCCCAGCCAGTGTCATTAGTACAGTGGCAGTGCATATTTTTTAGCACTGATTTACTGTATTAGTGTCACTGGTCCCCAAAAAGTGTCAAAAGTGTGTCCGCTGCAATATCGCAGTCCTGCTATAAGTCACTGATTGCCGCCATTACTAGTAAAAAAAAAATATTCCATAGTTTGTTGAGGCTATAACGTTTGTGAAACCAATAAATATACGCTTATTGGGATTTTTTTTTACCAAAATATGTAGCAGAATACATATTGACTTAAAATGATTTTTTACAGTTTTTTATTGGGTATGTTTTATAGCAGAAAGTAAAAAATATTGGGTTTTTTCAAAATCGTCAGTCTTTTTGTTTATAGCGCAAAAAATATAAACCGCAGAAGTGATCAAATACCACCAAAAGAAAGCTCTATTTGTTGTAAAAAAGGACAAAAAAATATATTTGAGTACAGTGTAGCATGACTGCGCAATTATCAGTTAAACTAACGCAGTGCTGTATCTCAAAAAAATGGCCTGGTGAGGAAGGGGGTAAAACCTTCCGAAGCTCAAGTGGTTAATTAAAAGTTTGTTGTTAGGAGTTGCATACACTTCCCACCAAAAATTTTTCGCTTTTTTTTTTTTTTTTTTTTACATGATATGTATAGTTTCACCCTATTCACTAAACTTAGTGAGCATTCTTTACTACTTTAGTAAATCAACCTCATGAAACGTCTAGAGCCAGAGTGTTTTTATTTTGCCTGTATCTTTCTGTTTTTCACAAAGCTTGAAGGCCAATTACGGTAACTCTCTTTTTATATTTTTATTTATTTATTTTATTTTATTTATTTATTTTATTTATTTATTGGCAGAAATAGATTCTACAGTGAAATCACTGATTTCACCACTGGCAAAAAAACTTTGCCAAATGGGAAACACTCAATCCCACTCATTGAGCTGCTTGGAGAATTTTGCTTGTAAAAAACAATGTATGTGTTTGTTTTTTTTGATGGGTGTATTTATGGTAGTTCTTTGTATTTAGGGGTCTATTTATCAATGCTTTTAGCCAAGATTCATACAACTTTCACCCAAGATTTACACATTTTTCTAAATGAATCTTATGTGTGTAGCTGGCTAAATTTAGTTTATAAAGTTTGCAATTTACTTTTCAGGTCTGTTCAGATTTCCCCTAATCCTTGAGATTGATTGCTCCTGTCTGTCTCTAATACTATGTTCCAGAAATGGTGTGGGAGGATTAATCCCTGGGCTATTAATATTTATTGGACCAATCCCTGGGAGGCTGGCCTAGAAGGTGTGGCTTGGGTGAAGATGAATGTTTGGGAGGATCTGATCAGAATCTCTGTCCTGTGGTCTCCTACCCTGGTAGGCAGCTTGTATGTGATGCAGAAGAGTTACTGCTGTTAGGCCTCAGCATGTGTTATGGCTGGGGGGCCTGAAGGAAGGTGGATTCAAGGAAACTTGCAGGAGGACACCACCTGTAGAGGCTGGGGGGAGGACACCACCTGTAGAGGCTGGGGAGGAGACACCACCTGTAGAGGCTGGGGGTGAGACACCACCTGTAGAGGCTGGGGGTGAGACACCACCTGTAGAGGCTGGGGGGGGGGGAACACCACATGTAGAGGTTGGGCTGGAGAGGGAACCCTTTCACTAAAGAGTGTTGCAGAGCAACTGGTTGGGAGCTGCCTGTGAGCTGGTTGGGAGCTGCCTCTGGACACTGAGAGTAGGACCTTTTGCCTGGAGCCTCAGGTATGCAAGTGTTTTGAGGGTTAGACACCAGTGGTTGCTAGAAGGACTGTAACTGCTTGTATAGAGTCTCAGATTAACTGGCTGTCCCATCTACTACTAGCCTTTACTTTGAGGTTGCTACTGAAGGGCTGAAACACCGCTGAAACTTGACTTTAAAGGGAACGTGTAGATGTTTTGTCTATTTTTGCTTTCTTTTAATGATCAGAACTATAAATTACCATATAAAACATGTTCTATTTTTAGTCAAAAACAGTAAATATGAAATATCGCATATTAATATATTGTATTTTCATTTGCAGCCTGCAGTTAAAGTTTTAGGCTTGTTTTCACATTTACAAGTTTCTTCAAATCCCCTCTTGAGAAAGCCTGTTGTTATAGTGCTCAGTAGGTAAAGCTAACATTTACAAAATGAGCAAATGAGTAGTAGAGACTCCTCCCCCTCTTCCTCCTGCTTTGAGTCTGCTCTGTTTGCATTTTTAATGAGAAAAGGACAAAGGAGATTATGTTTGCTGTGCTGTCTATTTAGCTAACCCATAGTGCTCTTGGGGTCCTTTGTCATGTATTAAATGATTATTTGTTAATGACTGCATATATATACACAAATATTAATTGATTTGAAGTTATTATACCTTCTCTTTATCAAGAAACTACAATAAATTTTTATTTGGCACGTATTTTAAGCTATTATTGTAATGTATACCTTTAGATTATTTTGCATGTGGTTCTAGGTTTAATGTTTTTTTTAATACTGATTTGTTGATTATAAGGTATATTTAAGATAGAACACGAAAGACACATAGCAGAGGAGAGCAAAAAAAATTCCAAGAAATTCTTTAAGTATATAAACAGTAAAAGAGGGAGGACTGACCATATTGGCCCCATAAAGAATGAGGAAGGGAATCTGGTTACTAAGGATGGCGAGATGGCGAAGGTATTGAATTTATTCTTCTCCTCGGTCTTCACGAGGGAATCGGGGGGCTTCAGTAACCGAAACTGCAGTGTTTTTCCTCATGAAACATCACAGGAAGACTTGAAAAACGTAACATTAATAAGTCACCGGGACCAGATGGCTTGCACCCGAGGATCCTTAGGGAACTCAGTCAAGTAATTGCCAGACCATTGTTCCTAATTTTTACTGACAGTCTACTGACTGGAATGGTACCAGCTGATTGGAGAAAAGCTAATGTAGCTCCAATATTTAAAAAAGGGCCAAAAATACATCCCTGGGAATTACAGACCAGTTAGTCCAATATTATGCAAGGTCTTGGAGGGGATAATAAGGGACTATATACAAGATTTTAGTAATGAAAACAGTATCATTAGCAGTAATCAGCATGGACTCATGAAGAATCGCTCTTGCCAAACCAATCTATTAACCTTCTATGAGGAGGTGAGCTGCCATCTAGATAAAGGAAGGCCCGTAGACGTGGTATATCTGGATTTTGCGAAAGCATTTGACACAGTTCCCCATAAACGTTTACTGTACAAAATAAGGTCTGTTGGCATGGACCATAGGGTGAGTACATGGATTGAAAACTGGCTACAAGGGCGAGTTCAGAGGGTGGTGATAAATGGGGAGTACTCGGAATGGTCAGGGGTGGGTAGTGGGGTCCCCCAGTGTTCTGTTCTGGGACCAATCCTGTTTAATTTGTTCATAAATGACGAAACAGTTCAATCTCTGTATTTGTGGATGATGCTAAGCAGGGCAATAACTTCTCCGCAGGATGTGGAAACCTTGCATACAGATCTGAACAAATTAATGGGGTGGGCAACTACATGGCAAATGAGGTTTAATGTGGAAAAATGTAAAATAATGCATTTGGGTGGAAAAAATATGAATGCAATCTATACACTAGGAGGAGAACCTTAGGGGGAATCTAGGATGGAAAAGGACCTGGGGGTCTTGGTAGATGATAGGCTCAGCAATGGCATGCAATACCAAGCTGCTGCTAACAAAGCAAACAGAATATTGGCATTAAAAAGGGGATCAACTCCAGAGATAAAGCGATAATTCTCCCACTCTACAAGACTCTGGTCTGGCCTCACCTGGTGTATGCCATCCAGTTCTGGGCACCAGTCCTCAGGAAGGATGTGCTGGAAATGCAGCGAGTCCAGAGAAGGGCAACAAAGCTAATAAAGGGTCTGGAGGATATTAGTTATGAGGAAAGGTTACGAGCACTGAACTTATTCTCTCTGGAGAAGAGACACTTGAGAGGGGATATGATTTCAGTTAACAAATACCATACTGGTGACCCCACAATAGGGATAAAACTTTTCCATGGAAGGGAGTTTAATAAGACACGTGGCAACTCATTAAAATTAGAGGAAAAGAGATTTAACCTTAAACTGCGTAGAGGGTTCTTTACTGTAAGAGCGACAAGGATGTGGAATTCCCTTCCACAGGTGGTGGTTTCCGTGGGGAGCATCAGTAGTTTCAAAAAACTATTAGATAAGCACCTGAACAACCGCAACATACAGGGTTATACAATGTAATACTGACATAAAATCACACACATGGGTTGGACTTGATGGACTTGTGTCTTTTTTCAACCTCACCTACTATATAACTATGTATTTTAAGTTGCTTAGCCTTCCTGAATAACATATGCTTAGATACAATGAAAGCCACACAGAGTTTTAATCAAACAGAGCCTATCTGCTGTTCTGGCCCCTTAGATAACATAATGCATTGGGTATCCATGTCATGTATTAAATGTTATTTGTAAAAAAAAAAAAAAAAAGATTTGTGTGTGAGCAATTTTATATAAAAATAACCAAAATGAAAATAATTTAACAGTATCCTAATTTTAATTTACAGAACATATCTAGATAACTAAAGCAATCAGTGAGCTGCTAATTCTATCTTAACAGTTCCAGACTAGAAGCCAGCTGCCACCGAGTGTGTCAGCTGCTGGCACTCAACAAGAGGATGTTAATTAAGGTATCTCCAGCACTAGGCATTGATCCGTGGAATATTAATAAACAGACTGCAGGTGGGAAAGGGTTAAAGTAAGTTTAATGAAAGGGAGAGAGGGGAGGAGACTTTGGAGAGGGTGGGATTTACTAAAAGTGGAAATAAGCTGGCTTTAAAACCTAAAGGTAGACTAACTAAATAAAAAAAAAATTATATATATATATATATATATATATATATATATATATATATATATATATATATATACACACACACACACACACACCTGTTCAATTGCTTGGTAACACAAATTGATAACCAGGTAATCACATGGCTCAATGCATTTAGGCATCTAGACGTGGGGAAGATGACTTGATGAAGTTTAAACCGAGCATCAGAATGCTAAGAAGGGGGATTTAAGTGACTTTGAATGTGGCATGGTTGTTGGTGCCAGACAGGCTGGTCTGAGTATTTAACCGCTTGCCAACCAGCCACTGTCATTATACTGCGGCAGATCGGCACGATCCCGTGAGCCGTTGTAGCTATACGTCGGCTCGTGGGATCGGGATAGCAGGCGCATGTACACGCCCACTGCACTCCGGGTGTGCTGATGCTCGTGGCCGACAGTCGCGATTACCATCGGCTACGAGCGATCGCAGGCACAAGAGGCAGAACAGGGACGTGTGTGTGTAAACACATAAATCCCTGTTCTGTTCTGTGAGGAGTGACAGATCGTGAGTTTGGGTCAATTTTGTTTGGGTGCAGCAACGCACGACCGCACAATTGTCAGTTAAAGCGACGCAGTGCCGAATCGCAAAAAAATGGCCCGGTCATTCAGCAGCCAAATCTTCCGGGGCTGAAGCGGTTAAAAAACTGTTACTCTACTTGGTTTTTCACGTACAACCATCTCTAGGGTGTACAGAGAATGGTCCAAAAAAGTGAAATCATCCAGTGAGCGTCAGCTGTGTGGACAAAAATGCCTGTTTGATGTCAGAGGAGATTGGGAAGACTGGTTTGAGATGATAGAAAGGCAACAGTAACTTAAATAACCACTCATTACAGCTAAGGTATGCAGAATACTATCTCTGAATGCACAACACATCAGACCTTGGCACAGATGGGCTACAGCAGCAGAAGACCACAGCGGGTACCACAATTTGCACAGACTCGCCAAAATTGTACAATAGAAGATTGGAAAAACGTTGCCTGGTCTAATGAGTCTCGTGTTTAGCTGCAACATTCAGATGGTAGGGTCAAAAATTGGCGTAAAGAACATGAAAGTATGGATCCATCCTGCCTTGTATCAACGGTTCAGGCTGGTGGTGTAATGGTGTGGGGTACCAACTGAGTATTGGTTAAACACCATGGCCTACCTGAGTATTGTTGCTGACCATGTCCATCCCTTTATGACTGACTACAGTGTCCCCATCTTCTGATGGCTCCTTCCAGCAGGATAATGCACCACGTCACAAAGCTCAAATCATCTCACCACTGTTTTTTTAACATGACAATGAGGTCACTGTACTCCAATGGCCTCCACACTCACCAGATCTCAATGCAATAGAGCACCTTTGGGAAGTGGTAGAACAGGAGATTTGCGTTATGGATGTGAAGTCAACAAATCTGCGGCAACTGTGTGATGCTATCATGTCACTATGGACCAAAATCTCTGAGGAATGTTTCCAACACCTTGTTAAATCTATTCCATTAAGAATAAAGGCAGTTCTGAAGGCAAAGGGGGGTCCAATCCAGTACTAGCAAGGTGTACCTAATAAAGTGACCCTTGAGTCTGTATGTGTATATATATATATATATTAATACAAACAAAAATCAGCACAAGGGACTTGACTTACTTTTAATGTAAAAGGTCACTTGTGCTGTTGGCTCCTGGTTGGGTATCCATGTCATGTATTAAATGTATGTTTCCTCCATTGATTCCTCACCCGACTCCTTCCACTGTCATTTTCTGGCGTGGTGGGCGTTATAAGAACTGAGGGAGCTGTCATTTACACTCATCCAGTGTGCTGACTATGCTCGCCCATTCCTCGCCAGATCCTTCATTCATAGAAATCGGTACCACAGCATCTATGGATGAAACAGAATCTAAGAATGAAGGACAGGTAGATGATTGAAAGGTCCACATCCTTCAAGCATAGATTGTGTTTCATTCATAGAAGCTGCAGTCAGGGCCGGATTAACATAGGGGCTGATGGAGCTGCAGCTCCAGGCCCCTGCCTTAAAATCGGCCCTCACAGCCAGCAGTATAAGTCTGATTTCTCATGTCCTTAAACTTCTCTGGGACAGGAGAAGCTGTGTGTAAATGTAGGGGTGTCTGGCTGCATCTGTGTTGGCTCACTGTGGTTATTACAGTGTCACAGTGCACAGTTCCCCCCCTACACAAATGGCTCTGCCTTCCCCTCCCCTCTCTCCTCTCTCCTCTCTCTGTGTGCAGTGAAGGAGCCGTGTGGTCTGGGAAACAGCAACTGCAGCCGGCAGATAGAAGGTGAACACATATGTGAGTGATGAGCTTCTGACCATCCAAGTGTGAGCTCAGTGACTGGACTCTTATCTCCCTTCTCTCCCCCTCTTTTACCTTTATCTTCAGCAATGGCTCTTATAACTGCAGTCAATATGTAGACTCGGCTCCTTGTGCTTTTAGGTGGGTTCACACTTCTTTGCTGTGTTTTGGCCCATTGCTGGTGTATCCGCAGTTTTCCTGCGTTTTACCCACAGTCCTATTGATTTATATTAGGTTGCATGTTTTTTCTGAAAGCGCACCAAAATCAATAGGACTGCAAGCTAAAACTGCAGATACACAAGCAGTGCGCCCAAACTGCAGCAAACCAGTGTGAGCCCAAAGGCTGTACACACAACCCTCTATAGAACTTGGTCTGATCAATACTCCTGGCATTCATTTTACACACAACCATACCATCCCAGATCAGGAGGGGTGGGGGCTCCAGGGATTTGTTTGACTATGCAGGCCCTGTCCCTTCTACCCATCCTGGAAGAGTCCTGAAGGGAGTGTCAGGCTGCTGGTGGTAAGTGACACACTGTATCTGGTGGTAGGCTGTGGTTGGCAAGTGGCACACTGTATCTGGTGGCAGGCTGCTGGTTTCAAGTGGCACACTATCTGGTGGAAGGCTGCTGGTGGTAAGTGACACACAGTATCTGGTGGTAGGCTATGGTTGGCAAGTGGCACACTGTATCTGGTGGCAGGCTGCTGGTTTCAAGTGGCACACTATCTGGTGGCAAGTGGCACACTGTATCTGG
Source organism: Aquarana catesbeiana (assembly GCF_042186555.1). NCBI lineage: Eukaryota > Metazoa > Chordata > Amphibia > Anura > Ranidae > Aquarana > Aquarana catesbeiana. Next base: position 364,802,366 of record NC_133329.1, read on the forward strand.
TGGTAGGCTATGGTTGGCAAGTGGCACACTGTATCTGGTGGCAGGCTGCTGGTGGCAAGTGGCACACTATCTGGTGGCAAGTGGCAGACTGTATCTGGGGTCAGGCTGCTGGTGGCAAGTGGCACACTGTATCTGGTGGCAGGCTGCTAGTGGCAAGTGGCACACTGTATCTGGTGGCAGGCTGCTGCTGGAAAGTGGCACACTATCTGGTGGAAGGCTGCTGGTGGTAAGTGACACACTGTATCTGGTGGTAGGCTGTGGTTGGCAAGTTGCACACTGTATCTGGTGGCAGGCTGCTGGTGGCAAGTGGCACACTATCTGGTGGCAAGTGGCACACTGTATCTTGTGGCAGGCTGCTGGTGGCAAGTGGCACACTGTATCTGGTGGCAGGCTGCTGGTGGCAAGTGGCACACTATCTGGTGGAAGGCTGCTGGTGGTAAGTGACACACTGTATCTGGTGGTAGGCTGTGGTTGGCAAGTGGCACACTGTATCTGGTGGCAGGCTGCTGGTTTCAAGTGGCACACTATCTGGTGGCAAGTGGCACACTGTATCTGGTGGTAGGCTGTGGTTGGCAAGTGGCACACTGTATCTGGTGGCAGGCTGCTGGTGGCAAGTGGCACACTATCTGGTGGCAAGTGGCACACTGTATCTGGGGTCAGGCTGCTGGTGGCAAGTGACACGCTGTATCTGGTGACAGGCTGTCAGTGGCAAGTGGCACACTGTATCTGGTGGCAGGCTGCTAGTGGCAAGTGGCACACTATATCTGGTGGCAGGCTGCTGGTGGCAAGTGGCACACTATCTGGTGGAAGGCTGCTGGTGGTAAGTGACACACTGTATCTGGTGGTAGGCTGTGGTTGGCAAGTGGCACACTGTATCTGGTGGCAGGCTGCTGGTGGCAAGTGGCACACTGTATCTCGTGGCAGGCTGCTGGTGGCAAGTGGCACACTGTATCTGGTGGCAGGCTGCTGGTGGCAAGTGGCACACTATCTGGTGGAAGGCTGCTGGTGGTAAGTGACACACTGTATCTGGTGGTAGGCTGTGGTTGGCAAGTGGCACACTGTATCTGGTGGCAGGCTGTGGTTGGCAAGTGGCACAATGTATCTGGTGGCAGGCTGCTGGTGGCAAGTGGCACACTGTATCTGGTGGCAGGCTGCTGGTGGCAAGTGGCACACTGTATCTGATGGCAGGCTGCTGGTGGCAAGTGGCACACTATCTGGTGGAAGGCTACTGGTGGTAAGTGACACACTGTATCTGGTGGTAGGCTGTGGTTGGTAAGTGGCACAATGTATCTGATGGAAGGCTGCTGGTGGCAAGTGGCACACTGTATCTGGTGGCAGGGAGCTGGTGGCAAGTGGCACACTGTATCTGGTGGCAAGTGGCACAATGTATCTGGTGGCAGGCTGCTGGTGGCAAGTGGCACACTGTATCTGGTGGCAAGTGGCACAATGTATCTGGTGACAGGCTGCTGGTGGCAAGTGACACACTGTATCTGGTGGCAGGCTGCTGGTGGCAAGTGGCACACTGTATCTGGTGGCAAGTGGCACAATGTATCTGGTGACAGGCTGCTGGTGGCAAGTGACACACTGTATCTGGTGGCAGGCTGCTGGTGGCAAGTGGCACACTGTATCTGGTGGCAAGTGGCACAATGTATCTGGTGGCAAGTGACACACTGTATCTGGTGGCAGGCTGCTGGTCGCAAGTGGCACACTGTATCTGGTGGCAAGTGGCACAATGTATCTGGTGGCAAGTGGCACACTGTATCTAGTGGCAGGCTGCTGGTGGCAAGTGGCACACTGTATCTGGTGACAGGCTGTCGGTAGCAAGTGGCACACTGTATCTGGTGACAGGCTGTGGTTGCCAAGTGGTGCACTGTATCTGGTGAAAGGCTGCTGTTGGCAAGTGGCACACTGTATCTGGTGGCATGCTGCTGGTGGCAAGTGGCCCACTGTATCTGGTGGCAGGCTGCTGGTGGCAATTGGCACATTGTATCTGGTGGCAGGCTACTGGTGGCAAGTGGCACACTGTATCTGTGGCAGGCTGTGGGTAGCAAGTGCCACACTGTATCTGGTTGCAAGTGGCACACTGTATCTGGTGGCAAGTGGCACACTGTATCTGGTGGCAGGCTGCTGGTGGCAAGTGACATGCTGCATCTAGCGGCAGGCAACTGTGGAAAGTGATACGCTACATCTGGTGGCAGGCTATGGGTGGCAAGTGACAAGCTGCATCTGGTGGCAAGTGACAAGCTCAGGTCCCACTGATTCTGCATCATGGTGAGTTGAACTATTTCACTATATATTACAATGTAGTAACTAAAATAATGGAATTTGATCATCCTGACACCATATCAAGCATGGTGTCAGGATGATTGATTTTATGTACTAACACCAGCCATTTGCCTGACAAATCACCTCCACCGCCAATTTCCCCGCCAACCCTGAGACTACATCCCCCACCCTCATCTTTTTTTGGGAAGAGGGGGTTGTCTCTGAATGACAGTTTGGAAATGTGGTCTCCCTATGTTGCTGCTGGTGAGAGACCGCATAGCAGGTGGTATTGGTGGTGTTGCTGCTGCTCAGAGGCTGCACAGCTGATATTACTGGTGAGAGTTTATTTAATTTGTTTTAGCGAAAAATTGTTTGCATTTTCATTTTGTTTCCATAAAAAGGCCCACCAAAATCCTCAGCACCAGGCCCATGATGCTCTTAATCTGGCCCTGGCTGCAGTAACAGCCTTTATGAATGGCAGAGCTGGGTGGAACGGGCGGGTATAGTCAAGCACTCTTGATAAGAGCAAATGACAGCTCCCTCAGTTCTTTTAACCCCCACTGCACCGGAAGATTATGGAGATGGATTGAGGAAAATTTCAAGGTAAACAGGAGCCAGCACAACAAAGGACACAGCTCATGAATAGTATATCATGCCCCCTTGTACCTATTTTTTAAAAATTAATTATTATTTTGACTATACTATTTCAGTTCGTGCATATCTGGATTAAAAGGGGGTCTTTTATATTTGCTTGTGATTAATATTTAAGACACACTAAACATCGTTGGAGAAGCCCACTCATAGTGGTTATTGCATGCCATTGTTCGTGCCTCATGCTGCTAGCTATATAGCTGACTTATTGACAAACCTGCATTAGGTGCTACAAATAGCCTTTTGTGCAGTACAGTGTATGGTGTGGGAAGTACATACAGACAAGTAGCAGTTGATGTTGCTCATAGGCATGCGTAGGGGGTGCGCTGGATGTGCCTGGGCACACCCTAATCACCTGGTGCGGTGCAGATTCCCCCTGCTGAAACTTCACCAAATCCCCCCAATGGGGCTTCTAAAAAAAGTTGTAAAAAATAATAAAAAACAAATCTGTAAAAAATAATAAAAATAAATAAAAAAATGTAAAATAAAAAAACTACTGACACTGTCCACTGCCCTACTAGCACCAATCTTTGTCCTACTGACATGTCCACTGCTCTACTGACACTGTCCATGTTTTAATACATTTTAAAATGTTTTTTATTTTTCTACATTTATTTATAAGAGTGTGTATGTATATGTACAGTATCTATCTATCTATCTATCTATCTATCTATCTATCTATCTATCTATCTATCTATCTATCTATCTATCTATCTATCTATCTATCTATCTATCTATCCACATACACACGTGTGTTTGAGCTTTGGGGTGCACGCCCTAATGCAAAAGGGCTGCGCACACTTATGATGTTCCGTTAAGTCAACCAACACCCACATGTGACTCAAAGCCCATCTGCTCATTTTAGAGAAAGTCTTTCTATGCCTATAGGGCAACATTGATCGCTATATCATTATTATAATACAGGATTTATATAGAGCCAACAGTTTGCGCAGCGCTTTACAATATGAGGGCAGACAGTACAGTTACAATACAACTCAATACAGGAGGGATCAGAGGGCGCTACTCGTTGGAGCTTTCAATCTAGAAGGAAGGGTCAAGTGGAAACAAAAGGTAATGACTGTGGGGGATGAGCTGATGGAGAAAATGAAAAAAACAGTTGTTAGGTGTAGGTAGGGTAGGCTTCTCTGAAGGGAAGGGTTTTCAGGGATCGTTTTAAAGCTAAAAGAGTAGGAGATAATCGGACAGATTGGGGTAGGGCATTCCATAGGATTGGAGAGGCTTTGGAAAAGTCCTGGAGGCGAGCATGGGAGGAGGTGATGAGGGAGCTAGAGAGTCGGAGGTCTTGAGAGGAACGAAGAGAACGAGTAGGTTGGTATTTAAAGACTAGGCTAGTGATGTAGATGGGGGCTAAATTGTGGATGGCTTTGTAAGTAGTTGTAAGTATTTTGAATTTAACTCGTTGGGTGAGCGGAAATCAGTGGAGGGATTGACAGGGAGGGGTAGCAGATACAGAGTGGTTTGTAAGGTGGACGATTCTGGCAGCAGCATTCATGATGGATTGAAGAGGTGATAGACTATGTAGAGGTAAGCCAATGAGAAGGGAGTTGCAGTAGTCGAGGCGAGAGATGACCAGTGAGTGAATTAAGAGCTTTGTTGTGTCATTGGTATAAACCTACAGATGCATACAGAACCCCTTTAGAAAAGCAAAAATCTAATGATGATGAATGATTTGCTTTAACAGCCGATTCAAGCCGGCAACAAAGCATATCTGACAAGAAACATACCGCTCAGCCATATATTGCTATGTAACAAGTAATATTTCCTGAAATCTTGTTAGTCACTTTACCATATCGCAAGATATAAAAGTGTTGATGGCCTAATGCAGTGTATCTAGCTCATGTGGCGCATTGACAGATCAACCGGTTGCTATGGAAATGATGTAAATGAATGCCTGGCCCTAACCCCACTCACTGGTATGATCGCAGCCAACTGCTTTTCTGACTCTGAAATCAATTGCTCCTAAAATAGAAAAATGACCGTGCGAGATTCCACTACAAAGAAAAAAAAAATACTTATTAGGAACTGTTAATTTCATTCTGATTTTTTAAAAAATTTTTATTGCAGATTTGTTTATGATAAAGTGCACTGACAATAAACACGATGAGCCAAACCAAATTGTCATATATATCCCAGCTATTGATAATTAACACATCCAGAAACATAAAATACGTCAATTGTTATTATTATTGAGGTCAGTGTAGGAAATGTGAGAATGTCAGTATTCTTCTGTAAGGACCACAAGCACTTCTGTTCATAGCTAATGTGACTAAAACTGTGCTAATGTGACAGAACACCTGTAGTCTGAAGAAGCGGCAGCGGACATCTTACTACACCTAGCTACGTCTTGAATTTAAAGTGGAGTTCCACCCACTTTTACAACTCTTCAGCATCCCTCACTAAACTGTGCACTGTAAACAAATTGGGTATTTTTTAATTTTTTTTCTCAGCACCTACTGTATATCTGCTGTATTCATTTTTCACTTCCTCCTCCCTGGTCGTGGCCCATCGCATCATTTCCTGTTTGCAATGCCTTCTGGGAAGGGGAGGCAACTTCCTCTGACACTGCCGTTGCTATGGAAACCTGACCTGAAACCTATTACACTGCTTGTGCTGCACTGAGCATGTGCGAGATCTGCAAGGATGAGATCCAGGAAGAAATACAGTCTGGCTTCAGATGCCCACACTTAAGATGGCCACGGCCTGCTGTAAGTTTATAAAATAACAAACTACTGCTATACACTAACAAAACAGACCTTAGTTTACAGACTAACTTTACTAGAATACATTAAGCTTGTGTATTGTAGGGGTATTTTTATTTAAAAAAGTATAATTTCGTCCGGAACACCACTTTAAGAGTAATTTTAGCAATAAATTGAGCTTATATAAATAAATATAGTATGTAGACATGTGTGATGTTGTTTGGATGTTATATTTTGCAAGAAGCTGGACACCAGCAGTAGGAAAGTGGTGGAGGCCATGTTGGTACACCCCGCACTGCTCAGCGCTAAACCTTTAGGCTTTCAAAATGAAACATGCAAACAGCATCACAGATGTCAACATACTATATTTATTTATCACTTTATTGCTAAAATTACTGTTATATTCAAGACTTAGGTGGGTGTAGTACAATGTCTGCTGCCTTCTTATGACTGAGGGTGTTCTGTCAAATTAGCAAATTTGGCAGCAGCGGACGCATGCAAAGCTGACCGAGCGTCACTTCCGTTACCTAATCTGATGGGTCGATTCTGATGGAACACCAGAACTAGTGTCCCCATTGGAAGATTACTGTTACAATTTGGGCTTTCTTTCACTTTCACTTTTGGTGATAAAGGTAATCAGGACAAATAGAGAGGAATTTCCCTAACCACTTGCCGACCGTCCGCCGTTTGACGGTGGCAGAATGGCTCCCCTGCGCGAATCGCCACAGCTGTCCGGCGGCCGCATTAAGGGGTATAGGGGGCGTATGCTCGCTGGCCGCAGTACTGAGGAGCCGATGCGCATGCCCGGTGGCCGTGATGTCCGCCAGGCACACGCGATCGCTCCTGACAGAGCCAGAACAAGCATCTGTGTGTGTAAACACACAAATCCACGTTCTGTCAGGAGACTGGAGACAGATCGTGTGTTCTTAGTATATAGGAACACCTATCGGTCTCCTCCCCTTGGCAGTCCCACCCCCCCCCCCCCCACAGTTAGAACACACTGAGGGAACACATTTAACCCCTTGATTGCCCCCTAGTGTTAACCCCTTCCCTGCCAGTGACATTTACACAGTAATCAGTGGCTATTTATAGCACTAATCGCTGTATAAATGTCACTGGTCCCAAAAAGTGTCCGATCTGTCCGCCACAATGTCGCAGTCCAAATAAAAATCGCAGCTCGCCACCATTACTAGTATCCTCTATTTTGTAGACTCTATAACTTGTGTGCAAACCAATCAATATACGCCTATTGCGATTTTTTTTTACCAAAAAATATGTAGAAGAATACATATCGGGCTAAACTGAGCAAACTTTTTTTTTTTTCCAATTTGGGGATATTTATTATAGCAAAAAGTAACAAATACTGTGTTTTTTTCTAAATTGTCACTCTTTTTTTGTTTATAGCGCAAAGAATTAAAACCGCAGAGGTGATCAAATACCGCCAAAAGAAAGTTCTATTTGTGGGGAAAAAAGGATGTCAGTTTTGTTTGGGTACAGCGTCGCAGGACCGTGCAATTGTCAGTCAAAGCAACGCAGTGCCATATCGCGAAAAATGGCCTGGTCAGGAAGGGGGAAGTCCTTCCAGGGCTGAAGTGGCTAATGGAAGCACAGACTGCAATAGAAACCTGACAGGTGTTCTAATTCCTCTCCACTCTATCCAAAACTAAAAAAAAAATGTCTTTATTTAACAAAAAAATGATGGATCCTTGCAGTAAAGAGGGTTACCCACTGGAAAAGGGTTAACTGCTTGTTTTGCCTTAAAATGGAACTTTACCCATAACAACTTGATAAAAAATAATGTTCTTTAGTATGGAACATGCATTCCACATTAATAATTATGCTACTAAAATGAGTGTATGCTGTAAATTGCCTCCAGAATTGCTCCTGTTTCTTCTTGCTGGGGGCTGCCATTTTGCTGAAGCCCAGAGCCCCTAAACAGCAGTACATCATATCGTGGAACTAAACCCATCAATTTAATGGTTTCAAAAAACAGTTACATGCCCGGTATGAAGGGATTGCTAACTGTCACATTTGCTTGTGTCCTCAACCAAACTGTCAAACCATCAAATGTCTGGTGTATAACTGATCACATGTGCAGCACCATGGCAGTTGCAGATCAAACAGAAGCAGCTTCCTTGGCTGCAAAGGATAGAACGGTTTAATTCCACCTTACGGCTGTCAGCAGATCGGCCTCTACAAAATCATCAGTGCCTAAAAATATAGAGCAACTGGGTATGTGTAGAGCAGGGTGAGAAAGTGGGTTGATTTACTAAAGGCAACAAGACTGTGCACTTTACAAAGGTGCACTCCGCAAGTGCAATTGCTTCAGAGCGCAATAAATGAGGTAAAGCTCCACTGCAAAGAATATCGAATCACGTGCAAGGAAAATTAAAAAAAAAAACAGAATTTTTGCTTGCACATGATTGGATGATGGAAGTCAGCAGAGCTTCTGCTAAATTACTAAGCTCTGGAGCAACTGCTCTTGCAGAGTGCAACTGCAGTCTATTTGCCTTTAGTAAATCAATTCCAGTATGTTACTGGGTTTTGAACAGTATAGGCACTTATTTTAAGGTTTTACATAGCTATACCTGCAAAAGGGACCAGCCTGATGTGATCTAGCAGGACTTAATCTTCTGACTAAAGTTCCACTTTAAGGATGACCAATACAGTGAAATACTTAACTTATTCCTCACTCCCCCAGCAACTGGTGTGGGCCTTTCCTGTCCAGTGCTCCCTGGTTTTGATTGGGCCCTCAGTGTCCTTCTGTACAATGCATGAGAGAGCTGTAACAGTCTGGACAATGAAGAGAAGGGACTACGGGGGACTGGCCACAGGAAAAGGAAGCCTGCAGGAGTGAGGACTGAGGTAAGTACATTACTTTATTTGTCATCCCCCAACACAAAGCAGGTTGTGGGAGAGAGACTCTCTGTAAGTTCAATCTTTTTTCCACAGAGTTTAGCTGCCTGTAAAGTGTATGTATAGCCATTTTTTCAGTTTGGGTTAGAGTGGGGAAGGTTTAAAGGTTCTGTCAGTGAAGAAGTGAGTGGAAAACCTGTTTCTTCTGGAACATTTACTCTCACCTCTTCTTCTGTTGACATTTGTAAAATTTTGATAAAGGCTGTTTTCAGAACAAATGGCATTGCCTTCCTTATCGAAAGAAAATATAGGAACCAATACGTTCTAAACCCGCGCAGACCAGCAACCAAAAAACAAACAAACAAACAAACCACAATAAAGAGCTGCGGGTTGTAGTGTAAAAAACACACCTGAAAAAGAAACAAAGGAACAGCACTCTTATATCGTACATTATACAGTATATCATAAATCACCATAGTGAATAAACAAATACATCTTCATTTAAATTATAAAAGTGCATAAAAATTGTGAAGTCCACGTACAGTATAGATCCCACATGTGAAAAATCGTCCTAAGTGAGTATAGGAAAGGTTCCTCTCCACCCGCATGCAGACACACAATGCACTCACCAGACCTAATTGACCCCTATTACAGGGAGTCAAATTACGCATATGGGAAAATCCAAGATGTCATACATGAGGTCACAGGAATGAATCCAAACTGCTGCTGTCATCCATTCAGTATATATATAGATAGCGTATTTAAAACTCCAGTGTTGCCATATACAGAGGGAGTGGAAAGGGAACTCTCATGGTGCAGTAATTTGAATAATTTATTTAAAAAGAAGGTTGTATTGCACTTACATCAAGGAAGACAAGAATCAGCATGTATTTTGTAGGAATCGCCGGTTAGTGATCCACCTGCGTTCCAGTTCCAGCTGACCAACGCCGTTTTGTCAGCCTATATCTGATGTAAGATATAGGCTGACGAAACGGCGCTGGGTAGTGTTTGAGATACGTAATTTCATGTCAGCTGGAACACAGGTGGAGCGCTAACTGATGATTCCTACACAATACATGCTGATCCTTGTCTTCTTTGAAGTAAGTGCAATACAACCTTCTTTTTAAATAAATGATTCAAATTACTGCACCATGAGAGTATCCTTTCCTCGCACTCTCTATATGGTCACACTGGAACTTTGAATACGAATATATATATATATATATATATATATATATATATATATATATATACACTGAATGGATGAAAGCAGCAGTTTGGATTCATTTCTGTGACATCATGTAGGAGTCAATTAAGTCTGGTGAGTGCATTGTGTGTCTGCATGCGGGTGGAGAGGAACCTTTCCTATACTCATATATTCACGTGTGGAATTTATACATGGACGTGACAATTTTTATGCATTTTTATAATTTAAATGAAGATTTATTTGTTTATTCACTCTGGTGATTTATGATATGTCATTTATGATATAAGAGCGAGGTTCCTTTGTTTCTTTTTCACATTGCCTTCCTTATCGCCTGCTCATCCCAAATCTCTATGGGACTACTTCCAAATTAGGCACTTTCTAAACGCCCCTTCGGCCAGATCTCTCTACTCTGGAACCTGTACGCTATTTGAATCTATGGGGTTGATTTATTAAAGGCAAATTGACTGTGCACTTTGCAAAGTTTGCACTCTGCAAGAGCAGGTCTTTCAGAGCTTAGTAAATGAGCAAAAGCTCTGCTGACTTCCATCATCCAATCACGTGCAAGCAAAAATGCTGTCTTTTTTATTTTCCTTGCATGTGATTGGGCATTCTTTGCAAAGTAAAGCCTTACCTCATTTACTAAGCTCTGGAGCAATTGCACTTGCAGAGTGCAACTGCACTTTGCAAAGTGCACAGTCGAGTTGCCTTTAATAAGTCAACCCCAATATGTCCAACTGCTTCCAAAGTCACATGATTTCTCCTAACTATCTAAATCTATTTAAAAAAAACAGTCAACACGTGGACCAGGCATTTGCCTAAAGTGTGAATGAGATCTTGGGGGTCCATTATCCGAGGAGAAATGGGAAGCGATTTACATGATTAATCAAAAAGGCTCCTTGAATGTAAATGTGCAAGTAAATTATTTTAAACTGAAAACCAGATGGTATTGTATGCCATATGTGGTAGAAACATGTTTTCCTGAAGTTTCTGATAAATGTTGGCACTGCCATGTGGAGGTGGGTACTCTAATCCATGTCTGTTGGCTGTGCCCAGTCTTAAGCACCTATTGGAGTGAAGTCCATTATATAATCTTGTCTGTTACAAGGCTTGCTCTGGATTTTACCCCTGTCCAATATCTGTTAGACCACTAGCCTACCTAAGTGCCAATATCTTAAATCATTGCCAAAGATCCCCCACCCGCTGTTACACTAAGGGGGGATTGGGGGGGGGAGGCCTTCAATTTGCATTGCTTTGTATGTAGCGAGATCATCCTTTGAATCCATTGTATTATTGTAGCTACAGATTTCAAATTTTAGTAAAGTCTGCAAAATGTTTATGCCCAACTATTGAAACATTTTACAGCATGTTTGCACCTATGGAAAACTCCAACACGTTTGATAATTCTTATGTTCACAAAACAATAATTTTCTATTTTTCAGTTAGAGAATTCTATGAATTGGTCAATATGGGCAACTACTGTTTACAAGTTAAAATTTTCATTCATTGTTTTAATATATCTACCAAGGGGTTCAATGGTAGGTACCAAGCACAAAAGGGACCCTTAAACATATCTGGTGCAAAAAATAAAAAAATGTATAGCCTTATAATCTAATTGTATATTTGAAATAAAAAAATATATATTTACCATAATTTTTGGTCTTATGGTAGGCTTTTATAACCAGATTAATTGATAAGCTCATTACAGTCGTGTGCAGTAATTAATTCAGTAGCATTTAACTTAAACAGAAAATGCCCCCATTCTAAATATTTGAACGCAAAATTTTTGCATAAGAGCAGGCACTTCAAGAGAGAATACTGTACTAATTCCTTGTTGGGTCACGTACAACACAGGTGGTGGGGATTCTTGCCCCAATATTTCCTGCAGCAATATGATGGATACTCAATGAAACCTACTTGGAACTGGAAGTCACCCAGTGGGTTGGGAGCCCACACTTCCTTGACATGTGCTCTCCCTGTTGGGTGACTGTTTTGCACTCTGCCAGTGCAGGAGGTGAACTGGTAAACAATCTCCTGGAGCATTTAACCAGTTTGGATCAGGTTCTCCATTTCCCAGCAAAGCTTAGCTTGAAACAAACTGCTCAGATTTCTGACTCACATATCGATTTGCCCATAATAATATTGTAATTTCATATTAACCAGTGTTAACCATTTTTTCACCACAAATAGAGCTTTCATTTGGTGGTATTTGATCACCTCTGCAGTTTTTACTTTTTGTTAAAAAAATGTAAAAAACTGAATTTAAAAAAAAAATTTTTTTACATTTTTTTATATTTTGTTATAAAAAATTTAAAACAGGTAATTTTTCTCCTTCATTGATGAAAGCTGATGAGGCGGCAGTGATGGGCACTGATAGGCGGCAGTGATGGGCACTGATCAGTTACACTGATAGGCAGCACTGCTAGGTGGCACTGATTGGCACTACTGGTGGGCATTGATAGCTGGCACTTGTGGGCATTGGTAGGTGGCACTTGTGGGCACTGATAGGTGGCACTAGGGATGAGCCGAACACCCCCCGGTTCGGTTCGCACCAGAACCCGCGAACGGACCGAAAGTTCGCACGAACGTTAGAACCCCATTGACGTCTATGGGACTCGAACGTTCGAAATCAAAAGTGCTCATTTTAAAGGCTAATTTGCATGGTATTGTCCTAAAAAGGGTTTGGGGACCCGGGTCCTACCCCAGGGGACATGTATCAATGCAAAAAAACTTTTAAAAACGGCCGTTTTTTCGGGAGCAGTGATTTTAATGATGCTTAAAGTAAAAAAAAAAAAAGTGAAATATTCCTTTAAATATCGTACCTGGGGGGTGTCTATAGTATGCCTGTAAAGTGACGCGTGTTTCCCATGTTTAGAACAGTCCCTGCACCAAATGTCATTTTTAAAGGAAAAAATCTCATTTAAAACTGCTTGCGGGTTTAATGTCATGTCGGGTCATGGCAATATGGATGAAAATCAGTGAGACAAACGGCATGGGTACCCCCCAGTCCATTACCAGGCCCTTTGGGTCTTGTATGGATATTAAGGGGAACCCCGCACCCAAATTAAAATAAGGAAAGGTGTGGGGCCACCAGGCCCTATATACTCTGAACAGCAGTATACAGGCGGTGCAAACAAGACAGGGACTGTAGGTTTGTTGTTAAGTAGAATCTGTTTGTAATTTTGAACATTTTTAACGTGTTTAGCTCCAGCCAAAAAATCTTTTCTAAGCTTTTTGGAAAACATAGGGAAGGGTTATCACCCCTGTGACATTTGTTTTGCTGTCTTTCCTCCTCTTCAGAAGATTTCACCTCACTTTTTTGTCCCAATGAAAAATGTTTTTTGAAAATTTGGGTTTTTTTGTGGAACAAGGATTGGAAAGCATCAGTGGAAAGGAGAAATTGTTTTCCCATATTAACTCTTACAGGAGAGAATTTCCCTTCCTAGGGGTAGATTTCATCTCACTTCCTGTTGTCTCCTTCCGTTTGCAAGTAGGAGTCGTTTGTAAGTTAGATGTTTGAAAGTAGGGTCCTGCCCTATATACTCAGCAGAAATTTGGGCCTTAGGTGTTGCTGTGGCCACAACACTGTAAGCCCTCACAGGGCCCTGCTGTGAAATATTAGATCAAGAATTGTAATTACATGCCCCTGTTGAACAGGAGCTGAAAAATTAGGCCTTAGGCACTGGTGCTGGTGCCACAACACTGCAACCCCTCACAGACACTCTAGTTGGAACGCAGGAACGAGCCCTGCTGCAAATTATTGCTTCAAAAATTGTAATTACACGCCCCTGTTAGACAGGGGCAGAAAAATTGGGCCTTAGGCACTGGTGCTGGTGCCACAACACTGCAACCCCTCACAGACACTCTAGTTGGAACGCAGGAACGAGCCCTGCTGCAAAGTATTGCATCAAAAATTGTAATTACACGCCCCTGTTAGACAGGGGCAGAAAAATTGGGCCCTAGGCACTGGTGCTGGTGCCACAACACTGCAACCCCTCACAGACACTCTAGTTGGAATGCAGGAACGAGCCCTGCTGCAAAGTATTACATCAAAAATTGTAATTACACGCCCCTGTTAAACAGGGGCTGAAAAATTGTGCCTTAGGCACTGGTGGTGGCGCCCAGAACCAAAAATGTTCTTACAAGCTATCAGCGTGATGATTGAGGAGGAAGAGGATAATTACTCAGGGATAGTCACTCAGCATCAGCATAGGCAGTCTTTGAAGGGATCTGAGATTTCAAAAAAAATTATTCGGTTACATCAGCATCAGGTGCTTGGTAGCTGGTGGTGATCCAAGACTCATTCATTTTTATGAAGGTCAGCCGATCGACCGAGTCGGTGGACAGACGCACCCTGTGATCGGTTACCACGCCTCCAGCAGCACTGAATGTGCGTTCCGAAAGAACGCTGGATGCAGGACAGGCCAGTAGCTCAATTGCATACTGTGCAAGCTCTGGCCAGTGATCCATCCTCAAGACCCAGTAACCCAGAGGATTTTCGGTGGGAAAGGTGTCCAAGTCTGATCTTGCCCCTAGGTATTCCTGCACCATGTAAAACAGACGCTGGCGATGGTTGCTGGAACCGATCATACCTTGGGGCTGCGGACCAAAAAATTGTCTGAACGCATCGGTCAGACGGCCACCTTCTCCACCGCTCCTTCTTTGACTGACCGAAGCCTCAGCAACACGTTGTCCAGAAACAGGAGTTTGTAACCTCCCAGTCTCTGGGAACGCGTTGCACAGACCTTTCTGCAAGGCCTCCCGAAGATGTTTCATCCTCTGCTCCCTCTGCGATGGCAAGATAAGGTCCGCAACCTTACCCTTGTAACGTGGATCAAGGAGGGTTGCCAGCCAGTATTGGTCCTTCTCCTTGATACCACGAATACGAGGATCCTTACGCAGGCTTTGCAGGATCAGGGAGGCCATGCAGCGTAGGTTTGCTGAGGCATTCGGTCCGGAGTCCTCTGGGTCACTAAGAACGACATGGTCCGCAGCCACCTCCTCCCAGCCACGTACAAGTCCATGTGTTTCTTGGGACTGATCCCTTAAAGACTGCTGCTGATGCTGAGTGCCAGGCTCCACCTCCATACTGACACAATCTTCCTCCTCCTCCTCTTCCTCCTCGTCCTCTTCCTGTGTGATCGGCGGGCACGCAGGAACACTGTCTGGATAAAGGGGGCCTTGAGAGCTAAGGAAGTCCTCCTCTTCCTGCCTCTGTTCTGCCTCAAGTGCCCTGTCCATTATTCCACGCAGCGTGTGCTCCAACAGGTGGACAAGGGGGACAGTGTCACTGATGCATGCACTGTCACTGCTCACCATCCTCGTGGCCTCCTCGAATGGTGACAGGACAGTGCATGCATCCCTGATCATGGCCCACTGGCGTGGGGAAAAAAAACCAAGCTCCCCTGACCCTGTCCTGGTGCCATAGTCGCACAGGTACTCATTGATGGCCCTCTGCGGCGTGTGCAGCCGCTGCAGCATGGCCAACGTTGAGTTCCACCTGGTGGGCATGTCACAGATTAGGCGGTTCTTGGGCAGGTTAAACTCCTTTTGGAGGTCCGTCAGCCGAGCACTGGCATTATATGACCGGCGGAAATGCACACAGACTTTCCTGGCCTGCCTCAGGACATCCTGTAAGCCCGGGTACCTGCCCAAGAACCGCTGCACCACCAAGTTAAGGACGTGAGCCAAACAGGGCACATGGGTCATTTGTCCCTGTCGGAGGGCAGAGAGGAGGTTGGTGCCATTGTCGCAAACCACCATTCCTGCCTTAAGTTGGCGTGGCGTCAACCACCTCTGAACCTGCCCCTGCAGAGCTGACAGAACCTCTGCCCCAGTGTGGCTCCTGTCCCCCAAGCACACCAGCTCAAGCACCGCATGGCATCTTTTGGCCTGCGTACTTGCGTAGCCCCTTGAACGCCTACGGAGCACCGCTGGTTCCGAGGAAGAGGCCATGGAGGAAGAAGAAGAGGAGGGGGTGGAGGAGAGAGGTGTGTCACAATCAGCATTTTGGAGGCGTGGTGGCGGAACAACCTCCAACACTACTGCACCTTGTCCTGCATCCTTCCCAGCTGCCAGCAGAGTCACCCAATGCGCCGTGAAACTTAGGTAACGTCCCTGTCCATGCCTGCTGGACCATGAGTCAGCGGTAATATGCACCTTACCGCTGACCGCCCTGTCCAGCGAGGCATGGACATTGCCTTCCACATGCCGGTAGAGAGCCGGAATCGCCTTCCGTGAGAAAAAGTGGCGTTTGGGTACCTGCCACTGAGGAACCGCACATTCCACAAACTCACGGAAGGGGGCAGAGTCTACCAACTGAAAAGGCAGCAGTTGAAGTGCTAGCAATTTTGCCAAGCTAGCATTCAACCGCTGGGCATGTGGATGGCTGGGAGCAAACTTCTTTCGGCGGTGCAGCAGCTGGGGCAGGGAAATTTGCCTGGTACAATCTGACGTCGGTGTACCAAAAGCAGATTGCCCACAAGTACTTGGCTGTGACACACCTAATTCTACACCTTCATTCCTCTCACTGCAGGTCTCAGAGAGGACTGAAGGTCTAGTGGGGTTGGAAATCTCAGCTGATGAGGAGCAAGGAGAGATCCTCTTTGTTCTTTGGTGTGGGTCTTTTAGATACGCTTGCCAACGAACTGCATGGCAGGTCAACATATGTCTGGTCAAGCATGTGGTACCCAAGCGGGAGATATTTTGGCCACGCGAGATACGCTTGAGACATATGTTGCAAATAGCAGCGGTGCGATCTGATGCACTCGTCTCAAAAAAGGCCCACACCAAAGAACTTTTTGAATAACGCGCAGAGACTGCAGCGCCCTGCACATGTGGAGCTTTGGGGTGTGATGCAGTCAATGTGCTGCCCTTAGGCTGGCCCCTGGAGGGCATCCTGCCTCGTTGGTGATGTGCTGCCGCCTCCTCCTCCTCCTCCTCCTCCTCCTCCTCCTCTCTCCTATCAGGCACCCACGTTGAGTCAGTGACCTCATCATCCCCTCCCTCCTCATCACTGGAGCAAACCTGGCAGTATGCTGCAGCAGGGGGAGCATGACTGCCAGATTGCTGTCCTTCTTGGGCACCCCCTCTGTCCGCGCTCATGTTACTGCCTTCATCGAGCTCAGTATCGTCATCAGAGCCTTCCAAACGCTGGGCATCCTCCTGGAGCATGTACCCAACACTGTGGTCAAACAGTTCGAGGGAATCCTCATGAGGACATGGTGGAGCTAGGGAAGGAGTCACTGATGACATTGAGCTGAGGGAAGAGGCCGCTGCTTTGCCAGACAAAGCACCCTGGGCATGGGTGAGAGAGGATGAGGAGGATGAGGACGGCTTGGTCATCCACTCGACCAAGTCTTCCGCATGTTGCGGCTCAACATGGCCAGCTGCCGAAAAAAAGGCCAAGCGTGTCCCATGGCCACGTGCTGATGAGGATGCACCGTCTCCACGACCAGCACTAGACACAGAGCCTGCTTGCCCTCTCTTATTGGCTTGTGACTGTCTGCCTCTCCTTCTTGGCCTTCCAGACATACTAATGGCCTGTAGCTGCACTAAGCTGGGATAGAACACCTGTAATTTTCTTCAAGTAGCTTTATATACTGTAACCAGACAAGCCTGCCTGTCAGTAGGAAGATAACAGGAACGGATCTAGCTGAACACTGTGAGCAGGACGCACTGTACTAAATGTAAATAGTCTAGCTGCCTGACCGTGGTACTAATAGGATCAAATAGAACACCTGTAATTTTCTTCAGGTAGCTTTATATACTGTAACCAGACAAGCCTGCCTGTCAGTAGGAAGATAACAGGAACGGATCTAGCTGTACACTGTGAGCAGGACGCACTGTACTAAATGTAAATAGTCTAGCTGCCTGACCGTGGTACTAATAGGATCAAATAGAACACCTGTAATTTTCTTCAGGTAGCTTTATATACTGTAACCAGACAAGCCTGCCTGTCAGTAGGAAGATAACAGGAACGGATCTAGCTGAACACTGTGAGCAGGACGCACTGTACTAAATGTAAATAGTCTAGCTGCCTGACCGTGGTACTAATAGGATCAAATAGAACACCTGTAATTTTCTTCAGGTAGCTTTATATACTGTAACCAGACAAGCCTGCCGGTCAGTAGGAATTTAACAGGAACGGATCTAGCTGAACACTGTGAGCAGGACGCACTGCACTAAATGTAAATAGCAGGAACGGATCTAGCTGAACACTGTGAGCAGGACGCACTGCACTAAATGTAAATAGCAGGAACGGATCTAGCTGAACACTGTGAGCAGGACGCACTGCACTAAATGTAAATAGCAGGAACGGATCTAGCTGAACACTGTGAGCAGGACGCACTGCACTAAATGTAAATAGCAGGAACGGATCTAGCTGAACACTGTGAGCAGGACGCACTGCACTAAATGTAAATTGCAGGAACGGATCTAGCTGAACACTGTGAGCAGGACGCACTGCACTAAATGTAAATAGTCTAGAAGATAACAGGAACGGATCTAGCTGAACACTGTGAGCAGGACGCACTGCACTAAATGTAAATAGCAGGAACGGATCTAGCTGAACACTGTGAGCAGGACGCACTGCACTAAATGTAAATAGCAGGAACGGATCTAGCTGAACACTGTGAGCAGGACGCACTGCACTAAATGTAAATTGCAGGAACGGATCTAGCTGAACACTGTGAGCAGGACGCACTGCACTAAATGTAAATAGTCTAGAAGATAACAGGAACGGATCTAGCTGAACACTGTGAGCAGGACGCACTGCACTAAATGTAAATAGCAGGAACGGATCTAGCTGAACACTGTGAGCAGGACGCACTGCATTAAATGTAAATAGTCTAGATAGAAGATAACAGGAACGGATCTAGCTAAACTGAATACAGTGTATATATATATATGCAACACCTGGGATGCATATATATACACAATACACTGTAAGTGCAGCTAACTGACTGACTGTTCTGCCTAATCTATCTAACTCAAATCAAATGACACTGTCTCTCTCTCTCTCTATCTCTCAGCACACCGGAACACACACTACACAGGGCCGCCGTGCAGGCGGCCTTATATAGTGTGGGGTGTGTACTAAATCCCCTGAGCCATAATTGGCCAAAGCCACCCTGGCTTTGGCCAATTACAGCTCTCTCTACTGACGGCGCTGTGATTGGCCAAGCATGCGGGTCATAGTGCATGCTTGGCCAATCATCAGCCAGCAATGCACTGCGATGCCGCAGTGAATTATGGGCCGTGACGCGCCACACGAATTTAGCGCGAACGGCCCATAACGTTCGCAATTCGGCGAACGATCGAACAGCCGATGTTCGAGTCGAACATGGGTTCGACTCGAACACGAAGCTCATCCCTAGGTGGCACTGTGGGCACTGTTAGGTGGCACTGTGGGCAGTGTTAGGTGGGACTATTAGGTGGCACTGAGGAGGCAGATGTGCCTCTTCCACTTCGGGACCAATGTCCCTCACATCTGAGCCGCTGATCGGCTTTTTTTTCTACTCACGCTGTCAGCGTAAGTAGAAAAAAAAAAACGATTACCAATCTTTTGTTTACATCATGTGATCAGCTGTCATTGGCTGACAGCTGATCACATGGTATGGGGCCGGGACCGGCCCCTTCCTTAGATTGGTGATCACCCGAGTCTCAGTGACTCGGTGATCACAGCGCGCTCGGCGCGCCCTGCAGGGCGCGCGCAGAGCACGCGCTCAAGGGAGGCCGTCTTATGATGGCCTCCCGGGAATTTAGGTCCGCGCTGTGACCGTCATTCGACCATAGCGCGGATGCCGAGTGGTTAAACATTTCTCTAGAAATGCCAAACTTAGAGTAAATCTGCCTTGATGATTCGGGATGTAGTTGTCATCATCCCTTAATTTAATTAGTCAAATTGTAAACCTCTTGTGGTGGGATTTTGGATGCAGCTATACAACTGCTAATATATTTAAAATTGAAATATTTTAAATATATTTGCAGTTGTGTGGTTGCCTGTAAACTTCCAGCACAAGGGGTTTTTTACAATTTGAGGATTGCCATACTTTGGAGTAAAAATCCAATAACATGTTATTATTTATGGCATTAAGGTTTGAACACGCACTACAGACACAGATTTAGCCATTGTGATATAAAATGTCTTTATAAATAATTCCAAGTTTCATAAACAAAAATATTGCTTTTTGACAAACAGAAATGCAACTTTAAAATATATAAAAAAAATACATAAAACTGTAAACTCTATTGGCTGTAATGCCATTGCACATATCACCTGAATATATTACCACCATTAAATATTAAGAAAAAAAGAAAATAAGAAAGGCCTTTTTTTTCTTTCGGCAGCTTAGTAGATGCCCCCTACTTATTCTTATGTGGTAGTGCAGTGTTCATTTTGACATCAAATTTTAATTTAGTTTTAGTCATAGTATTTTGACTAAAATGCCGTTTTAGTGGTATTTTACTTGACTAAAATCTCCAGTACATTTCAGTAGACTAAAATCCAATGGGCTTAGTTAAATTGTAATACATTATTTAAGCACTTCAGCCCCAGAAGATTTGGCTGCTGAATGACCAGAGCATTTTTTGTGACTGCGTCGCTTTTACTGACAATTGAGCGGCCGTGCGACGTTGTACCCAAACAATATTAATGTCCTTTTTTTCCCACAAATAGAGCTTTCTTTTGGTGGTATTTGATCACATCTGCGTTCTTTATTTCTTGCGCTATAAACAAAAAAAGAGCAACAATTTTAAAAAAAGCACAGTATTTTGTACTTTTTGCTATAATAAATGTCCCCAATTTTTTTTTAAAAAAAGCAAATCTTCTTCTCAGTTTAGGCCGATATGTATTCTTCTACATATTTTTGGTAATAAAAATCGCAATAAGCGTATATTGATTGGTGCAAAAGTTATAGCCTCTACAAAATAGGGGATAGATTTATGGCATTTTTATTATTTTTATTTTTTTTACTAGTAATGGCGGAGATCTGCAATTTTTATCATGACTGCGACATTATGGCGGACACATCGGACACTTTTGAGATGATTGACAATTATACAGCGATCAGTGCTATAAAAATGCACTAATTACTGTATAAATGTCACTGGCAGGGAAGAGGTTAACACTAGGGGGCGATCAAGAGGTTAACTGTGTTCCCTGACTGTGTGTTCTAACTGTAGGGGGAGGGGACTGACTAGAGGGGATGACAGATCGTGGTTTCTAGCTATTTGGGACTCACGATCTGTCTCTCCTCACAGAACAGAACAGGGACGTGTGTGTTTACACACACACACGTCCCTGTTCTGCCTCTAGTGCCCGCGATCGCTCGTGGGCGGCGGTCATCGCGACCGTAGGCCACGAGCATCAGTACCCCCGCAGTGCGGTGGCTCGCGCGCCTGCTATCCCGCTTAAAGGAGCCGACGTGTAGCTATAACGGGTCGCGGGAACGTGCGGACCTGCCGCCGTATAATGGCGGCGGCTGGTTGGCAAGCGGTTAAGCATTTCTCTAGAGTTGCCAAACTCATTTTATACTCCTGGAGTAAAAATCCAATAACATGTTATTATTTATGGTATTATGGTTTAAACATGCACTACAGACACAGATTTAGTCCTTGTGATATAAAATGTCTTTATATCAAATTTCATAAGCAAACAAACATATTGCTTTTTGATAAACAGAAATGCAACTTTAAAGTATAAAAAAAACATAAAACGGTAAACTCTAATGGTTGTAATGCTATTGCACATATTACCTGAATATATTACCAACATTTAATATTAGGAAAGAAAAAAACAAGAAAATACTTGTTCTTATTTTCTTTCAGCAGCTTAGTAGATGCCCCTACTTATTCTCATGTGGTAGTGGAGTGTTAACTTTGATGTCAAATTTCGATTTAGTTTAATCATAGTCTTTTGACTAAAATGCCATTTTTGTTTTAGTCATATTTTAGTCATCTGAATTGTTTTAATTTCAGTCGTATTTTAGTTGTGTGTTAATTTTGTCGAGAAAATATTTTCGTTGACGAAATTAACACTTATATTTACAGTGAGTGACAATTGTCTGTGATTGCAGTAATGAATATTGTGATGAAAGATGGGAAAAACAGGCAAAAGATACAGAATGAATTAATTACTTCATTGATGTGAAGTAATTGTCTCTGGAACAGTACAGAAGTTCAGTAAGCACTAGGAGAATTCAAGGTGTGCCAAACCCAATCTATAATATTAAAATTTCTATTAAGCTTCTATCCATATTTCTTTTTTAGAAATGGAGAAAAGGAAAAAAAAGAGAATTGCAACCCAATTTTTTTTTTCAAACCTTATTTGTAAAATAGATATTAGGAATCTGGTTGCTATAGCCAATAGCTCCAGTTTTCCCTTCCTCCATTTTTGTAGTGTATACATCTAAATAGGAAAACATGTAGCACTGTGAGTTCCTAACTTATAAAACTGTCAATGCGTCTGTGTAGCTTCAATTTACACACTTTAGAGCTGCTGTTAGTTACTGCCAACTGTTGTAAACTGTTAGCGCCCTCAGCTAAAATGACACTTGAGCTTACAGACAAGTCTGCCTGCTTTGTCACTTAAAGCAGAAGGAAACTGTAACTGAGGACCGCAAACTGAAAACACAATTTAATTCATGTTTAATATTCAAAGCAAACTCTTTCATCCATCAATGTCTCAATGCTTTATTTTGTATAGAAACCACTTTGAAATACAACCCCCTAGTATTTGTAGCCTCAGCCATCTTAAGTAAGGGCAGGCGATTCATGTATTATTTACTTCTTGGAATCCATATACCCATAGCTAAGGCTAAGAAAGCTCCCCCTCTCCCTTCCTCCAGGAAAAAAATGCCCATGAAGGCTCCGGTAATCTATGACATTATTTTGGCTTAAGCCAGAAACAAGTAACAACTTAAGAAATATAAAAAAAAATGAAGGCAATTATACCCTCCTATATATTTGCAAATGCTAGCAGCATAAGGAAAAAAACGAGTCATGTTGCTAATGGCTAATTGCCAGAAACAAGTTCACCTTAGAGCAGGCATGTTCAAAGTCCGGCCCGCGGGCCAATCGTGGCCGTGTTCCGGTTTCGAACAGCCCGCCTGGTGATTTGGACATGTATATCTTTTGTGGCCCCCAACGAATCCCCGAGCACCAGGGGGCCACAAGAGATATACATGCTGGCTGCCTTGGAGGGGACAGGGAGGGGGCAGGACGAGTGCCGTACATATAGGGGAATTTCCTGTTTGCACGGCGGCCTCTGTAATAGGAAGTCCCGTCTCCTGCTCTGCCATTGGACG
Source organism: Aquarana catesbeiana (assembly GCF_042186555.1). Taxonomy (NCBI): domain Eukaryota; kingdom Metazoa; phylum Chordata; class Amphibia; order Anura; family Ranidae; genus Aquarana; species Aquarana catesbeiana. The sequence continues at coordinate 364,825,369 of NC_133329.1, forward strand.
AGTGTTCTGTCCATCAAAGGAGGTGGGACTTTTTATTAACGAGGCCACCGAGAAAACAGATTCTGCTGTATGCAATCTGTTGACGCTCGTCCCGCTCCCCTCCCTGTCCCCTCCAAGGTTGTAGATGGGCATCAATCAGGCTGCACTGATGGTAATGGTAAGGCTGCATTCATGGCAACGGTGGGGCTGCAGATAGGCCCTGACCCATTTTGTTTTACAGTTCTTTATTTAAAATTTATTTTTTTTCCTGAAACTTCCCTCTTAAAGTAAAGGTGCATGTTAAACGCTGATAAATACAGTATAGCCAAATATTATCTCTTCACCACACACAGCCACAAAGGCAAGAGAATTCTTGTTGGGCAGTGTATTAGTGCTCGGACGAACACACTTAGACCGAATTTTAATGGTTCAAAGAATGTCAGGCAAAAGGTTAGCCCTCACGCACATTCACTTCATCAAATCTGGCCCTCTTTCAAAAAAGTTTGGACACCCCTGCCTTAGAGAATATTTATGTGCTTCAGTGGCATTGCTCCTTTGCTGGCCTTGCTGCACAAGGTGGCCAGTACAGTGACCAGTGGTGGCCGCTCATTAGGGGCGCAGGGGCGCCGCCCCCTTTATCCATGTGCCTGGCCCCTAATCTACATGCTGGACGCATGGATTCCAATGGGTTTTTTTTTTTTATGCAGGTGATTAGAGACGGAAGTTCTAATTGGCTTTAAAAAGGGGTGGGGTCAGGTGGGCTCTGCGCCCTGAGCCCACACTGTTGTGTGACAATAGCAAATTAATATTCACTGTTAGCTTCCTGATTCTCCTCCCGGCCAATCAGGGAGTGGGTCCTAAGACCCCATTGGCTGGGAGTCCGAAAACCCAATTGTTTGGGAGGAGAAGCGACACAGAGAAGACAGAGGGGGGAAGCTGTCGCCACAGCCATGACCTGCATGGTGTAAGTGCAGGGCTGACGGGGGGGGTCTGGCGGGCCAGAGAGCGAGTGAGCCAGCGACCGGGGGGGTGAGGGTTTGGGTATGGTGTGCGGTGGCGGGCTCGAGCGACAGGGAAGGGAGAGAGTTAGTGTGGAGTGGCAGGCTGGCGGGCTGGAGCGATAAGGTGGGGGGAGGCTGTGGTCAGGTCTGTCTGTCGCCCCTCCAACCGATGGAGCACCAGCCACCACTGACATTGACAATCAAATAATTGATTGTTATATATCTATTTTCAGAGACAAATATACCCCATGCCCTGAGGAAGGACTATACATCAAAAACATGTTGGATTGACCACTAATATTAACCTGGGACGACTTGAAGCTTTACAGGCGGCATAGGGATGGTTTAGATGGTATTAGGGTATCTTTGTATACTTAGTTAGGAGACATGTATAATTGTATCTGCGTTCTTTTCTCATTTGCTACACTATGCTATTTTATAGGGATCACTTTCCTCTTTCATTCCAAGTTGTTTAATAAAACTGTATAATATATATATAATATGTAATATGTAATATCCTTCCTCTGCCTCCAAAGTCCATTATTGGTTCTCGGACGACGCACTCTGTGCAAACCTAATTTTTTATATATTTATATATATATATATATATAAAGTTAAAGGATTGGAAAAAATAAATAGTTTAATGATTAAGAATATCTGAAAAATAGTTTTTCCTTAATTTTCATCTCACCATGATTTTTATTCCCTAGTTCTAATTCATGTACTGCCCAAATCTTCCACAGATCCTGGCACCCAAAAAAGATCCTGCCAAAGCTAAGAATTAGCGCTAAGGCTGAGCAGAGTGATTTTGGCAAAGCTGATTTCTTTTTTTTTTTTTTTTACCAAAAGCAGAAATTTTCAATTTCACACTTAAAGCAGCTTAGGTGAAATTGGCTTCAAAAAGAAAAGTTCTACTGTTCTTCTTGTAATTCTTTTTTAACTTTTCCTAATTTAATTTAGATTTTACTTTATTTCCTTTGTCTGTGATTTCTTTCTGCTAAAAAGTAAAATAATGAGGTTTCAGAACAGGTCTAGGATATTTGAAAGGAGTGTCTATAACCCACAGGAGCCCCTGAAAGTCACTCTTAATTGATTTAATGAACAAACATCAAATTTTTGCTAATTTATCCACATGTTTCATTACAATTTTTGGGGAAAGGGAAACTAATTTCTACCTAACCCTAATCAGCACTATGGGCTGTGTGTCTAAGATCTACAGGGAACCTATGTGTTGCATGAATGTACTTTTTTAAAAGTGGAATGATTTACAAGCCCCAAATGAGCAAATGTTCAATGAATGTCACAATTGGCACTTTAGAAATAAGTCCCGCTGTGTGCTTGTGGGGTAATATATGTAATTCACTCAAAGAAAAAACAATTTTATGCAAATAGATTATTAATAGTACCATGGGCAAGAACACATTTCCAATTATTGAAAGCAAATTTTAAAACTATAATGACAACAAAATGAATAATAGAAAATCAACGTTGTCCGTGTATAGAGTGACCGAGGTTGTACTGCATAGATTTTATAATAGCTGAGTTGTCCATTACCACATACACTTCCCTTCCCCCAACACTTCCCTATAACAACCCATGCAAGCTAAGCTTGACACTAATCTAGTCTAACCCCTAAACGAATGCATGCTCGTTTATCCAGAACTGAGAGTCTCTGTGTAGTAAAAGTGTGCAGAACATATGCTGAAGGCAGTCTATGATCACTCCAATGTCTCATAACTCCATTTTTTTTTTTCATTTTTTTTCCTGGCATTCCTCGATCCCCCATCACCAACACCCCCACAGCCTGGTACTGTGCAACTTTGATTAATATTGTCTCAGCACTGATAAAATGGATTGTAATATTTCAGGTGGGTTGCTGCCAAGGGAAGTGCCCAGGAGGAGCCCAGGTATAGGAAAATGCTTTGGGTGAGTTCTTAAAGACTCCTATAAAACATTTCTAATGTCCCATGCCCTATTGCTTTTGAATATATACTTTTTTTTTATCTAGGGGTTCAGATAAAAATATATCAAAAGCCACAGGCATGGTGTTTTAAGGTTATGATTCTTTAAAAGTGTATTCCTCCCCAGCAGCATATACTCATTTTCTTGATTCCTACCATGTTCAATTTGGGCTCTGGGACTGGGAAAAAAAAGGAATGCCTAAGCTCCAAACCAACTTGTCAGAGCTTACACAGGGATATAAATTTGTTTCCTGGTGCAGTGTGACAGTGTTGGGACAATTTAGATGTCACTGTCACAGGCGTGTAGATCTGTCATGTGAAAGAGGGGGAGTGAATTACGATTTCACTCTTACCAAGAAGTGGTGTCAAAGAGGAGCTCCAGCCCCCCACCAAAAAAATTTAAATAAATACTGTAGCTGCTGACTTTTACTAGTAGAGCACTTACCTGTCCAGGGATCCCATGGTGTACTCACCCAAGCTGATTCTTGAATCGGCTCTTGGGTGCTGGCGCCGCCATCTTGGGTAAGGGAAACCAGCAGGGAAGACTTGCGTCACTCACTAATTTCTATTGAGTAATTCATGAACACTACATTTTTATGCACACCATATGTAAATTGTTTTTTATGCACACCATATGTAAATTGTTTTTTGTTTCTAACATTTTTATTTGATAACCATCCAGCCTCACTTCATTATTATAAACACTACTTTGGAGTGGGTAACACTGTGCCTTTTTCAGGGCATTATTCACTTACACCTTTCAATGATTATTATCCTTGGATTTTGTATTTTTTGCACACTTGATTGATCATTCACTGATATTACTGTTTGGAGCTGTATTTATTATTTCACATATGTTTTCACTTTGAGCAGTTCGCACATTTTTTGGTATTTTTAGCAGGTATGTTTATTTATACATACAAAATTTTTATGTGTTTTACCTCTGATTCACCCAGATCTGTGGTGTAGTGTTCTCTTTGTGGTAAGAGTCTGTTTATAGTTTATTTAGTCACTATTGAACAGCGCCAATCCTAGCGTTTGGATTGCACCTAGGTGCTTTCTTTATCTGGGGGGCTGCAGTTCGGTTACGAGCCCGTCCTGAGTGCGGAATACCAATACATACATTACGTTTTGATAACTAATTATGTCCAGGGGTAATCAAAACTTTAATGACCAGACACAATTTTGAAGATTTAGTATACATAGGCTTATTCAAAAGTAAAGTTTTAACCACTTTGGGGTTAAGTTACTCAAACTGGAGAGTGAAAAATCTGGTGCAGCTCTGCATAGAAACCAATTAGCTTCCAGGTTTTTTTGCCAAAGCTTAATTGAACAAGCTGAAAATATAAGCTGATTGGTTACCATGCACAGCTGCACCAGATTTTGCACTCTTCAGTTTTAGTAAACCAACGATTTGTATACCGAAAAAATACTGGTTAACTATTTTTAGGCACATATGGGACCTTGATTTAGTAGTAATTTTTTTAAAAAAAAAAGTAAATTTTTATTTAAAAAACAAAAAACAAAGAAATGGACAAAAATGCATAACTTATTTTGTATAATGAATATTATTTTTCACTAAATAATTTTCTCCTATTTATCCCAAGTACAGAGAATACAAATAGGTTTTGATTCATCTGTCAGCACTGTTGATGATAAACAAGTGCATATATATTTTAGATTTACAGATAATAGTCATTTTGCAGTAAAATGGCTGTAATTCACTGACCGGCCAGGGGCAACTTTAAAGAAATTCAGGGCCATTGTGAATGAATTAAATAAAAAAAGATGAGCTTGTGTCAGCTTAATAAATAACAAATATTTCTAGGCTAAAAACTGCGTGCACTTGCAAAATACGGAAAATTGTGAATACACATTGACACATTACATCAAATAAAGGTCATGAATGTAAAATTAAACTAAAATAAAGGCCCTTAAATTATTCTTTACCTTTGTGCATTCACAGGGTAATGTAATGTGCAATTGGAGTTCATGTATGTTGGTGTGCACTGACTACATATGTGTATGCACTGTATATGTGTGGTGTCTTTGGTTATTATTATTTTTAATTTGAATATATTTTTTATATATATTATATATTTATATTTTTAATAACTTTTTTTAGATTTGCTGCTGCTATTACTACTACTCCAGGCTGATCTCCAGAAGGGGCTGCAAGTCATTACAAATGACTGTACAAATCATCAGTAAGACCTCATCTGGAATACGCAGTTCAGTTCTGGGCACCAGTTCACAAAAAGGATATCGGGGAGCTAGAGAAAGATTACGAAGGGGATGTGATCAAAATGTATAAATACATAAGTGGTCCATATAGTGAACTTGGTGTAAAGTTATTTACTTTAAGGTCATCACAGAGAACAAGGGGGCATGCTTTACGTCTAGAGGATAAGAGATTTCATCTCCAAATATAGAAAGGTTTCTTCACAGTAAGAGCTGTGAAAATGCGGAATAGACTCCCTCCAGAGCTGGTTCTAAACAGCTCAGTAGATTGTTTTCAAAAAGGCCTGGATTATTTCCTAAATATACATAATATAACTGGATACTAATATTTATAGTGATCTCTCCCTTGTCCTGTACTAACCTTGCCACCTCTCTCTACAACAGCCCACTCTCATCATCACTGGACGCACTTGCTCCTCTAACTACATGCAGAATCAGGCCCTGACCGTTACAACCCTGGCAAACTGACAACACTAGAAATCTCAAGAGACATTGCTGTGCTCTTTACCAACTGTGGCGTAAAACCAAATGCCTGCAGGACTTCATTTTGTATACATCTGCCCTCCTAAGATACAATTCCTGCCTCCATGCGGCCAAATAAACCTACTTTGTTTCTCTCATTAATACTTTGTCATCCAGTCCTCATCGGCTCTTCTCAACCTTTAGCTCTCTGCTTTGTCCCCCACCCCCTCTACCAACTAACTCACTCACTGCCCAAGAGATTGCCAATCACTTCAAAGACAAGATTGATGCAATACGTGAAGACACCTCCACTATGCGTACATCTTCCCCACTCTTCCACACAACATACCTTGCCTAACAGCACAGTCAACACTCTCCTCTTTTGAACTGGCCACTGCTGAAGAGGTTACAAAACTTACAAAACTTTTCTTAGATGCCCACCTAACCAATTGTTCCTCACAACTTCTACCCTCTTATTCTATCCTATGCTCCCTCACTCACATCTTTAATCTCTCCCTCTCTAGTGGCACCATCCCCTCCCCTCTAAAACATGCGCAATACACTCCCATACTTAACCACTTCCCACCTGGCCTATAGCAAAATGACGGCCGGGCGGTGGTTCCGTTATCCTGACTGGACGTCATATGACGTCTTTCAGTATAACAGCCGGAACGTGCCCGAGGGGGTGCGCAGTGTGGTGATTGGTGTCAGTCTGACACATCGCAACACCAATCTTGGTAAAGAGTCTCTGACATACTCTTTACCATGTGATCAGCTGTGCCCATCAGTGCCACTTATCAGTGCCCATCAGTGCCACTCATAAGTACCCATCAGTGCAGCTTTTCAGTGCCCATCAGTGTCACCTATCAGTACCCATCAGTGCCACCTATGAGTGCCCATCAGTGCCGCCTATCAATGCCCATCAGTGCCGCATATCAGTGCCCATCAGTGCTGCCTATCGGTGTCCATCAGGGCTGCATATTAGTGCTCATTATCAGTGCCACCTCATTGGTGCCACCTCATCAGTGCCCATCAGTCCTGCCTTATCAGTGTCCGTCAGTTCAGCCTCATCAGTGCCCATCAATGAAGGAGAAAACTTACTTTTTTGGTCTTTTTTTATTTGTTTAGCAAAAAATTAACCCCCTAGAGGTGATCAAATAACACCAAAAGAAAGCTATATTTGTGGAAACAAAATGATAAAATTTAGTTTGGGTACAGTGTTGCATGACCGCGCAATTGTTATTTAAAAAGCGACAGCAGTGAAAATTGGCTTGGGCAGAAAGAGGGGAAAGTGTCTGGTATTGAAGTGGTTAAAAAGCCCTCACTGGACCCCACCAACCTGAACAACTTAAGACCCATCTCATTGCTCCCATTGACCTCTAAACTTCTAAAAGAACGCTTAGTCTACAACTGTCTTAGCTTCTACCTCAGTTGAAAATAGCCTTCTTACAGTCTGGCTTTCGCTCTCAGCACTCCACAGAAACTGCCTTACTCACTAATGATTTACTAACTGCTAAAACCAATGGCCACTACCCCATACTGCTACTGCTTGACCTCTGTGCGGCCTTTGATACTGTTGACCACTCACTCCTTCTCCATAATCTCTGTTCCCTTGGCCTCCAAGATTCTGCTGTATCCTGGTTCTCCTCCTACCTATTTCAGCGCTCCTTCAGTGTTACCTACAACTCTGTCTCCTCCTCTCCATTGCCCCTTTTTGTGGGGGTCCCCCAAAGCTCTGTTCTTGGACCTCTTCTCTTCTATATCTACACCTCCTCCCTTGGTCACTTGATAACTGCCCACAGCTTCCAATACTATCTATATGCTGATGACACCCAAATCTATCTGTCACTCCTTAAGTCTCCTCTCGCATTACTAACTGACATATGAGCATGGATGTCGCACCACTTCCTTAAACTAAATCTCTCTAAAACCGAGCTGGTAATATCCCCCCTGCTCGTGCCCCCTCCATGACTTTTCCATTAAAATCAATAATACAACCATCAATCCCTCCCCTCATGCCGGGGTACTAGGTGTAATCCTAGACTCTGACCTGTCCTTTCAGCCCCAAATCCAAATGCTGTCGAAAGCTTGTAGACTTCACCTCCGTAAAATCTCTGAAATTCCCCTCTTTTTAATAAATGAAACTACCAAGCAACTCATTCACTCCCTTGTTATTTCTCGCCTTGATTATTGCAACTCTCTTCTCATTGGCCTGCCTCTCCATAGGCTATCCCTTCTTCAGTCTATCATGAATGCTGCTGCCAGACTTATCCACCTTACCAACCGCTCAGTGTCTGCCACCCCTCTCCGCCAATCCCTACACTGGCTCCTGATCGCCCAGAGAATTAAATTCAAAATACTAACCACAACATACAAAGCCATTTACAATTATGCTCGAGCTTCATCACCAATCTTGTCTCCAAATATTACCCAAACCGTCCTCTACGCTCCTCTCAATACCTCCTACTCTCAAGCTCCCTTGTCTCCTCCTCCCATGCTCGTCTCCAGGATTTCTCCAGAGCCTCTCCCATCCTCTGGAATGCTCTACCTCCACCTGTCCGGCTATCTCCTACTCTAGCTGTCTTCAGGCAATCCGTGAAAACTCATCTCTTTAGAGAAGCCTATTACACCTCCAATTAATCTTTTACCACTTCCATCAGCTTATTCCCCACCGTTACAAACTTTTGTACCACCTGCCCCACCCTATTAGATTGTAATCTCTTCTGAGCAGGGCCCTCTTAATCCTACTGTATTTTATTGTAACTATACTGTCTCCCCTTTATATTGTAAAGTGCTGCGTTAACCGATTCCCGACCAGCTCACGCAGATATACTGCAGGAGAATGGCTCTCCTGGGCAAAATCCCGTATGGGTACGTCCTTCCCCTTTTTGGCCACCAGAGGAGGCACATGCCCGCTGCATGGCAGGGGACCCGATGCGTGTTGCCAACGGTCACGACTGCCGCCGCCCATGCCCGATCGCATGCACGAGCGCCAGCACGGGGATTTGTGTGTGTAAACACACAAATCCCTGTGCTGTCAAGGAGGAGGAGACATGTCGTTTGTTCCTAGTAAGTAGGAACAGCGATATGTCTCCTCTCTTACTCAGTCCTATCTCTATACAGTTAGAACACACTGAGAGAACACACATTTAACCCCTTGATCGCCCCCTAGTGTTAACCCCTTCCCTGCCAGTGAAATTTACACAGTAATCAATGCATTTTTATAGCACTAAAATTGTCAATGGTCCCAAAAATGTTTCAAAAGTATCCGATCTGTCCGTCGCAATATCGCAATACCGCTAAAAATCGCATATCACCGCCATTACTTTCCCATAGTTTGTAGACGCTATAACTTTTGCGAAAACCAATCAATATACGCTTATTGCGATTTTTGTTTTACCAAAAATATGTAGAAGATTATATATCAGCCTAAACTGATGAAGAAATGTGTTTTTTTTTTTTTTTAAATTGGGGGATATTTATTATAGCAAAAAATTGACACTTTTTTTTATAGCGCAAAAAATAAAAACCGCAGAGGTGATAAAATACCACAAAAAGAAAGCTCTATTTGTGGGAAAAAAAGGACGCAAATTTTGTTTGGGTACAGCATTGCATGACCGCGCAATTGTTAGTTAAAGCAACGCAGTGCCAAATTGTAAAAAGTGCTCTGGTCAGGAAGGGGATAAAATCTTCCAGGGCTGAAGTGGTTAACTGCTGGCGCTATATAAATCCTGTATTATAATAATAATAATAATAGGTAAAGTTGATCCAGGGCATATTGGATTGCCTGTTGGGGGATCAGGAAGCAAATTGCATCATGCTTTATTGGGGTTTTTTTTTGCCTTCCTCTAGATCAACTGAGGGTATAGGACAGTGTATATGGAGGTTTTCTATTTGTGTGTGTGTGTGTTTTTTTCTCTGTTGGTTGAACTTGATTAATTATGTAACTAAGTGCAAATATTGAATGTACATAAGTGTACTCCCAGCACGAGGCACTTGCCAGGAGGACATTTATGTACAGGTGACACATTTTGGCTACCAGTCTTCAAGCTCGCTTGGCTGTACTTCTCCTGTGGATCACAGGGGTGCAGTATGTTCTGCACACCTGTGACCGAGTCCAGACTAGGGCAAGATCGCGACAATGAAGTCGGGATCCACCCACCCGGCTCAGTCTCTCAGTGAGCCGCTGAGAGCCTGAGCCTGCTACTCCCACCCCCTCCACAGCCCAGTGCTTCAGTGAGAGGGGGGGGCAGAGCAGGGAGCCGTCAGTCACCGAGAACCAAGCGATCAGCAGTGTTTAATTGCTCGGTTACCCAGGTGGATGATTCTGCATCCACCTGGGTAAGTGTGATTCTCATACTTCTCTTTTAAGTTATCCTCTTTTTTTCTTTCATGAGCTACTTTCGCCCATGTATTTCTCTGTCCTTCCTTTGTCTTGTATTTTTTTCTTGAGAACTTGATAAGAACAGTGGAAGATATACTATGTAGTATTATCAAGCATTTGTAGATGTCACCATATTTTATGTGATCACTTACTCTTTATCCGCTATTGCTTTTTTTATCATTTACCACTTATTTTATGTATTGTAAAAATGCTTTCAATAAAAATAGATTTACTGTACACCACTTTGTGCATTGAGGTAACTACAGATCATTATATGAAATATCTGGAACTTATCTTGTCGTTGGTCCCAAAAGAACAATATATGTATCAGTCCCATAATAACAAAATGATTGCTATATAAGGAGACCTATAGCTAAAATGTAAAAATTGCTTAAAGAGGTTGACAGCTGGATGACAACTGGTAGCATTAATAAAGCTCTTTATTATGGGGAAGAAAAAAGTGAGCGATTCAGCACAGTGTACTCATAAATAGTTGATGAAATATGAAATATACACTGTTTTCTCTTAAGATATATTCCATGTAACACATTGGCTAGTTTTTGCTAAACCCGGCCTTAGTTTATATTGTGTCCTGCATTAAAGCGGAACTAAAGTTAGTCCCACTGTCACAAACTGCGAGCTGGCAGGCTGTTTGTTTTAGAAGAGACCTGCAATATCTCTTCTGCAATAAAATACACCTACTTGCCTGCACTCAGCATTCTCCAGTATGTAAACTGAGCTGCGCATGCACAGCTCAGCTTACAGAGCTGACCCGATCCTTGTGTTCTGGAATGACTGGCCCCTGCGCATGTGCAGGAGTCACGTTATCCCAGGCCAGCCAATGAAGACGGCTGAAGACCGGCACACAGAAGATGCTGACAGCTCTGAGGCAGGGACCTGCGGTGAGGTCAGTGGCTGGTGAGGCACTGTTGTAAACGGCATTCAAACCACACATGTGAGGTATCGCTGCAAACGTTAGAGTGAGAGCAATAATTCTAGCACTAGACTTCCTCTGTAACTCCAAACATGTAACCTGTAAAAAAATTTAAAATTACTCCTATAGAGATTTTTAAGTACTGAAGTTTGGCGCCATTCCACAAGTGTGTGCAATTTTAAAGCATGACATGTAAAGTATCTATTTGTTCGGCATAACATCATCCTTTCACATTATAAAAAAAAAAATCGGGCTAACTTTAGTTTTTTTTTTATTATTCATGAAACGTGTTTGAAAAAATTGCTGCCCAAATACCGCGTGACATATAAAGTTGCAACGACCACCATTTTATTCCCTAGGTTGTCTGCTCAAAAAATATATATAATGTTTGGGGGTTCTGAGTAATTATCTAGCAAAAAAATTATGATATTTACATGTAGGAGAGAAGGGTCAGAATTGACCTGGGTGGCAAGTGGTTAATTACCATAAGTAAGTAATATACAAATAATTATTATATATATTTTAAGGTAATTTACTATTATTTCAAAATCTGTACTCAAGCAGGTGGCTTAACGGACAAATTACTGAAGTTTGAAGTTATAACTTCCAACCAGTAATTTCACAGTAAATAGATAAAAAATAAATTATTATGTTATAACATATATATTATAATAATATATTATTTAGCTTGATTAAAAAAGTGTCTTTTCAGCAGCAGCAGATTCTCCCTCTTAACTGTGTGAGAAAGACATGGGATTATGGGTAAACCTTATACACTTAAACCCATGTTATTTCCTTGTAGTTAAGAGGGCTGGGCTAGATGGAGCATTTGTCTTTCAGACACGCCCCCTTCTATGACACTGAAGTGAGAGGAGAGCCTCCACTGCAGTATTTTTATTGGACAGCTTGCTGAGTTTGGACCAATAGTGCTTTACCATTGGACCAAGGCTCCAAGCTGTCCATTAACCACTTCAGCCCCAGAAGATTTGGCTGCTCAATGACCAGGCCATTTTTTGTGATACGGCACCGCGTCGCTTTAACTGACAATTGCGCCGTTGTGCTATGTTGTACCCAAACAAAATTTCTTTTGGTGGTATTTGATCACCTCTGCGGTTTTTATTCTTTGTGCTATAAACAAAAAAAGGACAACAATTTTGAAAAAAACACAATATATTTTACTTTTTGCTATAATAAATATTCCAAATTTTTTATCAAAAAAAATAATTTTTTCCTCAGTTTACGCCGATATGTATTCTTCTACATATTTTTGTTAAAAAAAAACGCAATAAGCGTATATTGGTTTGCGCAAAAGTAATAGCGTCTACAAAATAGGGGATAGATTTATGGCATTTTTATTATTTTTTTTTTTTTTTTTACTAGTAATGGCGGCGACTGCGATATTGCGGCGGACAGATTGGACACTTTTGACACATTTTTGGGACCACTGACAATTATACAGCGATCAGTGCTATAAAAATGCACTGATTAATGTATAAGTGTCACTGGCAGGGAAGGGGTTAACACTAGGGGGCGATCAAGGGGTTAACTCTGTTCCCTAGGTGTGTTCTAACTGTACGGGGGATGGGAATGTCTAGGAGGAGAGAGAGATTGGTGTTCATACTTAGTATGGACACACAATCTCTACTTCCCTGAAAGAACTGGGATTTGTGTGTTTACACACACAGATCCCAGTTCTTGCTCTGTCACAAGAGATCGCGGATGCCCATCGGTCGCTCTCGTCAGGCACTCGCATCGGCTCCGGCCACACGCTGCGCGCGCCCCTAGTGGACAAAAGGCGAAGCGACATAAAGTAACGCCGTTTCACCCAGCCGTGCCATTCTGCCTCAGTAAAACTGCGGCAGCTGGTCGGCAAGCGGTCAAGCTCAGTGCCTCTGACAAGAAGTCATCCTCACAGTCTGCTGCAAGCAGCGTGTGCCAGCTTGTATTTAAACTGGCCGCGCTGTATGTAGCTTCTGACAGGCTGAGCAAGGAGCCCCGTATCTCCGGAACAATAGGTGCCAGGGGACCAATTTTGACCAGTGGTGGGGTAGGACGTTGGCTACCTACCCCCCAAATGTGGGGTCTCTGTGACCCCAGGTCACTGAGCTACGACCCTCGAAGCTCGATCATTTTTTTTTATGTCCATGGCAGATGCCTCACCTGCCTCCCCTGACTGCACATCCCTGTGGTGAGGGACGGGGACCATCGGAGGAAAGGTAAGTACAACTCCCTTAAGTTCTGCTTTATATGAAGCAATAGTATCCCAGCCACTTCCTCAATAATAAAAATGAAATATGTCCACATTCTTTGTAACAGCTTAAGTTGGCATTAAAGTAGACCTCTCAGTGACTTTACTATAACGTCTGTTTGAATGTCTGCAGAAAAGCATGCTGCCACCACCATGCTTCACAGTGAGGATGGTGTGTTTATGATAATGTGCACTGTATGTTGTTTCATCTGATGCCATAAGAGCTCAATTTTGGTGTCAAACTATAGAATCATCTTCCAGCTCATTTCAGAAGTCAGCTACTGGCAAACTGAAGGTAAGATGTAATTTGAATACTAGTCAAAGTGGTTCTAAAGGCATGAAGTGTTTTACCTTAATGCATTCTATGAACAGCTCCCCCAAGCCCCCTTAAATACTTACCTGGCTCCTCTTTCAATCCAGCACTGTACCCATCTACAGCAGCACTTGTCCTCTCTCCCTCACAAGGACAGAGACAGTGGTAGCCTTAGGCTCCTGCTGCTATCAATAAAATCCTGTGAGGAAGGAGCAGGGGGTGGGGCTGAGCCATGCTGTATGTGTCTATGGACGCACACCCTTCCCGGCTCGGGAGCGCACCCTCATGAGTGCCCACAAAGCAAGCGGCTTTCTATGGGGGCACTCGGAGAGGAGGAGTGGAGCGTGCCAGCGGGGAATCCTGGAAGAGAAGGTTCAGGATCGCTCTGTGTAATACCATTGTACAGGGCAGGTAAGCATAACATGTTTATTTTTTAAGAAAAAAAAAATATATACCTATACAACCGCTTTTAAACCACTTTCACATTGAATCACCTCTAAAACATCGCTAAGGCGCCGGTCGTTTTTGCGGTGCTTTAGCTGCATTTTTGCAGCGCTTTTTGGGTGCTAGCGGGTGGTTTTTTTAAGGTCACGGACCTTAAAAAAATCCAAAAAACACCCGTTTTGCGTCGCTTTCTCAGCCTGAATACCAAGGAACTTTCTCTTAGCTCCAAGAAGACCAAGCTGTGCACATCACTGCTCTTGTGAGTAAATCAACCTGCCACAACCCGCTGAAAACTGGTGCTGCTCAAGAAGTGAGCTGTCATCTGAACAGTGAGACCCCTGTTGCTGTATCGCTGGAACTGGTGAGAGGACACTGCTGCCATTAACTTGTTGCTTCTAGCAGAGACTGAGCACATACGGCCTGGCCATCTAACTAGCAACATTATTTATTGCATGCAGATTTTACTGGGACTGTACTCATGTGCACCACCGTAAAGAATAGGCCCCAATGCTAGCTGGCTGAAGACCTAGGGCTAAAGACTGCTCACTCAGATGGCTGCTTAACAAGAACTTTGCCTGTTGTTTATAGTAAGAGGTACCTGCTTAGGGAGTCATGCATTTCATCGCTTCCATTCATATAGAGTGCACTCTAAAATAGATATAGCCTACTGTTTACAGTGATGTTATCACAGTATTGATTATTATTGCTGTTACTGTCTTCTAATGCCATTACTTATTTCTGATTTTGTGGATTACCAGGTTTACTCTAATTTAGCTGCATTACTCATTTATGTTGATACTGCTATTTACTGCAAACATTGACAATATATTAGGTTAATTTACCACTAATCTGTCTGATGTTTGATTTTTTATACTAAACCTTAGTTGCATTCAGGGTATCTATGTATCTATATTTGTGCCCCCAGTAGCAGCGCAGTATCAATTTGCTTAACCGGGTGCCTCAGTGGGGATGAGTTTGTTCTCAGAGTCAAGGCAGAAGAACAGAGAACCTAATCTACCAAATGGCTCCTGTGGGGGTAGCACTACATGTCATTTTGTTGTTGAGTTGAAATACGTTCTTTGTTTTTCCTTTCTTATTCCTACTAATTCTTATTCCTACTAATACACAATTAAAGTAAATGGTAATCTGATTTGTGATTCAAATTCTGTTCATGTGAGCCTATTAGGTTCTTGGACCGGGGCAGATGTAATCTTGTAAATGGAAAAATCTCAGTGTAAAAATCACTGTTAGGCTAGGGATACACAAGCAATTTTTAGCAACAAAATCATTTTATGGAAATCTCTTGAGATTGACCTCTTTGTAAGCTGCTCCACAAAAGACTTCCAGTAGCACAGTTGATTTACTCTTCTTCTCCTCCATAGAACTGAATGGGAGTAGGGAATCAAACACTCAAAAATATCGAATTTAGGAGATTAATGAGCAAATTCTCATTCAAGCCTACCAACTAAAATGAATCACATGAGATGAATCTCCCAACAATTCCCAAACAATCTCCTGCAGTAGTCTGTTTTGCAAGAGTTTTTTTTTTTGTTTCATTAAAAATTGCCAATGTAATCCTTAGAAAGTTTGGGCAACTACATTCATAACCTATTAATTACTATGTGTGATCTGTACAAGAAAAGCACATATTAGCATACTAAATTATATGGTGGCTGCTGGAGTCCTAATACTGACACTGTACAATATCTTATGGGCACTGTAGGGATTTGGCGTGGGACAGTTTTGTGCACATAAGATATGTGTGGTTTTTGATGGGGTAGGGATGAGTTAAAACCAATGTCAGTTTTTTTTTTGCCATGTGTATCCCAAAGAGGAGATTTCTGGGTACTATGATGTTTTAAAGTTGAGCTCCACCCAAATAGAAAGTTCCAATTTAGAACATCTTCCCCCTCCTCTGCCTAACTTGGAATGTCATTTTGGAGGGAGGGGGGGGGTGAGGACCTTCTCCCCCCCTCCCTCCCCGCAGTCTTCTGGGACATGTCAAAGGTCCCAGAAGACTACGGGACTATTCACAAAGCGCAGCGTGACACACTTATGCGCAGTGGTCAGCCGGCTGTAAAAGCCAAAATTCACACAGTTAACACACAAACAATGACTAGGCACGCAGTTAACCCTTTGATGATCGCCCCTGATGTTAACCTCTTCCCAGCCAGTGTCATTAGTACAGTGACAGTACATATTTTTAGCACTGATCACTGTATTAGTGTCATTGGTTCCAGGCAAAGTGTCAAAAGTGTCAGTTAAAGGGGTTGTAAAGGTAAAAATTTTTTCACCTTAATGCATTCTATGCATTAAGGTGAAAAAACTTCTGACAGAACCGCCGCCCCCAGCCCCCCCGTTTTACTTACCTGACGCCTCGAAAGTCAGCTTCGCGTTCCCGACATCTGTTCCTCCGCTCACCCTGGCCGCTGATTGGCTGCAGTGGATGGATTGAAAGCAGCGCAGCCATTGGCTCGCGCTGCTGTCAATCACATCCGATGACGCGGCGCGCCGGGGGGCGGGGCCGAGTGATACAGCGAGCGGCTATAGCCGCCGGCTGTATCACGGGAGCGCGCCCGCAAGCACTCACCACCGTGCGAGGGAGCTCGCATTAAGGTGGTGAATGCTTGCGGGGAGGAGCTGAAACAGCCGCCGAGGGACCCCAGAAGACGAGGTTCGGGGCCACTCTGTGCAGAACGAGCTGCACAGTGAAGGTAAGTATAACATGTTTGTTATTTTAAAAAAAAAAAAAAAACACCTTTACAAACACTTTAATGTCAATCTATCCACTGCAATATCGCAGTCCTGCTATAAGTCGCTGATCCCTGCTATTACTAGTATAAAAATTTTTTAAAAATTACATAAAAATATATCATAACTTGTAGACGCTATAACGTTCGTGTAAACCAATCAGTCTACAGTTATTGGGACTTTTTTAACGAAAAAATTTGTAGAAGAATACATATTGGCCTAAATTTTTGAAGGAGATTTTTGAATTTTTTCAATTTTATTCTTTCAATTTTTTTTTGTTTTTTTTTGTTTATAGCACAGAAAATAAAAACACAGTAGTGATCAAATACCACCAAAAGAAAGCTCTGTTTGTGGGAAAAAAAATACATACATTTTATTTCAGGACAGTGTCGCACGGCCACACAATTTTCTGTGCCGTATAGCAAAAAATGGCCTGGACATGAAGGGGGTTAAATGTTCTGGAGGTCAAGTGGTTAATAACAATATGACTTGTATAGCAATTGTATATGCTATATTATTTTATTCGCTATTGTTTTCCCACAAAGTGGGGTTACCTTTTCAGTATAAACATGCTTGTCCAAAAAAACCCTTACACTATTGAGAGCTCTTGAAAACGTCACGATGAGAGTATGGGGTGACATCTCTATGTACACACATCGGCAGATGAGAGTTGTCTAAGTGGTAAGAATAGCACCAACCAGTACAATTATTTTAAATGGTTGTATTTAATACTGATAATACTATGCAATGAAGGTCTTTTTCTGTTCTGATATAATGAGTCTGAGCGGCGTTTTATGGAGGAGGAAGAAAGTGTTGTGAAGGACTGCTCTGGAGGACTCTGCTCTAAATGTTTTCTGGAGGACAAAGGAAAGTGTTGTACCTTCAAATAATGGATTAAAGGCACGATTATATGCTTGTTTTGACCTACTGGGAATGGCTTCTTGGAGGTCAATTCCTTCCGGAGAGTTATTTTGTACATTAGAGAATAGAGGTGATGGTGGCATGTTGTGATAAAAATAGAAAAGTTTGATTTTTAATTGAAGCACAAATGTCGGGCTTCATTACTGATGAGAAATAATGGAGTGACTGAAGGACATCTGACACATTTGTTTCACATAATGATAGTATTGTATGCAATGCGGTGTACACACTGTTACACCACTAAAAGAGAAGTATGTTTTGTTTTATTTTTGCTAGTGGTGCACCGAAATTTCGGCCACCTAAACATATCAGCCGAAAATTGTGTTTTCGGCGGGCAACCAAAAGAAAAAAAAGTGCAGATAATGGAGCCGAAAAAGGGGCGGGGCCATCCCACGGGGTGCCGCACATGTATCATCTCGGCGTGTCCCTGTCAGAGTTTCCCCTCCTTCCTGCTCTTCTCAGTCCTGTCATGAGATGCAGCCTCCCCAGTGTCCCGCCTCCTAGACCGCCTCTTGTGATAGACGGCACACTGATCCAATGCCAGGAATCATTGTGCCGTGTGTCATAGGAGGCAGGACATCGTTACAGCGGCTGCACGGCGATTCAGATTCAGCTCTGACACACAGCATGAGATTGCGCTACCAGGCACTGGCAGGCTGTATCTCATGGGCACTGGTAATCTATACATGATGGGGACTGGTAGGCTGTACATGATGGGCACTGATAGGCTGTACATGATGGGCACTGGCAGGCTGCATGTCATGGGCACAGGCGGGCTGCTGCATCTGATGGGCACAGGCATGATGGGCACAGGCAGGCTGCTGCATCTGATGGGCACAGGCAGGCTGCTGCATCTGATGGGTACAGGCACTAATGAGGCTGCATGTAGGGCACAGGCAGGCTTCTGCATCTGATGGGCACAGGCAGGCTGCTGCATCTGCCTGGTAGGCTGCATCTGACAGGCACTGGTGAAGCCGCATTTGATGGACACTGGTGAGGCTGCATTGATCTCTTGTATCATGTCTGCAGTCTCTGACCGTCTCCTGTATCATGTCTGCTAGAGGGGCACCGAATGGAAATTTTGTTAATACTATTAGCAGTGTGTTTAAGTTTAAGTAAGAGATTACAGACATGATACAAGAGTTTGTTAGAGACTGAGGACATGATACAAAAGATGGTTAGAGACTGGGGACATGATACAAGAGATGGTCATCTCTCGCCTTGACTACTGCAACTCCCTTCTCATTGGCTTACCTCTACATAGTCTATCACCTCTTCAATCCATTATGAATGCCGCTGCCAGACTCATCCACCTTACCAGTCGCTCTGTGTCTGCCACTCCTCTATGTCAATCCCTCCACTGGCTTCCGCTCGGCCAAAGAATTAAATTAAAAATTCTAACAACTACGTACAAAGCCATCCACAATTTCGCCCCCAGCTACATCACTTGCTTAGTCTCTAAATACCAACCTACTCGCTCTCTTCGTTCCTCTCAAGACCTCCTGCTCTCTAGCTCCCTTGTCACCTCCTCCCATGCTCGCCTCCAGGCCTTTTCCAAAGCCTCTCCAATCCTATGGAACTCCTTACCCCAATCTGTCCGCTTATCTCCTACTTTATTAGCTTTCAGAAGATCCCTGAAAACACTTCTCTTCAGAGAAGCCTATCCTACCCACACCTAACAACTGTACTTTTTTTTTTTTTTTTTTTCATCAGCTCATCCCCCACAGTTATTACCTTTTGTCTCCACTTGACCCTCCCTTCTAGATTGTAAGCTCTAATGAGCAGGGCCCTCTGATCCCTCCTGTATTGATTTGTATTGTAAGTGTACTGTCTGCCCCATGTTGTAAAGCGCTGCGCAAACTGTTGGCACTATATAAATCCTGTATAATAATAATAATAATAATAATGGTCAGAAACTGAGGACATGATACAAGAGATGGTCAGAGACTGAGGACATGATACAAGAGATAGTCAGAGACTGCATTTTTCTTGACCTTTCTTGCACTAACGGTGCCATTAATGGCCAACAATAAATTAATATTTAAACTGATGATATTAACTAAAAAGTTGAATATAACAATTGTATATAAAAATATAAATATTTTTTTAAAAACTGTCATTTTCGGTATCTGTTTCTGTTCTTGGCCTAGTGTATCCTTCATTTTTGGTTTCAGTTTCGGCACCAAAATTTCCATTCGGTGCACCCCTTGTTTTTGCAGGTTTATACTTACCTAGGTCCCCTGCTGCCTCTGCACTAAGAACCGAGCGATCGAACACCGCCGATAGCTCGGTTCTCACAGGTCCCAGAGCAGAGAGCTGCCGACTATCACTCAGCAGTTCTCCCTGCACTCACTGGAGCGCTGAGCTGTGGAGGGGCAGGGAGCAGCCGTCTCAGGCTCTCAGTGGCTCCCTGAGAGCCTGAAACGGGTGTCAGTACAGGCACCTGGCGGATCCAGACTTCCCTAGTCGGGATGACGCGGTGCCTGGACTGATTCCAGTGACGTCAGCAGAGAGCAGACTTCAGTCCGCTCCCTGCTGAAAACGGGTCACAGGAGTGCAAAACGTGACCCATAAGAGAAGTACAGTCAAACAAGCTCAGGCTGGACTTCTCCTTTAACCTAAGTTGCGTAAAAATGCTGAGGCCAGGGGAGTGTCCATAATAGCTTGGAAAAAGTAAGTAACATACTTACAGATAAAAAGGGGGGGGTAATAATTACTTAAAAATCCAAACTGAAGTTAAGCTTTAAAGGTTCATTTTTGCGGGTTTAGGCTACCAAAAAAACTGTCTATGCAGGTAAGGTAAGGGGTGCCTGTAGATAAAAATAAACTGTGCATTTATGTACCTCACGAAGCCCAGCTAAAAAACTCCCAAAGATGGCATCATCTCATCCTGCCTTGTTGCTAAGACACTTTCAGACACTTCTCTGTTGTCCTGTTTATAGTTATCACAGAGAGTCAAATTAACCAGTTGCCTACCTTCGGCGTCTTACATCCATCCATAAAACCCCCACCTCTGTACACAGGGCGTCTCCTGTACGCCCCGAAGACTGCCCTGTAGTTTCTTATCTCCCCTGCTCCCTCCCGTACACAGCTCTGTGAGACCTGGTGTCTGTAGAAACATGAGCTCCCAATACTATGACTGGGAGCCAGTCAGAAGCCTTCCTCATTGAATGGTCACTCTGACCAGTGGCTGTCCCCCCAATCAACATGCAGGGTGCCGGAAGCATGCATTTATTTATTTATTTTTTTTAAGCACCTGAGGCTCTAATAGGCTTCAAAAAAAGGGTGGGCTCTGGGCGCAGAGCACTGCGCCCCGAGGACACCCAGTTGTGTGACAAAAGCAAATTATTTGCTATTATTTGCAATATCTGCAATATTTGCTTTTTTCACACTGATTCTCCTCCTGGCAAATCCAAGTCTGAGACCCATTTCCTGATTGGCCAAAAGGAGAAGTGCTTTGATTGGCCGGCAGGGAGGAGGGAGGAGACAGAAGCCGCCATAATGCCTGCGGAGGGGAGCTGGGGAAGGAGAAGCCGCCTGTGATGCCAAGGAGGAGAGCAGGGGAAGGGGAAGCCGCCACCCATCACCTGGGTGAAGTGCTGACGGCCATAAATGGGGCAAGCGCACCAAGTGGCTGGGGGGATGGCTGTGGGTGCACTGTACCCCTCCCAAAAAATGTGTACCACCAGCCACCACTGACTCTGACAGCCAATCACAGCGAACATTCGGTGTATTAACATTAGTTAACCAAAACAAAAGTAATTCACTAGCTGTCTCATCTCCTCCATTTCCTGGCAGACAGCAATCTATGAGAGAGAGAGATCTACAGCTGACACCTATGTTTATTGTGTGCACAGGGAGTTAGTTAACGCTTAATTAATCAGGACATGCCCTTATTTTAGTACTTAACTCATTCATTTCAGATGATCAACCTGTATCAGCACTATTTAACAGTTTCATCTCCTATTCCATGTTTTTATTTTAAATTATGCGTTGGAAAAAAAAATATTATAAAGCACATATATACATTGTTATCTTTAAGGGTTTACTGTTACAAAATGTGTGGTTTAGGGTATATCTGTTTTAGTTTAAACCAGTAAGAACTCTAAATTTCTGTCGCATTATGAGAGAAATGAAATATATGCAAAAAAAAATAAAAAATGTATTTCTTTTTGTAAATAACATGTTTTGTACCAAAATGTATTTTTAACGTTGCAGTAAATAGAATAAGCAGCAGAATTTAATGTATATGTTTTACCCACAGTAATGGTACTGTATTCAAAATATTACTGTGATCAACATCAAACTTGGAACAAAAAAAAAAAAATCTGATTTTTTTTTTCCTCCTAAAATGCAAATACATTTTAAAAATTCTCCGAGGACTTTAGTGTCACAAGAAAGCCCTGTTTGTCCCCAAAAAACAAACAATATATGTATCAATTCTTGATCATAAGTAATTACAAAGTTATAGATTCATGAATAGACACATGAAAATATGGTCTGGTCCATAGGGGGTAAACAGGTGTGAGAGCCGAAGTAGTTAAAACGGTTGTATACCATTGGACTCTCTTTTTGTTTATTTTTCTCCTGCAAGGTAAAGTCATAATGTGCTACTATGCATCGGGATTTTCTCTTACTTCCTGTTTTGGCTAAGGAACAGGGAGTGAAGGGAAATCTCCACAATGGGACACAGATGGCAAAACAAAATGACAATGGTTATACTCTTGCTTACTGTATCCAAAATGAAAAAAAGTTCTGCCTTTAGTTCTATTTTAATCACTTGCCGACTGCAATACGTATATATGCGTTGCGGTTTGCAACTGGTTTATGGGGATTATGGCTGAAGCCATCAACCATAACCCCGGTATTGTTTTTTCAGCCGGCGGCTGGCTTTCTCTTAAAAGTGTTCAAAGCAGCTCATGAGTTGCTGGAACGCTTTCAGAAGCGGCACGTGGGGGGGGGGGGGGAGATGTGTCTCGGACTTACCATTTCCGCCAGCTTGGAGATGATCGATGGTGCGGCCGGCTGGTCACAGAGGCGATCAAAGACTAGATCGTCTTTGATCGCCTCTATGGCCTTGGAGGATCAGGGTGACATCATGACGTCACTTCCATCGCAGGGTGGAAGTAAACTTTTTTTTTTTTTTTTTTTAAGATCTTTTGCTTTTAAAGGTAAAAGAGAGATATGAGGTCTTTTTGACCCCAGATCTCTCCATAAAGAGGACCTGTCATCCTTGTTTATATTACAAGGGATGTTTACATTCCTTGTAATAGGAATAAAAGTAATCCAAAAAAATAATAGTTAAAGGGACAGTGTAAAAATAAAAAATAAAATAAAAAGAAAACATTTTTTTAAGCGGACGCATATGTAAGTCGCACACACATATGTAAACGGTTTTCGCACCACACGTGGGAGGTATCGCTGCGAATGTTAGAGTGAGAGCAATAATTCTAGTGCTAGACCTCCTCTGTAACTCTAAACACATAAAGACGTTTAAAACATCGCCTATAGAGATATTTCAGTACTGTAATTGTCACCATTCAGTGAGCGTGCGCAATTTTAAAGCATGACATGTTAGGTATTTATTTACTCAGAGTGCCATCATCTTTCATTTAATAGAAAAAAAATTGGGGTATATATTGTCTGTTTTTTTTTTTATTTATTAAAATGTATTTTTTCCAAAAGAATTGCATTTGAAAAACCGCTGTGCAAATACCGTGTGACATAAAAAAATTGCAACGATCGGCATTTTATTCCCTAGGGTGTCTGCTAAAAAAAATATATATATTTTTATATATATATATATATATATATATATATATATATATATATATATATATATATATATATATATATATATATATATATATGTTTGGGGTTATAAGTAATTTTCTAACAAAAAATACTGATTTAAAGTGGTAGTAAAGCCCCAAGGTTTTTCACCTTCATGCATTCTATGCAATAAGGTGAAAAACCTTCTGTGCTGCTCTCCCCCCAAACTTTCGGGGGACTGGAATTTCTCCGCAGCCAGGTCTCCCAGAAGTGAGGACGGGTGCCTGTCAAAAACGAAACGAAAGGCCAAACGTGAGGAAGCAGATAAGAGGAGCTTCCCCTTTTGGGTGGAGTTCCGCTTGGCATCTGTGCATCTATGGCAGATGTGCATTATTTGTATTTTTCTTTATTTTGCCCCTACATATACTTTAAGTAACCGCATATGAAATCACACTTCTTTCTCAAACGTGGAATATCACAGCAAGTGACAGCGGCGAGGACCTTCAGCTGCACGCAGTGCAAATATCTTTCTAGTTCTGCTAACATCGATAGATTGAAAAACTAGTTCTGCACTTCAGCCACTGTTTCAATTGCCAATTATGAATCTGGGGATTTTAGAGATTAAAAATGGAGGGAAAAAAATTAAAGTAAGGTTGTTAAAGCCTCTTGGCCATCTGCTCTGCATGAGGGCTCTCAATAAGTACATTAAGTGGCTTTCCTGCGTACTTGCAGCCTGGCCACTCATCTTGCTAATGATTACTTAGAAACACAGTACAGGACATATGTGCAATACAGGCTCTGTAAGAGGCATGGAACGCTAATACTTCCACAATACCTCCACCGCTACACAGGGAAGTTGTGTGACTACGAAAATGGGCGACCACCAACTCTAACTAAAAGGAATTTTTTGCTTCTGGGTGGTCGTTAATTGGCTGAATCCCCTGGTAGAAATAGCTGCCCCTTATTGCTGTTTTTTGTAAAAAGCCATTAACAGCAACAGCCACTCCAAGCCATGCATTTTAAATTTAAAGCGGAACTTCAGGCAGATATAATAAACGCAAATTAATGTTGCTCTGTATTCATATATCCACCCTTAACCCCTTGTATGTTATTAAATGTCTTGGTATTCAAGGCAAGATCACACTGCTACTGCAGCCATAAGCTTGGCATTGATTTTCACAGCTGGGAAAAGTGATCTAGTGATGCCCATTGGACAAAAGTCCAAAGTACAAACACGCATACTCAGAAGCAAGGACGAGCCAGAAGCGGTCGTTCTTGTAAACTAGCGTTCGTAATGGAGAATTAACATTCCTGACACGGCAAATTATGAAATCTCGAAATGCAGTGCGCATTTTCTTCTTCTTTAACCGCTTCCCCCCTGCCAGCTGTCAAATGATGGCGGGGTGGTGCGGCTCTCGTTCTGGGTGAACGTCATATGACGGCCTCCAGAACGACCGCTCTAGCGCGCTCGTGGGGGCGAGCAACGCGGTGATCGGTTATGCGGTGTGTCAGCCAGACACACCGCTACACCAATCTCGGTAAAGAGCCTATGACGGAGGCTCTTTACCACGTGATCAGCCGTGTCCAATCACGGCTGAACACGATGTAAACAGGAAGAGCCGTTGATCGGCTTTTCCTCACTCACGTCTGACAGACGCGAGTACAGGAGAGCCGATCGGCTGTTCTCCTGACAGGGGGGGTCTGTGCTGATTGTTTATCAGTGCAGCCTCCCTCAGATGCCCACCCAGGACCACCAGGATGCCGCCAGTACCACCAGGGATTGGCACCACTCTGGACCACCAGGTATGCCACCCTAGACCACCAGGGAAATGGCAATCAGTGCCAAGGCAGCTGCCAATCAGTGCCCATCCCCAATGCTTGCCAGTGCCATCAGTGATGCCTATTAATGGCATCTATCAGTGCTGCATATCAGTGCCCATCAGTGCCACGTATCAGTGTCCAGCAGTACCCAGCAGTGCCGCCTATCAGTGCCCATGAGTGCCCAGCAGTGCTGCCTATCAGTGCCACCCATAAGTACCCATCAGTGCAACCTTTCAGTGCCCATCAGTGCCCACCAGTGCCAACCATGAGTGCCCATCAGTGCTGCCTATCAATGCCCATCAATGCTGCATATCAGTGCCACCCATCAGTGCCGCCTACCAGTGCCCATCAGTGCCGCCTATACACATCGGTGCCACCTTACCAGTGCCCGTCAGTGCTGCCTTATCAGTGCCCATCAGTGAAGGAGAAAACTTACTTATTTACAAAATTTTACAAAACAGAAACAAAAGAAAAACTTTTTTTTTCAAAATCTTCGGTCTTTTTTTATTTGTTTAGCAAAAAAAAAAAACCGCAGAGGTGATCAAATACCACCAAAAGAAAGCTCTATTTGTGGGAACAAAATGATAAAAACTCTGTTTGGGTAGAGTGTAGCATGACTGCGCAATTTTCATTTAAACAGCGACAGCGCAGAAAGCTGAAAATTGGCCTGGGCAGGAAGGGGGTGTAAGTGCCTGGTATTGAGGTGGTTAATGGGATAATAATGAAGCTGCTTTGCTGGTGATACTGATGGAGTTCTGCCAAACGTATTTTAATAGGCTTTTATTTTCTCTCCGATACCTCTGGGGAGTCCAGGACCATAGAAAAGTTCTGTTTTAGAGAGAGGAGGTGATCGGAAAACACCCATTCCCCGATTCCCTGCAACCAATGAACCTGGAAGTATTGTTCATTACAGCACTTCTGGGTTTACAGATGTCATTCCCTAGATACTGTGATCGAGGATGCAGCTAATCAAGCAAAATCTGTGTTTGATTAGCTGTGGTGAAGGGCAGGGGTGACAATGGGGGTCAAATAGACCCCTAATGTCTCCATAAAGATAACCTGTCACCTACTCATGCTACCACATGAGGGCTTAAACAAAAAAATATACATATATAAAAAAAGTTTAAAAAAAATAAATAAATAAATAAAAATGATCATAAAAGCCACCCCATGCACATGTCAATTCAAATGTGCATGCAGCATAAGGCGCAAGCATATATGTTAAAGTGTTACTAGACCCGCAACAGTAAAATCAGTCTGTATATGCAGTAAAGCATCCTTGTTGTACTCACTGTGGAACCTAAGCGGTTAACCTTCCACATTGTGTAAAAAGGCCGTTTGATCCTGTCTTCTCTGATCCTCCCTTCCTTCCACAGTTCCCAATCCATCTCCTGATAGTACAGAGCCATGGGGGCACTCCACACATGCTCAGTTTGGTGTGTTTTGCTAGAGCAGGTGTTCTCAATCAGGGTTCCATGGAATGATAGGGTTCCTCCAGAGGTTACTAGGGGCCCCTTGAACAACAAGCAATTTCTGCTTCTCAGATAAGTTCCCACTGACACCATTGACCTTTTCGCTATCTGTAAGGGGGAGAATTCTTCCCAATGTCCACAAGTGTAAGTGCATTCTTCCCACTGACCATCACACTAATGTATCATGAATTGTAGATATAGTAATTTTTAGTAGGGGTTCTCTGAGACCAGAAAGTTATTTCAAGGGTTCCTCTGTGCTGAGAAGGTTAAGAGAGGCTGTGCTAGAGTTTTTTTTTTTTTTTTTCTTTTTGGAGAGAGTGCTTGTGATCAGCACAGGGCCAATCGGCACTATCCAGACAGAGGGTCAGCGGTCATGCGGCCTCATAGGACAGTCGGAGGAGAATGAAAATTCCTCCTACATGCTTTAACCAGTGCTTGGCCAGACACTGATAGAAGTCACAAGACTGCTATATACTGCTGATGAGAAAAGGTATTTAGCAGTTTATATTTACTACAAATAATTACATTTCCCTATTCTGTATACTGTGGGAGACCAGATATACTGAATGCAGGGTCCTGGGTTTAGTAATGCCCCGTACACACGGTCGGACTTTGTTTGGACATTCCGACAACAAAATCCTAGGATTTTTTCCGACGGATGTTGGCTCAAACTTGTCTTGCATACACACGGTCACACAAAGTTGTCGGAAAATCCGATCGTTCTAAACGCGGTGACGTAAAACACGTACATCTGGACTATAAACGGGGCAGTGGCCAATAGCTTTCATCTCTTTATTTATTCGGAGCATGCGTGGCACTTTGTCCGTCAGATTTGTGTACACACGATCGGAATTTCCGACAACGGATTTTGTTGTCGGAAAATTTTATATCCTGCTCTCAAACTTTGTGTGTCGGAAAATCCGATGGAAAATGTGTGATGGAGCCTACACACGGTCAGAATTTCCGACAACAAGGTCCTATCACACATGTGTACGGGGCATAACACTCTAACAATAGCAATAATTCTAGAGCCATTATTTATGGTTAACTCTAAACAGATAACCTGTAAAGGCTCTTAAAGCGTCACATTTGGAGAATTTTGGGTATCACAGTTTTTTGTAATTTCATGGGCGCCTGCAATTTTCAGACTTGACATGTTTGACATCTATCTTAACACAACATCATCTTTTATATTTTTTTTATATATATATATATATATATATATATATATATATATATATATATATATATATATATACACAATTCTGTATAATATTGTGTATGTTTGCACAAAAATTACCTTTAGTGTATTTTTTCCTGAGAATATACATTTGCAAAACATTGAGCAACATAAAAAAAAAGCAACTGCCATTTTATTCTTCACCGTCTCTTCTTTCAGAAAATAAATTATTTTGGGGGGATTTAAAGTAATTTCTAGCAAAAAAAAAATGCAGATTATGTGTGTCAAAAATAAAAGAATTTCCCCAGCAGATAAATGGTATAGCTAAAAGCAAAACTATATTTTAAGCTTTGGCTAGAGCCTGTATCCCTGTTTACCATTATCACCGAATGACAGTAAATGAAAAATCCAAAATGCTGGATTGTCCTCACCAGAACAAGAATAGAGAAGAAATATTCCAATGGGAACGCTAGTTCTGGTGACTGGAGGGATTTCCTCCCACCTCTTGTTTTGGTGATGGGACAGGAAGTGAAGGAATTACTGCAATGGAACACAGATGGCAAAAAAGTCAGAGGTTATACCCTTCCTTACTCTATTCATAATGAAAAAAAAAAGTTTTGCCTGCCGACCGCCTAACTGGGAATGTACGTCATGTTTTTGACATTAAATACCGGGGTTGTGGAGGCAGCTATAGCTGCCATAACCCTGGTATCTTTTTTTTTTTTTGTTAGGTGGCCGGCTTTCTGATAAAAGTGATCCAGGCGGCGGATTCGGCACAGGATCACTTTTATAGGCGGCGGGAGAGGTGCCCCTCCCGCCACTTCCCAGTTGTTTCTGGGTTTACTGGAGCTGTTGGTAAGCCCGGAAGTGACCCTGCCTGGCAGATGGCTGGGCAGGAAGTCAAGTGAGGGCAAGATGACCCTCACTTGGCTCTATGCCCTTGGAGGACTGGAGCGACCCCTGACATCACTTCCAGTTCTTGACCATCAACATTTTTTTTTTCTTCAGTCAAGTCTTCAAGTCTTCAGTCAAGTCAAAATGTAAAAAAAAAAAAATTAAAACATTTTTTGCTTTTAAATTAGGAGGACCTCTAATGCTTATTTCTATTACAAGGGGTGTTTACATTCATTGTAATGCCCCGTACACACAGTCGGACATTGATCGGACATTCCGACAACAAAATCCATGGATTTTTTCAGACGGATGTTGGCTCAAACTTCTCTTGCATACACACAGTCACACAAAGTTGTCGGAAAATCCGATTGTTCTAAACACGGTGACGTAAAACACGTACGTCGGGACTATAAATGGGGCAATAGCCAATAGCTTTTGTCTCTTAATTTATTCTGAGCATGCGTGGCACTTTGTGCATCGGATTTGTGTACACACGATCGGAATTTCCGACAACGGATTTTGTTGTCGGAAAATTTTATAGCCTGCTCTCAAACTTTGTGTGTCGGAAAATCCGATGGAAAATGTCCGATGGAGCCCACACACGGTCGGAATTTCCGACAACAAGCTCCGATCGCACATATTCCGTCGGAAAGTCCGACCGTGTGTACAGGGCATAAGAGGAATAAAAGTGATGAAAAAATAAAAAAATAAATAAAGGGACAGTGTAAAAAAAAAATAAATTAATAAGCTCCCCGTCCCTCCGAGCTCGCGCGCAGAACAATGTTCAAACCACACATGTGAGGTATCGCCATAATCATTAGAGCGAAAGCAATCATTCTAGTGCTAGACCTCTTCTGTAACTCTAAACAGGTAACCTGTAAAAAATGTAAAGCATCGCCTATAGAGATTTTTATGTACCGTAGTTGGTTGGCATTCCACAGGT
The DNA here is from genome assembly GCF_042186555.1 of Aquarana catesbeiana. Taxonomy (NCBI): domain Eukaryota; kingdom Metazoa; phylum Chordata; class Amphibia; order Anura; family Ranidae; genus Aquarana; species Aquarana catesbeiana. The sequence goes on from NC_133329.1 coordinate 364,855,090, forward strand.
GTGCGCAATTTTAAAACATGACATGTTAGGTATCTTTTTGCTCGGTGTAACATCATCTTTCAAATTATACAAAAAAATTGGGCTAACTTTACTGTTTTGCTGTTTTTTAATTCAGTATATAATACAGTGTGACATAAAATATTGCAACAACCGCCATTTTATTCTCTAATCTAGGGTCTCTAATAACAAAAAAATATATAACATTTGTGGGTTCTAAGTAATTTTTTAACAAAAAATACTGATTTTTACTTGTAAACAACAAATGTCATAAAAAGGCATGGTCTTAAAGCGGAGTTCCGCCGAAAAACATAAAATAAATTAAAAGTCAGCAGCTACAAAAAGTGTAGCTGCTGACTTTTAATAATCAGACACTTACCTGTCCCATGGTCCCGCTCCTCTCCCCCTCCTCTCCACAGCGCCGGCATTTTTACTGTTGGCACCCGGCTGTGGCTTCACAGCCGGGCACGCACTGCACATGTGCAAGCTGCACTGCGCACTGTGAACAGCCGGGCAATCTTCTGGGACCTGTAACGTGTCCCAGAAGATTGCAGGGAGGGAGGGGGGAGAGGTGAACTTCCTTCTGGCACCACGGAGCCCCGGGAGGAAGTGGAAGCTGGATGCCTCGAAAAAGAGGGTATCCGCCCCCCCCCCCAAAAAAAATGACATGCCAAATGAGGCATGTCAGGGGGTCACCAGCACCTAAAGCGGAAGTTCAATTTTTGGGTGGAACTTCGCTTTAAAGTGGATAAATATATATATTTTTTTAATGTAAGCAGTGTCTTAACCCAAATTTGACTTTGTATCAGCCTCTGTTCCTGTACAGCAGAGCTAAGGGTGGAAGATGGAGAAGCAGCATAAGGAGCTGATCAATGACTGCAGAGCAAGGAGAATGCTGATTGGAGGAGAAAGCATAGTGACAGATGATCTCATCAGTCTGCTGCTTTACCTTTCACTGTTCAGTCAAGGCCTGGTGGAGGGGCAAGACCTGTAATGCCCCGTACACACGGTCGGACTTTGTTCGGACATTCCGACAACAAAATCCTAGGATTTTTTCCGACGGATGTTGGCTCAAACTTGTCTTGCATACACACGGTCACACAAAGTTTTCGGAAAATCCGATCATTCTGAACGCGGTGACGTAAAACACGTACGTCGGGACTATAAACGGGGCAGTAGCCAATAGCTTTCATCTCTTTATTTATTCTGAGCATGCGTGGCACTTTGTCCGTCGGATTTGTGTACACACGATCGGAATTTCCGACAACGGATTTTGTTGTCGGAAAATCTTATATCCTGCTCTCAAACTTTGTTTGTCGGAAAATCCGATGTAAAATGTCCGATGGAGCCCACACACGGTCGGAATTTCCGACAACACGCTCCGATCGGACATTTTCCATCGGAAAATCCGACCGTGTGTACGGGGCATAAGTGTTCCTTTATTACAGCAGAATAAAACAATTAGGTCTCCGGTCCTGCCTGACAGAGCTGTGTAAATATTAATCCTGGATGGACTGAAATACAACTTATTTGGCAGGTAAAACATCTCCCTTATATGTATTTCATCCGTGTATTAAGTGGTTTTCCCTGGAGTTCCGCGTTCAATTTATTCACCTTGCAGTTTCATGTATTTCCCGCATATTTCAGTGACAAGATCTCCCTGCAGTAATATGTGTCTCCCCTCCCAGCTGGATTACCCAATTATTTATTTTTGCTGCGCTTTGCAGAATCCCTCAGACAAGAGTGACACCATTGTGCAGATCTGTAGTGCCGCAGCCATTCGGTGAAACCGAGAATTCTACGAGCGTTGCTATTACTGCAGGTATTTTTCACAGTTTTTGGGACTTATTTACCCTATATCAGGGAGATTGGATCAGAGGGATTTTGTGTTTTTATGACCGGAGGTAGCAAGTGGTGTCAGAACCAGGGTTTCAGAAGCTACAAATGAAGCCGGACCCCATTGCAGGTATTGAGGGGTTCTAATACCATCCATATTCGCACTTTCCTTTGCAGGTAAAAATAAGAGCCATGTAAGGAGGCCTTCTTGATCCACTGCTAAGTTTAGTGACATTTCGTCATGCATCCCCTGATTTCGGTCATGTGACACCAGAGATCACATGACCAAGCTTAGGAAACACACAGAACAGTGTACTGGTGTTGCCGTTGAAATGGCTCCCTGCACAGCTCTGAATGCCACCTCTTTACTCAGTGGGCTTTGTTAGATAATTAAGTGCAAGGAGACATTTCCCCAGAGGGGTCTCCAAATCGGGAAAGGGGAACGGGGAAAAAAAATGGACTATCTCAGTGCCATGAACAGATTGAACATCAGATAAAACATAAAAATGTTATTGATACATAGTTAAAATACAGTAAAGTATCCAGATACAAAAATTGCAACTATAAAAAAATTGTACAAATTGGACATTACACTGTGTGACAGTACGGATCTCTGTCCTAGTGATTGTCACCCAGGATTCACAAATAGGCAGGTTGAGAGGCTCCAGGAGGATTATTTAATTTGGAGGAAACTGTTTTATCAGCTTCCTCTGTGGTTGGTAAAATCCAATTTGGGACCTGGAGCTGGGAGATTTCTTAGCGATCTGGGTGGGATGGAATCTCCAATCCTGGGACCGGGTTTTGGGAACATTCAGGAGTCTGGCTTGTTGATTGTGCAGGTGGGTCCTGGGCTTATAGCAGAGCCAGGACCAGGGTTCTGGGCTCCACCCTCACGAGGAGTCCAGGCGTGCAAGGGAAAAGTGTGCCTGTTGGCACAGGACAGCCTGACAGAGCAGACGGAGGGCCCAAACCGATGGGCTGAAGCAGCCAGGAAGGTGTAAGAGAGAGTGTCACCAGAGGTACAGAGTGGGTACCAAACAGGGACACAGTTAGAATGGTCAAGAGGACCGAGGTCGACGCCTGAACAGCAGTGCTGACCAGAGAGCCGGGTGGCTTGGTATTTTCCATTTGTTATTTCATTATTGCTTTGAAGTTGAAACCCCTGCGTGGGAATCCTGGATGGACTGTTTTTCTTTTACTTCAATAAACATGGGCCAAAAAAGCCCTTAAACTGCATATCTGGCGTAGACCCAGCTCACTGGTAAGCTCTACACTGAAGCTAAATAACCCCCAATATTACAACTGGTACTCAAATACACTCCATGGTGGAAAGGAAAGTAGGAGTTTTTACATTTCCTCAGTGCACGGTCATCCTCTACATGTTTCGCGGCTATAGACCGCTTCTTCAGAAGGAACACAAAATAAAATCTATAGATAAGGTGATAAAGTTTACATGTTAAGCACCAATCAATAATGCTTGTAAAAAAAAAAAAAAAAAAAAAAGAAAAACAGTTAATTGGGGAAGTGAAAAACGTACAATCGCTTACCAGTGGAGGCCCATAGGGGATCAAGGCTAAACAGCAGTGTCACCAAAATTTCCCCTGTGGCAGACATGGGGGACTGGATAGGTGGTAGATGTGTTAGGGCTAATTAGCCACTACAAATAAAGGGAGGTTTGTTGTACAAAAGTTTGTATTAGTACACGTGTCCATGTATCGCTTAACATGTAACAAAAGTATACATAAAATCCATGTAACTAACCTGTTCAGGCAGGGATTAATGTGTATAACGGGGGAAGAAAAGGGCAAGATTTACCCACTTGGAGGCTGTGGTGGTGGTATGGGTACCCCCATACAAACAACTCGGGAGCGTAGGCAGCAAAAAAGGCCAGAGATACAGAAGTTCCAATCTGGTTTATAGTGTGGAGATAACTGGTATAAAGGTAGAAGCATCAATCATGACCTAGGAGGAAGAATAACCCCCTTTAAGTAATGCAATAAATAATAGCAGTAACCGCTGGAACCACTCCAGCAAGTAATGCATACCAGTCGGGCATGGAGGAATAACCTCAATATCCAAACAGGTCCGTCTGTAAATACAGCTCCCCTGCTCACCCGAGTTGCAGCCTCCATAGAAATCCTCCCTGGGCGACCATCCACCGCACCATCCAGCAGGCAAATGCCTGCTAGATATAGTCCCAACCCGGTGTTTGACACTACGCCAACCAGAGCCGACAGACTTTGCAATAGATAGTGATGGTGTGTTGGAGAACCCCTGATTCATCAATTTGTGATGATGTCTACCTAAAAGGAAAAGACCTTCCCTCCTAAAACAAACTTTTTCCCACTGCAACCCTCCCCCTCCTTTTTTTGTGATTGTTTACATTTTTTTGTTTTTTCAAAATGTTTTTGGTCGGGCCTGCCTCCAGCCTCCGTTCTTGCCTTGGTAAGAACAAGCCTCTGGGGTTATGCCCGTCACATATCCAGGAGGCTGCAGGAGCAGAAACATACAGTGAATGGGGGGTGGACCTGATGGCACGTCATCAGGGGCTGGGTGCAAGAACCTGGAAGAGACAGCCGGCTCCCGATGATGTAGGAAGGGAATATGAGGGTACAAGCCCCAGCATGTGGCAGTGCTGGATATGCTGGGCGGTTGCGTATGCTTTTGAAGATAACTTTGCATAAAAGGTAAAGGTAAAAGGAAATAAATGAGGGGGTGAGGTTTGTTTAAAGGAGAACTTCACCCTCCTCCTTTTCTATCCCCTCTTCTATCCCCCATTTCTGTCTCCTCTTCTACCCCTCCTCATTTATATCCTCTCTTCTACCCCCCCCCATTTATATCCCCTCCTCTACCCCCCCACTTATATCCCCTCTATCACACCCCCACATTTCCATTACCTCTTCTACCCCCCTCATTTCTACCCTCTCTTCTACCCCCGTAATTCTATCGCCTCTATTTATATCCCCTCATCTATCCGCCCTCTTCTATCCCCTTTTCTATCCCCCCCCCCCATTTCTATCTACTCTTTTACCCCCCCCCCCCCCAATTTCTCTCCTCCCCTTTGCAGACTGCCTTGTATACAGTGCGGAAAAACACCTGTTACCATGCATGAACTAGACCTAAAACTCAATTGTGATTTATAAATAGTATGACTTTTGAAATCATTATGCTTAAAAATGGTGTGCTAATTTACCAGCAACCAATTATCACTGCTAATGTGGGCCACAGTGATGAAACAGAGGGCAGTAGAGGTGAGTAGGCAGGGGGAGTCTGGCCCTGATTTGCATTCCCCAATCCAACACCATCACACTGCCCCCCATTTATCTGCATTGAGGGGAACATTTCTCTGCAGTGCCTATTTTTATTTTATTTTATTTTTATTTTGCATGCACAGCCCCACTATTCATTTACAGGGAACTTTGAATGGGAAAACTACAAGTCCGATCTGTCACCGCAGCAGAAGGACTAAAGAGAGACTAAAAGATCACATCGGCAGTACCACACTTATAGCCCATTGTTTACTATCTCCATCTTCAGAAGGACCTGGAGCTGGGAGTAAACAATGCACCCCTTTATTTTGAGAAGCTTGTATACTTTGACACACGTATCTGCATGGTTTCCTTAGCGGCATCTGTGTAGCCCCTTTGCTTTATTCGTTTGACTTCTGCCTGAAATCATCTCTTCTACGTTCCTATGTTTCTGCCTTCTGTCTTCGCCTTTGTTTGTCATCAGTTCTTTTCCTTCTATTTCATAAATTATTTCTTTTTTAAAGGTGTCATTTCCTTTTTCTTTACCACATACATGATAGATGTGAGTACGATCGCTTGGTCTTATCATATATTATATGGCTTTTTGCTTACATTTCATTTATATTTTTTTTCACTTATGTCCGATGCAGTAATATGCCTCGGATAGAACATTGATTATTACTTAATGTTTTATAACCGTGCCTTACATTAGTCAACTTCGGTTCTCTGGCAGCGATCGGCTCTCTCTACTATTGTTCGTGGTATGTTTGATTGCGCTCAGCCGTGCAGATATATTTAATGCATTGTTCAGTGCCTTGTCATGTTTTTCTACTGTATATTGTATCTATATTAGAACTCTGTTAGCATTATTATCTGCTAGGGGACAGCACGCCAACACAGTGAACCAGTTCTATTCTGACTTTACTAAGTATATATTAATGCTGTGTCATTCTTTCAGAGGTCTTAATCCTTTGGTTCTCTGTTATTTCATGCTGCCCATTTTCCTGTGCTCATTTGGTTTCCACTTTAGTCTGATTAGATATGGGAGGAGTTTCTGGGGGTTGTCTATCCACTAATTGGTTTTATTTCACTATAAATATTTTCAGTCTGATTATGGTCACCAGCTATGATTTAGCATCTATATTGATGTGAAACGCGTTAGCCTGTCTTTACCTTTCATCACCGTAACACCATAACACCATAAAAGGTGTTATTCGGAGTGCGACTGTTCAGCTGTTTTCTTCAATTTTCTACAATGCACCCCTGTGCTTTGCACTCACAATGCACTGATCACAGTTGCATTGCTCTGTAGGCTTGAATGCAAAACTGTAATAAATGCACATATTGTCTTAAGATCTATTACAAGTAAAACCTTAAAGCGGATGTAAACCCTCCATATACCCAGCGAAGTGAACAGCCTCAGATGATACACAGAGATGAAACAAATCTCCCTACATTTGTTTTACATGTATATCTGCTGTCTTCAGCTTTCTACATTCTTTAGAAAGCGCACATTGTGTTAGAAATGTTTCTTCCTGTTTCAGCACTGGGTGTGGAGTCTTATTGGAGGAAAGGCACACCCCCACTCCACATAAACAAATAAATGCACAGAGCTGTGCTGTGAATAGACAAGCTCTCTGCTTATATGTCTCTAAGTTCCCTCCCTGACAAAAATTTTCAGCTGCTTTTATCTCCTGTGTTGGAGAGCTTGTCAGAAGTTATTGTGCTGATAACAGAGGAGCGGAGTAGCAGAAAGACTCAGGACTTAGAGTTTTGGAGGGAGATAAGTAAACGCTACAGATATACTGTATGTGCCCAGGTCATTTTATGAATGGGGTTTACATCCACTTTAAAGTGTTACTAAACCCAGGACCCTGCATTCACTATATGTGGTCTCCCACAGTACACAGAACATGGAAATGCAATAGTTTTAGCAAATATAAACTGCTAAATACCTTTTCTTATCAGCAGTATATAGCAGTCTTGTGACTTCTATCAGTGTCTGGTTAAAGCTTGTAGGAGGAGTTTGCATTCTACTCTGACTGTCCTATGAGACTGCAGGACCCCTGACCCTCTGTCTGGACAGTGCTGATTGGCCCTGTGCTGATCACATGCACCCTCCTAAGAAAATAAAAAAAAAACTCTAGCAATACACACCAAACTTAGCATGTGCAGAGTGACTCCAAAGGCTCTGTCTTATCAACAGATGGATTGGGGACAGTGGAAGAAGGAGGATCAGAGAAGGCAGGATCAAACAGCCTTTTTTACACAATGTGGAGGATTAACCCCTTAGGTTCCACAGTGAGTATAACAAGCATGCTTTACTACATATACAGACTGATTTTACTATTGTGGGTTTAGTAACACTTTAGAACCCAATCACTAACCTAAAACACTACAGGTAAAAGCACAGAAAAATCAAGTACTTTACATACTTGATTGCAGGGATTTTCCTTCCATAAATTATATTTTATACACTTACAATGTGCCTTTGGTCTTGCTAGAACATTTGACTACTCCAGGAGAGCAATAGCACAGCCTTATCTCTCCTTGAACATCATAGGCCTCTTCTCGTCTGAGAATGTCCAGTTACTCTCTATGCTGACCCAGCTCCTCTGCCCCTCCTTACAGGGTTGGGTGCCATGATGAATGAACTCCCAGGAGTTATACCATCCCAATTGACAAATGAAAATGACCAAAGACATCTACCCCAGAAGAAGACTGGACAAGAATGTCAGTGATGACAATTGAGAGATGAGAAAGATGTAATGCGGGGAAGGGGAAGATGGAGGTCTGATACGCTTTACTGTACATCCTATATTATCTTTATTGCTTCCTTTTAGTATTATATCAATACACTGAGGGCATAAAACAAAGTACTAAGAAGAACCTTAATGACAACTGCAGCCATTATAGGGTACTTATTACCCTCTGTAGCTTTGACACTTGTGTGTCGCCCTGTAACATGTTACAACCATGCTAATGTCAGGAGAAGGGATTAGCAGAAGTACCATGTTTATTGATAATTAAATTGAATTCCTTAATGGCACTCAGACTCATCTGCTTTTACATTTCCAGACTAATTATAAATTGAATATTAGTGTTTATCTGGTCGACTGTTAGCAGAAAATCAATAATGATTAGGAGATAGGGAACGGA